>NC_138163.1:43803758-44496954 GCF_964165515.1 Mesoplodon bidens | reverse complement strand
AGAAAGAGAAAAACAAATACCGTGTGCTAACACATATATATGGAATCTAAGAAAAAAAAAACCCTACTAGGACATGATGTATCATTTTAATAAGCTGCTACATTCCATTTGCTTTAGGATTTTTATATTTTTATTTATAAGTGAGATTAGTTTATAATTTTCTTTTTCTTTCTCGTCCTGTCTGTTCCAGTTGTGAGAGCAGCTCATCTTTTCTATACTATGGAACCATTTATATAAAATGGGAATTGTCTGATTTAAAGGTTTGGAAGGATAAAACTGCTTATCTTTTCAACTTGTTCTATGATTTTTGTCTATGATTTTTTTCCTGCTTCTTGGATAAACTTTAGTAATTTGTCTTTTCCTAGAAATTTTCCCATTGAAATATATTAGTTTAGAACAAACAAATAGATACAAAGAGCAGAGAAGCTGTTACCAGAGGGGGAGGTTTGGGGGGAGGGTGAAATGGGTAAAGGGGATCAACTGTATGGTGACAGATGGAAACTGAATTTTTGGCAGTGAGCACACTGTAGGGTATACAAAGTTAAAATATAGTGCTGTAACATGAAACATATAATGTTATAAACCAATAGTACCTCACTAAAAAACCTTGTTAATAAGATTTTACGTAGTATTCTCTTATTTTTAATATTACCTTGGTTATATATTATTTTAATATTAAAATATTTTGGGCTTCCCTGGTGGCACAGTGGTTGAGAGTCCACCTGCCGATGCAGGGTTTGTGCCCCGGTCCGGGAAGATGCCACATGCCGTGGAGCAGCTAGGCCCGTGAGCCATGACCGCTGAGCCTGCGCGTCCGGAGCCTGTGCTCCACATGGGAGAGGCCACAACAGTGAGAGGCCCGCGTACAGCAAAAAAAAAAAATAAATAAAAATAAAATAAAATTAAAATATTTTGTTTTCTGTTTCACCATTTTCTGATTTTATCTTTATCAATCCCTTCCTTCTACTCTCCATGAATTTATTTTACTGTGCTTTTTATAACTTCTGGATTTGAGAGCTTAATTAATCATTTTCCATTTGTTTTTATTTTCTAGTAAGTGAATTTAAGGCCATATGCTTTTCTCTGAATATTGCCTTGACTGCATCCAACGGACTTTGATAGGTACTGCTCTCATCATCATTCAGTGCTAAAGCATTTGTAATATCATTTTAAATTCCTCTTTTATTTAAAAGTTGTTTAGAAGTATGTGTGTGTTTTTAATTTGTAGACGTATGTTGTGTTGGGTCTGTGTGCTGGGAGTGAGGGAGTTGGTTATCTTTCTATTACTGATTTCTAATTGCTTTTGAGTCCTGCATGGCTGGATTTTTTTTTTTTTTACATCTTTATTGGAGTATAATTGCTTTACAATGGTGTGTTAGTTTCTGCTTTATAACAAAGTGAATCAGTTATACATATACATATGTTCCCATATCTCTTCCCTCTTGTGTCTCCCTCCCTCCCACCCTCCCTATCCCACCCCTCTAGGTGGTCACAAACACCGAGCTGATCTCCCTGTGCTATGCGGCTGCTTCCCACTAGCTACCTATTTTACGTTTGGTAGTGTATATATGTCCATGCCACTCTCTCTCACTTTGTCACTGCTTACCCTTCCCCCTCCCCATATCCTCAAGTCCACTCTCTAGTAGGTCTGTGTCTTTATTCCTGTCTTACCCCTAGGTTCTTCATGACATTTTTTCCCCTTAGATTCCATATATATGTGTTAGCATATGGTATTTGTCTTTCTCTTTCTGACTTACTTCACTCTGTATGACAGACTCTAGGTCCATCCACCTCACTACAAATAACTCAATTTCATTTCTTTTTATGGCTGAGTAATATTCCATTGTATATATTTGCCACATCTTCTTTATCCATTCATCTGATGATGGACACTTAGGTTATTTCCATCTCCTGGCTATTGTAAATAGAGCTGCAGTGAACATTTTGGTACATGACTCTTTTTGAATTATGGTTTTCTCAGGGTATATGCCCAGTAGTGGGATTGCTGGGTCATATGGTAGTTCTATTTGTAGTTTTTTTAAGGAACCTCCATACTGTTCTCCATAGTGGCTGTACCAATTCACATTCCCACCAGCAGTGCAAGAGTGTTGCCTTTTCTCCACACCCTCTCCAGCATTTGTTTCTAGATTTTTTGATGATGGCCATTCTGACTGGTGTGAGATGATATCTCATTGTAGTTTTGATTTGCATTTCTCTAATGATTAATGATGTTGAGCATTCTTTCATGTGTTTGTTGGCAGTCTATATCTTCTTTGGAGAAATGTCTATTTAGGTCTTCTTCCCATTTTTGGATTGGGTTGTTTGTTTTTTTGTTCTTGAGCTGCATGAGCTGCTTGTAAATTTTGGAGATTAATCCTTTGTCAGTTGCTTCATTTGCAAATATTTTCTCCCGTTCTCAGGGTTGTCTTTTGGTCTTGTTTACGGTTTCCTTTGCTGTGCAAAACCTTTTAAGTTTCATTAGGTCCCATTTCTGTGTTTTTGTTTTTATTTCCCTTTCTCTAGGAGGTGGGTCAAAAAGGATCTTGCTGTGATTTATGTCATAGAGTGTTCTGCCTATGTTTTCCTCTAAGAGTTTGATAGTGTCTGGCCTTACATTTATTTAGGTCTTTAATCCATTTTGAACAGCTGGATTTTGAACCTGTATTCTCAATCAATACAAACTGTAATTGTCCATCCCAGTGTGTGTCTCTGCCTGTCTCCCAATCTGGAGGCGGTGTGATGTCAAGTTTTACATATTCAGCACCACCTAGGAGTGAGCATTTGAGGATATGAGAAATGAGACTGAATGTCAGTTCTGAAAAGTTAGTTGATACACTGAGAGAGGGGCAGCTCCTTTCCTAAAGAGTCTCCTCTACTGGGTAGAGAGAAGATATTTACGTTATAAGCCCTCTTTGCCAGTTAGTACACACCTATCATGTTGCCTCATCTAATTCTAGTGGTTTGTAGCTACCCTGAAGGGTCTTGGTTAGTTGGTTATGGGCACATCCCATAGCTCATGGGGGATTGAGGAAGTAGAATCTTCCAAGTCCTGTCCGGGAGAAAAAAAAAAAAAAACAATCTATCTATCTGTCCTTGGAGGCTAGGGCCTCTGGTTAATTTTTATTCTACTCAACACCACTATTTTCTTGCTCTTCAAGCCCACTGTATCCATAGCAAAGGAGGTGATTTGTATATTACCTTGTAACCTATGATGTTTCTTTGCTATATTTATAACTCTTGCATAGATGTCTTGTCTCCCGACTTACATTTTCAGCTTCTTAAGAGCAGGGGCAGCATCTTACCTAGCTCCATAAGTAGTTCCTCAAGTACTTTGTAAAGAGCTAAGCAAAACAAATGCATCAGTAAATTCATGCTGCAAGAATAAATGGGATGAATGGGTAATGACCAGATATTCTTAGCAAAATAAAACAAAACCAAAACAGAATACATCTTCCTTCTGCTTAACAACCTGATGGGTGTTTCATCTCCCTTTGTACGTTCTCTGTAAGACCACAGTCTCGTTGCCTTGTGACATAGTCTGTATGTCATATGTCAGGACCGGGGCCTCCTTCAGACTGCTTTTATGGTCTCTTCCTCTTCCCACTGCTACTGCCAATCCCCCACTGCCGCCTGATGTGTACATCCTGAGAATGGTGAGTTTTAATTCGTTTTCCAGATGAATAGGGCCGTTTCTTCCCAACTGCACCCTCCAGCACAGTGTTCTGTTTTCACACCCACGTCCATTGTTTGTAATGTCCTTGCTTCCAGACGACCCTTAGTTGGACTCTTCCGTAGACCGAATCTGACTGCCTTTTTCTTTCTCTCCTCTGTATCATTAATGACAGTGCAAGATAAAGAGGGACCTGACATTGCATTCTGCTAACCTGTTTGCCAGATATGCAGTGCACTAGATTAGCTCTTTCTTTTTTTATGGTCAATTTTCTACCCATTCAAGCCATTACAAAATGATTTTGCATTATATGGGCACAAGGTAACCGTGAAACAAAAGAAGAGGCTGGCTGGGATTCCAGGGGAGTTGCACCAACCCAGAGCTGTCTTGAAGCTCCTATCTTTTTTTTTTTTTTTTTTTTTTTGCGGTACACGGGCCTCTCACTGTTGTGGCCTCTCCCGTTGTGGAGCACAGGCTCTGGACGCGCAGGCTCAGCGGTCATGGCTCACGGTCCCAGCCGCTCCACGGCATGTGGGATCTTCCCGGACCGGGGCACGAACCCATGTCCCCTGCATTGGCAGGCGGACTCTCAACCACTGCGCCACCAGGGAAGCCCGAAGCTCCTATCTTTAAACTGCTGAATTTGATCATCTGTATGGACTGTGTGTGCTTCCAGTGAGGTTCCCATAAGTATTCTGTGACTTCAAAATGGTAGTGGCCATGTGTCCAGGTTGGGACGTACCTCAAATGGAGACATCTTGCCTTTCTGAGGCTGGGCTATGTTTGCTGCCGAAAAATCTTTGCAATTCTTTCCCTGCAGGGAAATCTTTGCAGTTCAGGTTGAACTGGGGGCAGGGGTGAGGAGGGAAGGCTTTTTTTATTTTTGAGCACAAGAACGTTTTAATCTCATGTTAAGGCTTTTGTGTACTTGTAGTCATTACTATACCTCTTGGATGGCTCTTTCAAATGAATCATAGATCTTGGAGCTGGCAAGGACCTTCAGACTATCTGCTGTAACTCCCTTCCTTCAGCTAAGGGTGCTACTGTGATCCCATTTTACAGGTGAGGCAGCTGAGGCCCACGGAAAATGCCATTCGGTAGCCCCAGACCTCATACTTGACCCGGCCACTGTTTGCACTTCATCTACTTTGTGATATCCTGTCTTGGTCACTACTTTGATCTAATGTTGCTCTCCAGAGAGTCTGAACATGTTGCTACATGCTGGGCACCTAGTGGGAGGAATCCTCACTCTTAACTCCCATAATTGAGGGCAGATCTTACCCACTTCTGTTTGCCTGTAGAGAATTGATGTATTCTTTAATGCAGTGATACTTTCCCCGAGCCTCCGGAGCTGCATGTGATTCTTTCACATGCAACCTGCCATTTTCCCAACCCTTTGATGTCTGTATTAAAATATTCTTTCTGATGATACTTCATAGGGCACATGTAGTCATCAGGTGGCTCTCATAATTAATGAGCGATTGCATATCAGACTCTAGAATCCATGTAAGTAACTCAACCTAATCGGACAGCCTGTTGCACGCATATACTATGTAGTTGGATGTTAAAAAGTGTTTGGGGGCATTCTCACATATGTCATTGAGGAAACCAGTTGACTGAGGCCATATTGGTCTTTGGAAACTGATAGAACTGGATTCTAAGCCTCGCTCCACTATGAAATAGTGACTATTTAACCAGCTGAGTGGCATTGGACACTTACTATAAGCTTTCCGTGCCTTGATTTCCTTGTCTAATGGGATAATAATAGGTTTGTTGAAAGGATTCATTCACATAAAGAATTTAGCCCACACAATGCCTACCACATTGGAAAGATTTAATACATTGTCATCATCATCATCATCACCATCTCTACTGCATTTCAGGGTTGTTGTGAGATTATTAAATAAAATGATATAAACTATATAGCAGAGTTTCTTATCCCCAGTAGTTTCTCAGAAATAGCACCTCTTATGGTTATGGTTATTAGAGTGCTGGGAATATACCATGAAGCTCTCACATTTCTGGAGCATGGCTTATTTGGCCACATAGGGGGTTTATCTTGAGCAAATAGTACTGTTCACATTTTCTACTGCAAATCCACATGTCCTCACCAGAGAGTAGAGTGATAAACACCATGGAATCCTTTAGAAATGGATCCTCTTTCTGAGTTTTCTCATTAACCCTTTGTCAGTTTTCTAAAAGCAGTACTAAAATGTACTCTCAGAAAATAATTTCTTTTGAGGATAGAATTGTGACAAACAATACTACCAACGTGGCTAACTAATGGATACACAATTTTGCAAGGCAGAACTTGGAGATGTGCTCTGATTACTTGGTCTCAACCTTCCTTTGATTGTAACATCCACCCATACACCCTACCTCTTACATAAACACCCAGCCAAACTCATGTATTGGACATTGCAAAGGGTTAGGAGTCAGAAAGACCTTGATTCTCCTCCAGGCTCCACCATTTGCTAGTTCTGTGACCTTGGCCAAGTCTCTGAATGTCAGTTTCCTTATCTATAAAACTGGTGTAGAAGTAGTTTTCCAACCTCTTGTCCAAAAGCCTTCGGGCCAGATAAGTTTCAGAATTCAGTATTTTCTCTTTATTTTAAAACTATTGCATGGTGTACAACACCCTTAGTGGGATTTGGAACAGAACCCAGGAATCAATCGCATTAATATTTCTGCAATGAAACATATGAATATTTACAGAGAGAGCCTCACAGGTGTTGTCACCGTATAAGTTTTGTCAGGGAACTTATAAAAAACTGGCTTTCAAAGCTTTCAGGAATTTGGAATTATTGATCATGGACTGAAGAATTGTACCTGACCTCATGAGATTATTCCAAGAGTTACGTGAAATACATTATGTGTATCAGGGGTCCTGCTGCTGACCCTAAATTGAGATTCAGACATGTGTGGGTATGTGAAGCCCACCAGACGTCTATTTGCTTGAGACGATTTGTGGAAAGGACAAGGCTCTGTGAGGAGGACTCTGGGAAACCTAAGGCTGTGGTGCTGGAGGAGCACAGGAACAGAGCTGGGAAGTCTGAGCCGGGGTGGTGGGAGCTCTGGAGAAAGGAGTGTTGCTACAGGAAGAAGCTGAAGGCCCTCTTCTCCCATGGGCCTCACTGAGATACAGGGTAGAAGCAACGTGGCTTCAGTGTCCAGGTGACAAAGTGTGGCAGGGAAAAGAAAGGGGGCGTTTCTACCTTTCTGGGTAGACCCATAGATGGCTTCAGCCAAAGCTTCCAGAAGGGAGGGTGGCATCGTTCATAGGCTTTTGCTCATCTGCAGCTGTGAGCGCCCAGGAACCCACACCCCACCCCAGCAGGGGCCTCCGTGTTCCCACAGCCAGAGCCTCCCTCCAGCTGCTGGCAAGGGGTGGAGGGGCCGCCCCTGACCGTCTCTCATTAAAAATGTGAGCTCCGTAAGAAGAGGGATGCTTATCTGTCAGTGGTCCCCACTGGATTCCCAGCAACTGGGCCAGTGCCTGGCACATAGTATGTACCTAAGAAACATTTGTTCAATTAATTTGCTGGCAGTTGACATTTGTGAGGAGAGAGGGAGTAGAAGAATAACAGAAAAGAATTGTTCTTGAGGATTCTCAGAAATAACTGGGGAAACAGTAAGGGGGACTGAGCAAGTGGGGGACACGAGTCAGTGTCATGCGAGTTATTAAAGTGTATGTGATCTCATGTGTGATCAAGGTCAGGTAATGGTTTGGGGAAACTTGAGACCTAACAGTTAATAAAGGTTCAAAATGTTTTCTGGAGTGTTCTGGATGTTAGGCAGCTAAGCTTCACCTAGACACCAAGAGGCTCTTGGAAAGTTTCTAATTATTAAGAAGACCTTCGGGGTGGGATGAGGATGGAGGTTCAGGGGCTGATTCTGGCAGGTTCTTCCTGAGATTTAGCTGCTCCATTTGCCTGTGGGATGTTAGTTTGGAGGGAGGGAAAGCCAATAGTAATTGGTTGGGGAAAAAAAGAAAAGATTCTCTGTTGTTCCCCACTGTGCCAAGAGGAAGCAAGTTTTACTTGCGTTATTACTATTACGGTAAATTCATTTGTACCCGTGTACATGGGGAAATGCAGGTTACATAGGTCAAATATACAGCATTTCTCATGACATACAGTAGACATTCAATAATGATTTTTTTAAACTTTTTATTTTATATTGGAGTATAGTTGCTTAACAGTGTTGTGATAGTCTCAGGTGTACAGCAAAGTGATTCAGTTATACATATACATGTAACTATTCTTTTTCAAATTCTTGTACACACGGCTATATTTAAAATGGATAACCAACAAGGACCTACTGTAGAGCACAGGGAACTCCGCTCAATATTCTGTAACAGCCTAAATGGGAAAAGAATTTGAATAGTTATTTTTAAATGGATGCTTTTTCCCTCTAATCCCCCTCCTCCATCTCTGATCCCTGAGTATGAGGTTCTTGAGGGCAGGAATACAGATATAGTTCTATCTATATCTAGTGCTTCCTGACACATAATAGGTGGTAATAAAAAAAAGATTGCTCATTGAATGAATGAGACACGGTGATGATTAGGACATGGATATAGAAATTAATGCCACAGAAATAATCAAAAGAAATGATCTTTTCCCAAACTGGTTAAATCCTGTCTGACATGAACACTAGTAATTTACTTAGCAAACAGTTCTTTGGTAGGAAATGCAAAAGATAGCTTTATTCCACCCTAGGTCTGGAATTATCACAAAACTAAATTGGATGGGCTCAAATGAATGAGGTCTTCCTGTTTGTTTTTCTTGTCGTGGCTTTTGACATTGCTTTCCCCTAAATCCGAATACAGCACAGAAAGTATAACCAGTCTTTTCCTTCTTATGATTTCGTATATCATAGCTGCTGGCTCACTGAGTTGGCTCACATTTCCTAAGTAGTCCCTTACCTCATTCTGGTTGATGTCTATTTTTATGAGGCCTTCATGACTCGCTGCTTGCTTAAATTAGTTTATTCATTTGTCTGAAAGCTGACTTTTCAAAAGGCGCCACTCTTGTAAGCTTGAAGCATTATTCATTCCATAACCTCTCTCACTCGTTACAGGGCTAGTTTTTGGTCTCTTCTCTTTCCCCTGATTTATTAGCACGAACCCTTTCTGTTCTCTTTAACCTCTGTTTTAAGTGGTGCCTTCCCTCCTTCCTTTGCCACTCTCAATACCCTCTAACATCTGAACTGATGAGTTATATTGTTGTTTATGTCCTTCCTTCTTCCTGTATTTTTGTCACAGCCAATTCTTGGCCTCTTTGATCAACTGTTGCACATAAAATTTCACCTCCGATTTTTTTCATTCTGGAAGGTGCAATGCCATGCTCTTGACAGTGAGCAAGGGAGGGCTTCTCCACCCAAGCGGTACCCACCATTGCGCCATGCTTTCCCCACTGCACGCACCAACTCTTTTCTTTATACAGCGTGTCTTTCGCTTGATTCATCAATACTGCATACCTCTAGATACCTGGCAGAGTGCTAAGCACTCGATAGATAGCAGTGAACATGGCCTTGCCATCAAGCATTGATCTTATTTATTTCATTTCTGGACAGTCATCTCTTTCGCCCATGACATGAATAAAAGGCAATTTCAAAATCATTTTTATCTTTTTGATTGCAGATGTACCCATCCTGATTAATCTCGTGTTTAAAATTAATCTGCATATCTTGAGATATAACATTCACCAACCCCACAGTGTGCTGGAGAGGACTGGCTGGTCCATTCAGAAGTGTCCATGAAATATTCACAGGTGGCCACTGATACTGCACAATGTTTGTCCAATATTTCTTGCACACACATTTCTGTTCCTTCCTGGATTATCTGTCTTTGTGAGCGTCCAGAGGGCAGGAACTGGGCCTGTTTGACTTGACTTTTGGGGAAACTAGCTCAGAGCCCCATCACTCCATTGCATGTAAAATAATGTGTTCAAGAGGTTACTGATTCACTGGATTCAATTAATTTTCTCTTCCTCTGGGCTACTGAAGAAAAGTAGTGACTGTTAAATGAAATGAAATGAATTGAAATAAAACTAATCACAGGTTGTAAATAGTTTAGCTCCAACTGTGAGGCAGCTTTTAAACACGGGCTGCTTATCCTCTGTGTCTTCTGTCCTTAGGGATTTTCATACTCCATTCTCAGCTCAAGCTATGCATCAGATATCGTCATCTCCTCTAGGATGCTTCCTTGGGACCTGCCTCCCTTTCTGTGATGTGGATGGATGGCACCCAATCATTTTCTAGTTGAGCAGAGTAACGGATAAGCTCTAGCTTATGGAATGGAGCTTGTGAATGGTTCTCACCCAGGGGAGTTTCAGAACACCTAGCCCAGTAGTCGAGTCCTTGAGCCTCTAAACCTTTCTGTAGTTTATTTGCCTTTCTGATTCAGAAACTTTGAAACTATCCTGTCACTATTCCAGGGGAATGTGTGAGGTTTTATTTTGTTTTGTATTTTTTGTTTGTTTGTTTTTGTTTTGGCTGTGCTGTGTGCCTTGCGGGATCTTAGTTCCCCAACCAGGGATTGAACCCAGGCCCTCGGCAGTGAAAGCGCAGAGTCCTAACCACTGGACTGCCAGGGAATTCCTTTGTTTTGTTTCTGTGCCTTCCTTTTTTGTGTGTTTTGGCACAGTAGATTATTTGAAAAACTATTACCCCTTTCCCTAGGAGCCTTGCAAATGACCTCTTGGGTAAATGGCCTAGTCCATTTCTCTGGGCCAGTGTAGAAACAGCTTTGGGTTCAGAGTTCATCGAAAATGGACCAGGGAGAGAATCTGCTTAGAGGAAAATGTATTTGATTATTATTTTTGTTTTTCAGTACAAGCAGATTTTCCAAAAGTTGCAGAAAACATCCAACTTATCTTCAAGTGCTGAAATATTTTTAAATGTCATTTTTTAAACAAGAGAACTTGAGTGTTTAAAAATGAAGATGTTATTTAAAAATAAAGCAGTGTATTGTAGCCAATCAAAATCCCCAGACCAGAAAATGGCTTTCCAATTTAGCCAGTCTGTTTTAATCCAGGTTATCTCAAGCCTCTGCTAAAATAGCCATGAGATTGCTCCCCAGCCACACTATCACCCCCAGCCTTCTATATCAGGACGCATAAAGATGCACAGCAGTAAAGACAGATGTTCTTGAGGCAGGGACTGGCCCAGACTCCTAATACGGTCAGGTTGAAATTAACCAGAAAGCTGAGGGTCATCAGCCCTGAGAGGCATTTTAAATTTCTCTCTGACCAAAAGCCCTGTTTTTGTCTTAAGTTTCTTGGAGTTGATGAAAAGTCTTGCTTACGTGTATGAATGCAGAAGTCTGTCTTTGAAATCATGGAGTTCTGATGTCTGAGAACCCTGGCCCGCATCGGAACCAAACTTGGCTGTGGGACGGTCTCTTTAGCAGGCTCTTTTTCTTCACCAAAAACATGCCTTTCTCATCCACTCCCCGCAAACCTACACTGGCTTCTACATTTTCACCTGTGCACTTCATTCCTAAATGCAGATACCTAAACGAAGCAATACACGGAATGGCTAAGACTGTACTGAGAAGAAGTCAATCAGACTTCCTTTTTCACAGACCCAAGAAGGAAATGGGCTTCTGGGTGGCTGGGAGAAGTCCCTGAAAGGAAGAATGGAACGCAGGAAGGGGAAAAAACATATTAAGACTAGTTCATAATTTTGTTTAGGACAGACCTGTCATGTCCATGGATCACTGTCTTAAACTCTAGAGAGATGACTCAGATGTCAACATGTGTGTGTGTTGTGTGTGTGGGACAGACTTTTTAAAAAAGTGGAATATAGTAAAAAAAAATAATAAATTTATTATTTGAGGCTGCTGTTATGGGGAGTCTAGATCATTTAGAGTTTACTAAAAATCTAAGGAATTTGAGGGCTGTGTGGTATAACTAGAACACGATAACTTTCACCATCACCCCCCTCCAGCAGGCAAACCCAAATAGAGCCTGGGGGAAGGGTGATAAATCCTCAGCTCCCCACTCCCAATGTAGCTTTGATAAATGTCTGATAATTTCAACTAGAGTAGAGGGAGAATGATGCTCTGTCTGTCTACCTCCCTCTCAAGAACAGAATGAGGGGGCAGTTTGCTTTTTAAATTACAAAAAGCCGGGTTAAGAGTCTTTCTCGCCTTACATGGGTGGTGAAAATTAAAAAGGGTCAAAGACGATCCCAAGATTAGTGAGAAAGTACACCCTCCTCCCGTTTCCAAAGGCGCCCCACGTCTTTCAAAAGAGAACCAGCAAATTACCATGGAAATCTGCCCCAACAGGCAGTGCTCAAGGAAGAGTCAGAGCCTTTGTTAGCAGGGGTTTGTGTGGGCCGGCACCATAGTGAACACAGTTAAGCCTCACTAATTCCCCGAATGGGGGAAAAGCCAATCTCGATTTGTAAGAAGCTTGAATTTGAAAATATGTTTAAAGAAATGCCATGTTATTATTTCCACAAACGTGCAGTCAAACTGCTGGCTGGGGTCTGTGCTCTGAGCTTCCAAGACTCTTAAGGCCTTGAACAAACAGATAAGGACTGTAATTAGCATACTGGTCATTTGAATGCAAAGTGAAGTCAAAGTGGTGCTTAAAACCTGCGTGTTAGCATACTCCCATAGCAGGCTGTCACTTTCCTATGTTTATAGTATTAATTTGCCTAGCAACCCGCCCCCTTTCCTTTTTGGCAGTAAACTTGAGCCTGGCATGTCAGAATTCATTAAATTTTCAATATTAGCCACCGGAATGAATAAGGAGGGGAGGGGGTGAACCACTTGTAAAAAATCAACATGAACATATTTTAAACTTCACTTTTTAACTGACCTTTAAAGTTCATCAGTTAATTCATATTTATTATTTACTGGGTAGGGAATGTATTAGCTTGGTTGATTCAAAGGGGCGGAGGGGCAAGCTGTTTCGGATGTCCCTTCCCCAACAAGTGACCTGGTCAAGTGAACACCGGAGAGCATTGAACGTAACCAGTTCCTGGATTTAACAAAGTAAGGATTGATTATGAGACTCAATAGGTGCATACCTATATGGAACAACGGCACAGGGAGATCTGCATCTATCAACCACGTCTGTGACCACCAGCCAATCCTGCATATACGTAGTAACTTTTTTTTCAATTCTAACTTTATTTTATTTATTTATTTATTTTTTGGCCATGTCACGGCATGTGGGATCTTAGTTCCCCAACCAGGGATCGTGCCCCCTGCAGTGGAAGCATGGAGTCCTAACAGCTGGACCACCAGGGAATTCCCTTAACTTTGTTTTTTTTTTTTTTTCTTTTTCAGATTCTTTTTTATTATAGGTTATTACAAGATATTGAATATAGTTCCCTGTGCTATACAGTAGGTCCTTTTTTTAATTTAATTTTATTTTTTTTATTAGTTTCTGCTTTATAACAAAGTGAATCAGTCATACATATACATCTGTTCCCACATCCCTTCCCTCATGCATCTCCCTCCCTCCCACCCTCCCCATCCCACCCCTCCAGGCGGTCACAAAGCACCGAGCTGATCTCCCTGTGCTCTGCGGCTGCTTCCCACTATCTATCTACCTTACGTTTGGTAGTGTATATTGTTTTTAAATTCACACTTGAGACCACTTGATTTGAAGTGTGACTGAGCTGTATTTGGGAAGGGGAAAAGAGGAGACAAAGATGAATACAGCTGAAGTTTTATCCTAATATTCAGAGTCTTCATCACTTTGTTCTGCACGTGGAAGAAAAGGGCTGTGTTTTTTTTTTCCAAGTCGAACAAACCATCTGGCAGTTGGCGTGGGGATTGCAGGAAAAAGCTGGGTAAAGCCTGAGGGAGAATCAAACTTAAATGCCTGCCTGCCCTTTGGGAAAATTCCCCAATTCTACTTCCTGGCCCTGAGAGAGATGGCGAGAAGTTCCACTACCCTAAAGCTTTCCCACCTTACATGCATTTAATCTATATTTAATCTTCCCAATTACCCTAAGAAGGAGGTGCTATTAGATCCCCATTTCACAGATGAGAAAATTGAGGTTCAGAAAGGCTCAATAAGTTGCCAGGGTCTCAAAGCTGTTAAATAGTGAACCTGGAATTTGAATATCAGCAGATTAATTTCAGAGTCTGCATGTTGAACTTCTATGCAATACTGTTTCTCTGAGCTTTTGTCCCCTGGGTCCAGTACCATTCCAACGAATCTGATATATGACAATCCCATGTCCACTCAGTGAGAATTTGTTAGGCACCTACTAAGTAAATCTCAGTTTTAGGTATAGTGTGTGACTCTAGGTAGATTCAAGGAAATGTGGCTAACTCCTGATAATTCATGGGGCCTTCCAGATAGCCATAGGTTGGTTATCACATTATTTATGTTAAAGCTTAATCAGCCAAAGGCTACCAGAGACAAGACTGTGTGTTGGACAAAGTCAAATGTATTGACCTGATGCATTGAGGAACTGCATTCCAGAGGAACCATAGGGTGCCACTCTTGAAAAGAGGGAGGAGGGAACATCTTTTGTAGTGTTTGGGTTCCCACTGAAGGATGCTGAGGAGGGTCTAAGGAAGCAGGGCTGACTTCTGGATTGGTTGCAGCTTTGGAGGAGGATCAGGAGAAGGAGGGTTGAGTAGGAATTGGGTACTGTCATGAAGCAAGGGTGGCTTAGTAATTGGTATTCTCAGTAATACATGAGAATAGAAAAGCAGGTCTAGGCCATCGCTGGCAAGAAATTATCAGTAGTAGTAGTCACTCAAAGAAGACAAAGGTCATTATGGCCTTTTACAACTGCTGTGTAACCTTGGGAGAAACAGTGTTTTTTGTTACCTTTGCAGCGGACTTTATTTGTCTGTCCTCCCAGCCTAATTAATGGTAGGGCTCTTTTTTCTTAGTCCAAGCTGATTCAAGTTTTGACTCTCAGATTTTGGCCTTTTTCAGAGGGGATGGGCCTGAGGGGGAAAAAACAGTTGACACTCAGGGCTTCCCTGGTGGCGCAGTGGTTGAGAGTCCGCCTGCCGATGCAGGGGACACGGGTTCATGCCCCGGTCCGGGAGGATCCCACATGCCGCAGAGTGGCTGGGCCCGTGAGCCATGGCCACTGAGCCTGTGCGTCTGGAGCCTGTGCTCCACAACGGGAGAGGCCACAACAGTGAGAGGCCTGTGTACTGCAAAAAAAAAAAAAAAAAAAAAAAAGTTGACACTCAGATCTACAATTAATAGTTTTGCTACTTTTCAGCTGAGTTGGTAAATTATCTAATGGGAGAGTGCATGTAAAACTGGTGAATATTGAAAAAGGCTTTTATTTCAGTTAGTAGTACTATATCAATGTCAATTTCCAGGGTTCTGACAATGTACTGTGGCCATGTAAAATACAATAATACAATGTATCAAAATATTGGGGGAAACTCATTGAAGGATACCTGGGAACTCTCTGTACTATTTCTGCAACTTCTTGTGAGCCTTAACCTATTTCAAAATTTAAAACAGTTATAGAAGATGTGTAGCAGAACAGGTTTGTGTTGATCATCTTAATAAGGCTTTTTGAAAAGTAGTGTGACTTTATCTATTCTCTTCCCCCCAAAGAATCCAAAATTGGTTATATCAACGTTCTCTTGTATGTCACTGAATTTGAATATGGTACCCAAGAGTGATGTCAGTCAACATCCATGTCTACCAGTTACAGATCCCTGTGGGGTTATAAATATCAGAACCGTTTGTGCATCAACAGAGATGCCATTTGAGTAGGGTCTGGAAATATGTGTTAAATATCACCAGGTAGGGAAAGGAGAGAGAAAGCTATGCTAGGGAAAGGGAAGAGCAGGAGGAAAGGCACAGAAGTATGAAAGTCAAGGCATATCAGGGAAACAGATATTGGTTTGATGGAGCTGACGCTTGGGGTATAAAGGAGGACTGGTGGGAGAAGAACCTGGAAAGATGAGTTGGAGCTGGAATGTAACAGTCTGGATGTGATTCTCTTCTCTCTGAAATCGAGGACTTTGGATTTTCCTTGTAGTATTGTACTTACTACACCTGTCTTGTATCACAGTTACTTGGGTCTGTATTTTTTCTGCCCAGCTAGATCCCAGGTTCCTTGAGGAAATGGTCCGGGTTTGGTTCATCTGTGTAGCATCTGTAGCACCTAGCTGTGTGCTTTGTCCTTAGTAGGTGCTAATAAAATTGCCCTAGGAATGTATAATGTGTCACAAAGGTGCAGTTGATATTCCCTCTCAAGAACCTTCAGATCCCCAAGATAATGTAGAGTGAGGTGTTGACCTCCAGGGAAATGAAAGCATCAGGAAGAAAAGCACACAACCCATCCTCTTCAAGCTCCCTTTGTATCTGGCTTTGGTGACTGGGTATGGCCATGCCCTGCCATCTTTGACATATGCCCTCTATTGGCCCTCGACCATGCCATGATGGTGTCCTTTGAAGAGATGTAATGTGCCTTGCCCTAATCTATTTAGCATTCCACTCTCACTTCCCTCTGTTCAGCTTCGCTGGATGCTTGCAGAGATGCCTCACCCCTTCACCACCTGTTCCTTGGGTCTCTGAATTATAGTGAATACAATGGGGTTTAGATGGGAACCTGCAGATGCTAGGTGAGGAGCTCCTCAAGAAGGAGATTTTCTCCAGGATTTGGCTGACATACCTGACCTGAGGGGATCTCCACCACGCCTGCTGGTGATTTTTTCCCCTTTGCCTCCTAAGAGAAATGTTCTATTGCTCACCACTTCAGATGGTTGGGTGTGGGGATGGGGGCACTTCTGTTCCTGACAACCTCATTATGTGGTTATCAGGAGCAGACACTGCCCAGGTTGTCACGACAACCAGCAATGATTCAAAGCTTCCCTGAAAGGTCTGTATCTCTGGCAAATAATCAGCCTTTAGCTCTCAGCAGATGCTGAACTGAGCAGCCAATCACAGGTGAGCTGAGAGAGCATGACATCATAGTCCAGCCGGTCCACACACACACAAAATTAAGATTTGGTTTTCTGTTTCTCTCCTTGGTTCTTTGTCCCCTAGATTTTGTCCTCTACTTTCTCATTCTCTCTCTTTTCCCCTAGTAAAATGGAGAGAGCAATGAAACCAACTTTCCAAATTCACTCTGCAGTTTGACTTAGGTTCGGGCAGTGCCTGGATCGGAGTGTGTGGGGAAGGAATGTATAATGTGATCCACTTAGGAGCAAAACAGAGCATCAGCTCAATTAAATAATGTGGTTTGATATGTAGGACCATGGAAGTGGGGCTAATTAAAACCAAGTCAGAGGAGAGGAACTTCCTAATTCTCATATTAATTCATCCACAGCCACCTGCATTTAATTGTCTTCTGCTTTTCCTTCGCTAACTCTCTGGTGGAGGGGAGGAGGGCAGAGGCTGTGGGCTTCTGAAAACTGGTAGATTCTACAGGGCAGGTCTCTAACCGGCGCTAATTATAGCGAGGAGTGCCCCCCCGCCACCACCCAGTCCCGAGGTTCCACCATACAGGGAGTATATGTAAATGGGGATTCGTCCAGTCTATTAAGGAGGTGTGTAGCTCTGAAATCTGTTAAAACCACTCATATTCCATTAGCCATTTGCATCCATACAAGAGTCCAGGGAGACAGGCAGGACAGGTTTCTCAAAGGAGAAATTTAAAGCTGAGGGAAATTCGAAACTTGCCCAAGGTTACCTAGCCAGAGGCTAGACTACAGTCTGGGTCTCCCGATTCCCTGGCCAGAACTCTGAAGACCCATGAGGATGGTGTTTTCCTTAAGGGATGTGGGATGAGACCTTTGCCCTGCAGGATACCCACCACGTTGCCTCCTTCAGGACAGCTGGAGCCCCTAATGATTGGAGTAGAAGGTGGGAGGGATGGGAAGGAACCCATTAGGGCCTGACTACAGTGATGACAATAGGTTAGAGTGAGCAGGCCCAGATGAAAGAGGAGTGGGCACCGCGCGCCCAGCCAATGCCTTATGCGCTAGCTGCCAAGGCAGGTTCTTTTGTATTCAGGGCAGGAGGGAGGATTTTTGTCTTAAGTTCAGCTGTTGCAGCAAAAGCTGTGAAGACTGAGAGCCACAGAGACCCAGAGTCGACTACTGGGAATAATTTCTGGCTTTGGGACTTGAGGCAGGGTTGGAGAGGGAGCCAGAATATCCAGGCTGCTTTTGCCTGGTGGGTTCCCTTTAGCAGGGATTTGGCTGGAACAGTTTGAAGATATTCGTTTTAGTTTACATCTGTTGCTACAAGCCCCATCTCACTTCTCATGCGACTGAAAGGGCTGACTGGGTTGGTGGGAGCCAAAGGAGAAATACAACTGAAGTTGCCATGTAGGGTGGTAGAAAGAACAGAACTGACAGTGGGAGACCTGATTTCTAGGACCATCTTTCTGAGGCATTGAACAGGCTACTTTCAACCCCACACCTCCATTCACTCATCTATGAAATGCAGGTCATAATAATTGCCACAGTACACTGTCGTGGTTATTGTGAGGATCAAATGGGGAGAAACAAAACTGGTGTGTAACCTAAGGAGCAGGATACACGTGCCAAGAGGTTATTATGGGGCTTCCCTGGTGGCGCAGTGGTTGAGAGTCTGCCTGCCAATGCAGGGGATGCGGGTTCATGCCCCAGTCCGGGAAGATCCCACATGCCGTGGAGCGGCTGGGCCCGTGAGCCATGGCCGCTGAGCCTGCGTGTCCAGAGCCTGTGCTCCGCAACAGGAGAGGCCACAACAGTGAGAGGCCCGCGTACCACAAAAAAAAAAAAAAAAAAAAAAAAAGAGGTTATTATGGTAGTGTTGTTGTATCCTTAAATCAATGAGCTTGGGGAAGGGAGTTGATGAACACAGATAAAATCTTTAAGACATTTCAGTTTCCCTGCAAGGTCCCATGCAGTTATCCTATATTCCTGGAGAACAAACCCCAGCAGCAGTAAAGACTGCTGTATGGTATCAAGAATGAAATAGGTTATCACCCTTTCACAGGAAGACTGAAGTCTTTGTGTTGATCCCCGCTCCTAAGTCCAGTCCTCTTTCTATGACACCAATATGCTTTAAATTGTCAAGCACCTAATAGGATTTTGGCCCCGTGCTAGTTTCTATAATCACCAGGGAGAGAAGAAATACACGCATGAAATGTTTAAATAACCATGTGCGGTGATTGCATAAATAGCTCTGAGGTATAGCTGAGGTATGTGGGAGGATTAGAGTGAAATCAAATACCTTTTAATTACAATTTAAATCAATAGCCTAGAAGACTCAAGTTAGATCATTAGCCAGGAAAATCCAGTTATATCTTTCTATTTCTTTTTTTTTAAGTGTTCTTATTGTTTAAAATAACCCAAAGAAGTGCATTTTACAAATCAGAGATATAGCACTAAGTAAATGACATTCATTTATATCAGTGATTTTTAGATTACGTTTACCACGATGTAAAAATAAAAATCAGTGTGATGCGTTGCTCTTTTTTTAACCCCGAAGTTAATTTAAAAGATATCTGTAAAATCATTGGAAGAAGAACCATCCTGATTTAAACCTATTAATCAAGGATTTGAGGAGGAGGGGGATGGGAGTTTTTTCATTAGAAGACAGTAACCAAACCAAAAAAAAAAGCCTTTTTAAAATGCCTAATTAAAAAAAAATCAAGCTGGTATACTCAGATATTTTTTAAAGCAAATATGTATTTTAACAAAATCAGTAATGCCACACATCATATTAGAAAGAGCATGGGTTTTGTACTCAGATCTAGACACAAATCCCAGCTCTGCAAAATTCATGTAATACTCATGTATACATAAATATATTTTTAATTAAAGAAAATAAAAAGTAAAATGCAAAATGATTCTTTCTTTTTTTCTTGCGGTACGCGGGCCTCTCACTCTTGTGGCCTCTCCCGTTGCGGAGCACAGGCTCCAGACACGCAGGCTCAGCGGCAATGGCTCACGGGTCCAGCCGCTCCACAGCATGTGGGATCCTCCCGGACAGGGGCACGAACCCGTGTCCCCTGCATCGGCAGGCGGACTCTCAGCCACTCCGCCACCAGGGAAGCCCCAAAGTGATTCTTAAAAAAGTCTTAAAAGTATGTGGTTTACTTAGTCTTTGCCTCCCTCTTTCCTGCTTTGTCGTAGACTTGAAGGGTCATTATTATTTATTTCCCAATTCCCAATATCATCAGAATTTAACATGAATTAGTCCAAAGAGGAATCCCAATCTCCAACTTCCCCAGATGTTGTCTCTGGTGAATCTAGAGGCCTGTTGTGTGACTTTTCCTAAGAGGACCCTGGCAGATGTATTAGTTCACTCTTGGTCTTGAAACTTATTTTGTTGACATTACAGCAAAATGATTGCTGGATGTTATGCAGTGTTGAGAAAATTGGATAGAAGTGCACTGGGGAGGGTCATGACCCATCTTGACCATTTAACTATGTGAGGACGCATTTATCCTTATAAAAAGAAGTTCGAAAGTGAAGAGGGAAAATCACCAATAATTCTACTTCTTTAACCCAACTATTATAATTTTATGTTCATCTCTGATGTTTTTTGTGTGTATAGGCATATTTTACATCATTATAATTCGAATGTACTTATTATTTTGCTTTTTTTTTTTTTTTTTTTTGCGGTACGTGGGCCTCTCACTGTTGTGGCCTCTCCCGTTGTGGAGCACAGGCTCCGGACGCGCAGGCCCAGCGGCCATGGCTCACGGGCCCAGCCGCTCCGCGGCATGTGGGATCCTCCCAGACTGGGGCACGAACCTGTGTCCCCTGCATCGGCAGGCAGACTCTCAACCACTGCGCCACCAGGGAAGCCCTATTTTGCATTTTTGGTCATTTTTGATGACAGCTTACTGTCTCCTTGCTGGGGTTTTCGCTAATTTACATAATCTAGCCAAATCCTAGGGTGGATGGATTTTGGAGTAGCAAGAGACGACATTTTTTTTTTTCTTGCGGTACGCGGGCCTCTCACTGTTGTGGCCTCTCCCGTTGCGGAGCACAGGATCCGGACACGCAGGCTCAGCGGCCATGGCTCACGGGCCCAGCCACTCCGCAGCATGTGGGATCTTCCCGGACCGGGGCACGAACCCGTGTCCCTTGCATCAGCAGGCAGACTCTCAACCACTGTGCCACCAGGGAAACCCAAGAGACGGCATTTGAGGTTAGATTTTAGAAGGCTTTCAACATGGGCAAAATTTTGAATTTTTTCTTAAAGACAAGAGATGCCATGGGAGGTTTTAGGGAAAGGATGGACAGAAACAGCCACATCTTAACAATTGTTAATATAACTATATGTGTGTGTGTGTGTATACACACATATATATTGTATTTGAAGTAGATTAATCATTCTCTTTTTGTATAATGCTGTTTTTATTTATTTTTTTTGGCTGCGTTGGGTCTTCGTTGCTGTGCGTGGGCTTTCTCTGGTTGCGGCGAGCAGAGGCTACTCTTTGTTGCAGTGTGCAGGCTTCTCATTGCGGTGGCTTCCCTTGTTGTGGAGCACCGGCTCTAGGTACACGGGCTTCTGTAGTTGTGGCACGTGGGCTCAGTAGTTGTGGCGCACGGGCTTAGTTGCTCTGCAGCATGTGGGATCTTCCTGGACTAGGGCTCGAACCAGTGACCCCTGCATTGGCAGGGGGAATCTTAATCACTGCGCCACCAGGGAAGCCCCGGAAGCCCCTATAATGCTGTTTCTAAAATGTGTGTTTCATGTGCAGAAAGGTGGTTTTCCTATCTAGATTGCCATCTCTTTGAACCCCATTGCCATACCTGCCTCTCAGTTTACTGTGGATTCTGGAGACTCCATCGGTGTAAACTTCTTGCCTGACAGGTGGTGTCCCAAATCCAAACCATTTGCCCCCAGTAAAAAGTGCTTGTGTAGCTGGACAGATTTCCTCCCCTGAAAATGTATCTGAAATCCCAGTCTTCCTGTGGGGGCAGTTGAGGAAGATATACTCAATAACCGCCCTCCCCTCCCACTGTCAGGTGCGCCTCTTTCTCAAGGGCCACACCTCTGTCTAGACAACCCTGACAGTGTAGAAGTTTCCATCTCCTTTTCCTCTCCCTGTTCCCTCCCCTTCATTTTTTTTTTTTCCTTCCCGGCGCTTCCTGCCTGGAAACAAAAGATTGGTCCCCAGTAGCCCACTCAGGGTGATTTTAGTTTTCTGCTCCGGCTCTGATTGGCCTCCGCGCGGTGCAGAGCCCAGGTGACGTCATAGCGGAGCAGGGCGAGGGAGCTGTTGCCGAGCAGGGCTCGACCGCGGGCGTGCAGCTGTGGGCGGCGGACCGTTTGGGGTCTCGCGCGGGGGGCTGCAGCTTTCCCCGGCCCGGAGCGAGTGTGCGGGGCCGGGAGGAGAGCCGGGGGGGTGGGGAGCGGGCCGAGCCCGGGGCTGCGGCTGCGGCCGCGGGGCTGTGGCGCCCCAGCCCCGCCAGCCAGCCCGAGCGCTCGGAGGGAGAGGCAAGGTCTGGACAGGGTGGCTGGACCAGTGGCAGGTAAATCCCGCGGTGGGTGGCACCCGGCTCGCTCTGGGGAAGGGGGTGGCGGCTGGGCTCTGCTTTTAGCCGGCCAGGCAGATTTTCTGCCTGCCCGGACCCCCCTCCCGCTGTCACGGCGCCCCGGCCTCGAGTCCCCTACGTGGCTCCCCCAGAGCCCTGACACCCGGCGCACCGTGTACACGATCTCGGCTCGCGAACGCGGACAAGTGGGTGTGTCGGGACCATTCCCGGAGGACCAGGGCCCCTTCGGTGGGTCAAGCCCTACACTCGCTTACTGGGGCCTGGGCCGCTGGAGGCTAAATCCGCCCCCGGAGCTACGTCAGGCTGTAAGTCTTATACCATCTTCCCGCCTCCCTCCCCCAGCCACTGTAGCAGCGACGGCAGCCCCCTACTCCCCCCCAAGGCGAGGGGGTGTGGCCGCGGCCCCGGCAAGTCCGGGGGAGGGGGAACAGCCCAACCCGAGCAAACAGAAAAAGTGACGATTTTCTTACACGGGCGCCTTTCCCCCTTTCTTTTATTTTTCTCTATTCCCCCTCCCCCTTTTTGGCGGGGGGAGGGCAACCAGAGGAGGACTCTTTTCTTCTCCTGTGAGGACTAGAATGATGCAATGATGTCCCTAGAAAACCCGGGGTCCCTCAGTTGGCCTTTGTCTTTGGGAAGCAGGGTCATCAGGTCCACTGCCCCCCTTCCCTGTCCCCCTCAGCTTGCAGGGGGCCTTGCCCTCAGTTTGTGAACTGGCTCCGGCAAGGTTCCTGCCACACTTTCAGAGGGATTGGACCTTTTTGATTTCTTGCTCTGGCAGGTTCTCCTTCCCTCGGTGGTGGTGGAGGGGTGGAGTGAGGGAGCGGTGGGAGGGCGGTGCCCGCAGGGAGGGAGCCAGAGGCTCCACTTGTTCTTTTGGTCCCACCTTCCAGAATCCAGTGCCAGTCTCTGGACTTGAGGGTTCTGGGCTGTGGTCTGTAGAAGCGAAGGAGAGAAGGGTGAGTGGCTTGGCTTTGGGAAGCATGAAGGGGGCGGTTGCCGTGCTATTTTAAAAAAATGGTTTTCAGCAGGGAAGCCTTTAGCCATGTTAGTCTCGCTCCCCTCATGGTTTTGCAGACTCAAATCCAGGCCAACTGTATGGCTGTCTGAGGTGTTGGAACAGAAGGAAGTCCATTCCTGTCGGTGACAACACTGTGGCCCTGTTCTGGAATGACTGAGGTGTAAAGGTCAGTGCGATTTTCACTGGGCCATCTGCAAAATTATAATTGGGCAGGGCTGTCGTTTGGTTCTTGAGGCCTTTAATCAGGGACACCTTTGGGCAAAGGGACTTAATATGGTAATGGGCAATTAACAGGCCAGGGCTTTGGAGAGAGCCATGTAAGTCTCTGTTTCTGGATACAAATATCATAGCCTCTTTCCCCCAGGAAAGAGGCAAAATAGCCAGAGACTGGGGGGTGGGGGGGGGCGGGTAAAAGCCAACAGCTGCGAATCTCGAGGCCAGGGGGGACCTTGTAGGAGAGACCTCACAGAAAAAGGGGGTTTGCCTGTGACAGAGATATAGGCATGGGGCCACAACACCCTAAGGACGGTCCAAGTAGCTGACCATTCCCACAGGTTGCTCTGAGGTCTTTTGGGGGAAGGGAGCAGACAGACGTGACAAGAGACGGAAATGAGGAATAACTTCGGGGATTGGGAGGTGCTGCCCTCATCAGAGACTCTGTTATTATGAGGTCAGAGACTAAGCTACTATGAAGTCAAAGTGGGTAGCCAAGGCCAAAAAAAATCAGATCTAGAAATCAGATAGAGTAGGTAGGTAAGGTCAGGGGAGTAGATAGGAGCAAAGCCAAAGAGAGAGAGAAGAAAAAAGCCACCGTCTTACCAGGAGCCTAAAGGCCCTGATTTCCCTGGTGAACTGGGGGCAGTTTTGCTGGCTGAGACACCTGTGGCTCAGTCCAGACTTAGGGGGACGATTGCTCCGTAGTTGGGGAATCAATAGCGTTCCCACCGGTGAAACCCAGCCTTCAGGAGCCAGTAGCTTTGGTCGAGGGAAGAAGAAGAAACTTGATGAGCAGCAGCCTCTACAAATGGCTCTTCCTCCTGGGTAAGGAGAAGGGAGTGGGGGGCCAGGGCCCCAGAACGGACTGGGGGAGCTTCGAATCTGGCCGAGACAGGTAGGTTGACTGCTTTTACCTGGGGTGGGCCAGGTCCAGGTCTGGGGCCCCTGCTTCAGGCATGGGGGTATCTCTGCCTGTGTTCAAAAAGAAAGCCCTCCTTCCCAGGGGCTCTG
The DNA here is from genome assembly GCF_964165515.1 of Mesoplodon bidens. NCBI lineage: Eukaryota > Metazoa > Chordata > Mammalia > Artiodactyla > Ziphiidae > Mesoplodon > Mesoplodon bidens. The sequence goes on along the minus strand of NC_138163.1, from coordinate 44,472,567 downwards.
GGACCCTGTGCAGACCAGGGACGCGAAAACCACTGCCCTAGAAGGTAAGTGAAGCTGCTGAGGCATCTAGGGTGCAGCTTAAGCTTCAGCTGCCCTGTTGTTCCCCCAGCCTCGCCACCGGCCAGAGGCTAGGCGGTTCCCTCTGCAGGGCCTGGGGTGAACTCGGCTGCCAGCTCAGCACTACGCGGCTTCTCCGACAGGGGGCGGGAAAGGGCAGGCCGCGGTGTGCCCAGGGCCAGAGTCCTCCATTTCAGGTGTGAAACCTGGGCCTCGGATCAAGTGACAGCCATACATTTCAAATCTGATTTAGGGGTACCAGATGAACCCTCGGGTCTGGCAGTCTGCTTCCATTTCCTCCCAGAATGTGTCGCTTCCTCCCGCGCTCCGTGACTTCGGAAGGCGTTTGCATTTACATCCCCGGTGATTACTGGAGTCACTAATACAGCCTAACCCGGAGTTTAATTGGAAACGTTAATCAATGCGATGGATCCGTGTCTGATTTGCACAGTCGGTCAATTATCTGCAGGTTGGGGCAATCTGCGCTGCACCCAGGGGGATGCGAGGAGGGGCAAGATGGCATGGCCACAGCTGGGTCTGCGGGCGTGGAGCAAAATGAGGGAAGAGGAGCTTGAAGACTGGAAAGAGATGAACAGTTTCCTGGTGGGGAATGGAAATCACGGAAAGGCCTGGGCGCCTGATCACTGAGATGGAATAGGATGGTGTTGGAGCCCACACAGTGGAGATGGAGGCCAGGGTTTTGCCCTGAGGTGGGAGGGTCCTGGATTTGGAGAAGGAAGATTTTTTTAGGGACCAGAGGACCAGGAGCTGGGGTGGAACCAACCCTGGGAGTCCAGAAGCCAGTGTTCTGGTCTGAGTGTTTCTGCCCCTCTCTGGGCCTCAATTTCCTTGTCTTTCAAATGATAGGTTTGGACTAGGTGGTTTCTAAGATGGTGGTGACATTTTAGGAAGTGGGTCCATTTATTCTTGGTAATGAAAAACAGGTTCACTAAAGGAGAGCCCCCCCGAATATACCCCTTTTAAATCGTACTTTTTGGCGTGCCTCTAATTTGGAGGAAAACTGTACAAAACAAACCCACAACCACTACACACGTTTCCTCTCTTTCAGCAGGGTGGCCTTTTATTTCATGGGAATGGGAACAGGGAGGAAAAGAGATGCACAAGTCGAGAATCTGCCCCTGTAACCAAGCCCCTGAAAAGCGCCCTGGGGGTCTTACACAGATCTTACACCCTGGAGGGGGGTGGACATGCGTTAGTGGCCCTGACTCCCTAAGTCAGCCTCAAAACAGAAGGGCTTGGGGTGAGGGTGAAGGAAAGGACCGGCTTAGGGTGTGTATCCTTTTCCTTCTGTCTTCCTCACGCCCCTCCCTCTCTGAGCCAGGGGGACGTTTCGGAATTCTGTACTTTCTAGAGACACTACCCCTAACAGTCAGCACAATCGCGCCCTCTAGTGACCTCAACGGGGACACCTTTGGCAGAGCTCTGGATACATCCCGTGGCCCAGCTCCGAGGTCAGAGCTTAACCCCCTGTGCAGCTGCTCCTTCCTGTGGAGAAGGGCTCCAGTCCTTCCAACTGAGAAACTCAGGTGGCTGCAACTTCCTGTAGGCCCATCTGGGGCTGGGAGTTGAGAGAGGGAGCCATTTCACCCCCAGTGCCCAGTTTCCTTCTTTGGGCCTGAAAAAGGTTCTGGAACATTCCCAGCTTTCTTCAGTGCTGGGACACTGCCTGGTCTGGTACCCCTAAATCAGGTACCTGCCATGGGAGGGCTCTGTGGTGGAGAGAGTGGTTGTCCACACATTCCCTCCCCTACCAAAGAGGTGGCAGCCCTAGTCCCCAGACAGATGCTGGCAGGAAGCCGGAATGGAGCAAGGCTGGGGTGCTGGTAGGCGCACGAGGGGTGCATTGATCTCTACACCAGCCTCCAGTAGGAGGCTAAGCCACAGGTGCATACACGGGCAGTTTAAACACACAGAAGATACACACAACGTGCCGTAGACATATGACACACAATATAGATTAGACACAGGCTCCCCAAGCACAGGATAGATGGAATACACATGTAACACATGGCAGACCCACGGCGCACATACGCAATACGGTACTGCCATGATACACGTGCACAACACCATATAGACACGGCTGCACATGCACGACACGGTGCAGGCACGCAAATGCAAAGTGGCGCAGGCTGCGGCTTGTACACACCCGACCCCGTACGTGCCCACACACAGACGTACCCGCGCTTCCACCACAGCATACCCCCAGACAGGTGACAGGAGTGCGGCCGCCAGGTGGAGCTCTGTGTCCTGCCCGTTGCTTCTGCATTGGCTCTGGCTGTGCAGCTGGTGGGTTCAAAGCGGGCTGCGTTGGAAGCAATAAGCAGCTGAGGGGAAGTGGAGGTAGGTCAAGGAAAGCTCTTGATCTTGCACAGAAACCTGGAGCTACTTGGTTAGTACCGGCTGGTGCACTAGCACCCCACTCACCCAGGTCCTGTGGTGTGGCTCCCCACGTGGGGATGCGCAGGGGCCTTCCTGCGGCCCTTCTTCTTGGACCCTCTCCAAGTCCCGCCCCTCTCTGGAGCTACGGCAGCCCTCCCTCCCTCACCCCCCCCCACGCCCTTGCAGGATGAGCTCATGCCTTGGGGGCGGGGGTGGCACACCACTCAGCGGTGCAATGGGTAGCATTTGGAAAAGCTGCTTGGAGTGTGCATGTGGGACGCTCGCAGGGGATGCCAGGGCCCTGGGGGGCCAGACGTGCTCTGGAGGCTTGCCAGCAGCAACTGGCAGACCTGGGGGGTGGCTTGGTCTTTTTATTCTAGAAAGGGGAATTGGGAAGAACGGGGCTTTTCCTGGCTTCCTGAGGCTTCAGTTTTACTCTCTCCAGCTTTAGATACCCATCCATCCATCCATGTCTTTGGATTAGGACCCTCTGCATTCTGGAATCCCCTAATAGAGCATGTGCTAGCCTGGATCTGACTCTATTGGAAGTTAGCCCATAGGTGCTGCTCTTCTTTGAGGACAACGTCTGTGGAGGAAAGAGGGGGCAGGGAAGGAAGGATTGCAGGGCTTGGGGTCCTATCAAGGGAATATCAGTCTCCTCCTTGAGAGGCTCAAGTGATTGTGGGGAAAGGCAGGGAAGGGAAGGGTTAAAGGGACCCTGTCTCCTTTGTGGTTGGACATGGAAACCTCTCTGGGGAAGATAGGGGAAATTGCAACCCCCCTAAAAACCCCAGTATGTATTCACCCCCCAAAATCTGGGGAAGACTGCAGAAGACATCCCTGTGGCAGAGATTGGCGGAAGGTAGAGGAAAGTTCCAATTAGGATCAGAGGCCGAGGCCCTCGGCAGCTGTGAGATGATAGCAAATTAGGGGACCTCAGAGTGCTCCCCCAAGCCGGCCCACCAACCCAGTGAAGGAGGTTGTTGAAGAGGGACATGGAAATGGCGGTGGAGGCTTGGGGGTGAGGGATGGAATAAGCTGAACAGCCGGGTCTTCAGTCAGCTCGGGTGGCCTCAGAGCCAAACCTGCATTTGCCACCATCTCGCAATTTCCTCCTGTCCACTGGACTGTACCACCTCCTGTAAATATGCAAATATTTCACGTCTGTCGTTTGACTGAGTGCTCGCAGCACTTGTCCAGGGTGACTAGGGCAGGTCTTTTCCGCTCACCAGCAAAGCAGATCCAGAGTGGTGAAGTGCTGGCAGTTCTCAGCTTGAAACTCCCAGCTCAGTGCCCTTTCCGGACTCCCGTGTACCGAGGCTTTTGTTTATACTTCCTGACTCTGATTATCTACCTTCTTAAGGGATTTTCCGTAGTGTGTGTGTGTGTGTGTGTGTGTGTGTGTGTGTGTGTGTGTGATATTTGGGGGGTTGCATGGAGTAGTAGCAGGTGGGGAAGGAGGTTCCCGCCCCCCCCACAATGCTTCTCTCGGCAGGTTTCCCCCAAGAAACAGCAGCTGAGTCCTTGCATCTTGTGGCAGCTGGTGTGCCCAGCACTGAGCCCGTCGGAGCTGAAGGCAGCCCGGCCCCTTCTCATGGGCAGCACCCACCTGTGCTGAGGTCCTGCAGCGGTGGCTGTGTGAGGTGAGTAATGGATTCCAGGGCAGGGACTTAGGGATCTCCAAATCCAGGTAAATGCCACCTTTCCACCAGAGCTCCCTAAGTCAAAGTCCCTGCCTGGGCCTCACCAGCCAGGCCTCAGGGCACAGCCCATACTTTCTGGGGGATTGTGCAGCTGCGCTTGGTCTCTTGGTTCCCCCATCTCTAATATGGGATTGGCAGTCTTGACCTACATCCTGCAGTGAGCAGGAGAAACAACCTAACAGTCATTGCCAAGTCCTTTGCAAATGTCAAGCTCCATCTAAGAGCTTTAGTGTAACACAGACATGCTTCCCATCAAGCTGTCATTTCCTTTCCTCTTGCTTTCCTGATATTGAAGTGGCACTTCAGCCACATGCCCCAAATTCACCAATTGGTTCCTGTAATTTCTACTGCCCCATAACCTTAATTTTACCTTCCTATTCAAAGTGTACCCCCATCCCATCCATCCCAGCTTCTGGGCCTGGCAGGCTTAACTTAAACCTTCCAGAACATTCCCTCTGTCTTACCACCCAACCAGGGAGCATTTCCTCCCCCAGCTCTCCAATGACACTCGAGTCTGTAGCATGTAGTGTAGCCCTTGTTTCTCTGCTGCCTTAACTAATTCTTGCATGGTTTCTGGAGTATTCATCTTGGCAGGTGAACTGGACTGTGTAGGGTCTTCAGGAGTAGGGACCAGATTTCACAGGTCTCTAGTCTCTCTCAAGTGTCTGGCAGTTCCTTAACAGCTTTTCCATTTGGGCCTCTCTCTCCTCCTGTCCACTCCTTTCAGGTTTCTTGGCCTGCCTCTCTGATCATCTACCTGTCTCTTTTCCTCTCAGGCAGCCATGATAGCTTCCTCCGTTGTCGTCTCTGTCTGGCCTTCTGTTGCTATATGCTGAGGTCCAGCTACCTGTATCTTACTGTCCCTCTGTCTCCCTGTCTGGTCTTCTGTCTTTCTGTCAGTTGCTGAGACATCTCTCATACTGCCCAAGTCAAAACCAAACAACCAAAATAAAAGACCCAACAAGAAAAACAAAGAGACCTAAACAAAAAACAAACAAGGAATATGCAATGCAGTTTCCTTTCACACTGAGCCTGTCCTGGGCCTACAGGACAAAGGAAAACTGCAGCTCAGTGGCAGGCGCTTCTGTGATGCCATCTCATGGAGGGGAAGCTCCAGAGTTTTGGCCGTGAAATTGAAGGTATGAAATTACAGCCTTGCCGATATTGATGCATTCAGCTTTCCAGAGATGCTCTGGCAGGGGATCCTCTATAGATCTTGAGCAACAGAAGGTAACTAGAACTGGCTAAAATAAGAAGCAAGCCCCTGGGTCTCTCCTGGGTGTTCCATGACAGCCACAATAATAACTTGTATTTATTGTCTACTGTTGCCAGCACTGTGCTAGGCATTTTACTTGCATGAGACCATTTGATCCTACAGTAACTCTGCAAGGTAGAAATTTTTTCTGATCGTTGCTGTTTTTGTCTCTGATTATAAAAGTGAGACTAGTCAGGTAGGTATTTTTATCATCACTGTTTTACCCATGAGGAGATAGAGGTTGAGGGGGGCTAAGGTGCTTGCGTGTAACTGGACACATGTTGTGACTTTGGGAAGAAAGACACTTCTGGAGGGTTTCCCAGCATCCCAGATAATTTTGGTACCCTCCGGTGGCTCACACACAAACACTCTCACAAGCACATACTCATACCCTTGTACGTTCACACGATCATATCTACCTCCTTGACTCACACTCACTGTTCACACTGGACACATTCATAGTGATGATCACTCTCACCCCCTCGCCCTCACACACCGTCATATTTCTGAACACACTATATACAGGTACATTCATACTGACACACGCTGATACATATTCACGTCTCTATATTCACAGTTCCGTACTGACACACACCCACACTTATCATACACCCACCCTCACGTTCTCACACACTCTTTACGTTCCTTCTTATGTTCTCACACTCTCCCAGTCATACCTATACAATCCCATCCACTCAGATGATGCAGTCACCTGTAACCCTCCCTCAAATTCCTACACAATTACACACACTCCGTATGCAGACATAGGTTGACTTTCCCCTGCCTGTTTCTCACGTGGTCATACACACGCTCAATTTCATACACTCCAACACATTTGCACGGACACCACTATTTCCTCCTCATAGTTACATGTTTACACAGCTCGCAAGTCATGGACACACGTGTGCATACATGTTCATATGTTCACATTTATACATGCTCACACCATAAATGCAATCTCACCCATTTAAATTCTTCTATCTTTGTACACTCTGAACTACACCCTTCCACTCATATATTCAGCACTGATACAACCACTCTAACCGTGTCACATTCACACGTAATCACACTTACCCATGGCAACACTCATTTTGACACAGATTCACAATAGTACTAATAATGACCCACGCTGTCACGTACACACCCATGTGATACTTTCCCAAACTCTTATACATACCCCCGCACTGATATTATCACATTCACACACTTTCTCGCTTCACACACACACACACACACACACACACACACACACACACATCGTAACACACCCAAGTACAGGCAGTAGTTCATAGTCACAGCTGTCACTTTTTCCCCCTATTTGCCACTAGTTCTCACGACTCTGGTTAAAAGGAAGAGTGTCGCTCTCAGCCAGGTGCCAGTGGGACTGGATCTTTCTAGTAGAAAGGAGTGAGATTTATGTCTAGGATTAAAAAGAAGCTGCTCAAACCCTCAGGTCAAGTTTTACATCCTTTCACCATAGTTTCCTTTTGCAGAAATCACCTCTAATAGGCAGAACCTTAGCCACTCCTTTCCAGAGAGGTTAGGGTTTCAACGGTTTGTTTATCTTTTGGAAGTTTATGGCTTAACTTGCCACCTCATTTCTCTCCCAAGGGCAGGGGGAGGTGAAGCATGCGTTTCTTTATGCACTCATAATGGTTTCCTGTGTGAAAGTGTGTGTCGTTGATTTTATGTTTATGATCTGGAATTGCCTGCTGATTAGACACGTGGAAAGGGCAGTCCTGCTTCCAGCAGGTACCTCTCATCCAGCCAGGTCTACCCTTCCCCTGTTAACCCTGGACCATGGTATTCAAGAAAGAGAAAGAAAAGGTCAATGAGCTAGCTGGATGATAAAACACATTCCTATTGTGAGTGTGCACGAGCACATATAGACCCCACTGGAATTTCAACGGCTGTTACTAACAAGTTAACAGAGGAGATTTCTCAGTAGGCGTGGGTAAAGACAAGCTGAAGAAACTTCCTTGCACTCCAGACAGACTGTAGATTTCCCTGCAGAGGGTGAAAAAAAAAAAAAAACCCAGGAGTGAACCAATAGATCAGGAGCCTGGTGCCAGGGCCATGTGCCACCCTAGTCCACAAGAGCACCTTGTAGGAGTCTCCGTAGTCCATGGCTGCCCCTGCTGGAGTCTCCCTGGAGTAAAAACACTTCAAAATATGACCAAGCTGCCATTGGATATGGGTTCCAGCACACCATGGGGAAGAGCCTATACTCTGGGATAACACTTCTCCAGCCCACCCCATGTACACCCATCATTAGATCGAGAACTTCTTTGATAGCTGAGACTACACCACCTTACTTATCTTGGATGCTCAGTGCCTAACACAGTGCCGGGCCCAGGGCAGCTACTTGAGAAACTCGATTAAGAAACTAAATGGGGTGGGTGGGCAGCAACATGTGGTCAGGACACATCCAGTGCCTCTCTCCTTCAATTCCAGGATTCCAGTGGCATTACCAGCTCACATTGAGGACCTTCTGTGGGCCACACGTAGTACAAGGCCCAGAGGGAAATTCAAATGCGCGAGAGGCACAGACTCTGCCCCTGAGGTAATTTCATTTGAATGGGAAAGATGAAGTCGCCATGAAACCGTAGTACAAGGCAGCAGTCTTGGAGTTTGGGGTCAGCGGAATCTTCATCATGTAATCCAGTGGTCTTCAGGCTCCAAAAGGCCTTGAGGGCCCATGAGTGGTTGGAAACAGCAGTCAGGATTTAGGGAGGACACTTACCAAAGCAAACTGCCTCATAGACATCTTGCTTAGCACAGGAAAGATGGGTCGTCTTTCTAGAAGATTGTGTAACAAAGTGCTTTGTCAAACTGGGCATAAGGCAGAGGAATAAAAGTGAGTGTTTAGACCTTAATGGAAATATTGTACTTAATTAAGATTTAGCCACCACTTCCACCAGGAGACAGCTTTAGGGAAATAGCTTGGCAAATTTACATTTGATCGTTTCCGCCGATATGCTGAGACTCATCGAAAGCAATTTATAAAACTGACAGTACTGGCTGAATTTTAGGAGGGACAAAATGCACCTCCCTGAATTCACTTGAATACAGTGAGGAGCGCTAAGTAAGGAGACCCACCCCTTGCATGTATATGGTATTTTCTACTTCTCAAAATATTTAATAACCCCTTCATCTGTTATGATAGAAGCATTAGGAGCACCAACTCTGGAATCAGCTGGACCAGCATTTGAATCCCAATTTGGCCGCTTCCTAGCCATGTAACCTTGTTTGAGTCAATTACTTATCCTCAGGTCTCAGTTTCCTCATCTGTAAAATGGGCACGACACCAATACCTCATTGAGTTGTTATGGGGATGAATTGAGATACTGTATGAAAGCGTTTAGCACAATGTCTGGACTATAGTCAGTGCTCAACAAATATGGTAGATCTTATTATTATCCTTACCACAGCCCTTGGAAGGAGGTGCTCTCAAAGGGGCAGAACCCTGAGGTAACAGAGAAACAGTATGGTTCCTTGCTGCCAAAGACCCGATTTTCACAGGACTTGTTGCTTGCTTTCCTTTAAGTCTTTATGTCTGCTTAATCACAGGCTAGGGGTCAATGCTCATTTCCACTTAAGAAGACTAGTGAAAAATAAAATTAACCCATGTGAGTTTCCTCATTTCCTGTGACATTTTTAGACATGCTTATTTGGCCACTGTAGCAATGTTTCATGTTCATTTCAATGTCCCCTCTAGTCCTACAGCTTTTCCCTTGAAATCGTGAAGCCCTCAGTAATGTCACCTTCATATGCTGGTACAGAAACCTGGGAGAGGAGGAATGGAAAAGACTTCTGATGCTGGTGGAGCCAGAGGTCTGGTCTCTAACCACAGGCACTCCTCTGCCCTTGATTCTCATGCTGAAATGTCTGTGTTGTGGGCAGGGGGTCTGTTCATTTCCAGGCTTTGGTCCCAGACAGCAGAGTGGAGGCACGGTTCACTCACTTCAAAGCCCTAAGAGCATTTGTGTCCATGCAAAAGCTGTGAGTAACTGAGACCTCATCATATCACATAAAACTGTAATGTGATTGAGGAAGCATAAATAAGAGCATGGGCTTTGGAGTCACACAGACATGAGACTGTATAGTTTTGTTTTTCTTTTCCATTATGGTTTATTACCAGATATTGAATATAGTTCCCTGTGCTATACAATAGGACCTTGTTGTTTATCCATTCTGTATATAATAGTTTGCATCTGCTAATCCCAACCTCCCAGTCCTCACTCCCGCCCCCTCCCCCGGCAACTACAAGTCTGTTCTCTAGGTCTGTGAGTCTGTTTCTGTTTGGTGGATAGGTTCATTTCTGTCATATTTTATTAATAGATTCTACATATAAGAGGTATCATATGGTATTTGTCTTTGAGATTGTCTAGTCTTACTCTGTGACCTTGGCGAGTGAACTGATGTTTCTGAATGTCAGTTTCACCTGTAAAATGGAAGTAATACAAGTGGTTTTGCAAGTTATGTGAACTTGTACATGAGTAACTTTTAGCAGAGTGCCTGGAACATAATCAAATCTCAATGAATGGTGGTGACTTTTTTTATGGCCTGGGAAGTCTGTGGCAGTAATTGTAAACATCTTCTGTGGGGTAAAAAAATCTTAAATTACTTCAAAGCATTTCTCACATGTGGATCATTTGATCCTCACAACCTGTTGGTGAGGTAGTCACCTTTTGCATGTGAGGAGGTAGATTCAGAGCGACCAAGGGATGTACTCAAGTTTATGAAGCTCATTAGCAGTGCTGGGCTGAGAAGGTACTAGTCTAGGCTGAATATTTGCATCTTTGTTTGACAAAGTCTTTGGGGCGACAGTTGGCAAATATGAGCTGTTTGAACTGAGCATAATCCTTCCCGTGAAAAAATGTCTAAATGCTACTAGCTACAGTTTAGCTGCTCGCCAAACCACACGGAGTTTCTCTCTGTGTCTTGTGTGATGCCCAGCATGTTGCAAAAGTGCGATAAATGTGACATCATAAGAGGACCCTTTGCAACAAGGCTGAGTGATATATGGCCACGGTGGTACCATTTACCACCAAAAGGAAAATCTTTCTTGAGGCATGCTGTGTGGTTTTGTTCACGCTGCTCAAGGAGTACCAAATGTCCAGAGCCTGGAAATTCTTGAAACATTCTGAAACACACCAGCAGACCTCTGGTGCCACTTGGCCATTTCTCTTCTGACCTGAAAATGACAAGGCGTCAACTTTAGTGAACTCTAGGGAAAGGATAGGAGGACAAAAAGATAAGAGCATTTTTGACCTCTCTGACATTTGCCTCATAGCTATATTCATCTTGAAATACATTTCTCTTGGTTTCTATGATGTCATAGAGCCAGTTCCTCTACTTTAAGCATATTTCTCGAGGATCCCTGGTTCCTCTTCCAGCCCCGAGATGTTGGTGTTCCCCCGAGGTTTTTCCTCCTCTCTTATTCTATACTCTTCCTGGGCAATTGCACCTACTCCCATGCTGATGGTCTCCAGATTAATATTTTCAGCCCACGTGTCCTGCTCTCCACTGAACCATTCCATAATGCCAAATAAACATGTTAGAACTGCTGCTACATTTATATTTGTCTTAATTTTGCTTTCTCTATTGAGAGGAGTAGATATAGCTAGGGAGAGATTTTTTTCCCCCGCCACATGTGAATTGATGTTTCCTTCAGCTTTTTATTATTTGCTATGTAATAAAGACAGGGTGCTTAGATATTTGTTTTGCTTCCTACTAGATATTCCTAGTTGAATTTTTACCGAGCTGTCCATTGTGTCACTGTGTTTGTCCTCTCTTCTTTGTATGTGGACTTATACAAAAGTTACATATTCGAGGACCATTTGCAGATATTTAGTCTTTGTAGAATGTTTATGTTTGTTGGTAGAGTCTTTATAAAAGTTTAGACAAATTTTCTATAAAACTGATAAGGGCTGTCCTATTGGCCAAAACCAGAATAACGTGTTATTATTCTCTTGGGAATATGATTATTACTGGTGGTCCAGTGGCTGCTCATTTAAGGGGCCTCCCGCATAATCATATTTGTTATCAGCATACCAACTTCATTAGCTTTTTTATTAATCACCATTCTAAGCTAGTTGTTTACTCTTGTTTCCACAGAAACCAGAAACTGAGGCACAGTTCTGTCTGGAATCCTGAACAAAAACTAAAGGCTACACTAGGGTTGTAATGTACAGCATGGTGACTATAGTTAATAATACTGTGTTGTATACTTGAAATTTGCTAAGAGAGTGGATCTTAAGTGTTTTCAACATATCAAAAAGCAAAAACAAAGCAAAAAAGTGATGGATGTATTAATTAACGTGATTGTATTTCACGTTACACAATTGTATGTTAATTGGTATATGTATACTATTTCACATTGTATACATATACCAAACCATTAATCGCACTGTATACCTTAAATATGTACATTTTATTTTTGTCAGTTGTCCTTCAGTAAAGCTGGAAAAACCCCTAAAGGATAAAAAAAAATATCAGTCCTCCCACATTCCTCTGGGCCTCTTGGGATAGAAATATATTTCTACCCAGATTTCCATTTGGGGTGCTGAGACCAGTTAATCATACCAGGCCTAGCATCCCTGCCATCTTTGGCCAATGTCCAAAATAGAGACCCCTCTTGAAACCTCTCTTTTCCTGTCTTTCTATTCCCATACTGCCTGTGCTTCCTCTCCCGTGGCTCGTTTTCTGAGAGTTGTCTCTTTTCAAAATTATTCCCATGTTTCTACATGGAACATCCCACTCCATGGGAAAAAAATCCCCCAAGTCTTCTTCAACCTGCTGTATCTGCTACACTGTCACCCAAATAATAGTTCTGAAATGCAAAGCTAATCATGCCATTCCACTGTTTGAAATCTCTTTATCTAGACAGGAAGAGTGCAAACCCCAAAGAAAGGCATACGAGATCCTTCTTAATTTGACCTCCACTGGTCTTATTTTTCGCATCCCTCTTCTTTGCTACGGTCACACCAAGTTACCTGTACTTTCTCTAATACACCACATTGTCTCTACTCTCCTCTCGGCCTTAGCACGTGTTGTTCCTTGTGCCTGAAACGTGACCTCCCCATGGTTTGGTTATTTGTTCTTCCTAATTCAGCTCAAGTGTACTTCCTCTGTGAAGCTTCCTTCTTCAGGCTGCTGGGAGCCCCTCTCTTGTCCTTCAGTAGCAACCTGTTGTCATCTTTGGCCTGAGTTGTCATGGCCAACACCCATTATACTTTGTCTCCTTGAGGGTGGGGACTGTAACTTGTTCATCTCTTGCCCTAGACCCTGGTGAGTTCCTCCTTACCCTTCAGTACCTTGCTCAAGTGTAATGCCCTCTGATGCCTCTGGGGAGTGTTAGCTACCCTTCCTACAATGGCCTTCCAAAGCATCCCCTGCCTTCCTGGGCACATACTAGACACTGTGTAAATGCTGAATGAAAGATTGAATTTATTTATGAAGATTTAGTGATTATCTGAAGATCACAGAACAATCCAGGAGTGGAGCTAGAATTAGCCATTCTTCTTTGGTTGGAGACAATTCTTTTGGGTTTATAAAAAGACCTAACCAGAAATCAACTCCAAAAATTAAAATTGCGGAGCAAGATGCACCTTAGTTCTTAACTGTAACATGAAAGGAAGTAGTTTCTTTTTCCAAGTGTTATGTTCTTAATACATTTCCCCAAAAGAAGTCTGTTCTGCCCATATATGACTTCAGTTCTGGAAAATGCTTTGTGTCACCCATACTGATCCCTTCCGTAGTTCACCAGAAGCCAGTGTTCTGGCTTTTGAAAGTCTCATACATGTTACTTTCTTCCAGAGGTTTAAGATCTGTTCTTTTTCTTACATAGCACCAGCATCACTTAGTTCAGCAGAAACAGGGGCCTAAGGCTAAGAAACATAATCTAGCATGCTTGGGGTATTTGTTTGCTAGAATATAATGTATTACACCAACCTAGTGCTTTCCTACTCATCCTTCAATACCCTGCTGAAGTACTATATCTCTGATCTCTTTGAGAACCTCAGTTACCTTTCTGCTGTGTCCTTCCAAAGCATTCTGTGCCCACCTGGGTGCATCCATTGTATTCCCTATTGTATGTATGCCTGTCTACCATCCTCATTTAACTGTGAGCTCTTTGAAGCCAGGGACTGGTCTTCATTCACCTCTCTTTGTATACCCCCTGTACCTGACACAGCACCTGGTACATACGAATGTTGGTGGCATGGAGATGAAAGGCAGGACAATGATGTTCTTTGGAACGTCCACATCAAACACTTTCCTCATATGGGGAGGTATGATTATTGGCACTGATTTCTCATCCAATAGGATAGCAGTCAGTGAAGGAGAGTCTTCCCTTCTTCTGAACTGCTGCAGTCCCTCTTTTTGTAGCACCCTTCAGTTTGTAATACACATGCCCTTGTTCTGTAGTTATATTTTTATCTGTGTATTTAATATACATTTTATATACAGTATGCAGCCAGAGATGAAACCCACTGCTCAAGTCTATAATGTCCCTCAGAGCTGGGCATTTACTTATCTCTTTACTCCCAGCACCTTACCATTAAAGGGGAGTAGGTCTCTGCTTTGGTCTTAGGATTCTTTGAAATGAAACTCAGCCAACAATCCACAAGAAGAAGGCATGTAACTGGTTTCTTTTCCTATAAAAAGCAATGTTAGGCTGGCCTAAGATCTCCTCTTTTCCTCTCTTTATACAGCTGTGTAACCTATAGACCCTCATAATTAAGCTGGCCAGAAGAGTATAGGGCATGTCTAAGAGACCTGCAGAAGGCCACCAAAGCTGCCATGATTGTGAGTGCAGCGAATGTATTAGGCTCAATCTCTTTTTTTTTTTTTTTTTTTTTTTTGCCACACTGCACGGCTTGTAGGATCTTAGTTCCCTGACCAGGGATTGAACCCCTGGCCCTCTGCAGTGAGAGCACAGAGTCTTAACCACTGGACCGCCAGGGAATTACCCTAGGCTCAATCTTAAAGGAGAACGAACACTCTGAGATGACCATTGCTTGATACAGAATTATAAGGGAGTTATATATATTTATTATAAACACCCAACTTTCCTTCCCTTTTTCTTCCCCAAATGTTTGTCAAGATGTGTTCTAGGCCACAGTCCCGCCTCCACAGGAGTCATTGGGAACTCAGGCCTGCTGACTCGAGTTCCTTGCAACAAACCCTGCTTCTGCTTTATCTGCAATTTTCCTACCGGGCTATCACGTCCTTCCTTTGAAGTGAGGGCTGGGCCCTGTGCTCTCAGCCTGGGGGCTTCTCTGGGCTCCAGAAAGACTTAGGTACCTGGCAGCCTTCTCTTTGTGTGTGCGCTGGGGCAGCATAGCTGATCGAGTGCTGGAGGAGGGATCTGCTGCATGTCATGAGCCACATCTTATAGAAGTGGACAGTGGCAGCTGAGTAATGGGCAGCAAGGAGAATGAATTACTCGGTGGATCTGACAGCTCGCAAGTGAAGAACTTACCTGGTACAGGAAAGCCACAGGGAAGCCAGCATGCTCGATTGTGAGGTCATCCTTCGGGCTTTTGGTTTCTAGAGGAATTTCATTGGGTGGGTTACGATCTTTTCTTAGACCCATGGACAGTCTTTTTTTTAAGACAAAAATAATCCTCTTTGGTGGCAGTAAGAGCTGGGGGTAGGAGATGGGGAATTCCTGCAACTAAGGCTATGGCCAGCTGGATGTTTATCCCCTATCATTTGTGAAGTGGGATAGATGGAAATTGGGCCTGGTCATGTCCCGTTCTTCCTTCAGCATTTGAGGAAAGCCCTTTGTTTTTAATAGATAGTATTTCCTCTTCCTTAACCATAGCCCCCAAATAAGGTGCTGAGACACATGCTCAGCTCTTTTGTAAACCTAGGTTAAGGGGCAAAAGCTTGAAGAAGAGTTGCTGCATTTTACACTAGCTCAAATTCTTTGACCTCCAGTTCTGGCAGGATGTCTTTTTTTTGCAGGGAGGGGGGTAGCATATGAGCTTTGCTAAAATGATCTAAACTCCTAGTTTAGAAATAGGTAATGCTAAGATCTCAGTTGGCCCCATGTAACTCTTCTCTTCAAATATTCAGTGGGCACCTTCCCTGTAGAAGGCCGATTTGGGTGTAGAACACTGAGAATAGAGCAAGTTCCTAAGACCATAAGCCATAAGGCGCATGTTCGAAAACAATGTCCAGACATCTCTCTGGTATACAAGAAGCCCTAGCAACTTTGGGAATTGAATTTTTAGGCTTGAGTTTGAAGGCATTTGTGGCTCTTTTGCCGTAGTGGATCAGGGAAGGGTATAATTATCACCCATGCATAGTAACAGCGAGCAGCTAGAACCCCAGAGACTCGAGATGTTGGTTTACCATATCCTGTTCACTTGGGCTGCTAGTCTGCATCTAATTTTTTCCATCTGACTGCTTCCAAAGATACTACATTCTCTTTTGAGAACTAGGAAATGTTTTATTACTAGGTTTTGCTTCCCTTTTCTATTTTCCACACGTTTATTTGAGGCATCTTTTATTTTCTTTAACACTTACAAAAATTTCTACCTCTGTTCTTTATGCATCTTATTTTCTCTTCTTAGAAGCATCAGTGTTGGAAATGAAAAGTTGAAGCCTGTAATAATGCATCAGTTTGCAAGTATAAACACAGGTCAGATGATTATTAGCATTTTCTTGGCATTAGCTCCTGCAGCATGCACAATACATTTAGAAGCTTAAGAAGTCATTCGAATAGGAACTATTTGCCCCCTATAATATATGCAGTATATGAAGTCTGGATGCTGGGGTATACCTATCGATTTCCTTATTTGCAGCCTATTATTGAAATTTGCAACTATAATATGCTGGCTTATTGGATTTCATTACTGTGAAGTTCCTGCTACAAACAGTGGAAGTCACGCATCACAGAGAACAGGACTACAGCAGAACCGACCTCATTTGCTTGCGTGTGTGAGAGAGAGCATGAATGTATTCTGTGTGACCATGCCTTGTATGTGTGTCAGTAGTGAGCTATCTTTTGCAGGATCTAAGATTGAAATGAGGCGGCTGTAAAAAGAGCTAGTGCCTCCCTTACTTGTCCGGCTGCTTTTGCAAATCTGCCTAACAAGTAGCTCAGCAACTCCTGATCAAATGATCTTCGAAATGGCTTCCCTCCATTACACGCTGTAATGGTATCTCCCAGGCCAGGCTTTCTGAAACAGCACACCCCTGTCTCTGATAGCAGAGTTCCCTTGGTGAGTGCCCCAGAACAGACAAGCCCCAAAACAAGGCCATCTAAGAATTGGCCCTACCAGCCAACGAATCCTCTCGGAGTTCTGTCAGTAAATCTCCTAGCCTTGGGTCTTTGGATGAGACAAGCAGTTGAAGTCGGTAAGTACCAGCCTGAAGTGGGTTGAAATGAAAAAGCTAGAGCTGTCATATGAATATTCGGGGAGGATGAAAGTGCATATATGAAGAGAGAGAATGTGTGTGTGTTTGTGGGTTTACTTGGATCCATATTGTAGTGGTGTCATGGGAGGGGAATTGAGGAGAGTTCGAGATTCTGGTCTCAGTTCTTTCAGTTATTTTGTGACCCTGGGGAAGTCGCTTAACCTCTATGCCTTGTTAATTTCTCATGTGGAAAATGGGGAGGGTGCTCCCTTCTTCACAAGTTGGTGTCCGGCTCAAATAAGGGCAAGACCTCAAATAAGCTCCTGGACATTATGAAGTCATGTAGTTAAAAATGAGGTGTCGATAATCCAACGGTAGCTGGCGTCTACACGATGCCCAGTTGCTTGGCAGTTAGACTAGTGCCAAAATTTCCAAACACCTTCTTAGCTCAGACCTGCTTGGAGTAGGCATATAGGCTTATTCAACACCAAGAAAAACTTACTCAGAGCTTCAACAAAGGCATAGAACTTAGAGAGTTCCATTTCATTTCCTCACATGTGTATTTAATGCCTCCTGGGAACAAGGCACTGTACTAGGCAGTTTGAAAGAATTATGGTTATGACTGAGGGGTTCTTACCCTCAATGAGCTTATGATCTAGTGAGGGGAATGGCATGTTTCATGACTATGTGCAATTTGAGACAAGATGGTGGCAATGCTAAGTTGGGCCCATCTGGCTGACTGTTGTTAGGGGTCGGGCTCTTGTCCACCTTTTCTGGGAATGGGAGTGTGGGTTTAGGGCTGCTGAGGGACCCAGACCTGGCTCCTTCTCCTCCCTATAAAATGAGCCCTTTCTCTCTTCTTTGGCATCTTAGCATATTGTGGGAAATAATGTCTGAAAAGTTGCTAGAAATCTTCAGATACAAGTTGCTGTAAAAATCTAAAGCAAGGTATAAACATTCTTTCAAATGATAATACACTGTCCCCTTTGTAGAAGGCTAGATGATTTTTTTCCTTTTTTCTTTTTTTCTTCTTTTTTGGCAATTGAAAACAGTTCACTACATCTTCTTACACTGTCAGTCATAAGTGTCTGGCTGGTTGGTTCAGTTGCTAAGAATGTGTCCAAGATAAAGTGAGTTTAGTATCAGCATAGGATAGTTAGCAAAGCATCATTTGTTTCCCCATCACAGTTTATCCCGGGAAGCTCAGCTAGCCATCTTGAAAATGTCTGCTTCTGTTTACAAGGGAGCCCAAGAAAGAGCCAGCAAGTAACTCTTGGATCCTTTTTCCCACCACCGAAGTATAATTCAGTGTATACATCATTCTTATAGTAAAAGCAGTAACCTCATCCTGAAATACGAAGAACAGTCCAGCGTTGATATCATTGTCTAAGGAGACATTGGCTGACTTTAAATCTATGTTTACTTAATACCTCCAAGTCTGGAAGCTGTCATTTAAAGTCCACTTTTTCTTGATCTATAGAGCTAATTCTTGTTATAAAGATTTACCCAATTCTAGAAATTTGAAATGCTCTCATGTTCTGTTAATGTCTAAACATAGTGAGAGTTCTTTGACTTGTTTACTACATTTTTGAGATCCTAAAATCAGTCTTATTTCATGTGTGCTCCTGTCAGTTTAGCTGTCATCTCATCAGCTCTAGGTGTCTTGCAGCCAACCCTATTCTTTATGTAGGTATCTCAGAAACATTAGGAAGTTCACCCTGGAAATTTCCCCTGGGCTACATCTCATTCCTGTGTTAGATCCTCTAGTTTGATATGACAGGGATATAAGCAATACTGATGTGCTCACCAATTTATAGTAATGGCCTTGTGTGGTTGGTGGTTTGGGAGCTTTACCTCTGGGTTTATTAGGCCATGGCTGTGCATCTGCCGGCCTGGGCTTTTGTTTTTGAAAGGAGGCCATTATTAGTTTGTCTCTCATTGGGAAAATATGCAAATAAACAGCTATTTAGATTTTTGAAAGCAGACAGAATAATACAGACATATGGGTTGTCTCTGATGGCACCAGATTGGATGAAAATATTTAGTGCAGTTGCTAATGGCTTAATAGATGATCTTTGCAAGTTGTAGGGCCGGTATTTCTGGAGTCTCACCCTTCACACACCTGGCTGGAGCATCTGTGGCAAATGGGCACAATTGGCATTTTTGACTGTATCCAATTCAACACATATGCCATGGTATGAATTTTGGCCACATTAGCTAGAGTATACTTGAGCACCTGTCTTTCCCCTTGACTCCTAGAACATGCAGGCTGGCGGCTTTCTTTTGTTTGTTTGTTTGTTTGTTTGTGGTACGTGGGCCTCTCACCATTGCGGCCTCTCCCGTTGCGGAGCACAGGCTCCGGACGCGCAGGCTCAGCGGCCATGGCCCATGGGCCCAGCTGCTCCGCGGCATGTGGGATCCTCCCAGACCGGGGCACGAACCCGTGTCCCCTGCATCGGCAGGCGGACTCCCAACCACTGCGCCACCAGGGAAGCCCCTCTTTTGTAACCTACTGAATATTCTCTGAGGGTTTAGTTTGTCACCACATTAAGAGAATGCATTTTGGAAGAATGAGAGAATAATGACAATTATTTATAATCCCTAATCATTTCATCTAAAGTTGCCATGCATCTTGATAAAAGTTTTCCTCTGAAGTACTTTGCAGCAAATCTCTGTGTCAAAAGGCAACTCAGTGAAGGGTGTGTGTGTGTGTGTGTATGCACCTGTGTGTGCATGCCTGCCCTTGCACTTGGCGGGTGGGAGTGGGGAGTAGAGAAGAGAGCGAGAGAAAAGGGAGATAAGGAGGGAAGGAAATAGAGGATTAATCTTTCTTAGTACTCTGAAAGAGGGATGTTCTGGCTTCTTGGTTATCATGAGACAAGAGGCTCATTTCTTACTGCTGATGAATTTCAACTGTAATTACAGAGCATCAGTAAGCCACATTCAGTCCCAAGGGCTGGACAAAAAATACACTGTCCACAAAAGCCATTTGAATTCTCTCTGAAAAACCTAGTAGCCAAGTCTGAAAGCAATTTGTGAACAAACTGTTGCTGGTTGTCCATTCAGATTCCTCCACAATGCTAAGAGCCACATTCTAAAAGTGAAATGAAATGGCCTGTGGCTGGATCCAGCGTGACCTGCACTTGCAAGTTTCTGCTGTGTTGCAGAAGCGAACAACAACAGTTAAACTTTAAAGATCAACAGTTTTTCGATTGGGTTCCTGGAGAATAATGGCACTTTTGTACAATTCTTGAAATAGAGCCTACAGCCGCCCCAAACAAAATAGTCTCTTTCAAGATCTTGGAAATAATGACCTCATAGGCAGATTGAACCAGCAGTCCATTAATAGTATCCTTTGTAGAAAGCTGTCTCAGGGGAGGGACGGGGCTTAGTAAATCGGCATTGTTTACAAACATAACAGAATAGGATCCCCCTTTTCCTCCTACATTTGTGGAATAGTCGGAGACACCTCCCACTTGGGAAGCAAACACATTGACAGCAAGGCTTCCTTACAGGGCCCTACCCTTTCTCCATGGGTCACCTAAAAGTGTGCTTTGAAGCACTTGCTTTGAAGGTGAGTTAGAGATAACAAGAGTCTCCAGCCCTATTCCTTTGTCACCAACTCAGAATTATCTGGAATCGTGAGAAGAAGATGAAGTTGTGCCTTGTAAAGAGTCATGAAGAACTGACGTAATATCAGGATGATTTGAGCAAAACCAAATCTGAAATGTCTAGGTAAACGGAGTGATTATTTGCTTCATGTTCCTATTGTGGAAGTAGATAAAGATTCTTCCATTTCAGTAACATCTCTGTAAAAGAGGTTTATTCCAGCCCCTCTTACAACCCCTGATAAGTTGAATGGAATTAAACCAATTCCAGTTTGCTGGGCAGTTGAAAGGTGTGCCATCTAAGCTGGGTCCCTTGCAGAATGCCTGTGATATGGACCACAGCAAATGTGTGGTATCCAAATTTTGGGCAGGGATTTCTAGTCTACTATAGGAGAGTATAGTGTGAATTTTATATCCCAAGTGGCCCTTTTTTCCCGACCTGAAAAGAAACAGGGCATCTACCTTTTGAGTCTCTACCCAGAGAGAATATTTAGGAACAAGAAAGGCCATTGTTACCCACACCTAATTATCCAGAACAATGGAGCCTAGTATTTTGGATTACGTAGGTGCACTAGAACCCTGACTGGCTCAGACTCCTACTTGCCTTATTGTGTAAGGTCAACTTTGTATATCATGTTAAAGAGGGTATGTATGTTTCTCTGACTTCTGTCATCTCAACTTAACTAACATGTCCTCAGAAAATAGGTATCATCCAGAATGCGGTGGCTTTCTCTCCCTGTGAGACACAGTTTTCACTATTTTCTAGGTATTACCTAGAATCCTCAGTTCTTTTGCAATAACCTTCAAACTTCATTATTTTTACCAACTTAGATTCTGTATATTGAGCTTTAGTTAATAATCACCACATATTCGGGCATTATTTTTGAAGCCAGAAAAGTAAAGCAGACAAAGCACACACAGAGAAAAAAACAGTGCTTTTATTCTGGTGGCAAATTCTTTTTAGTGACTAAATTGAAACCATGAACCCATCTGATACAGGATACCACTGGTGAAGTCAGTCTTAAACTCACTTTTCTTCTGGAGAAAGAATGAATTTAGAAGGACCAAAATCAAGATGTGAAAGGGAATGTAGACCCTTTAGCACTGATTTCATATATTTACCAGCAGTATCTATGAATATAATTGATCCTTGACACCACAGTTAGGTTTTCATTTTACCTTGTGCTCTAGTTTCACCCGTATAGGAAAATATGAGACTTAGTCAAGCTGGTGGTGACAAAACATTTACTACTGATATTTTCACTGTCATGATTCCTGAAAAAAAAAATACAGATTTGGTCTTAATTCATTAGGATAATGCAAGGCATGACACTTAGGCAAAGGAAAAGAGAGATCTCTTGTCCAAACCAAGGTCAAACCAATCATTGTTAGTTGGCAGTCACCTGTGCAGACGGAGAAACTATTAATTGATACTCAGCTATTTTTGAATACATACAGGCTCTATATATTTGAGAAAATTTAAAACAGTAAAAATTTCCACATAACATAATGTAACTTAGAATTCATTACTGAAAGTAATAAACACATTGTAACCACTGAAGGGCTGAAAAGAGCTATGGTAGATTATTTCTCATTGTAGCAGGTAATGAGGAGACCCCTGTTTTTGTTGTTGTTGTACTTAGGTTGGTTAATAGTAAATGTTATTGGAATAAAGTGATATGCCAAGTTGTGTATGGGGAGCTCATACACTCCTAAACTAGTGCTGGTTAATACTTGATGAAATTACAGAGATTTTGTTGCAGTGGGATTTGATTTTCCTTGTATTCGAACTGGAGATTCACTTGCAAGGTACTCTTTTTTTTTATATTGAAGTATAGTTGATTTACACAATGTGTTCATCTCTGCTGTACAGCAGAGTGATTCAGTGATACATATATATACATTCTCTTTCGTACTCTTTTCCATGATGGGTTATCCCAGGATATTGAATATAGCTCCCTGTGCTCTACAGTAGGACCTTGTTGTTTATCCACTCCATGTATAATGGTTGGCATCTGCTAATCCCCAACAACTCCCACTCCATCCCTCCCTCCCCTGCCCTGTCTCCCCTGGAAGGTACTCTTCATGCCTGACATGCATGGGAAGTGTCAGGGCCCTAATGCAAGGACTTGAATGAGAATGGGAAGACAGCTGGAAGCAGAAACATTTCCCTGTGGAGTTTGTGCTTTTCTAGTTCACTTTACCCTCCAGTGGGATGAAACCTGAATGTACTGAACCCTCAGCACAAGACACTAAAGAAGAATGAAATTAAGAGCAGATAAGTGGTTAAAACGAGACTGGTTCTTACCACCCTGTTACCCCTGTCAACTCCCTTGTTCCCTGTTCCAGGACATAAAATATGACAAGGAGGAAGGTTATGGTGTCTCCTCACGAAGCAGTCCTCTCCTTGGAACTCCTCTGCTTTATCTTCTACCT
The DNA here is from genome assembly GCF_964165515.1 of Mesoplodon bidens. Classification (NCBI taxonomy): domain Eukaryota; kingdom Metazoa; phylum Chordata; class Mammalia; order Artiodactyla; family Ziphiidae; genus Mesoplodon; species Mesoplodon bidens. Next base: position 44,449,735 of record NC_138163.1, on the reverse strand, counting down.
GCTCCTTGAAGATGGGGCATTTCTTCCCCTAGCAGTCCACCCCAGCTCTGCTGAAACTACCAGGCTTACTAGATTGTTTCTCAGTTCTTTCTCATAAAACAGTAGGGTGTGTTTTGTTAATCAGGTGCACACAGGTAAGAATCAGACGCCAAAGGCATCCCAATGTCAAAGCAACTAACAGATGACTGTTGTGGGCCATTAAGTATCAACAGCCAGGCCTACGTCAATTCCAGACTCCAAGGAAGTTGTGCTACCTGACCACGATGATCATGAGGATAGAATTTTTTAAAGAAGAAAGATTGGAAATTGTTCATTAAAAGACTGAGTGGACAGCAGAAAATAGAGCGTCACTGGGGGAAAAGGAAGGGACCTTAGGTGTTTGTGTCTACATATTGAAAAGCCATTCATTATTGCCTTCGCTTTCCTCTTTGGGAAATTGCATCGTTGGGCTTTAGGCAGGCAGCTCCCTTCCCTCTAGAAAAGAAACCCTTCAAAATGGTCAGTGCCAAACCCGAGATGACATGAGACGAATGCTTTTGTTTCTAAGATGTTAGACTCCCCGTATTTACCAGGTTGTCTTTTAAACCTCCCTTAACTCCTGTGTTCTCCTCCTCTTCTTTAGGAGCTGTGCCATCAGTTGTAACTGAAAATGTCTGACGGTCTGGATAATGAAGAGAAACCCCCAGCTCCCCCACTGAGGATGAATAGTAACAACCGGGATTCTTCGGCGCTCAACCACAGCTCCAAACCACTTCCCATGGCCCCTGAAGAGAAGAATAAGAAAGCCAGGCTTCGCTCTATCTTCCCAGGAGGAGGGGATAAAAGTAAAGTATCAGTGACCGGGCATTGAAAAGGGGCTAGTTTATTCTTTCATTGTCACTTTCTTTCTCGAGTAGTCATGTCTTGAGCGTGGGCTGTTCAGGGCCTGCCTGACCTTTACAGCTACACCTTCAGAGGTTGTATTTTGTCAGAGGATAATGTTTGATTGACTTACTGTGGGTTTACAAAAAATACACTGATGCTGTGTTTGCCTTTCCCATAGCCTTGAATTCATAGTGGTAAGCCCAGGGAAATCATAGCAACAGTGCTGTCTTAAATATATGAGTAGTGACTTTCTTTCTGATAACTTAAAGGAGAATTTATAGTAATCCCTTCCTAACTGCAAGTTGCCCTTATTGGGAATTTGAGTATACGTGGATTTACTTCTGTATACCTTTTTGACAACCATGAAAATTTCGAATTGAGTATACGGAAGTCAGTCCAAGTGCCCCATTATTGTCTCTCTGACTATATCACAAGGTGGGAAGAAACTTCTGAGCCATTTGTTTCCTCTCCCATTCTTCTGCCAGTCATCCCCTACACAATCAGCCCTTTTTGCACCGAGTATCCCAACAATATACTATCATTTATCCTTGTGTTGTTCATAATACCATTTGGTCCTTAAATGTCATACGCTGACACTTTGTAACATTGGGAGATATAAAATCTCTAGTAAGTAATTGTCAGGTTGCACTAATTAGCATAAAGCTTAAACATGGCTTCTATAAACGTGACTATTGCGGCGGAAGAGAGTAAAGCCAAGTACAAGGACTCCGGCACCAGAGAAAGTTGCTGAAGGGTAAGAGGGGTGGTGTCTCTTGAAGAGAAAAGGGGCACTCTTGATCTTCTCAAAGGTAAAACAGATAGCTTTGTAGGTCGTTTATACGGTATTAAAGAATTCGTACCGTAAGGAAAGGTGAAACTCTTATTAGGGCCAGTATCACCTCTTGTAGACCTGTGTCACTTAAGAGTTGCTTTATCCCTCGTGACCCAAGGATGGAAAAGACGGAAATGATGTTAAACCCTGGATCGAAGACAAGCAAAGAAATAAGAAAACACTTTCCATGCAAGGGACCTGCCATCATGCAAGAAGAATTTTCAAAGACATGTTTTCAGACACCGAAGTGGGTCCCGAGAAAAAGTATTGCCAGGAGCAAGGGATGGTTTGACAAATGTATGGTGCACCATGACCCGGAGACCAAGTCACCTGATCCTGCAGCTCCTGTGTTGTATCTGCCACAACTGTAGAAAGCGACTGAAGAGGGGGATTATGTGCCTGCACGAGTCTTTGGTGCTGTCGAGACCACCATGCTTTGGAAGCCCTTGAACAATCCCATTTGCCCTTTTGAAGAACACGAGCCAACTGATGCTGACATGAGGTCAGCCAAAACAGAGAGGCTGATGTTTCTGTTTTGTGCTAATACTTCAGGTGACCTCATAGTGAAACCATTACCACTCTACAGAAAACTAGGCCCATGTCTTCTCAGAGGAAAATCCGAGCTAAGTTGCCAGTATACTGGCATGCAAAGAGAAAAGCCTGGATGACTCCCTCTCTCCTTAGGGATTGTTTGAACAGTGCTTTCTTGTGGAAGCTCAAGACTACTTACAAGAAAAAAGTCTTGAATTCAAAGCCCTACTGATTCTTCACTGTCCTTTTGGTGCCGCAGATGCATTTGCCAATGTGCATCCTGATGTTAAGGTTGTCTTTAGGACCAGTTGCTTGTTTCAGGTCCTGGAGCCCTTAGGTCGGTGTTTGATCCAGCCATTCAGGAAGACTTAGGCCAAACTAATGTATAACTTTGTTATTCAGAATCTCACAAAGATTCCTCTGTCTGAAGATCCTAGCGCATGGGATTCCTACACCATCACCAATGCTGTATTCTTCATAAAATAGGCATTAGATAGTTTAACAGAGCCTGTCATTAATGTGATCTGGGAGAAGATTTGGCTAGAGATGGTGAAATATCTTTCAGTGATTCCTTCTGAAGACAAAAAGTCTTTGGATGAAACAGAACCTGTAGGTGAGGGTGAACATTTGGCACAGGAGCAGTCATTGGCTGAAGTTGAATCTGAACTGGTTGATGCTGATTCACGTGATGTGCTGGGCTGGAGGATGACTCAGGAAGCTCCTGGGGCTGCAAAGGTGATTATCATAAGTTATGATAAAGATAATTAGGAAGCTATGGCACTGCAGACAAATACAATTATAAGCAACAGGAGAAAAATGTTAAGAACAAGATTAAATCCTCCCCAAGAAAGTAATGAAAAAATGGGTACCTTTACCTGTCAAATCTTACGTGTTCAAAGCTTGAGTGATTTGGCAGAATTCAGTAAAGAGGTGCTATCACGCCTTCCAAAAGAAATCACATTGGATAGAAACCATCTTCGGCAGAACTTAAATCATCAGATGGTGCCATTTAATACCATTGCTGGACAGCTGATAAACTGCCTTTGTACAAAGCTTGAATGATTTAACTGAACTCTATAAAGAGGTGGAGTCTTTCTACAACACCATGTTCGGAAGAAAGCAACCTCAGAGGAGCCTAAATCATTGAGTCGTGCCATTTAGGTATCTGTGTCAGACAGCGGATAAGCTGCCTTCAAAACAAACTTAAATGGTTTAATTTGAGCTCTCTATACAGAAGGGCTAAGCTGTCTTCAGAAGAGACTTGAGAAGACAGCATCTTCAGAAGAGCCAAAGTCATTAAGTCATGTCACTTAACTTCACTTGCTTGGTAGGGCTAAAGCCCCAAACAAGTTGTTATAATCTCAGGACTGGACTTTGATGAAGACTCTGAGAGCATGAAGATCCATGATTTGGACTAGCAGTCCACCTCTGTTCATTGCTTCACTGTCACCCCCATTTTCCACTGCCATAATGAGTGGTACGTCCTCATCACCTCTGGAAACCATCTCAAGATCTAAACGGAAACTATACAGAGCCTATCACTTTTACTAATTTAAGCTATGTAAACTCTCATTATTCTTTTTATGTAATGTACTGTTATTGTTTTACTGTGCAAAAAGAATTTATGAGGGCGTTCAAAAGTTTACGTGACCTCAGTTCCCCTGCCCTTTATTTCACCTTCTAAAATTATAATTTCCTCAGCTGAACTCTCCTACCTAGGTGGGGGGGTCATTCAGGAACTTGATCTTCATAGGTAAGGAGGGGTTACTATTTCTGTGTTTCTACCTCTTGGTGATTACTTGGATTATACCACAGTCAGTCTTGAATGAATGGAAAGAGCACTGGACTTGGGTTCTGGAGACCTGCTTTCAAGTCCAGCTCTGCCACTGATTATTGTGACTTTGTGCTAATCACTTAGTTTTTTGGATCCTCAGTTTCATCACCTGTTAAATGAAAATAATAAGACCTGGCCTCCCTAGCAAAATATTTTTGATAATCAAATGTAATTCTAAATGTCAGAGTGCTATTAAAAGTGAAATTTTAAAAGTGCTAAATAATTGTGAGGTGTTATTACATCTGTATCATTCTGGAACTTACAAACAAACAACTAAAAAACTAGGTTTTAGAATTCATTTTTCTATTTTAAGTAACTTTGTCCCTAACTAGAATTTATATGTCAGTTACAGGAAATTTTAAAAGGAAAGTTAAAATCACCCATAATTTCACAAGCCAAAGATAACTAACTGGGTTGGTGTTTTTCCACCCAGTTCTTCTTCTCATCATAGAGAAATTGTTCATCAATGATAAAAACTTGGAAAATAAAGACAAGAATATAGAAACAGTAGAAATCACCCATATTCACAAATCTCAGAAACAATGTTAATATTTTAGTGGCTTGATTTTCCAGACTTTTTAAAATGGCTATATATACATATACTTTTTTATATAGTTAAAATCATAACGTATGCAGTTTTATATCCTGCTTTTTCACTCAACATTTTATCACGAACACTTCCCTATATTTTAAAAAAGCTTTCATACATATAATTTTTGATGGTATATAACATTTCATCGTGTAGTAGCATCATGGTTTACTTAACCATTTATTTTGTTCATTATTTGGGATCCTATCCAAATTTTTGTCCTAAATAATGTCACATTGTCTATTTCCTTAGTTAAATGAAAATGCTTGCTTTGGTGACAGCAGAGGTTTTTGTTTGTTTTAAGGGGTCTCTTTAATAGCTACATTTCATTGACCAAATGGAACTTCAAGAGACAGGTAGAAGAAAAACAAGTAGTAAAAGTAATTTCCAGATTGAGGACCTGTCTTTGTTGGAGGCCTTTCCAGAGGCTGAATCTTGGTGTTAGAGCAAAGTAAGAGGGACAGTTTGCCACGAAATTATGATGCTTCACCTTACAAAAGTTCTCAGAATTTAGACCAGGAAAAGGACATCCTGAACAAGTGGTTTGATGTTCCTTTATGGACCCTGTGAAGTGTGAGACTGATCAGGTTTCTCTTTTGTTGGCTACTAGAAAGCGTGGAGCCAGATGTATGGCCCCTGCCTAGCGCTTGTAATGGGCCTCTATGGTATGTATGCACTTTGTATAGCTTTCTCCCAGGCTCCGTTTTATGTGCCTATCTTTGTTCTATTTGTTTTTTCCTTTCATTATATCGACTTTGAATTTCTGCTGCTATCATACTGTATTTTGTGTATTCTTGAAGGCGTCTTATATCTATTTTGGAACAAGGTGGGGGATAAATACATGGATGGGTAAATAAATACATGAAAAAATACATGAATAAATAAAACAATAAGGCAAAGGCAATGAGGCAAATGAATCAGCCAGGACTCTGAAAATGGCGTAGTACCTCTAAAAATAATGTTAAGGACTGGAAGCTTGGAAGAACATGTGGGAAAGAAGCAGGTGAGGCTGCCTTTGGAGGTGACGTGTCCTATGTGACATCTGTGTCTTCTGAAGCGTGCTTATGCGTCTTGTGTCTTGTGCTGTACTAGAGCATTAGGTGTGCTTCAGGGGGCATGCAATGCTGTATGAAGGGCTGTGTCTTTAGTGAGCACAGTTCATGTGCATTTTGTTTGTGGGAAATCGAGAGATTTGGGAGCTGGTGAGCCTGCAAATGGAAGTGAAGGCCCCCCTTCCTGGAGGCATACAAGGGGATAGTTGGATAAATCAAATCAAGACAAATAGGAAGTGATCTGTCATTTACTGATTAGTTCCTACGTGCCAAGCTGTGTGACGGGCACTTTATGTGTATTGAGTCTTTACAGCCTTACAACTACTCTGTATTAACCTCTTTTTACAGATGAGGCCATTTAAGCTCAAAGCGTTTAAGTAGACAGCCTATAGGGTCACATAGCAAATGATAGACGCCAGAAATCTCCCAGGTGTCTCTGATTCCAATACCTATGCTTGTGCTACTCTATCACACTGCCTTGCAACAAGACAAAGGGATAGGTGGTAAACTATGTTCCTAGCATCCAAAAGCCAGCAGTGGCTTTCATTTTTCCTTAAGAAGATGGCAGTGCACTTTGAAACATCTCTGAATTTCAGAAGAGGGGACTTTTTATTGCCACTGAGAAAGAAAGAAAACGTTTTTTCATGTCTTTTTGGAAAGAAATGATGGCAAGAAAATATTCTTGACAAGAGAGATGTGCTAACATTTGATTTGGGTGTTTGATGGGTTAGATTCTCATTTGGTATGTGTACTTTATTGGCTTACGTATTGCTTACTTTAGAAGGTTGAGGTTCTAAATTGAGTGTGTTCATATATGTGAAAAAGTTCTTTTTTAAATTTTACTGAAGAAAAAGTTCTTAAAGTGCCGTATAGTTTTGTTATTGTATTGCATACACATTATTGTGATAATGCCTAGAGTATGTTATCTTCTATATACACTACACAGCAGGAAACATTACTGTGCAACAATTATATTAAAGAAGACTCAGTTATCCTTTATGGTCTTGTTACTCAAATGTTTTGGTCAATACACGTTATTAACTTTCATCTAATTAATGCACAATAAAAAATACTTAGTGTGATAACTAGACCGAACAGTATGCAGTCTTTCTTCGGTGATGCTGAAGACCCTTTGGGATCTTTCAGTAGCTCAAGGTTATTTTCCTTGCACTAACTATGAGTGGGAGTCTCAATTAATTGAGGGTTCTGTTAGCAGAAAGTCAGATGTCAGAGACGACTACATCCTGAATGGTGTTTACGTTCCTCTTGGTTCTTCGAATGTAGACCATACAGCTCAGCAAAGAGTGCTCCTTGGAGGTCACTGCCTTGCCCTTTGGGGAACGAAAGGGCATGGCATCTTGCTTGTCCTCCATGGTCAGTGCTCTGCCCCGGAGAAGAGCCTCCTGCACTACTCCTTTACTCCTAGAAGTCCTCTGTGTTTGAAATGGGAAGAAGGTGGGGTAAGGATGCACTCTGTCTACTAGGACCTGTGCTTCTACTTCAAGGCCCGTAAACAGGGAAACTGGGCACAAATATGGTGGCCCAGTAGAACCAGCAGACAAATTCAAGAAAAGTACGGAATGTGGGATTGGGAGATAAATAGATGAAAGGAGAGAAGCAACGGGGAGAAATCAATTGAGAGAGGAAGTAGTGTATGAGAGGGAGATTAGGAGATGGAGAAGGTACAGGAAGTGGATGAGAAGAGAGGAAGACAGAAAAGAGATGTATCAAACAGGAAGAGGAAGGGTTGCAAAGAGAGTGAATTTGACACCAGCTAAGGGATATGAAGTTGCTTTCCTCAAAACAAATGAGGCCTTCCTCCACCCCTTTCAAACTTATTTTTGCCCTATATCATTACCCACATGATCAGAAGTGTCCAGTTGAGGACATGGCCTCATGTTTGCCTTTTGTTTTCCAACATTTTCGATTGAAATTGTTGCATGTGTGAATTGGGTGTAAATGAGAGTTGGAACCGGTGTGTGTTGCCTGGAAGACGATAGGTAAGAGTCATGTTCATAATAATTTGCCAGAATGATCACTTTGGCTGAAAGTTTTTGAAGATGATACCACTGAAGGTGATGGCTGTCTGCTTGTATGTGAGTGGGAGTCACTAAAAGGGCTCACATGGGACCATCATTTCCTTTTCCCTATCATCCTCATGGAACACCCAACCTCTGAATTGGGCTTGTAGCTACTCTTGCGGAATTGGGTACCACTTTGTGTTTTTATCTAGACATTAAAGGCTGCTGGTTTATGGAGAGCATATATTGTTTTTCATAGCCACTGAAGACCTGACAGGAGGAAATGGGCTTACTGTTCCACCAGAGGGAATGGAACTAGCCATAAAGAAATTCCAGATATGCCGATTAAATATTATGAATTACCAAGGGTGAAATTTTATAGGTTCTTTATGGGGGGGGGGGTGTCTCATGACTTTAGCAGGTTCTACCTGAAGGCAGGTGAAGGAACCTTCCACCACGGGCCTTCCCAACTATATACTTCTGGCGTTTGCTAATATAATGAAAGACGTAAGAGCAGTGAATGTTTAAGATAGCCCAGTTTAATCTCCTTTCTTGGTAGTTATATTTGCAAGGACATCATTCATAGCATGGAAGTGCTGGGTTTAAGAAGTGACAGATTACTTAATTCTCCAGCAAACACAGTCACCCTGCTAATAACGTATATTCCTAGTGAGATGATGTGTTTTGGATGGTAGTTGTAGGGATGTTACAGCGTTCAATGTACTTTCATATCAATCACCTTCTTCAAACCTCCTGTGATGGGGGCAAGGTTTATCCATTTTGCAGAGGAAGGCAGAAGTTTAGAGAGGTTAACTGACCTCCACAAACTTGCCCCACTACTAATTACAAAGCAAGTCTGGCCTAGAATGTAGATCCCCAACTCCTGGTCCAGTGGCGGTTGACTATTATACCGCTTGCCATAAAATGAGAGTCACCTAACTTGTTTTGAAAATAGGTTTTGGCCAATGGAATATGCAGAAATGGAATTTTGATGGAAGCAGGTGAAACTTAGGTGAATCTAACCCATTTTCTCAATCAGCAGTTAACAACAGTAGTCATGCCTTTTTATAAGTTACTCCTCCTGAGGGCCTAACTTGCTAGCAGAAAGTAGCAGCCTTTGTAAAAAAAAGAAAATAGTTAAAATATTTTTCCCTGATTCCTGTGTTATTTTTTTTTGCCTTTAAAGTCTTTTTCTATTACAAAAGTAATATCTGATATTGTTATAATTAAAATAAAGAACTATATTAAAATAGAAGACAAGAGTCACCTCTCATCCCTCTCTTTAGGTTCATTCATAATCCAGTATTTAAGAATTTGGGCCCTTTTCCTCATTTACTCAACATCGGTTTCCTTTTCTGCTCAGAATCGGTATGTATTTTGCCCAAGATCCTAGGTTTAAGCAGAAATATATCTGTTATGTAGAACCTCTTTTACCAACCTTGCACTATCAATTTCTTTAAATTCTTACAGCCAAGAATAAAATCTATTTTTATGCCTAACTTTCCATTGTAGTTACCACGTAGTAATTTCAAGTATTTCCAATGGGAAAAATAAATTTTGAAGGCCCACAAAATGTCATTCTTTCTACCAAAAAAAAAAAAGAGGAAAACTAGATAATCTCTCCCCTCTGTAAGGGAAAATATGCACTTCCTGAATTCAGGAGGCGAGGAATTCCTGTGGGTCCCCTCTCATAATATGTCCTCAAACAGGATATTTGTTTATAGAGCAGAAGTGCCAGAAACTAGAACTGTCTTTGCAGAAGTCAGTCCCCCTGGAACTGTTGCCCTCACAATGAGCACTCGCCTTTTTGACACCACCTGCAGGGCTGCTGTTGCCGTAGAAAGAACTGTTTCGGGATACTTAGTCTTACCCGAATTATAAGACCTCAGACATTTTCCCGGCTGGGGGCTGGGTAGGCAGGCAGTTATGGAACGGTGTGCTCAGTGACCCACAAAGCAGAGGATGGAGCAAAATGGCATTTTTTAACTTAAAAAACACCAACTCCAGTACTTAATTTACTTTCCTGGTAGTTAAGTAGACACTAAGGCATTTTAATTCTTGAAAGACCACAAGGGTAACATTTTGTAAACGATCTTTGTGAGGCATTGCCTCTTAGTGAATTGGAGAAATTATCGAACCACTGAATGCGCCTCTCACCCAGCTAAAGAGTGACCAAGTCCCTAAGGGTCGTCTATTGGGAAAAGTAAAGGTTGTCACCCATAGGAGATGAATGGCCCTTTAAAAGTACTTCTGTATCCTTCCAACATGGCGTTCCCAGAGCAAAGCCCAGGAATATTGAAGTGAAAAACAAGTATTTTAGTATGATGGATCTCTAACCCTGACACCCTCACTGCCCCTGCCAGAAATGACCCCATGTCGGCGCAAGTTGTTTGGCCTCAGGAACACAACACTGAGTACAGATTGCACCTGGGTAGGGGGAGCACCACAAAGCGGAGAGAGGAGGGAGGGCTTCTAGTGTCAAGCTAGGGGTTGTAGGACAAGCGACCCTCCTAGGAGAGCTCCAACTCCAGCAACTCCAGTATGAGCCTCCTAGCAAAATGTTTTTTTAGACCTCCTTTGTCTCAAAGGAACTTTCTGGAAGATCACAGGATAGAGACATGTGCAACCAGCCAATGCCTAAATCTGAGTTGCATGCGGACTTTGAGCCCAGATCTAGTTTATTAGCTATCTCAGTTTAAAAATGAGATAGAACAGAATTGGATGTTAATGTCGGCTTACCTGGAGCATCTTTTGTAGTTCACTTATATGCTTTACTCAGAAAAGACTTGTGCCTGCTTTTTATGTGCCTAGCTCTGCACTGTGTCTCGTGGGACGGGAAATACTACATATACGATAAGATTCCCTGTCCTCAGGTAATTTTCAGTCTAGGTGCAGAAATCAGACACACAGTTTATGCAGGAAATGCCCGGTAGGTGATCTACGAGGCAACAGATAGGTCCTCCCATTCCATCCCCACCATTCATTTTCTTCCTCAGTCTGTGTGAAACAGCAACCATTTTGAAGCCTGCCCCTACCATCCCACGTGTCCCTAGCAGCACAAAGCTATGTGGCTTGTCTTCCAGAAGACGCCTTTTCTATCATATCATCCACCTGCTCAAAGCCTTTCCCAGCATATTCGTTATCACTATCTCTAATTTCATCTTTCTTCCTGATTTTCAAGACTACACCCTACCATTTACCCTTCTGTCTTCTCGCTTCGTCAATGTGCCGTATACATTTCAACGTCCAAGCTTTGCCTCTCCCGATTTTCCTGCTTGTGATGGCTTACCTTTCCTGCCTACCCATTCTTTAAGACCCATCTCCCAAATCCTACCTCCTCTCCAGTAAGCCCTCACTCTCCGCCACAGTTTTCTGATCTTCTTTTATTTTGACATGCTACAGCATTTATACTCTATTTTTCCCAATTTAGCACCGAATTTTCATTGGTCTGGTAGTATCAGTTGTTGCTTCTTGTTTGCTAAGCTTATTTCCCCAATGAGATCACAAATTTAGAATATTACTTTAGTTCCTAATGAGTCACACACTACAATCTGTCACTACACTGATCCATGTATACTGGTTAACAGACCTACTGACTGGTTCAGAGGAAAAGGAAGCTGGGGCAGTAGCAAGAGAGAGTTGTTCCTCAGAGCCAGGGCTGTGAAATGCTTGCTGTTTAGAACTAGCCAGCCTAAGTGCTTTTTCCTTTGGAAAAGTTGTTTCTGCATTTTAAAAATATGTTTTATATAATATTTTGTTTTTCTGTATTTATATGGCTTTCAATGTCACTTTTTTTTATTACGCCGTACACCGTAACTTTGTGTGCTTTCCATTGCTTTTTTAAAAATAATTATTGTTCTGTTCTTTTAGGCTAAATTTATGTAGGAAAGCATTTCTCTATGTCTGTCCCCTGTTATTCTTTTTCTTCTCCTGCATGCTCTGTTTTGAAGGAGCTAGAAAGTGTTCTAAAAAATAATTCTGAACATGACATCCAATGAGAAGGCCCAACAAAACTTCAAGGAATTTTAGGGGAAGATGACAAGTGGAACTCCTACAACAAGGAAGACTCAGGTGACAGATTTCTAAAAAGCTTTCAGAAGGCAAGCATAGCACCATCCTGGGATTTCATCCAGGGGAGAATTGGTTGCTTTGCTGTACCTCGAACCCTGCACAACTGTGTTGCCATTATATGCTTTTGGCCCCAAAGTGGCACCAGGCAAGAGGTGTACCTGAATGAGTACAGAGGCATCCCTAGTGCGGGGAAAACAGCAACAATGCCATCACCACCAACTGCAACTATAACAACTACTCTAAAACATACGCTCCCACCCCCCAGCCTTCTTGGGGAACCTGGATCAATGTCTCCTCATCCATGAACACATAATGGCAAATAGACATGACCTGTTTCCATATATTGGGTCTCATTTCATATAATGAAGGTCATTCATTCATCCATTCATTTGTTCATTTGCTTATTCATTAAATATCTATTGAATCAAGTACTATGCTAGATAGATGTTGGGGTACAGAGGTGAATAAGTCCCAGTTCCTGCCTTTAAGGAACTGATGGCCTAGTGAGGGATGCAGACAAGTCAGTCAATGAGTAGAGATCAGCGTGGTAAGTGCAGTAGAGAAGTGAGCACTGAGATGGGGTGTCTATTGAAGACTGAGGGAAGGGAGCAGTTAGGGAAGGCTTCCTGGAGGAGGTGACTACTCAACTGAGGTGAGTCTTAATGAAGGAATAGAGCCAGCTAATAAGAGTTGGGTGGCATCCCAGAAACAAGGAGCAGCATTATGAAGGCAGTAGGCATGACACACTATTAGTTGAGGTTCTATGACTGTCATTACAGGTAGTTCAGCATAGCTAGTGCATAGAGTGCTGGTGGAAGAGGCATGGAAGACAGAGCTGTGGAAGGAATTGGGGATCGGGTTCTGGAGGGCTTATATGTGCCATGCTAAGCGCTTTGAATATGATTCTGAAGGCGATACGGAAACATTGAAGCAGGGAAATAATATCAGATTTGTGTTTCACGGTATCACTCTAGCCACAGGAGAAGAATGAATGTGGGTGGGGTGGTGGGCGATGAAAGAAGACAAGTCAGGCTGTGGGAGTCAGGTAGGTGAGAAATGACAGTGGCCTGGCCTAAGGGCCAGTGTTGTAAGAATAAAAGAGGGCAACGCAGAGGGAACATTTACAAGGAAGAATTAATAGAACTAGGCAACTGATCAGATGGTGACAAGAGAAACTAGAGGAGGGTGAGGTAGGGAACACAAGAGGAATTGTAGTTTCTTATTTTACATGGGGAAAGGCAGTAGAGAATTCACTTTCTTTTGAAAATATTTCGAGTGAGGGGCCTGTGAGGCATCCAAATAGAGGTGTTCAGTCAGGGGACAGCAGAGAGGTCAGGGCTGGGGATCCATCTGGGGACTCACGGAAGTAGATAGTGATTGAAACCATACAAGTAGATGAGGTGACCAAAGGGAGAGGTGTGTTGATGAGAAGAGATGAGGACCTAGGACAGCTCCTGGGGAATACTATTTAAATTGTCTACAAAAGACCCAGAAATGTAGGAATAGACTCCAGGAAAGAATTGTGTGAAAGATGGTGGGGAGAAGTTAGTTTCATGAAGTTCATGGTCAGCAATGTCAGTTTTGACTGAGAGGTCAATGGTTGTAAGGACTGGAAAATGGCCGTCTTCAGGGAGGAGATCAATTTGGGACCTCAGAGACTCATTGCCGTGGTTTGTAGAGTGAGGGTTAAGGAAATCTAGATTGCCTTTTCAAGAAGTTTAAGCTAGAGAAGGAAAGTTCGAGAGACTATAACAACTAAAGAAAGCTGTGTGGTGGCAGGAGGTTTCAAGTTTTAAGGACTAAAGAAATCTCAGCATGTTTTTTTGAAGCCAAATAGAAAGCGTTAGTAGAGAGGGGAGAGATTGAAGATATAAGAATAAATAGGGGGTAATTGATGGAGTGAGACCCCTGGAGAAGTGAGAGGGACAGTGATCTAGAGCACCAGTGGGGGCCTAAACCTCAGGTAGAAGGAGAGGACACTGTTTCCGGTAAGATGTGAAGGGAGATGTTACTGATGGAGATAAATTCATAGGAGCGGGACAGGAAGTGAAGTCAAAGGAGTTCCAACCTGATGGCCTCCGTTTTTCTCAGTGAAGTAGAAGGAATTTCTTACGCTGAAAGTAAGGGAGGAGAGGATGAAGCAGAAGTTTGAGCGAAGTTGTGAAATTCTAGAATATTCGCTAAGAGCAGTGGGAAAGGAAGTTGGCCAGGGTCAAGAAGGGTACTGCTCAGTGCCATTGATGACCCAATTCTGTCCGTGACCTTTATAGTAAGCACCAATCTGCATGGCTGTGTGATTCTTTTTCCCCCAACAACTTTTACCAGCCTCCGTATGGAAATGGATATTTCACAGTTGGATTCTGTCAGGGTAAGGTTTTGTGGGAGAATTGCAAGAGGGGGTCACAGGAGCATAGTTTCCAGGGCACTGGCTTAAGAGCAGTTTAAATGATGGACCACAGAGTCTAGGCAAGGAGGAAGCTGAGAAATTGGCTAAACATGGAAGGATCCAGGGATTGGAGGTTTTGTTGACATCAAAGAACAAGTAAAATAGGAATAAGGTCATGAAAGAGTGAGAAGGCTAGCAGGATGGGAGGCTGGACCCAGAGAATGAGATAACAGGGTTATTTCAGAGAATATTTCACAGAAAGGGTCATTCTGGATAATGAAGAGGCCTGGGGTGGCTGTGGTTCTCCATTCTGTCTGCACATCATCTATGGGGCTTTAAAAAGTCATTTGCCCAGGTCTCATCCTCAGAAATCCTGATATAGTAGGTTCTGAGTGGGCCCAAGGTGTTGGGATTTTTATGAAACTCTACGGGTTATTCTGATGAGCAGCTCTGGTTGAGAACCACTGGTTTAATGCTGACCATGGGAGTGGATTGAAGTGGAAAGGAGATGAAGTTCATTAGAGCTAAGGGAGGTCAAGGAGTTAAAAGGAGAGGGTGTGTATGAAAGAGGTGTCCATTTGTATATTATGTTTCACAGAGAGATGGCAGCACTGAGTGTTGGAAAGAGTACTGGGAGCCAAAGTCCTCAGTGGATAAGAGGACTTGGCCAGGAGAACTAAATGGCAGTAACCTCACAGGAGGGGGCTTTGTAGGAGAGTGCAGAAGTACTGATCTCAAACAAACAATATGGAATAAAAATGAGGAAACTCTGCCCTTCTCCATTCCCCCGGACCTAAAGACTTGGAATGGGGAAGAACCATCAGCGTCCATCAGGATTATCTGAGGAAGTGATACCTTCGTTGGATAGTAGGGTTTAAAATAATTTTTCTCAACCCCAGCTGCTTAATGGAAATACCGGAGGGCGTTTAAAAATTAAAAGTGCTGAGGTCTACCCCAAGCTAAATCTGAATCTCTGGGGGCAGGGCTCTGAAATCTCTCTCTCTCTCTCTCTTACTTTTTTGAAGTTTCCCACATGAGAGTGATGCACAGTGAAGTTTGAGAACCTAAGGCAAGAAGTCAACAGTGCATTTAATGAAGAGGTTGAAGTAAAGGTGTAGGGGGATTTTAATGGAGTAAGCCCTAGTCACTAGAGAAATGCATAACATTGGGGTCGGGGTGTATAGGAGGTGACAGATGACTTCTCTTTCTTTAAAATGTAGTGGGGTGTCTTCCCTGGTGGCGCAGTGGTTGAGAGTCCGCCTGCCGATGCAGGGGACATGGGTTCGTGCCCCGGTCCGGGAAGATCCCGCATGCCGCGGAGCAGCTGGGCCCGTGAGCCATGGCCGCTGAGCCTGCGCGTCCGGAGCCTGTGCTCCGCAACGGGAGAGGCCACAGCAGTGAGAGGCTCGCGTACCGCAAAAAAAAAAAAAAAGAAAGAAAAATGTAGTGGGATGGGGAAAGATGTCAAGATGAGAGATTCTGGACAGATTAGCTGGCCCCTGGAGTTACAGCCAGAACCATGAGCAGGCAGAGGGTCCCAGTGCCAAATACCATTTGTAATCTGTGGTCTAGTCAGCAATTTGTGGCCTTCGTTCTAGGTTCCAATAGAATATGGCTGATACACTTAGAAAGTGGTACTCGTTGGTTCTTCTGCTCTCTGCAAATATCAACCCAGAGGTGATCAGGCCGTGTCTTATGAGCCCAAGATTCAGGTTAGGATGAGTCTTAATATAAACAACCACTGCTCACAGAATTTTCTGGGGGAGACACAGACATTTTAGTATTCCTTAAAAGAAAAAAAAGAAAAAAGTTCTCAGCTAGTCTCCATTCAGTCACTAACCATTTACTGAAGACCAACGGCTCAAACCTATTGAGGTTTTCTTTTAATGCTACTGAGTAATAAATAGTGTAGCTATTAAGAGCTTAGGTTCTGTAGACACAATTGAGACCTAGGTTCAAATCCTGGCTCTGACACCTGCCAGCTGTGTAATCTTGGATATGTGGTTTAACTTCACAGAGTCTTACTTCCTCATCTGTAAAACAATAATAATACAATAATAATGCCTGCCTTATAAGATTGTGGTGGAGATTAAATGAGATAACCCTGGAAGCACTTTGCACATGGTGAATATTCCATAGATGATAGTGATTACGTGTGCAGACATAAGCCAGGTGCTAGGGAATGTGAGAATTAATAAGATACACTCTCTGCTGTCAACTATCTCAGATTTTAGCTAAAGAGATAGGTATGTAAAGAAGAAATGACAATTCAGTGTTACTAAGGGCCAAACTCAGAGTACACACTGGGTAGCTCTCTGGGAGCATGAAGAGAAGGGCATTCAACTTTGTCTGCAGAGGGAAGACAGGAAAAGACTTGCCAGAGGAGAGGAAACACAAGAGTGAGTCTTCAAGAAAAAGGACTGGGGCTTCCCTGGTGGCGCAGTGGTTGAGAGTCTGCCTGCCGATGCAGGGGACACGGGTTCGTGCCCCGGTCCGGGAGGATCCCACATGCCACGGAGCGGCTGAGCCTGTGAGCCATGGCCGCTGGGCCTGCACGTCCAAAGTCTGTGCTCCGCGACGGGAGAGGCCACAACAGTGAGAGGCCCGCGTACCGCAAAAAAAAAAAAAAAAAAAAAAAAGACTAATGGGCGCAGATGTGAGGCGTTAAGAAGTAAGACTTCCCAGGCCTCCATGTAGCATGTGTAAAAGCTTGGCAGTAAGAGAAAAGCTTGGCAGTTGAGGGAGCATGAAATGGGTATGGAACAGCGGGGGCCATAGCAAGAATAGACAGTAGAGAGGTACGCTGGGGGCAGATTAAGCAGGCCCTTGGCTAGCGTGCTAAGGAGCGTGAACTCTGAACTTCTGGATAATGGGGAGCCATTGAAGGATCTTACAGGCAGGAATGTGGGCAGATATATATATTTCAAAAGATTACTCCAGCCACAGAGTAATGAATTGCAGGGGGCAAAATTGGAGGTAGTAAGACCAGGTGAAAAATGCCGGTGCCTTAGACTAAGATGATGGTTTGTGGAAATGAAAGGAAGAAGATGCATCCAAAGTGAGTTTGGGAAAGAGAACGTGATGACTGATTAAGGTAGAATTAAAGTAGGAGTCAAAGAAGCTCCCAACTTTATGATTTGGGCAGTTGGGCCAGGGCTGAAATAACCAAAAGCCAGAGTAAGCAGGTGCCTAAGGCCCAGCACATTGGAGCACCCAAAATGTGAAAACATTTTGATTTGGGATACAGAGTAGTTTTTTTAAAGACTTAAGTTAATCATCATAGGAACATCAGAACTTTTGGGGCTTCCTTCCCTTTTTATGCTTTAGTATTGCTTTTATTTGAGAGGGGAGGTCGTAATCTTTTCATTGCTTAGAGCCTCCCAAAGAGGAGGAGTCCAAGGCCTTAATCGTTCTCTGATCTGGGTGGTGAGTGCTTATCATTTCAACGAGAACATGGACACTGAAGGAGGAGCAAGTTTGGCCTTCCTGCCTCTGTTACACTTTGTCCTGCGTGAAGAGAATGGCATAATCAGGCTGGTAAGGGACTGGCAACCAGCTGGCCTTAGGGAGACCCCATTAGGCTGATTCACATAGCTCAGCTGAAGTGGAGTGTTTACATCTAAGTCAACAGGCTTCAATTGTGCAGCCATTGCTAATGGAGAAGTAGGGAGAGCCTGTTTGCTGGCAAGAGAGGTCATGGATGCAAGTTGATACAATGATTAGAGATGGAGACTAAGCTAGGGGTTCTTAACCTAGAGCCCAGGGGAATCTTGAACCTCTGAAGTTATATGCAAGATTGTGTATATGTGTATAGTGATCAAAGATCAGAGTGATCTTTGACACCAAAAAGGCCACCAACCACCAGAGTACATTTACTATGAACTGAATAAAGCTGCTTATTCAGAGTTTCTCACTTGCCTGGGACTCTTCCAAGGCTCTAGAAGAAGCCCTAGCAATTTTGTATTGTTTTTACCTAAAGGGAGCTCTCCTCTCAAATTACATAAAGTCTTTGGTCCCACAAAATCTGTATCTACCCCTGCCAACAGCAGATTAGGGAATTACCCAACATGAGTTAGTATCTGGGAGTGAATGCCATCCAAGAGAAATGAATGCCAGAGACTGCACCAGGAAAGGCAGAAGAAAAGATGCCCATCAAATGAAGAATGGTCACTGAGGGAGGAGGAGGATCAGACCACATTGTCAAGGAAGTATAAAGAGAGGCGGTTAGCCATGTCCAACATGTATGGGACATCAGGAAAGAGGAAAATAAGAAAACGATTACAGGAGTGGCTGGGACATCTTCAGTGGAGTGGCAAGAACAGAAAGCTGATTGTTCTGTTTGCCTTTCTGGACAAGTAAAAGTGGTAGGTGAACAAGTATAAATGGTAGCTACAGTCCATAAACATGCAGGGGAAGTAGAAGTACCTACCCCAAACTCTAATGTTCAGTTAAAATGATAGTCAATAAAGTAGGCTCACTGTAAATGTGGAATCCATGCTGAATTGAAGTTGGATGGCACATATATACTTTTCAAAATGAGTCCTAAATGTTTTCCATGGCCAGGCAATGACTTTGAGTGACCCTTGTCCCCACCCCAACCCCAACCTTTCTTTCTTAATCTTGTATCTTAATCCTCTTACTACTTGAATTTCCATATTTCTGTCCCATATCTCTGTCCTCTGGCTGGCGATATGGAACAGTGAGAAAGAGTAGGAAGTGAAAAGAAGCCATACGAATGACATTTGAACATGAAATGTTTTGAATTTAAAATTTGTCCTGGGTAACCCACAAAACCAGTAATCCATTATGGTTAATTAAATGTTGTCTGAAATTGAGGCCAAGGAAACATCTATTTGAACCAGAATGTTCTAAATTTGCCACCCTGGCAACTCTAAAGTTGATTGGTTTCCATTGGGCAAAACTGGTTCATGCTGACTTACCCAGTATTAGGGTGGGTATTATTTTTTTGACTGTGAAATGCAGCCATATCAGAGATACATGCTCAAATTTGCTGCTCTGTCTATTATGGAAGCTAGTAAATGCCATTTTACAATGCTTCCATAATAACTTCCTCCTGGGATTTCTTTTGAGATAGACTAATTTCATTACAGTTCCCAACTTAATTTCTTCAGTGATTATACCTTTAAAGGCTTTTGATTTATTAACTATTGATGTATTTCTTCATAATTGTGTCACTATGAATCATCTGTTACTTGAGGACAATGATTTTGAATGGCTACTATGACAAAATTTATAGGGACATGGAAAAATAGCTACAAACTAAAATGACTAAACCAAGGAATTGGTTTGAGGTTTCTAAGAACTCAATAAAATTAATTCAGTAAAAAGCAACAATTTGTGTTTTGTTTTCTACTAGCAAAGTTATTGCTTTGCAATAGTATTCTCATTGAAAGAAGACCAAGAGCCTGTTAAGCTACTCTTCATAATGTAAACGTGTAAATTAAAGTTCTAGTTACTTGATATTTGGCTATGGTTTAAAATAGAAACAATTCATAACACTTTTATAGATAGCTTAAGCACTTTTCTATTCTTTCTTTCTAATAGTACGGCTTAGCTTGACTTGAGTCTAATGAATTTCTTCTATAGTATGTGGTATTTGATCCAACAAGACCAGTTAAACACAATATACCTAGATACCTGCTGATTACATCATTAGACTGGTAAAGGACATAAATCAGTTTGACTGCAAGTTTTGTTTGAATTGGATTTGGAAATTTGGAAATTATTTGGACATAGCATTTTGTCAAACTCTCAGCCATTTATTTAAATAAAATTATAAATTCTGGAGTTAAATATTGTTATAATTGTGTTGGACTCAATTGTCTTTCAACAGTTGATGAATTGATGAACCTAATTGTACAACTTATGGATGCCAAAACTGTATCCCAAATAAATACATGTTAACATTTTGCCTTTAGCCAATAAGAAGAAAGAGAAAGAACGCCCAGAGATCTCTCTTCCTTCAGACTTTGAACATACGATTCATGTGGGGTTTGATGCAGTCACCGGGGAATTCACTGTAAGTAAGCTCCTTTTTTTGTTTTGTAAGGCATGAAAAGATTCCTTTGTGAAAATAGGTTTGAAGGAAGAATTGCCACGTCCCAAAATGTCAGACTTGATGTTTTTGGTGATTTCAAGGAAGATGGACTTTGCCTAGACAATCACAGATGGAACTAGAGAGTGGCAAGGGTATTGGCAAAATTATTTTGTCCATCTTAACAAAAACGTCTGATCGTGGTTAGCCTTCAACTTGATTGAAAATGCTGATTTACCATGGCACAGGAGATGTAGTCCAGATAGACTCAGCTTGAGCCTATTCTTTATCACTTTAAGTAAATCAGAGAACCATTGACTCAACTTGGCCAGTGAAGACAGTCTATCTGAATAATTCAAGCTTTACAATGGAACCCAGATAAGTAAACCACACTAACCAAAAATCTCTGTAAAACTGACCTTTTCTTCTCTTTGATTTCAAGAACATAGCTTATTTTTAGGCTTATTTACAGATATATTTTGTAGATATTCAAAACAACAGACCCCATGTTTCAGGAAGAAATATTGATGGCTGTATCGTATGCTTTAGTGGTTATATGCTTACTTTATATGTGTATATATGTGTATATATGTGTATATATATATATATATATATATACACATATATACAAATATAATATATATACATAATGCACAATAAATACCAGTAAGAATTCTCCAGAAAGACTATAGCTATAGATCCAGTCTTTCTTTGGATATTTTTAGTGCTCAAATAGCACACGATCTCAGATCTATGATATTTTATACCTTTTTTTTTTTTTAAAGATCTGGCATCTTTCTTTTAGATGGATGAAACATGTCCTCAGGAAGACTAACTACTTTTTCATACTAGTAAGGCCCTCAATCAAAATGTGCATTCTGAGATGATGAGTAATTTTGAATGCATTCTGGAAAAAAAATCTTTGATAGAACCATCACCATTAATTCTTGGATTCTTAAACCAGAGAGAAATTTAGGTATTAAATAATTAAATTTCCTATTTCATAACATGATGGTTAGTGAGTAGACTGTGTCATAAGATTAACTTTTTAAAAAGAAGGAACAAATTAATTTGATTTGGAGAATCAAACCATGTTTCTGAACTGACAAATTACCTTCTTTTTTCAATTCCGGAAGTAAGCAGTGTGAGAATGCAATGGAAACTGACTAAACATCTTAGCCTTGTAAAGTGATGTGAGCTGATTGTATGTTCTCAGTAGCAAGCAGAAGAGAACATTAAGAAGTGCTGACATTGATAAAGTTGAGATACTGGTTTAACCAATTTCATCATTGGAGTCAGAGATATTATTCAAATGGCCTTGAGTTTGAGCCCAGCCTCTGTTCTTTGCTGTGTTTGAGAATATTCTGTTAGCTACACTTAGAAAATATAACCTCACTGTCACCACCATCACCACCATCATCACCACCCAAAGCAAAAAATATTTATATATATTTTTATAATCTGAACAAGTTTCGATTTTTAAAAAATCATAAACAAAGAGATGACTATTTTTTCTGATGTTTGAAACAGTAAAAGCACTGAATCATTATAAGTTTTATCTTAAAAATCTTCCCTTTTTTATTTTAAGAACTGTCTTTCCAGTTTTGACCTTTTTGTTTTCCATGTGCTTTTCTTCTGTTTAATCTTTTCTTCTGTTTTATTGTTGTCATTCCATATTTCTCTGTTCTTTTATTCTTCCTTTTTGTTTTCTGATGTGAAAATTTTCCCCTCCACTATTCTCATGTGATATTCTGGTTCCTTTCCAATTTTTAAATTTTTTCCACTCTTTCCTACTTGCTTGACATCTTCTGATAGAATTTCTCTATCTTTAGCTTTTCCTTTGTTCTTTATGGGTTCTGAATGGAAATGAAGGAAAGTGAATCACCATCATCTTGCTGACTGGAGACCATCCATTTTCACTTTGCTGTCAGTTAGAACCCCAAGAATCAACCAGAGAGGGGTGGGGTGGGATGTGTGATGGGCAATCTTTCCAATTGTGAAAAATATTTTGATGCAACTGAACCAAACCAAACAAGAACCTTTCTCCTCCTCCCAAAAACCTAATATAAAATAAAGTGTTTGGATGCAATTGTTAGAAATCCACTGAATATATAGATGAGACAGAGGCTAAATTTGGAAATGTGATGTACTTTATTGTTGCTGTGATCATCTTTCATAACTATTTGTCCCCACGTTTTTTAAAGATACCAAATTCTGCCCTTTTTTTTTACTATCTTAACCTATGATTTATATTTACTAGCTTTAAAAATACCAGATGATAATAAACTTTTAAAAGTCATTTTATTGGTAGGATTTAGAATGGGGTCTTAATCGCCCCAGTACCACTAATTGGTTGTGTGTGTGTGTATGTGTGTGTGTGTGCATGTGTTCATGTGGAGGGGGAGGGACATATTACTAAATTTGATCATTACAGTTGTTGAGGTTGAATTTTGAGCAATTTGTTGAACTGTCGAGTCCAGTTGTCTCACAGGGGCCTGTTATTTGGAATATTTGGACACTGGTTTGGTGTATTGCTTGGTGCTTACCCTTTGGCTAATTGGCCCATAAAACCTTGTACACTTGGTCACACACTTGGACCCTGAGGTTAAAATTAGGTTGGGGGCTTCCCTGGTGGCGCAGTGGTTGAGAGTCCGCCTGCCGATGCGGGGGACACGGGTTCGTGCCCGGGTCCGGGAAGATCCCACATGCCGTGGAGCGGCTGGGCCCGTGAGCCATGGCCGCTGAGCCTGCGCATCCGGAGCCTGTGCTCCACAACGGGAGAGGCCACAGTAGTGAGAAGCCCCCGTACTGCACAAAAAATAAATAAATAAATAAATAAAATTAGGTTGGGAGGTGAGATTTGGGGTATGAAACTGTTATAAGTCCTTACCCTTTATATTATCATTTTTGTCCCAAATACTTCAGAACTCCCCCTTCCAGACCTCTAGACCTGTGACGGTCGCTTCAAGTCAATCAGAGGGAAAAATGGTATGAGTGATATACATTATCATTTCTTATGATAAGATAAATGCTTGGCCTGTTGTATCATGCTGCCATTCTCCTGGGCTACACTGGACAATCCCCAGCTTGATGTACATCTAGCTGTTATTACATACGTGGTCAGGCTTCTGATGCTCACACTTCTAGGTCTCCATTAGCTATCTGACTTTTGGGGTTTGTACCTCAATTTGGAGTAATGAGTTATGGCTTTCTGATTACATGCCTTTATGGCATACATTCAAATTTAAGTGTCAGGTTTCATTGATGAACTGGTTTATCTCAACTTAAAAAAGGAAAAAAAAATTATGTCAGCAGTGTAGTCACGTGGTAAGTATAGTTGTCTGGAGGATCTTTTGCAATTGACAGCAGTTTTTCCTGCTGTCTAGTGATCACAAGACTATTATCACAAAAGTTTAGAAGTGCCATGAGTATGTATAATAACTGCAAATATTCTAATGATTATGGTAATGATCATGCCAGTGATGTCTGCTCTGGTGGTTATGTGCAATGCATACCTGGTTTTGTAACACTTAATAACTCCTTTGGCCATTACAGTATTAACCAAATGCTATTAATTGCACTTAGAATCAGAACTGGGATCATGCATGGGCTCCTGAGTTCAAATTTTTGGCTTAAGGCTTTAGCATCAAATTGCGTGATGAATGCATGTAAAAGTGTCCTTTCACTGTGCTTGGAGTAACCCCAAATGCCAGGAATCAAAGACCTGTAACCCAAATCAAATCAGTTGGGTAAAAGCATGTTTCTGTAGCATTGGGAATATCATCTTTATTTAGGCAAAGCTGTTACCTTATATCTGATCTTATTTTGTGGGAAGTGGGACTTTAGAACTGAGGCATTAAAATGGAGATTATTCATAATATGGTTCCAAACGAAATGGTTTCCCTTTCCCTGCTCTAAATGTCTAAGAAATTCAAACATAGAGTCTGGCTGTGTGGGAAATCCTTAAGCTAGTTTTCTCTAAGCCAGCCACGACTTTAGCTCCAAAATACATAAGAATCACCTTAATGAGAACAGGTTAAATTCAGCATCACCATATACCTCTTCTTTGAATTTTAGCCATACAGACACTTCCAATGTGAAATTGAAAATGGTTCACCAGAATTGGGAACTGAAATTTGTAAGTTCATCACATGGCCATTGGCTACCTGTGATCACCCAGTCGTAAAAACAACTTACAAATTATTGTTGAAGCTTTTCATGATGCCATCCTTCTTCCCTCCAAATTCATGTTTCTGCCTTTTAGTAATTTCTCCAGTCATTTAATGGTAATCCTTATTATTGCATATTTATGGAGGAAGCATCTGGCCAAAAGTGGAACTATGCATCCAAACTTTGGAACATTGTTGTTTTCTCTGTTTTCTTAAATCTGTTGTCCTGTAGCCTGTCCTGCCCCTGATTTAGTTAATACCTCCCTATTTTCATAACCGCCCCACTTTAGAAGGGATTAACCCCTCCCCATTCAGACCCATTGGTTTCATCTCCTCCCACCTTCTAAGTTGTCCCACATTCTGTTTTAACTTTCTTTTCTTTCTTTATTTACGTCCATTACAGCCAGATCTCTATGGCTCACAGATGTGCCCAGGGAAGCTCCCAGAGGTGCGTCACAGGCCCAAAAGAAGCTTGCATCAAAGTGCTTCTTTGAGATGTCATAGCACTGCAGCAGCAGGTTCATGTGTGTGCAGTAGAGTTGTTGCTTGGCTTATCTCACTTTTTTGTTGTCATTCCCAAACTCTGGAGGCCCACGTCACACATTGTTTTGCCGAGACTTCATAGGACAAAGCCACGTAAATTGTGTCTAGATGCACTTCAGGAAGAGTGTGTCTGTTTCTCGCTCCAAGTTCTCTTGGAGGTTGGATAATTATGCAATGGGGACATCTGTAGGCCGAACATGTAGGAAAGAATGCTGAACGCTCAATACAAAGCTAACCTCTCTGTGTAATTTTTGCAATTCTCCTTGGTTAGATTGCCAAACACTCCCTCCTCTCTGCTCTAAATGCTTCAGATTATTGCAAATTTTCAGAAGGCTTTGGCATGGTTGCCACCGTCCCCAGGTTCTATGTGGCCAATGAACGAAGTGGGGAGGAGGGGACGGGGGGAGGAGAGGAGAAAGCTGCAGGGAAAATGTTACTATTTAGCACCCCTGTGGTTATTGCTCGTCCATGATTCTATTTTTGTCTCCTCTCAATCCCCCTTTATGTTAAAGCTCTAGACCCCCCCAAAAAATTACATTTGATAACCACAGAGTATGAACTGACCAAGGGTGAGGCTTTACTTTTATTCTAAAAGATATTCTGATTACAACATGCCCAGAAACAGCTTATGTTATTCCAGTCATATAAAATCTATTGATCTGCACTATACTATGCTGTGCACAAATTTAGAGAAGTCTTGCTATGTCTGCCCTGAGTCGCCAGAAAAAATAAGCTAAGCCGTAAACATCATTTCATGGATGAGCAGAGTTAATATGGAGGTGATTTTCATGCGCTTTTTTTTTTCTATCACAGTCATACTCCCACCCACCCTTTTTAAGTTGGATCTTAGTTTTACCTATGTGTTTTAATTAGAGAAGAGAATGATTGCATTATTAAGTTACTAACTTTAAATCTAGAGTGTAACTTCAGTTTCCCAAGTGTAATCCTACAGGTAGCATGGGCTTCTTGGTGAAGAACTTTACTGGAACATGAAAATGCAGCTGCTGAATGTTCTGAGCTTCCATTCTTTCCCTTTGGTTGTCCACAGGGAATTCCTGAGCAATGGGCACGATTACTCCAAACCTCCAACATAACAAAGCTGGAACAGAAGAAGAACCCCCAAGCCGTTCTAGATGTTCTCAAATTCTATGATTCCAAAGAAACAGTCAACAACCAGAAGTACATGAGCTTTACGTCAGGAGGTAAGAGTAAATGTAGGATATCAAAAAGTGAAGAACTGGGGCTTCCCTGGCAGTCCAGTGGTTAGGACTCTGCGCTTCCATGGCAGGGGGCCCGGGTCTGATCCCTGGTCGGGAACCA
The DNA here is from genome assembly GCF_964165515.1 of Mesoplodon bidens. NCBI lineage: Eukaryota > Metazoa > Chordata > Mammalia > Artiodactyla > Ziphiidae > Mesoplodon > Mesoplodon bidens. The sequence goes on along the minus strand of NC_138163.1, from coordinate 44,423,468 downwards.
AGATCCCAAAAGCCGCGCGGTGCTACCAAAAAAAAAAAAGTGAAGAAGTAATTCCAATCTCAGAACCTCAGGATTAGAACAGAATGCCTGGAGGGCATTCGAAGCCAGTTCAAGTTCCTTTTTTGAATGACTTCAACATAAATCAACCAAAAGATGAGTTGGAAGTTGAAGTTGATGTTAGGAGATTTACAGTACTTGGGTGATTTTAAAACTCAAGTAAGGAAATTGTTCAGTGAAGCAGTAGTTGTCAGTTTGAATCAGCAATCACAATTGTTGTTTTGTCTCTTCACTGGCATGAAGACACTGAGTCACTTAGGATCAGGCCTTGTCATGCGTTTAGGAAGTAAGAGGTGTCTGGATCAAACCCTGGTCTCTTGAAATTTATTTTATCCCTTAGATTCACTGAATTGCATGCACCATGATGACACAGCACAAATTTTGTGGTTGCTGAGTTATTTTGATCTGACGGTAAAATCAGACTTAAAGAAATCATGTCTTGGTATTTATAAGAGATTGACATGGCCACGTTCCTGCCATATCTCGACTTCATTTGCTAGCCTGTAGACCCAGCCTTCGTCTGAAGGTTTGATGTCCAAATTTGCACTGTAAGCAACTGAAAAAATATACCAAGCAATTACTTTGCATTGTGAAAAAGATGATCTGGGTTGCGTCTCTAAAACAATTTATTATATTACATCTAAAGAAAGAAGAGGGGGCTTCCCTGGTGGCGCAGTGTTTGAGAGTCCGCCTGCCGATGCAGGGGACGTGGGTTCGTGCCCCGGTCCGGGAAGATCCCACATGCCGCGGAGCGGCTGGGCCCGTGAGCCATGGCCGCTGGGCCTGCGCGTCCGGAGCCTGTGCTCCGCAACGGGAGAGGCCACAACAGTGAGAGGCCCGTGTACCGCAAACAACAACAACAAAAAAGTACCGCAAAAAAAAAAAAAAGAAAGAAGACAATACTATCATTAGTGCTCCAGCTATAAAGAGCCCCTACCTCTTGGCATTGGTTTTAGTACAGGGCACATTTTCAAAATTTGTTCTTTATTCCACGTTGCCACTGCTTTTTTTTTTTTGCGGTACACGGAACTCTCACTGTTGTGGCCTCTCCCATTACGGAGCACAGGCTCCGGACGCGCAGGCCCAGCGGCCATGGCTCACGGGCCCAGCCGCTCCACGGCATGTGGGATCTTCCCGGACCGGGACACGAACCCTCGTCCCCTGCATCGGCAGGCGGACTCTCAACCACTGCACCACCAGGGAAGCCCTGCCACTGCTTTTTAACCCTTTTGTTTTTATGTGTCGAATTCTCTCAGTTTATAAAGATGAAGTCCTGAAAAAACTATGTTAGAACTCGACAGTATCTGAGTTATTGCTCTATTCTGAAACTCACCATATGTTTTCTTGATGCTCTCGTGTTGAGGCTAACTAATAGCCTAGGAGGGGAAGGGGAGGAAGGGAAGGGGAAAGGAAGGAAGGGTGGAAGGGAGGAAGGGAAATGAGGGAGGGAGGAGGAGAGGGAAGGAGGAAGTCGGGGAGAAATTCTGGATATAGACGTGTAAAATCATACCAGTCAGGAGTAGGTTATCTCAACATTCCTCAGTATAGATGAGATTCACTGGAGGCCTTCATTAAGATCTATAAAATGGGGTGGCGAGAATATGGTGATGATGTAAGGGTGTGAGCTACTTTAAGAAAAGCTAGTCATTTGTCGTAGTATCTATTTAATACTGAATCAGAAAATTTCCTTCTGGTCAAACACATGCAGTTTTTTTAAGCATGGTCTCTAAATGAGGCAGTCTTTATGAAACAAAGATAATATCTTTACCTTCACTTTTCAGATAAAAGCGCACATGGATACATAGCAGCCCATCCTTCGGTAAGTGAAAAATTGAAAACAGTTTTGTATGATTGGTGTTTCCAGTGGTCCAACAGAATACAATTGTGCAGATCCTGTTTTTAGATACACATAGAATCCTTTAAAAATATTTTAAAGGTATAAATTAGATACATAAAATTCACCCATTTTTAAGTGTACAGTTTGATGAGTTTTAGTAAATTTATACACCTGTGCTACCGTCACCACAATCTAGTTTTAGAACACTTTCATCACCCCAGTAAGATCTCCCAGGTCTGCCTAGAGTTAACCCCCATCCACCGCACTTTAGCCCTAGGCCATCACTAATCTGGTTTTATAGACTTGTCTTTCTGGACATTTCAAATGTAAATGAAATAATACAGTATACGTCCTTTTGGGATTGGCTTTTCTCTCAGCATAGTGCTCTTAGGATTCATCCAAGTTGTTGTATCAATAGTTTGTTCCTTTTTATTGCTAAGTAGTATTCCATGGTATGGCTATACTGCTATTTAACAATTTACCCATTGAAGGATTTCTAGACTGTTTACAGTTTTGGGCGTTTATAAATAAAGCTACTATGAAAATTCATGCATAAGTCTTTACATAGACAAATGTTTATATTTCTTTTACATATAGAATCTTGAAAATAATCATCATAATGATAGAAACTTCTCTTTACTGAACAAATGTGCCAGGCACTAGGCTAATAACACTTTGTCTTCACTTATCCATTCCTACAACCCAATTAGGTAAGTCTTATAATTGTCTCCATTTTACAGATGAGGTTTAGAGAGGTGAAATAACTTGTCTAAGGTCATACCACTACATCTTTTGGTGTCACCTATTCCAGCAAAGTGAGACTTTGCCCAAAGTCACATAGATAGTTTTATCAGAGAAGTGACTACAAAATAAGCAACCTAGCTCAAGGGCCTTGGAAGTGCTATAGTGTCTGAAAGAATGCCCATACACAGAAAACAGTCTTAGACAAGGCTTCCCTTTACATAATTTTCATTTTGATATCCTGATAGAAATTATTTCCTGCCTCATTTGCTTCCTTTGGAGTGAAATAATTAGCATTAGTGAAAGTTTCCTCGCCGCTTATTCAGAGTCACGGATAATCAAGCTGATTCTTCCTTTTATAGAGGACAAATGCTGGCCTGCTTGATGTCACCCTGGGCAACCAGTGTGACAGCAGTAAATCATTTCTGGTAAAAACTAAAGGCTCTGAGATAATACGGCAGTGCCTCAAAAATTTAGAAGAGAATTACCACATGACCCAGCAGTTGCACTTCTGGATATGTACCCAGAAGAACCGAAAGCAGGGTCTTGAATGGATATTTGAACACCCATATTCATAGCAGCATTATTCATAGTAACCAGAAGGTGGAAGCAACCCAAGTGTCCATCAACAGATGAACGAATAAACAAAAGTGGTATATCCATACAATGGAATATTATTCAGCCTTAAAAAGGAAGGAAATCCTTACATAGGCTACAGCATGGATGAACCTTTAAGACATTATGCTAAGTGAAATAATCCAGTCACAAAAAGACAAATACCATATGGTTCTACCTATATGAGGTATCTAGAGTAGTCAATATCATAGATACAGAAAGTGATTGCTGGGTGAGGTGGAAATGGGGTGTTGTTGTTTAATGGGTACAAAGTTTTAGTTTTGCAAGATGAAAAGAATTCTGGAGATGGATAGCAGGGATGGATGCACAACAATATGAATATATGTAACACTCCTGGACTATACACTTACAAATGGTTAAGATGGTAAATTTTATGTTATGTCTATTTTACCACAACTAAAAAGAAAACTTAAAAGAGTAAAGGCTCTGGGCGTAGGTGTTTAGTCTTATTCCTCCACTTACAAGCTGAGCCACTTTGAGAAAGTGGCTCAGCTTCTGTGACCCTCTCTTTCCTCAGCCTTTAACTGGGAATAATAACAGTACCTACCTCCTAAAACTTGTGTGAATATTGAATATGCTAATGCATATAATATATTAGTACATTACCTAGCACATACTATGTGTTTATTAAGTGTAAACTACTACTGCTACTATTTGTAGATGTCAACAAAGACGAAAACTCATTCTCTCCATGCATGAGACTTGTCTGAGGCCATGGTACTGGTGCCTTGTTCAGAATTCTCAGAACAGAGCAGAATGTAGCCCTTCTTTTCTCACTGGTCATTGCCCTCCTTTTGCTTCTTTGCCATGACAGCTTCCTGGGCCTCACTGAAAACAGCACGTGAAGGGAGATAATAGCAAACTGGGAAAGACAAAAATACCAACCTTCCATGAGCAACACATACCTTACCTCCCTTGATTTAATTACTGTCATTATTGTGCGATACTAGATAAGTATCTTGACAAAGAAATTGTTGTTATCTTTTCAGGTAGTCAGTTATTTTAAACACCAACCTGCTAGGATAGTCTGTGTGTTGATTTTCATTTTTGTAAACAGCTTATAGCTCCTAGGATATTGGCCTTTTTTTTAGCTTGCTTCTATTGGTCTTACTTACAGAATTAAAACCAAATCTACATAATGTTCAAAATATTCCATCAGATCAGAAAAAGAAAACTCATGAACTCACTGTTTGGAGATAAAACAACTGGATATTCACGTATTTAACATGTATTTATCAAGTGCCTCCTTATAAACACTAGGAAATTTGGAGCTCAGTCTGGTAAGGGAAGAGAAGTATGAACATAAAGAAGCACAGTACCATATGGATCATGTTACATACCATAAAATATGTCCATGTGCTATGAGAATTCAGAGGAAGGAGCTTACTTTTAGCTGGGGAGGGAAAAGGAAGCAGGCCCTCGTCTTCAAGGGCTTAAGCTCAGTGCCTAGTACAAAATAGGCACTTGGTACATATTTGTTGAATATTGAATTAGAAAATGCTTCATAGAAAAGGCGGAATTTGAACTAGATCTTGAAGGTCAGATGCGATTTGGATCTGTGAAGATAAGGAAGGTCATTCTAAGCAAAGGGAAAGCATGATAAAGGGCAGGGTAGTGAAAAGAGCAAGGGGACAAGGGGGTATGGGTTTGAATGAAGACTGAGATGCAAGAAAATGAATCATAGGAGTTAAGCCTTGAAAGTTAAGTTGGAGCCAAATCATAGAAGCCCTTAAATGGTATTCTAAGGAATCTGGCCTATGTAAGTGTACAGTGGGAAGCCCTTGAAGTTTTGTGGGGCAGGAGAGTTAGGTGATTAAAGCTTATGCTTTAGAAGAGTGATCTGATCTCAAATGTCCAGAGTGAATTAAGGACAGAAGGTAAGACTGGATGCAGGGAGACTGACTGGGGAAATATCGCAAGCATCCAAGGCCAGAGGTGATGAGGGCCTACGTGAGATAGTGGCAGTGGGAATGGAGATTAGATTTAAATTCCAAAGATGTTTAGGTTATTGATTAGATGTTGGAGGAAAGGTTGAGGTGAGAGATGATTGCAGGCTTTGGATGCTATGTGGGTGGCCAAAAAGATGAGGGTATTATCTTTCAGGAGATGCATATTTCTGGGAGAAGATGCTGAGTTTCCTATTGGACAGTTTGAGTTCGAAGGTTTGGCAAGACTTCCAGATAGGTTTCTATTGATTGAATGAACTGAATTTAGGGCTTCCCTGGTGGCGCAGTGGTTGAGAGTCCACCTGCCGATGCAGGGGACACGGGTTCGTGCCCCGGTCCGGGAAGATCCCACATGCCGCGGAGCGGTTGGGCCCATGAGCCCAGGCCACTGGGCCTGCGCGTCCGGAGCCTGTGCTCCGCAAGGGGACAGGCCACAGCGGTGAGAGGCCCGCGTACCACAAAAAAAAAAAAAAAAAAAAAGAAATTCCTGAATGAACTGAATTTAGACCCTTAAGGTCAGGTTGGATCACTTCTTTGGGGCTCAGTAACTTGGATAATTGCACCTTGTGTTCTCCTTATGGTTCTAGGGGGAGATTGCACTTCACACTGCTTGTGCTTTTGTTGCATTAGAAACACTCCCAGTAGACCTAGCTATCCTACAGGATGTGATTTAATGGGATTGACTACCCCTTCTCGACATAGCCTGAACTGCTCACAAGTTTTGGCATCTTCTAGTAGCCTGGGTGGGAATCAAAATAGAAACAATGTTATATTCACTAAATGTGTTAAACTAATGGCAATATAATTAATAATGAATTCAGCGATGCCTCTCATAGTCATATGAATCTGCTTTACTGCCCACTCGTGATAGCTTCTTTGGTATTAGTGTTATTAAACACTAAATACTGTTCAGGGATCTACTCTTCAGTGTGAGGCTACTTTGAAATTTGTGTATATTTATTGTACTGTTGAGAGTGAAGTAATGCATTGAGAATCCTGAGCTAGTATTTTGAGTCGAAGGTAACAGCAATAATATGAATATGCCGTGATTTGTGCCTAGAGAAACTGGGTGTACGTGTGACAGATGACACTTTTTTGATTTACAGTACTGGCTTATTTTGTTCATCTACATTAGTGCTTTTTAAAAATTTCAGTATGCATTAGAATTGGCTGGATAGCCTGTTAAAATGCAGATTCTAGGGCTCCATTCCCAGAGTAGAATGGAACCCTGAAATCTGTATTGTACACAAGCAACCAAGAGGGGCTCTCAGACCATACTTAGCATTATCTAAAGTCTCCAAAGTCCTTACTTCTTCTTTCTTCGACCTTTAACAATTAAGCTCAAAGAAAGGAGAGTTTCCTAAGGTAGTTCCTCTAACTGGTGTATTCTCTAGAGCAGGGTTTGCAACTTGGTGTCCATGAATGGGCTTCAGAAGACATATGAACTCTTGAAATTATATGTAAAAATATGTATCTACCTGTATTTTTCTGGGGAGATAGGCCAAACCCTTTAGAATTGGAAATGAGTCCAAGACCCAATCAGGTTAAGAATAACCTGCCTTGCTCGACTGAATGTGTGGCATAATGACTGTCAAAAATACTTAATTTCAAAAAGACAAAAAATTTCTTACTTGATATCCATCTGTCTCTATTTTTACACGTTTAGACATACTAGACATAGTAATCCTCAGCCTGGAAGGAAGAGTGTAGCAACATTTATAACTTTGACTCCCCCAAAGGCCATCAAAAAAAGCTGTTAGTCAAGCAAAGCTAAGTTTATTATACTTACAGGAGCAAGAAAGAGCACTGCCAGTGTCTTAGAAAGGGGATGTCAAGGGAGAATATCTATAGGGTCTTGGAGCACGGCTATGTGATTTTGAAGCAGGTCTCACAAGACAAGAAACGAGTTAGGATTGTGCAGTGTTTCTGATAAAGTAACTTTGGATTGGGGAATACAGCAAAGTGAGGGTCTTGAATACAGTTTTGGTGAGCAAGCTGTTGTTATTCTTAATAAGTAAATTACTTCAGTTGGTTCAGTCTTATCTTCCAAGAACAAGTATTTCTTAAAGTGAGAAGCTAAGTTATTTTTGCTTGTTCTCAGTATTGTGTAACATAAGAACAGGAAAATATGCTCCATCTTGATATTGTTTAGCACAGGGAAAAGAAAGTATGCCCAGCCCCAGTGTTATTTACACAGGGATGGAAAATCTGTGGAAAAAATACACAGGAGCAAGAAATTATGTTAATTTCAATTCTTAGTACCAAGGCCTGGTATCTATGTGTAATGCTGGGTAGTTAATGCTCCCTGGCCCAACCAACATCCAAAACGTAATGTCCACTGAAGGTCACACATTCTTTCCAACCAACCAACATGGCAGCATAGTGTTTGGTCCCAGATAAACAGACATGTATCTTCTTCCTGCCCCGTAAACCCTCAAAAGATGAAAATCTTTAGGTTTTCTAATAGTCCCTTAGTCCATCCTTAGAGACTGGAATGTCCCCCATATGAAATTAGAGTAGTGAGGATAGTAATGAATGTTAAGAATCAGTCCGTGAAATTTTGCAGGTGGATCTTCTCTAATAAATTAACGAGAACTGAAATGTGCAAGGCTACCTCTTGGCCAGTAGGCACTGGTTGGTCTTTGTACCAGTTTAAGGGTTGGGCCATTTTTAGATCCTCATAGGCTGTATATACACTCTCACTTATGGAGGACATGTGATGCATTGTATCAAATACAAATGTATCAAATACAAATGTATCAAGTATATTAATGGGCCTCTATACCCCACTTTTTATTTTTGCTATAAACTTTTAAAAGTAATTTTAAAATGTTAATTTTGAGATTATTTGATCATAAGTAGCACTTAATTTATGGTTAGGTGTAATTTCTTAGAAATCATTGTGAATACTCAAGAATTGTTGCTAAATAGAACAGCCTAACTTATAATTTGTTTTTTAATATAATGAAATTTCTATAAATACTAAATTTAAATAACTAATTAATTAAGTTGACATATATTATACTTAACAGACATTTAATTAGACATTAACTGACTTAAATTTTATCATTTTCTTGTGGCATTTTGGAGCCGATGATTTATTTCTGAGTTCAAATATTTTCATAGGCCCACGTAAAGCTTATTATTCCTAGGCATGGTTCATATTGCCTAATGAATAAAATAGCATTGTTTGCCATATAGAAACTAGTCAATTTATATGCAGGTTCTACCAAGGAACAGTGATTAGTTGCATTCTGGATCCCAGCTGGCATAAGATAGAGTAGAAGTTTCTGGAACAAAATAATATCAAAGCAAATACCATTAATCCAAAAGCAACTTCTCCCTGTGCCCTGAGGTGCCCTGAAGAATTAGTCTTTCACAAAAAGAAACTGATTTTTTATCTAGAAATATAACCTCATTAATATATGTTGCTATCCATGCAGCCACAACCCAATGTAATAGCCCAGCTGTCTGGGCTAAATTAAGAATAAATATGCTGTACACCTGAAACTAACACAACATTGTTAGTCAACTATACCCCAATATAAAATAAAAATTAAAAAAAGAATAGAAAAACAATATCAAGTAAGCATATAAACTTCAATCTATAAACCACTCAGCATATATATCAGGCAATCAAATATTCTTTCAAATTTACAAATTCTAAGCTGTCTTGTCACAGTATATAAATCTTGCTGGCTCCAATAAGATATATGGTTATACCTATTACACCACCGTAGGTTTATACATGATTATAGAAAATCCACAGTGAATTTAAATCACAGACCGAGGTCCGTCGATGTAACAGTCTATTAGTAGGCTGTCTGTATCTGCCTCAGGAACTTTGTCCTCGAGGAATGAAAATTCTTTTTAGTCTCTGAAGAAGATATTCAGATTGCCAACAAACACATAAAAGAATGCTCAACATCACTAATCATTAGAGAAGCGCAAATCAAAACTGAAATGAGGTATCACCTCATACCAGTCAGAATGGCCATCATCAAAAAACCTACAAACAATAAATGCTGGAGAGGGTGTGGAGAAAAGGGAACACTCTTGCACTGTTGGTGGGAATGTAAATTGATACAGCCACTATGGAGAACAGTATGGAGGTTCCTTAAAAAACTAAAAATAGAACTACCATATGACCCAGCAATCCCACTACTGGGCATATACCCTGAGAAAACCATAATTCAAAAAGAGTCATGTACCACAATTTTCATTGCAGCTCTATTTACAATAGCCAGGGCATGGAAGCAACCTAAGTGTCCATTGGCAGATGAATGGACAAAGAAGATGTGGCACATATATACAATGGAATATTACTCAGCCCTAAAAAGAAACGAAATTGAGTTATTTGTAGTGAGGTGGATGGACCTAGAGTCTGTCATACAGAGTGAAGTAAGACAGAAAGAGAAAAACAAATACCTTATGCTAACACATTTATATGGAATCTAAGGGAAAAAAAAGGTCATGAAGAACCTAGGGGTAAGACGGGAATAAAGACACAGACCTACTAGAGAGTGGACTTGAGGATATGGGGAGGGGGAAGGGTAAGCTGTGACAAAGTGAGAGAGTGGCATGGACATATATACACTAACAAATGTAAAATAGATAGCTAGTGGGAAGCAGCCGCGTAGCACAGGGAGATCAGCTCAGTGCTTTGTGACCACCTAGAGGGGGGGATAGGGAGGGTGGGAGGGAGGGAGATGCAAGAGGGAAGAGATATGGGGATATATGTATATGCATAGCTGATTCACTTTGTTATAAAGCAGAAATTAACACACCATTGTAAAGCAATTATACTCCAATAAAGATGTGAAAGAAAGAAAGAAAGAAAGAGAAAGAAAGAAAGAAAGAAAGAAAATTATTTTTAGGCTTAGCCTGAGCCAGTGTACTCAAAGGCATAAACAAAAAATAAACAAGTTCACACACACATGCACACACACACAACAAAAGCTCAAAAACCATCTATAATAGTGCTGTCCAACAGAAACGTAATAAAAGCCATATGTGTAACTTTAAATTTTCTGATTTTCATTTTTAAAAGTAAAAAGAAATAGGTGAAATTAATTTTCATAATATATTTTATTTAACCCAACATATTAAAATATTTTTATTTCAACATACACTCAATATAAAAAGCATTAAGGAAATATTTTATATTTTTTTCTTATTATGTATTCAGTATCTGGTATGTATTTTTCACGTACACCTTACATCTCAACTCAGACTAGCCACATTTTAAGTGTTGAATAGCCATCATACTGAACAGCAAAGACCTTTATCATAGTTCAGTGATTTTTAAACTTAAGCAAGCATCAGGATCACCTGGAAGGCTTATTATAGCACAGATTGCTGGGTCCCACCCCCAGAATTTGATTCATAGGTCTGGATAGAGCCCAAGAATTTGCATTTCTAACAAGTTCCTTGATAATGCTAATGATGCTGATCTGGGGACCACACTTTGAGTACCATGGCCATAGTTATTTCAAAATCCACCTTTGGTACCATTTTACCCCTGCATTAATGTGAATGATCGAGAACCAACCCTAGATACTGTGGTTGCTGTCATTATTTTTGGTGTTATTGAAATTTTTCACATTGCAAATCACCATTTACCTGTTGGTTGAGACTGAATAATTATTTATGTAGATGAGTATTCCTTAAATCTTCATGTCTGTTATTCTCTGAGTGCTTCTTTCCAGGAGGCTGAACAGGAAAGAAACATTTATGGGCTTGCTTGTACTTAGTGAATATTTGCAGAGCTGTATTTATGCCATATCCATACGTATGCTCTGATCTTTAGGCACAAAATAGCCCTTTGCTGGTTGACAAACTGTCAATCAACACATTGACAATCTGCCCAGTACCGATTCAAGGCGTTAATAGCAATTAATTTGATTTTTAAAATATACTCATTGATTTCAAAAACACTGAACTTGAAAATGTTAAATGAATAGCTCACTGTTTTTGAGCTCAGTGGAAAATAAAAGGAATTTTTAAAATTTCATGGTGCTTAAATCCTTACCTGAATTTATCTCTGGATGTGGGCAGGTTCTGGCCACCAAATTGTAGATGGTTCTGCGCATTTGTAAAAGATGAAGTTCTTTCCTATCCCTACATGCTTAGATATTTTATCTCCCTTTTCTCACTTCTGAAGAAAAACAATGAGGGGTTAAGACCTAGTCTTTAAACTTTGTTTTTACCATAAGAGTACAAAAACAGCATCAGAGCCTCCTTTGGCTCCCCCTGTGTCTGAAGAAGAAGATGAAGAAGAGGAAGAAGAAGAAGACGACAATGAGCCGCCACCAGTCATTGCACCAAGACCAGAGCATACAAAATCAGTAAGTCCCAAGTGACCGTTTCCAAATGATTCAACAGATGTCCTTTGGCATAGTCCTAGAGTCAGAATCTAGTTAATCACCTAGTATCTGTTGAGCATATATGTTCCCGGACTAGAGTATAAGATAAAAATTTCATTGGGGTTGCTGTTTGAGGATACAGATTAGCACATGACAATTAGAGAATAATACCAAGCAATATACAAATAAGTGCTAAATTTTAAAACTGCTGCAGAAGTTAAGAAAGAGAACAAAAGCCATGGGAATCTGGTAGGAAGGATTGCATAAGCAGAGGCACCAAGACCACAATTCACACAGCATGTTTGGGGGTCTCAAAAGACTGGCTCCTGAGAGCTTTCAAGGGCAGTATACTTGAAGCAAATTAAAGATCCTTTTTGATAGAAATCACTTGTCTTTAAAAACTCATTAAAGGTTGAGGGGCAGGGTGGAGGGAGGAATGAATAGGTGGAGCACAGAAGATTTTTAGGGCAGAGAAAATACTCTGTGTGATACCATAATGATGGATACATGTCATTATACATTCATCCAAACCCATAGAATGTACATTGAGTGAACCATATGATTGATGGATTGAAAGTGATGAAAAATAAGGTACTTGAATATCATAATCCTATTGGTCCACTCTCTGTGTGGCCAAAAATACAACAGCCCAACTCTACCTTCATTATAGTTTGTTCCTCTAGTTCCTCCTACTTGACTTCTGTAGGTAAATACAGTTTGGTAAATACCTCTACAGAAATTGATGGCCCTGGAGGCTGCCATCCCATATAAAGGATAATGGGAGACAGAAAAGGCATTTCTGAAAAGAAAGACTCAGAGGGCAAGGCCAAACATAAATTTTGAGAATTAGAAGAGAGATATCAGGCATAATCAGACCCTAAAACTTTAGGAAAGTGATTTAATTGTCTAAGGTCTTACAACTCTTTAGTTACAGAATTTTTCACTAGTATCTGTATTACCCATACCCAATTAGTGATTTTGGATTCAAGGAACATTGAATTTATTAATGATCTATAAAAATGGATACTTCTGAAGTCATTATTGTAAAGGATACATCTAATAATTATGAAAGTACATGATAATAAATCACTGTGTATATGTGTAAAAAAAAAGAGTGAACCATATGTAAACTATGGACTTTGAGTGATCCTGATGTGTCAATGTAGGTTCATCAATTGTAGCATTATTTTGGTCTTTAATCTGTAACCAGATTTTTTGTCTTTAAGATCTACACTCGTTCCGTGGTTGAATCCATTGCTTCACCAGCAGCACCAAATAAAGAGGTCACACCACCTTCTGCTGAGAACGCCAATTCCAGTACTTTGTATAGAAACACAGATCGGCAAAGGAAAAAATCCAAGATGACAGATGAGGAGATTCTAGAGAAGCTAAGTGAGTTGTTTCTTGTTTTGCCATCATTAGTTTCTTCATGAGAGGGTTTCCCCACCTAGGGTGGGAATTGAACCTTTAAAAACTTGAACCTGCTTGCATGAACTCCAGGCTCCCTGACATCACAAGATGAAAAGTTTGAGACTCACTGTGTTTTCCAGATCACCCCCTCCCTCATACTCCTAATTGCACAGAAACCAAGCATTTTCACTTGAAAAACATCAATTGAGGTGAAAACTTCACTAAATGAATTAAGTAGTAAGTTTTATTTTAAGATTACACCCCCAAAGGGGATCCGTCTGATGAAAAATATCTTATGATCGTACCCCAGGGGCCCCCACCTGATCAATCATGATGGATAATTCAACCTCAAAACCCAACACAGTCAATCAAAGTGGGTGGCCACGATAAAATTGCCTTTTCTCTTAATTTAGGAACATTGCTATGTGGACAGGGAAGCAGGGCCAGCAAATGCTCACAGCCTCCTTCCTGCAGTGTCATTAGTGTACCCAGGCTTGTGCATACACACTCGCTCCATTTTACAAACCACTCCTCTTCCACTTAGCTTTCTGGGTCAAAGAGATTTTTAAAAAAATTCTCTGTTGAAAAGAGTCAAAGTTCTGTGAAGCACATTCATTAAACTCATACTACAAATGCATCTAACAAATCACTAGTTATCTACAGTTCGTGCCTCCAATCTGACTAACTCCTACACATCCTTCAAACCTCAGCTCAAAAGACACCTCCTCAGGAAAGCCCTCCTTGTCTCTCTCAGTCTGAGTCAATGGACCTTCTTTTCACTGCCTTTATTGCAGCAAATATCACACTGTACTTGTCTGTCTCCTTCACTAGGCTGGGAGCTCTTTAAAGACAGAGATTGTGTCTTCTTTTCCCGTACATCCAGCTCTAATAAAGTGCCTGGTACAGAAAGGCACTTAACGGATGCTTGTTGATTGAATGGGTGATAAAATGAGCAGACAAATGCATCTTTACTGGGTTCCTACTTACGTGTTCTATGCCAGAGTCTTTGGAGGAAACTATAGAAAAACAATTTCCTGATATTAAGAAACTTACAATTTTATTTGGAAGATAAGATTTAATAGTGTGATACAATTAGAGAATAGGAGGCCATCTTGTTTCATGCGACTGTCTGTCTAAAAGAACTCAGGAAAGGAAGAGAGCAGTGCAGGCTATAGGCCACAGGAAGACTCTGCAGAGGTGGTCGTAGGGCCATTTTGCCCTCCAGGGGACATTTAGCAGTATCTGGAGACATGTTTATTGTCACAGCACAGGGAATGCCACCGGCATCTAGTGGATGGAGGCTAAGGATGCTTATAAACACTCTATAATGCAAAGGGTAGCCTCCTTCCTTTCCCCTCTGCAACAAAGAATTATTCAGCCCCAAATGTCAACAGTTCTGATGTTGAGACAGTCTGACACAGAGGTATTTGGAAAGGCAAAGGTTTGGGTTGCAGTTGTCAGCGCTCAGAACTGGAATTGAGGGACTTTAGCCAACCGACTTTACTGTACATGATTAAACATGCCTCTAGTGCTAATACCAACTATTTCCTTAATAACAACAGCAATAATTCCCATTTATTAAGTGCCTTCTCTGCTGACCACTTTACATACATTATCAAGTTTAATTTTCACAGTAATCCCTTGTGGTAGATTTTCATAGCCTCATTTTATAGATCAGTGAAAGTAAGCCTCAAAAAGCTGAAGTGACCAGATCACCAAACTAATGAGTGGCAGAGCAGGAGTTGGAATTCATATCTGTTTGCCTTCAAAGCTTATACTATTTCCATTACCCACTTTGCTTCTGCATTTGCCAGCTGTCTATTTGTGTAAAAGGGAAGGAATAAAGGAAAGAATTGCCTGGATAATTTCAGTTCAAGTATTCAGACAATTGCCTCAGTTTTTTTTTCCTTTATTTTACATGACCTGAGAGAATATATCAGATTTTTAGAATCTAGCAGCCTCGCTTTTGTAAAGTTGATTATTTGATAACTGTTTCAAGTCTCAGTAGATTTATTATAATGAAAATACATTTATAGCTTTCTTAAGTTCACTGACAGAGAAACAGGCATTATTTTGAGGCGGGGGCAAGATCTTGTTTAGCTTGCAAACTGTAATGGTTCTGGAGCTGTGGTTTTTATAATTTGTTGTTTATTCTGCCCTACATTGAGCAACATGATGAAGAGGGAAAAGCCATGTTTGATTACATTTTTAATTAAGAATTAAGTCAGTTTTTTTCTCCATTGGAGAATGCTTGGGCCTAGAGAGAATCTTTTTCCCTCCAGCCTGTGGGCCACCTGCAACTCTCAACCCTACCTTGTGCTCACAGATGTCGGCAGGGCACACCTGCCAAGAAATGGAGGAGTGTTTTTCACGAAGCAAATCCAGGCTGAGCTTTACTGCAAAGTCTGCAAAGTCTGTCTTTCCTGCTTCTGCTTCACCATCACCCTCTCTGGGCCCTGTCTCTGCCACTTACTCACTTATATAACCTTAAGCTAGTTATTTAACCCCTCTGAACCTTCATTTCTTATTGGCCAAATGGGGATGAGAATCGTAACTACATTTTAGGACTCTGTCTATAGGATGGATTTTATGTAGCCCAACCTATGGCTAAGAGGACAGGTATTGGCGTCAGAAAGGCCCAGATTCAAATCACAAGCCCATTGCTCCCAGCTGTGTCACTTTAGGCAAGTTATTTTAACTTTTCTGGACCTCTTTTTCCTCATTAAGAAAAATGGGGATAATAATGGTACCAACCTTATAGCATTATGATAATTCAATGAGAATAATGTATGTAAAAACCTCCAGCAACAGTACTTGGTACACAATAGGTGCTCAATAAAAGGTAGTTACTATTTTATTACATGAATATAAAGCCTTATTAAGATAATACAATAGGACAGACTTTGAAGTGAATCATAACTGAGTCTGAGTCACAGACCCAGCCCAGCTGTGTGTCCTTAGACAAGTCACTCAACTCCTCTAAAATTTAGTGTCTTCATCTGAAAAATGGAGACGATTGTACTGGTATAATGGGGATTTTGTGAGGTCCAAACGAGGCAAAGTATGTAAGACACCCAGCACAATAAATAGTTGCTTAGAATTATTATCCTGTGTTTTCCACCATGAGAGCAACCGTATTTTTCAATATAAAAAATTGGGGGACTTCCCTGGTGGCGCAGTGGTTGAGAGTCCGCCTGCCGATGCAGGGGACACGGGTTCGTGCCCCAGTCCGGGAAGTTCCCACATGCCACGGAGCGGCTGGGCCCGTGAGCCATGGCCACTGAGCCTGCGCGTCTGGAGCCTGTGCTCCGCAATGGGAGAGGCCACAACAGTGAGAGGCCCGCGTACCGCAAAAAAAAAAAAAAAAAAAAAAATTGGGGCCTAGGATCTTCAGGGGGACAGAATGTTTGAAACCAGCAATAATCCCAGATGTATGGGCCCTGTACAGAAATCAATGAGGAGGAGGAGCTTGGGGAAGGAGTAAAGGAGCCTGTGCTAAGAGGCAAAGTAGAGGGAAAAGGGAGACAGGGAGGTAGGAAAATGGCCTACGGCCCATACCAGGGTGGACCCCACCATAAGCGTGGGGAGGAGGGGAGGGCGGCCTCACCTTCAGTCTCAGGGATCTGATTACTATGATGTGGGCAGCCCAGACCACAGAGCTGTCAGGCTATTCTTCTTCCACACAGATACTGATTGTGGGAGCCAGACCATGGGGTCATTAATGGCTGAAATGAACAGATCATCTTTCAGTTTTACACAGACAGATAGCCTGGGTCTGCCTTGTTCATTGTGGTCTGGTCTGAATCTGCTGGAAAATAAAGAAACCCCTACATTTTAGTGAAATTTTTCAAAAGGTGCTGACTGTCAGCAGAATTGTGCAATCACCTCCTCCTCTAGTCCCTCCCCTCCCCCAGCATCCCCCACTCAAAACTCTTTCTCCGGATCCCCCCTCAGATAGAACTAATATTAGTTTAGAGAGTTCTTTTGCTTTTTCTCAGAAGTCAAAACCTTCATTATGCCAAACAGACAGTCCTTTAATGCTTGGAGTTCAACTTCTTTTCTTTGATATGTAGGAGAACACACTGATGGGCTTTTCTGTCACTGAAACCACATCATGAAGCCTATTTTCAAATACTAGTATTTAGTGATTTCTTAAATCCTTGTACTTTAAAGTGAATGGTTTGTTTCTCATTTAGGAAATTGCTCTGGTTGGAAGTTGTTCTGGTATTGTCGTCATTTTTTTCCTTTTGATGTTGAGTTGCTGATTTTTGTCTCTTTATGCCTATTGTGTACCAATGTTTTCTCCTTTCTTTAGTATAACTTATGAACACAAATTATAATGGCTCTGATGAAAGACGTCACTGTAAAAGCTTGTTTTGTAATTTGGAATTGTACACGAGGCCTGCTGTTCACTTGCTTAGCATCAGTAGATGGCAGCACACACTATCCTGTGACCGGTAATGAGCATGAGGACGCCATTTTATTTGAATAGCAGTTAAATTCAGAAGCAGAAGCGCATCAAAATGGTTGTCTTTTGGTAATCCTCATGAAAGGATTTATTCCCAGTTGTTGTTGTTATTGTTTTTATCCTGCATACCATGGAAATAAAAGTTGAATAATTTACTGCCATAAAACCTCATTAATAGAGACACAGATGTAGAGAACAGATGTATGGACACCAAGGGGGGAAAGCAAGGCGTGGGAGGTGGGATGTTGGATGAATTGGGAGATTGGGATTGACATATATACACTAATATGTATAAAATAGATAACTAATAAGAACCTGCTGTATAAAAATAAAATAAAATAAAATAAAATAAAATAAAAACCTCATTAACTAAAGCCTGCCAATTGGAATTGGTCATAATTCAGACAGTGGCTTGGGCTGAAGCTTATTTGCTTTTGTTCAGTCTATGGAAAAGAGTTTGCTCAGCAACTTAATAGTGTAACTTTCTTAGAAGACTTTAAACTGCTTAATAAAACTGTGGTTTCAAGTGACTTTAAAATGGTCATTTCATTAAAAAAAATTTTTAAGTTCCAGGTCCTTACCCATTCACAGCTGGCTTGAAGGAGGGTAGTTCTCAGTGATGTAGAAATCTGTGAGACAATTTGAAAAATGAAATAGCAACTCAGAAATCATTAAATTGGTAGTATTCTATAGAGATAGCTCAAGTAAAATACATTCTCTAGCCCCTGCCTTAAAATACGGGGAATTTACTAAATGAAATTCCTAATTTTATTTGAGTTTAATTCAATAGACATTTATTGAGTAACCAATGTATTTCACATACAGCATTATATGAGGAAGCACTGAGGATGCAGAGATGAATAAGACATGGCCCCTGTCCTTACGACACAGTCTATAAGGGGATGTCAAATAATTAGATATAGATAGATGGTGTATTAAGTACAGAGAAGGAGAGCAAGAGCAAAAACAAGAAAAAAAGCAAAAGAGGAGGCAGAAAGAGAGAGAGAGAGAGAGAAGGTACAATGGCAGTACAGAGAAGGGAAATTATTAACTTTATTCCAAAAAAATCAGGGAAGGCTTCCTAGAGGAGGCATAACTGAAGCTGAGTTGAAGCATGAATAAGGACTTGCCAGGAAGAAAACTTAAGAAGGACATTGCAGGCAGAGAATAGCATGTAAAGAAAGTATACAAGTATATGGTTGAGAACATTAACTTATTCAGTGCCACTTGAATATATCAGTAGAATTGGTGGTGGATATGGGGGCTGGAGTTTTAAGAGAGGGAGCCAAATCGCTAAGCAGGATCTTATCATGAGCTACAATTCGTTTGTTATGGTGAGAGCATAAAGTTCTAGTGGGGAAGTGGGGAAGATGAGATGGAGAATGAAGCAAGAGCCAGATACAAAGAACCTTGCATTCTATGCCAAGGAGTTTGAGCTTTACCCTGTAGGTGTTAAGGAAGCATCCAGGACCCCTGAACCAGAGAATCACGTGATCAGGTCTGCACTTAGAGTATCCTGACAGAGGTGTGGAGCCTGGACTCGAGTGGGCAGAGGCTGGAAATTCTGAATCCAGTTAGGAGGCTGTCGGAATAGCCCAAACAAAGAATAGTGAGGGCCTAACTAGAACAGTGGTAATGAGGAAACGACAGATTCAAAAAGTATCTAGGAGGTAAACAGATATAGGCCCAGGACTCAGTGGACAACTACACATGGGGAGTGAAGGTAAGGGATAAGTCAGGGTGACTCCCAGATCTCTGACTCGGGCTACTGAGTAGACAGATGGTAGCGCCATTGACTGAGATTGGGAATACAAGAGGAAAAGAATTACAACGACTCACATATTGTGAGTCTTATTTAACCTAACTGAAACATGGACTTCTCTTACAAAAAACAAACAACAACAAACCTAACAACCATGGATGAACAATCCATGAATGAAACATTTAATTTATTATTTTTTCCAGGTATACTATCTACTGGTAGGTCTGAATTAAGTTGTTCACTAGCCCAGAAAATAGATCATGTCTAAATTAGCACGAAGTATTGTCTGTAGCACACAGTTTAGCTCTTGAATACATATTTGCTTGTTCACATTCATTTAGTCAGCAAATTCAGTTGGCAGCCACTGTTCTGGGCACTGAAGTTACAGGGATGAAAAGACAAGCTTCCTACCCTCAAAAAGAAGCATGTAAGTCTCATTAGAATGATCAGTGAAGAATTCACAAAGGATTACTTGATATTACACTTAAATAATAAATAGGAATTCATGGGTTTGATAGGAAAGGGAAAGGGGGAGCATGTCTAAAGACCAAAGCCTTGGATAGTGATGGTGTTGCTAGGATATAAAGTTGGAGGGATGAAGCGGAAAGGAATAATATGAGGTTAGACTGGTTAGGTAAGAGCTAGATGCTGCTGGGTGGTAAAGGGCCTTCTATGCCAGACTAAGAAATTTGAAATTGATCCTGTAGTAAGGGGGAACTTTTGACGATTTATGGATAATGGAGTGAAATCACTCTGAAGTAGGCTGACCTCACATCTCAGTTTATCCAAGACAGTCTTCGTTTATGAGTTACATGGTTACCCTATTCCAAAGGCATTGTGGACAAGGAATTAGAGAAGTCAGAGTTTAGAGGTAGGTAACGACTAGCACAATGGTTTGAACAAGAGATGGTGAGGACCTGAACAATGGCGGTGGCCATGGGTATGAAGAGGAGGGAATGGATAAGAGTGACAATTGGGAGGTAGACTCCACAGACCTTCTCTTGATTAGTTCATGTGTATACATCTTGTTATACTAACTGACTCTACACTTCTTTGAATAGGGGCCATGTTAGTAAGATATAACTTAAAGGTAATGATACTGATGTTTGCTTCCATAAGGAAAGAAGGGAGGGCCAGAAGTATCCAAATAAATGATTCCCTTCAAAGTAGTCCACTTGAGAACTTATTCCCACGATGCTGCCATGGCACGGAATTTTTCGGTACCTATTTGAGCATTGCATTGGAGAGTCAATGTCACTTCCTTTAGATTTATTCTGACTGGTGGCAAGTATTGATCCTCTGAGTAGTGGACTTGAAATCACAAAAACCAATATTTTTTCCCAGAGCCAAACATGATAAATTAATGGTTTTCTTGTGTGGCTTGTAAACTTACTCCACAATGTTTGTAACAACCTATAGAAACAGAAAGTAGATGAGTGGTTGCCTAGGGATGGGTTGGTAAGCAAAGAGGGGGTCAAGAGTGACCGCTAACAGGTACAAGATTTCTTTTTAGGATGATAAAGATGTTCTAAAATGAGATTATGGTAAAATTTAGTAAATTTGCACAACTCTAAAAATTTACTAAAAGCCACTGAATTGTACACTTTGAGTGAACTTTATGGTATGGAAATCATATCTCAGTAAAGCTGTTAAAAATGTTTGGAGTGCTAATAGGGTCCTAGGTTCTGGGATGTATGGAGTTTTTTTAGGATTTTATTTTATAATCATACAAATTTTTATGAAGGTATAGTTGTTTTACAATATTATATTAGTTTCAGGTGTACAGGGATGTAAGTTTTTTAAAACAGTAAGCCTCATTACTTTATGATTAACCTTTATTCTTTATTAGAGCCATTCCCCATCCCCCATAGCCCTTAGTGCAGTACTGGGTGCATATTAATTGCTCAAGAGATATTTGTCCAGCAAAACTGAATGTACTGTAGCACTCAATTTTACTCCAATTCAGAGAAGATAGTGATTTTATTAACTACTATGTACAAGTCCTTAGATGTTTTTATCTCCTAATCTACAGTATCCTTTTTGGGAACTTTTAATAAATGTTGGGTTATGATCAGTCCTTCTTGTTTCCCAAACATCATCAATTTTGAGTATAAGCACCTGGGTTATTACTACTAGTTTAATTAATATATTACTGTTTGTTACTTTAAAAAAATATATCATTATCCATATAAATTATGTAAATCACCTAAGAATATTGCTCTAATATTTTATTTGTCATTGACTCTGGCATCTTAAATTTTAATATTAAATAGAGGAAAATCAATCAATTTAAATCTCTCTCTCTCTCTCTTCCCTCCCTCCCCTCAGGAAGCATTGTGAGTGTTGGTGACCCAAAGAAAAAATACACAAGATTTGAAAAAATAGGTCAAGGGTAAGTGATTATTATGTGAACTATCAAAAGATGAGCACCAGAGACATATACTAAAATGCAATAACAGCTTGAATTTCTGGTAAATTATACTTCTCATTTTCTAGGTTGTATTCATGTTTTGCATTCTTAATATTGGCCTTTCTGGCTGGCAGACTGTTAATTAACCTAGGAACATATCCTGCTGGAATCTTCACTATTGTTAGGTTAACAGTGAATTATTTACAGATGCTTTCATCCCATAGAGTTAGACAATTCAAACCGATTCCTCTAGAAAAGCAGTAGAGTTAGAGAAACCTCTCAGCTTGTATGAAAACCCCCTTTATCCCTGTCCCCCTCTACATCTGTATGGATGTTATGCTTAACTTAAGATCCTGTTTCATTCTCAAACTGTAAAGTGACAGTGATGGTAGGGAAGATCCTTATTGAATGAGCCAGAGGTGGGCAGAGTTGGCTATCTGAGTAAGGAAGAAATAGATCAATAATCCCTAAATGGGATAGAGTGCATCATTTTCACTTAGTATGCTTGTAGGAATAAAGATTCCCAGGCTCCACTGCCAGAGATTTGATTCAGAAGTCTGGAGCGGGGCCCAGTAATCTGAACTTTGGAACAGTTCCTCAGATAATACTGACCATCGGCTAGACCTGGAAACCAGGGGGCTAGATCATTCACCAGAGCTAAGGGTGGGAGTCACCAGTTCTACAAGCCAGCTGTAATTAGACATGTTTCTCAAGCCTTAATGTGAAACTAAACAGGAGTGCCTGAGTAGGCAACAGGGTTTGAAACAGGGAAATGTTTTGTTTAAAGAGAAATGAAGCGTTCTAAAGGGGTGTCCTTAAATGGGAAATGAGACAAGATATGAGGTGTACCAACAACTGTATGCCAGGCACCCCAGAGGTCTCCTGACTGAAACAAGGGGCTGGGAAGAAAGGGATACAGCTAATGTGCCTGCAAAATTGTGCTAGCCCCTCAGCCACTGGAGTCTGTTTTCAGATAAGGGAATGTAGGATTTCTTCAAGCACCTCACTGCTTTTCCTGGGATTCTTAGCTTCAGAAAATTATATACTGTATATAACCTTGACTGTTTTGTGATTTTTTATATTTTATTTCATTTTCCCCCTAGCTTTTTTACTAAAGTTTCTTCTGAAATTGCCAACTTATCTCGGGAAATAAGGGAAAACATTCATTAGACATTTTGGCTAGAGGGTAAGAGGGACACTCTTGGGGACTGTGCCTGGTGGGAATCAAGGTGAGAAGACCCTAAGAAGGAGGCAGAAACTAAGGGAGAAATATAAGGCCAAGTGTCTTCTTGCAGTGGAAACCGTAATTTTGCTGCATTTAAACTTTCTAGGAGGGTAAAATATATACCTGTTTGTGCTCTTGCTTCTTTCTTTGTCATTTGCTGTCACTGGTATTCTCACGTGCTCATAAAAAAAGGTTTTGTGGTCTCTAGAGGGCCCCTAAAACTTAACGAGTCAAATAGTGTTTCTGCCCATTGCTCTAGGACAGTGCTGTCCCCTAGAACTTTCTGTGATGATAGAGATGTTCTACATCTGCACTGTCCAATATGATAGCCACTAACATGTGGCTGTGGAGCACTTGAAGTGTGTCTAGTGCAAATGAGAGACTGTATTTATTTGAATTAATTTATTTGTTCAACACACACTTATTGAACACCAACTATATGCCAGGCACTGTGTTAGATGTGAGAGAAACAGAGCTCACTAATGAATAGTGTGGGCCCTCAAGGAACTTACAATCTATAGTGATGAATGCTTGAAGAGGCTAAATAGGGTACCTTGGGTGACATGCTTACTCCATTCACCTAAGTGAAGGGTAGGGCTGGCTTCTGTAGCCATTATTTCACCTGGAGTTTTCCTCCTTAACTTCTAGTGAACTAGAAGTTCTAGTGAACTGGTTGTTTTACTTAAGTCAGGAAGCCGTGCCTTCTCAAGTCCATGTACAAACCTCAGCTCACTTTCTTTTTGTCCAAAAGGTTAACACCACAAGGCAGGTTAAAAAAACACAGTATTTTGTACTAAGGTGACTTGGAAGGCAAAAGTTACCTTTTAGATTTTAGTTTAATCTAGTTGTATCTTTGATGGAGCTAACAATAGGAAGTGATACACAATCCATAGAGAAGTAGCATTCCAGATCTTTGCTGTCCAATATGGTAGCCATGTGGCTATTGAGCACTTGAAATGTGGCTAGTCCAAACTGAGGTAAGCTACAAGTAAAAAATATGCACCTGATTTCAAAAAGTTACTATGAAATAAACAATGCAAAATATCATATTAATAAATGTTATATTGGTTACATGCTGAAATATTTTACATACATTGTGTTAAGTAAAGTATATTATTAAAATTAATTTTACCTTTTGAGCTTTTTAAAATATAGTTTCCCCCAAATTTAAAATATGGCTCACATTATATGTCTAATGGACAACACTGCCCTAGTTGTAGGTTTAAATGGGAGCTATTTATTTATTCATAAAGTGTTTTTATATTCGGAGTTGTCTTTTGGGGAGTGGAAAATGTTATAATTTTGTTTTGATTGCTCATTCTCACTTAGACCCAACTGAGCCAAAAATATCATTGAATTTAGAAAAGAAAAGAAGTAAGAGATGGTTTCAAATATCTCCCAGATACTAGGTAATGAAGCAAGACTGATTTCTCCAAGAACAAAGATTAGGCTGCCAAACAACTTGGCATACCAAAGAGATTTCCCCTCCTGGTTGTTATTTATGCTTCTGACATCTGAGGGTGCAAAAGGAAAGTTCTCTATTTCTGCATACCTTTGTAAAGCCTTTATAATCTAAAATGAAAAATCAAAGGAGAAATCCTGCTTGCCGCTGCGGAAAGTTCTCTTTTATATTCCCAGCAAGTTCATCATTTTCAAGAATGATGAAACCAGCAGAGAGTTCACTCTTAGACCCCATTCAACTTTTAAATAAACCCTTAGAGGGTGGGGAGTCTTTTTGATTTATCCTTTTGTCGCCTTTACTGTCTAGCACAGTGCTGTTGTATTTGGTGGAGCCCCCCAAAACAATTTTGTACAGTTTCGATCAACAGTCAGAGTTCATTTGGCCAACCTCAGGGATTTACAGAGCTTCCCCTGTCTGCTTCCCCCATCTCTCTGGATCTGTTTTTGCCTCAATAAATATTTGTTGAACTAATGAAAATGTTTGTCTTTCTAGCTCTCCCTTCCCTCTGTCCTCTGTCTTTTCATGAGTATATACATGTGTATCTTGCTCTTTCTGTCTCTGTTTTTTGCAGTGTGTCTTTTTTTTTTTTTTTTTTTTTTTTTTTTTTAATCCATTTTTTTTTAAGTTTATTTATTCATTTTTTTAATTAGTTTCTGCTTTATAACAAAGTGAATCAGTCATACATATACATCTGTTCCCACATCCCTTCCCTCATGCATCTCCCTCCCTCCCACCCTCCCCATCCCACCCCTCCAGGCGGTCACAAAGCACCGAGCTGATCTCCCTGTGCTCTGCGGCTGCTTCCCACTATCTATCTACCTGACGTTTGGTAGTGTATACACGTCCATGCCTCTCTTTCGCCTTGTCACAGCCCACCCTTCCCCCTCCCCATATCCTCAAGTCCATTCTCAAGTAGGTCTGCGTCTTCATTCCCGTTTTGCCCCTAGGTTCTTCATGACATTTTTTTTTTAAATTCCGTATATATGTGTTAGCATACGGTATTTGTCTTTCTCTTTCTGACTAACTTCACTCTGTATGACAGACTCTAGGTCTATCCACCTCATTACAAATAGCTCAGTTTCGTTTCTTTTTATGGCTGAGTAATATTCCATTGTATATATGTGCCACATCTTCTTTATCCATTCATCCGATGATGGACACTTAGGTTGTTTCCAGCTCCGGGCTATTGTGAATAGAGCTGCAATGAACATTTTGGTACATGTCTCTTTTGGAATTATGGTTTTCTCAGGGTATATGCCCAGTAGTGGGATTGCTGGGTCATATGGTAGTTCTATTTGTAGTTTTTTAAGGAACCTCCATACCGTTCTCCATAGTGGCTGTACCAATTCACATTCCCACCAGCAGTGCAAGAGTGTTCCCTTTTCTCCACACCCTCTCCAGCATTTATTGTTTCTAGATTTCTCTTTTTTTTTTTTTTAATTAGTTTCTGCTTTATAACAAAGTGAATCAGTCATACATATACATCTGTTCCCACATCCCTTCCCTCATGCATCTCCCTCCCTCCCACCCTTCCCATCCCACCCCTCCAGGCGGTCACAAAGCACCGAGCTGATCTCCCTGTGCTCTTGCAGTGTGTCTTTAACTGTTTCTCATAATCACTAGATCAGCCTCACCACATCTGATTTTGTTCTCCTTTGGGTATTTGTGTGTGCTGCATGTCTGTCTTTTTCATCCATGTTGGCTTCACCTTCTGCCCATTTTCACACACACACCCAACCAAAATGGTCATAATATAAAATCAAGATGAAATTATGTAGCTTTTTAAGATAGAAGCCAGTAACTTAAATCTATTTATTTACTGTAACTCTATCATTTATTTAATTAATGAATTATGATTTTTTTTCATTTTTAGTAGACTTTTGTTCTCTGTTCTTAATTTTTAAAGGGAATGAGCAAAATATTGATTTATTTCTTTCTAGACCAGAAAAGAACCCACTTAAATTAATTTTTCTTTTACTTACATTGCTCTCAATGGATTTTCCCATGATTTATTGACCAAGTTAGATAAACTAGTCTTTACTCTCAATTTATAGAGTTTTTTTTTTCTTTTCATTGATGGTGACATTCAAACCTATGTCTGTAATCATTTGGAGCTAGGAATAATCAGCCCCAGTATTCCATTTTTAGCTCCCTGGAGCACAGGAGCTTACTCTTGGGAGCCGGATTTGAGAGGAACCTCTCCATTAATCACCCTCATCTACTTGGAAAACAAAATTTTTCCAGCATGGGTTTCTGCCATCCCAGCATTCAGGCCTGGAGCCAGAGAATTGGGCTCCATCTTCCATAAATCAAATTCAGAATTTCATGTCTAATCATTTGAGGCCATAGCTGTGAGTGGAAAGCTAAAAATGACATTATTTCATCAGGTTTGCTGTGAAAAGTGTTCTGTACGTGGCCACCAAATCTAAATATTTTGAGCAGATGTATGTAAAGTTTTAAAAAAAACAGAAAGAAAGAAAAAGGGACCGGTACCCACCCCCCAAAATATCATTAACTTGACAATATGAGTTTGTCAGAAATACATCTGGTGGAGACTTAAAGAATCTTCACTCTTTCGGATAGTTATATAAAAGAACTTGTTGAATAAATGAGGTAGGGTGAGACAGCAAAATTAAATATTTATTTTCAGTCAACAGCTATCATTGGCAAACCTGTGTAATTCCTGAGTAAGCAGTAGCTATAGCTATGTAACAGAGGGCTGAATTCACGAACGTTAGCAGCTGTCCGAACATATTTCTCATTAATATATTTGAATTCATTTTAAGGTCTTTCCTTAAATGAGAATGCACTGAACAACAGACTCTTTTTCTCTTTGAGGTTTCCATTTGTTTTCTCTTCAACATTATAATAAAACAACTATTTTTGAGGAAGCAGCTCAGAGGAAATGGTTTGGATCCAGTTTAACAAATAATGTGTTTCCTTCAGGGAACTTTTGTTGAGGGCCTACTATGTGTAGTGCAGAGTAGTAGTTAAGAACCAGGTTCTGAACATTTGACGGGGAGAAACGGAAAGTTGTATCGAGAAATAAGCAGGTCTGCCCTACTTCCAAATGTGTGTACCTTTCCCCCCATACTTTATCCACACACTATCTTCACTGTCATCTCCCCCATGAATCTCTCTATCTGGCTACCCCAGCCCTAACTCATCTTTTCTGTGTATGTCCTGAGTCCTACAGCTTTGATCCACACGGGCATGTGTACACCACTTATATCTTAGCTTGTTTAGACATGTAAAATTGCTTGAAACTTTGAAAACCATGATGGAATAAAGGGAGAAGTTTTGGAAAATTTGAAGAGGAAGACAGAGTCCAGATTCCGAAATCAGAAGGCTATGGGCAAGTTATTTAGTTTTTTAAGCACCGGTTTTCTGTCATTGTAAGCAGAATTCACATACCTCATAAGGGTGTGAGAAATGAATGAGAGAAGGTGCTTTGCACAGTACATGGCACATAGTGAAGGGCTCCATAAATGATAAGTTATTTTTAGGGGTAAAAGTCACACCCACAGTTACTATTATTATATAGAGCAAAATACAGTAAGTAATGTAATGTAATTATAAAGAGCTATGGGGACAGAGTGGAGGGACAGATCATTTATAGCCATGGAGGAGATACGATGAAGAACTCTTCAAGGAGGATGCGTTTGAATAGTGACTTGAGAAGGTGTGGGATTTAACAAGTTGGGATTATGGGAAGTTTCCGTTGAAGAAAACCAAATGAACACTCACTTCAGACTGTAGGTTTCATTCATTTTGATATCCCTAGGGCGTGCAACGATGTCTGGCATAGAGTAAATACTCAGCAAGTATTGGATGAATGAGTATCAAAAAGACCAGAAGAATTAAATCAAGAATTCCAACTCTATAGACAGTCAAAGGTACAGTTTGGCAGGGGAATTAACAGGTAATAATGCTAGAAAGATCAGTTGGGGCTGTGTTATGAAACAAATTGAGAGATACAAGCAATACTGTGGGGTTTTTTATTTGTTTGTTTGAGTTTAATTCTTTTAAGTAGATAATACTTGGACATGGTATAATATTCAGAAGGTACAGAGGAGTAGACAGTGAAAAGTAAGTGTCCCTCCAACCCTTTTCCCTCAGCCTCCCAGTTACCCTGCACAAAGGAAACTTCCAAAAAGATGTTGTTTCTGGTTTCATATGTAATATTTTCATAGAATCTCTGCACACATACACGCACCTACAAACACACACACATACACACGTGTGCAAGTGTGCTCACACATACTGTGTATGCTCAAATATTAGGTGGTGCACTGTTTTAACTCACCTAAATACACAGACTATCAGATATATGAATAAATGGTGAATGTCTACTTGTGATGTTTAACTTGTTAATTCACCCTTATTTACATATTTAAAACCACACATTGTATAAAATCATGTATAAATTAGGAGAGATTTTTCTACTCTCACATTTCACGAGCGGTATAATTCAAAATCTGCCTCTGCATCTGTATTGGTTTTGTAATCTCAGAGCCCCTTTTTGAGACCCCCAGCAGTTAGCTAAGTACATCATCTGACTTCCCTCTAAGATCTTTGAGATAAAATATTTTTAATCTACATATGATTCTGTGCCTGGATTTTTTTTTTTTTTTTTTTTTGCGGTACGCGGGCCTCTCACTGTTGTGGCCTCTCCCGTTGCGGAGCACAGGCTCCGGATGCGCAGGCTCAGCGGCCATGGCTCACGGGCCCAGCCGCTCCGCGGCATATGGGATCCTCCCGGACTGGGGCACGAACCCGTATCCCCTGCATCGGCAGGCGGACTCTCAAACAATGCGCCACCAGGGAGGCCCTGTGCCTGGATATTTTATTCCTAGTTACAATTGCCCATTTATACAACATTCAGATGATTGTTTTCCAAATCTGTCCTGTAGGTGTATATTTAAATCTTCACAGCGTGACTTTCTACTATATCACTTTTTAAAGTTTCTGTTACAAATGTTCAGACTTACACAAGAGTAGAGAAAATAGCATAGGACCTCCCATATTCTTATGACCCAAATTCAACATTTATCAATGTTTTTAATATAATCACGATGCCGTTACAACGCGTATATATATAAATTTAACCTCTAACACCCATTCGATAATCAGAGTTGTCCAGTTGTCTCAAAAATGCAGTTTGTATAGTTGATTTGTTCAAATCAGCATCCAAAAAAGATTCACATATCACATTTGGTTGTGCCTCTTAAGTCTCTGTACTCTAAAGCATCTGCCTTCTTTTACCACTACCACTGACTTACTGAAGAAACTCATCAGCATCTTGTAGAATATACACTTTCTGGATTTGTCTATTAGTTTCATTTGATGCCATTTATCTTGCTCCCATATTTCCTGTACTTCCTATAAGTGGCAGTTAGATCTAGAAGCTTAATTAGACTGAGGTTCAATTTTTGGCAAGGTTTCTTCATAGGTGGTGGTGCTATATGTTTCATATTATATTGTATCAGGAGGTACAGTGTCTAATTGTCCTACATTTTAGTGATGAGTAGATTGATCAGAAGATTCAGTGGGTGATTGTCCCCTCCACTGCAAAGCTGTCATCAGCCTTTCATCTAATGATTTCATCTATTGATGATTATTGCCCAAATCAATTATTTCATGAGGGGTTAACAGAATGGCAATTTTCTAATTCTATCATTCCTTCTACACTTATCAGTTAAAATACTTTTGTTGAAAAGAACTTTGTCTCTTCAGCTAGGGAGTCTTTGATTACCCTGAAATATAGTTCATACAGGGAAATCAAGATAAATGCTTAATTTTTAAATTGCCAGTTTTCAGTGTAAGATGTTGGTACCCAAGCTACTTCCAAAAGTGTCCAATGAAAGGTGTTTTGATTTTTTTTTAAGTGGGAGAAGAAGGCATTCTCTTTTATTTAAAAAATATCTTTATAAACTCATGTTTTTTTTATGTTTTCAATTTGTTTCAATTAATCTAATTTATTATTGTTTTTGATGGTCAAACTATCCCATCTTTGGCTACTGGGAGCCCTTTTCAGTGCATTAATTTGAAAATGACCTTTAAAAAGCTTGTTTATGATATCTAACACCTGCAGTTATGAGGTCATACCTTTAGAAATAATTTATTTACATCATTTCTTTCCAATTCTGACAGATACTCTTTATGAGAGTCCAAAACTAGCATTATTGAGACTATTTCAACCTAATGTATCTCTCCTAAACTGTACTTTATGGATAAAAATAAATGGATATGGAGAATTACTACATTACATGAGCGATTTTATAAGGATTTGAATACAAGGCAATTCCCTTTTTCTCCTGAGGAAAAAACTGGGGGAGAGCCCCTTACCTTGTATTTGGGTATACATGGTACATTTCTCTTTGTGTGTGTGTGTGTGTATGTGTGTGTGTGTGTGTGCGTGCGTGTGCACGATGCATATATTTTTAACATAAATGTTAAAACGTTATATATCTCCTTTTCTATTATGTGCCGATGTCTTAGAGATGGTTCCATGTTTGTACCTCATTGTTTTTAACAGAGGCACAGTGTTTTGTTGTTTGGATGTACCATACTTTATTTAATTAGGCCCCCATCGATAGACATTTAGTTTGTTTCCAATATTTTGCTGCTATAAAGAAGGCTTCAGTGAAGATCCTGACAAGCCATTTCATACATATGCAAATTTATCATTAGGATAAATTCCTAAAAGTGGAATTGTTACATTAAAGTATATGTGCATTTTTCATTTCCAAGTTGCCCTCCATAGAGGTTGTTCCATTTAACACTCCCACCAGCAATGTTTGAGGGTGCCTGTTTGTCCACACTCTTGCCAACACAACCGTGTTCAAATATGTGGGATTTTAGTACTATAATAAAAACTGTCCCCACACTGATCTTCAAAGGGGAAGGTGTTTAAGAAAGGAATTCTAACAAGAAATTATGTGTCAAAACAAAAAGCTATCCTGAAGAATCCATTCGTCAATATAGCCCATGTTTGTATTACACCAAAGTATCTTTTGTTGCATGTAGTATCTCTTCGTATAGATTAGATCAGCCAAGCAGCTAAATTTGTCAGTAACTGACAGTGGGAGCATTTCTTGAAATCATTTTCCTCCTATGCATAAAGATATGTATCCGACCAAAGGAATTTTTTCTAACTGGGTCTTTGCCAATCGTAGCATTATGTAGAATGATGATACAACCAATTCATCAGTAATGGCAAACAAACATTTTTTGGAAGCCTCCAATCCCCATCCCTCTAAATTAATTTTAGTTTTAATGCTTGAGAAAGTAAATATATCATGTTAGGTATTTTTCAGACTTATCCCTGCTACTCAGTGAGGAGCCCTCTTTTTCTTAACTCTAACATGAAGCTCCCATATGGAAGATGAATATTTTTGAAACTTGTTTCTTAAAGGACTTGATGAATAACAGCTTGTTCTGCAAATCTGACAAAGTAGTGTACAGCATAGAACTCAGGGATAAGTGCTGAGAATAAAGTGCTCTGACTTGTTTTTCTTTGCTCAAGAAACTATGGGCAAGAGCAGAAGTGGTGTCTAGAGTGCTTACAGAAGCGATTCTTTGGATGAGACCACCCACCCCAAAAGTATTTGCTTCCGCATCAGATCTATTTTGGGCCCTACAAGGTAGAACACAGCTATGAGGCACCAAATAGATGTAGTCTGAGCTTCATAATAAACTTTGTGATGAAGGGGATTGGAAACACATTAGCATTTGTGAAGAACAATGTTTATGGAGCAATGGAAGATGCTCTTTGTTCTACTTAATGCTCTTAAATGCCCTGTGTTGTGTGCTGTCCCTTGTAAAGAAAGATGATTCCACTCAATCAACCACCATTAGCAGAGTTTGCACTTCAAGTTGTTTTTTCCAGCCATAGTAATGAGCTTGTATTAAGCCACCCGCCCCCCTTTCCTGTCTAGGCCCTCTTGAAACCAGTGGCATACACTGGGAAACAGCTGCTTAGACTTAATGTTGGAGTGAGTAGTTGAGAGTTAGCTGGCCTTTCCAGGGATTAAGGCCTGTAAATGTGGCCTCATTATCACTGGACTATAACCCACTGAGCTCCCTGGCACCACACCCATAATGTGTTACAGCTCTATTTAAAATTAGATGATCATGAATACTCTGGGAAAAGTCATGCCCTAGCTAAAGAACAAAAAATTCCCTGTTCCTATTTATAATCCTAGTGATTAAAGACTATACCGCCTGGCCCTTGTTACATTCTGCGTACTTAGAAAGGGACTTATATAACATGATTTTTTGTGCAATTTTATTGTTTTTAATTTAGTGATAGTTTATAATTGAGTGGCAAATTATAGAAAACACTCTGAATCTTCCCCTTTCTGGCAGAGTTATTGCAAGTAGTACAAACGCTGTTCCTCGCCATTCCAGAGCCCTAAAGGACATATGTCTCAACAAAACAAGTAAATGTATGGTAACATTGAAAAATATATCTGTATATTTTTATATCAAGTGAATTAATACAGTGAGACAGTTTCTACATAGGGGCCTACAAGGAGTAATTGTATCTTAAATACTTGGCAGAAGATAAAGTCCAGTCCTAAGCACTAATTCTGGGTCCACTTCACTCTTGGCCACATGACCAATCTTAACTGATTCCGAAAACGGATGGTTCTTCCATTTGTATGGTTATGCCAAAGGAATCAGACTTATCATGCCCAGGGACAAACTAAATGGTTCACAAGGGGGCACATGGACTAAGCGAATAGAAAATTAGAGGCAAGAGAAATATTTTAGGGAGGTGGCTTAGCATAGTAGATACAAATGTGGGCTTTGGGAAGTACCACACTTGCACTTAGCACTTCACATTGCTGTAAAAATGCTAAAGATATATAACAGAACATGAAATGGTGGTTAAGAGCATGGGCTCAAGAATATACAGTGGAGGGCTTCCCTGGTGGCGCAGTGGTTGAGAGTCCGCCTGCCGATGCAGGGGACACGGGTTCGTGCCCCGGTCCGGGAGGATCCCACATGCCGCGGAGCGGCTGGGCCCGTGAGCCATAGCTGCTGAGCCTGCTCGTCCGGTGCCTGTGCTCTGCAACAGGAGAGGCTGCAGTGGTGAGAGGCCCGTGTACTGCAAAATATATATATATATATACAGTGGAGAAAAGACAGCCTCTTCGATAAGTGGTGCTGGGAAAACTGGACAGGGACATGTAGAAGTATGAGATTAGAACACTCCCTAACACCAAACACAAAAATAAATTCAAAATGGATTAAAGACCTAAATGTAAGGCCAGACACTATCAAACTCTTAGGGGAAAACATAGGCAGAACACTCTATGACATAAATCACAGCAAGATCCTTTTGGACCCACCTCCTAGAGAAATGGAAATAAAAACAAAAATAAACAAATGGGACCTAATGAAACATCAAAGCTTTTGCACAGCAAAGGAAACCGTAAACAAGGCCAAAAGACAACCCTCAGAATTGGAGAAAATATTTGCAAATGAAGCAACTGACAATGGATTAATCTCCAAAGTATACAAGCAGCTCATGCAGCTCAATAACAAAAAAACAAACAACCCAATCCAAAAATGGGCAGAAGACCTAAATAGACACTTTTCCAAAGAAGACATACAGATTGCCAACAAACACATGAAAGAATGCTCAACATCATTAATCATCAGAGAAATGTAAATCAAAACTACAATGAGATATCATCTCACACCAGTCAGAATGGCCATCATCAAAAAATCTACAAACAATAAATGATGGAGAGGGTGTGGAGAAAAGGGAACGCTCTTGCACTGTTGGTGGCAATGTAAATTGATACAGCCACTATGGAGAACAGTATGGAGGTTCCTTAAAAAACTAAAAATAGAACTACCATACGACCCAGCAATCCCACTACTGGGCATATACCCTGAGAAAACCATAATTCAAAAAGAGTCATGTACCAATATGTTCATTGCAGCTCTATTTACAATAGCCAGGACATGGAAGCAACCTAAGTGTCCATCGACAGATGAATGGATAAAGAAGATGTGGCACATATATACAATGGAATATTACTCAGCCATAAAAAGAAACGAAATTGAGTTATTTGTAGTGAGGTGGATGAACCTAGAGTCTGTCATACAGAGTGAAGTAAGTCAGAAAGAGAAAAACAAATACCATATGCTAACACATTTGTATGGACTCTAAGAAAAAAAAGCTCATGAAGAACCTAGGGGCAAGATGGGAATAAAGACACAGACCTACTAGAGAATGTACTTGAGGATATGGGGAGGGGGAAGGGTAAGCTGTGACAAAGTGAGAGAGTGGCATGGACATATATACACTACCAAACATAAAATAGATAGCTAGTGGGAAACAGCCACATAGCACAGGGAGATTAGCTCGGTGGTTTGTGACCAGCTAGAGGGGTGGGATAGGGAGGGTGGGAGGGTGGGAGACGCAAGAGGGAAGGGATATGGGAACATATGTATATGTATAACTGATTCAATTTGTTATAAAGCAGAAACTAACACACCATTGTAAAGCGATTATACTCCAATAAAGATGTTAAAAATTTTTTTTAATTTTAAAAATAAATTTAAAAAATGAAAGCTGCAGAGGAAAGAAAAAGAGCATGGGCTGTGGAGTCAAACCAATGCTTTTTTTTTTAACAGTATATTGGGGTTTTTTTATTTATTAATTTTATTTCTTAAAAGTTCTCCTGGGCCTTCCCTGGTGGCGCAGTGGTTGGGAGTCCACCTGCCGATGCAGGGGACGTGGGTTCGTACCCCGGTCCGGGAAGATCCCACATGCCACAGAGCGGCTGGGCCCGTGAGCCATGGCCGCTGAGCCTGTGCGTCCGGAGCCTGTGCTTCGCAATGGGAGAGGCCACAAAGGTGAGAGGCCCGCGTACCGTAAAAAAAAAAAGAAAAAAAGTTTTCTTGAATTTTCTAATTGTTTGTACCAGTATATTTTTAAAAAATCTTTATTGGAGTATAATTGCTTTACACTGGTGTGTTAGTTTCTGCTGTATAACAAAGTGAGTCAGCTATATGTATACATATATCTCCATATCCCCTCCCTCTTTTTTTTTTATTAGTTTCTGCTTTATAACAAATTGAATCAGTTGTACATATACATCTGTTCCATATCCCTTCCCTCTTGCGTCTCCCTCCCTCCCACCCTTCCTATCCCACCCCTCCAGTCGGTTACAAAGCACCGAGCTGATCTCCCTGTGCTATGTGGCTGCTTCCCACTATCTATCTATTTTACATTTGGTAGTATATATATGTCCATGCCTCTCTCTCGCTTTGTCACAGCTTACACTTCCCCCTCCCCATATCCTCAAGTCAATTCTCTAGTAGTTCTGTGTCTTTATTCCTGTCTTACCCCTAGGTTCTTCATGACATTTTTTCCCCTCCCTCTTGCGTCTCCCTCCCACCCTCCCTATCCCACCCCTCTAAGTGGTCACAAAGCACCGAGCTGATCTCCCTGTGCTATGCAGCTGCTTCCCACTAGCTAGCTATCCATTTTACATTAAAGCAATGGATTTTTGAGCTCAGCTGCTGACTCTAACTGTGTAACCTTGGGCAAGCTACTTACCATTTCCCAGTTCCACTTCCCTCATCTGTAAAAGGAGGATAATAGAATTGACCTCATAGGGTTGTATAGGGTGAGCATTAAGTGAGGCCATAGCATTTACAGAGAGAAGGCAGAAAGTAAGGCTCAGTAAATGATACAACCTTTTCTAGCAGCAGCAGCAGTAGAAGTCAAAGTAGATGTAAAAAATAACCAACCTAAATGTGGATTAAATCCCTGACTGTGATCTCATTAGCACCAGATTTATACTTATGAAACCTTAAACTTGAATAATGCCCTATCCTTCTGGCTCTCTCACTCTTAACCCATGAGGCTCCTCTCAGACCCCATTGAGCCCTCTAGTCCTCTTGCCCTTTCCTTTTTCTCCCAGACCATGAGCTTCTTCCTAGCCCCTCTGGCCTGCCCTTCTTTCCCTCCTCTAATCTATCAATATTTCTATGCTGAAATCAGAGTGATTTATCTAAATTATAAGTCCTACCATGTTGCTGCTTTGGCAGCTACTCATGATCATGGCTTGACATTGGCTCTGAGCAGGAAACATCAAAACCTGATGAAGAGGGTTTCCCTGGTGGCGCAGTGGTTGAGAGTCCGCCTCCTGATGCAGGGGACACGGGTTCGTGCCCCGGTCCGGGAAGATCCCACATACCGCGGAACGGCTGGGCCCGTGAGCCACGGCTGCTGAGCCTGCACGTCCGGAGTCTGTGCTCCGCAACGGTAGAGGCCACAGCAGTGAGAGGCCCGCGTACCACAAAAAATAAAAAAACCTGATGAAGATTACTGATAATTAAACTGACTTGTCCTGGGAGGAAAAGGGAGAAATAGTGAATTGTTTGTTTCTTTCTGGACCCTTTAGGCTAGATGCCAGTGTTTCCATTTGAATATTAAGTGCTTGGCCAGGTCAGGGAGAAACTGTTGATAAAGCATCTAATGTGATGCCAAGAACCTAGCAGTATACATCACACTGTAATTGCTGATGAGGCCCAACGGTTGAGCAATCTGTTGGTTTAATATTCTTGAATCATAGTTCACTGAACTATGATTGAATTTATTTGAATACTTGAATTCATAGGTTCACCAAAAGATCTCTTGCTCAAAGTTAGGAGATTTTTGTTACTTACTAGCTGTGTCCTCTTGGGCATACCCCCCCCAACTCTCTGTGCTTCAGATTTTTCATCTGTAGTGAGGAGATTAAACTGGATGATCTCTATATTCCCTTGAGTCCTGATAAGGCATGATTTCTTTATACCATCTGAAGGAGTGAGGTTTGGAATAAACAAAATCCCCATCATAAACAAATGTTCTCCCTATAGTAATCTGGCTTCAGTATAACTACAATGAAGGACTTCCCTGGTGGCGCAGTGGTTAAGCATCCACCTGCCAATGCAGGGGACACGGGTTCGAGCCCTGGTCCAGGAAGATCCCACGTGCCGCAGAGCAACGAGGCCCATGCACCACAACTACTGAGCCCATGTGCCACAACTACTGAAGCCCGAGTGCCTAGAGCCCGTGTTCTGCAATGAGAGAAGCCACCGCAATGAGCAGCCCGCGTGAAGGATAAAAGGGATCAATGTAATTAAATGGCATAAAAATCAAATTGACAGTCTTGACCATTTTAGCACACCATCCCCAATACACCAGAGAATTAGTTGGGTTTTTTGGGGGGTTTTTTTCCTGCGGTACGCGGGCCTCTCACTGCCGTGGCCTCTCCCACTGCGGAGCACAGACTCAGCAGCCATGGCACACTGGGCCCAGCAGCTCTGCGGCATGCGGGATCCTCCCGGACCGGGGCATGAACCCGCGTCCCCTGCATCGGCAGGCGGACTCTCAACCACTGCGCCACCAGGGAAGCCCAGAAAATTAGTTTTAACTGCCATCTTTGTGAGTTTGATTTCTGCCATCCTTACCGCCTAAAGTGCTGCATGATACTGACTTTTTTCTATTAAAGTGACTGACAGATTTTATAAAGATACCCATTGAGATACTTCAACATACCCCAGCTATAGCAAAACTTGTCTTTTGGGAATTACTGTGGCATCTTGTTGGCTCAAAGCCTGTTTCTTTGGGAGTACACACTACTGTGCATCACCTATTATAAGGAGAGTACTTCCCAACTTCACCACCAAGAATTCCTTCAATTATTTGTGAACTCTACATTGTGAATAATAATAACTATTAAACTATATTTTATTATAGTTTATTTCCCATACTTTATTAAGCAAAAAAACAAAAAACATATAACTGCTACTTAGAGAATTTGGCCAGCATGAGATATGTATTGTAATCACAAGTTGATATAATTCTAGCTAAAAGGAAATATATGTGATATTTTAATTAGCTTCATCTTAGGTAAATACCAAATTTCTGTTATGAATTTGAAACACCAAGATATCTTGGAAGCTCCCAGATACTTAAAAAGATTTCTAGTGATCCACAGATTGCAATTTGGGAACTTAATGAATATATTAGGTAGCAATTAACCTAATAATAATGATAAGTAATATTATTGTTATTATTTGTTAGGCAATTACTATATGCCAGAACTGGTTTTAAACACTGTACACATCTAATTCTCCTTTAATCCTGAGCCACAGAGAGGTTAAATTATTTACCCAGGATCGCACAACTAGGAATTGGGTGGAGGATTTGAACCCAGGGAGGTTTGAGTAGATGGGGATGCAGCCTACTTCCTTAACCCCTCAGTGGCCAAAAAGAGTGCTTTAGTAGGTGAATAAGAGAATGAGAGAGATTCACAGTTATACCAGTTGAATCTTAAATTGCTGAAATACGGACAGGCATCAGAACTGGGGTGCAGAGAAGTGCTGGGAGTGCTGACATTAAGTTCTACTCTGCGGATTTGTACCTGAGTTTGTGCATTTGTGTTAAGGATTCTACGTAGGCTGGAAGTTGGGCCAATCAATAACTTATTGGTCAGAGCGGTGAATTCCAAATGCCTAACAACATGTTTGGTGTGGGGATAGGCGGTGCGAAGTGGGCTAGGGGAGGATATCACCATTATAAGACTGGGAACAAGAGTTGGTGGGAAGGGGGAAATGGTTCCCACCCAACAAGGGCATATATGCAATAAGGTGGAGGAAGGGGAAGTGACGAGAAAAGCTCGTTTTTGAGTTAATAACCTATGTTCTAGAGTTTCAGGGACTTTAAACTCCTGTGGAGTGGGGATTTGTGGCGATTCTATACCCAGAATGCCATAAAACCCTGGCTATTGGGATTCCAGGGTTAGTACTCTAACAATTTTAAGACAGTGAAATGCTGAGGGAGGTGGGGAGTAAAAAACCAAGGATTTGAAAGGTAAAGCTCTGGAGATGCTAAAGACTAATTCCCCTTGTACTCTAAGTCAATCGCAATTTTAGCTCCTAGGCCAGTGGAAATGGACTTGGGGGTGGGGGGCAGAGGGGTTGAATAAGGGGAAGGCCACTTGGGCAGGAATTTGGAGCTTCCCTCCCTAGCTTTAACTTGAGCAGCTCCCATTTTATATTGAGGGTTTCTGCGTATGGCTTCATTTGATAAAGACATTCCATACTTAAAGAAAAAGGCAAAACCACTTTTCTAAGGCGGGGGGGAAAGGACGGAGGAGCTCCAAAAAGTGTGCAAATAGGTCAGCTTTGGCCTTTGTCCTTTTTGAAAATAGGGGCAGACACTAGCAAGGATGTTTTGGCTGGGAGATTGGGAAGGGCCAACTAACGACTCAGTAAATCAGTCATCTTTACTGTGAAACCAATAACAGCAGTGGCAGCGACAAATGATAATAATAGCAGTTGCCATCTCCCCCCACCTTTAGGAGTTTGGGATTGACATATACACACTACTGTATATAAAATAGATAATCAACAAGGACCTACTGTAGAGCACAGGGAACTCTACTCAATATTCTGTAATAACCTATATGGGAAAAGAATCTGAAGAAGAATAGATACATGTATATGTATAACTGAATCACTTTGCTGTACGCCTGAAACTCACAGAACATTGTAAATCAACTGTACTTCAACATAAAATTAAAAATTTTTCTAAATAGCAGTTACCCTATTAAGTATCAGCTCTGATCTGAGCACAAGGCTATATGCTTATATAGATTGTGCCATTCGATTCTCTGCAGCCCAATGAGATAGGTGCTCATTTTGCAGATGCCATCACTTTTTTTTACCTCTGAAGGAATTGTGCAAGTTGGCTACAGATATAGGAATAAACCAAGTAAAGGCATTTTTGAATCATTCTGCAAATAGATTTAAGTAGTTGTTCAGGGCTTATGCAGCTGAAATACACACCAGGTTGAGGTGATCTATTCCTTTGAACCCAGGCAATTCTGAATTCAGAAGGACAAATCACAAACTGGCCCCTGAAATCAGGAATGTCTGATAGCTTACCTGTAGATTTAAGTAGAAGACATGTTTCCTTCACAGAAAGGAACGGTTTTATTTCAATTACATGTTTGCTTGCAAAGACTTTTATTAGTTTGTCTGTTGAACAAATACTTCTTGAGCACCAAATACGTGCTCTGAACCCAGAATCTCAAACATAAAATTGAGACTGATTTGTTTAATATAAGCCTCAATCCTAAGGAATGTCTGAAATTCCCAACTTCAGGTAGCATCTGTTAATTAAGTGTGATTTTTCACTCTCATTCCAATAGATATTTAAATACCCACAGCGAGTGAGGAGGGCAGTAGAGTTCTTAGATTCTAGACCGTGGAATAAAAGAACCTTACAAATGAAGTAGCCCCTTTCCTATATTTTATAGGTCAGAGAGTCAGATGGACTTGGATTTTAAACTATATAACCTTGGGCAGATTACTTAACCTCTTTGAGCCTCAGGTTCCTCATGTGTAACATGGGGATAAAAGCACTTGCCTTACAGAAACACGGTAAGGATTGCACAAGATTAAGTTCTTAGTGTAGTACGTGACACGCACAACGTGCTCAATACACGTTTACTGTTACTGTGATCACTATCTTCCAAGTGAGGGGACTGAAACCCAGAAAGGGGAAGTGACTACCTCAAGATCATATAGCTTCTTGATATTAGGGCAAACATTAGAACTCAGATCTCTGTTAGCAGTCAAATATTCCTTCTACTACGCCACCCATTTTATTCCCTAGGAGCAGGTAATGTAAACTTCCTAGGCCTGTGAGAAGTAGTTTGGCTGATCCAGGGAGAAGGGAGAAGAAGAACAAGGAAATGGGTGACATAAGGAAAGACTTCCTTGGCTCAGAAAACAAAACAGCAAGGGAAATAAATAGAAAGCAAAGGAGAAACAGCAATTACCAGAAAGTTTAGATCTTAACGTAGCAGCATTACAATGCCTGCTGAATCCTAGAACTGATCTCTATCCTAATTCCTTTATTCACCACAAATGTTTCAATGCAATTGACTAGGCTTTTCCTTTTTCATGGGGATGGGGTAGGGAGGTGGTTCAGAATGCATGTGTGTTTCACAGAAAGTTACTGTGAATTCAGCTTTCCTAGACAATTTCTATTTTCAAAGCAAGGAAACCCCGTAATTGAAGTTAGAATAGAAGCATGAGTACTACTAAGACTTAAGGAATGATAGATTTTAAGACAACAGTTGGCTGGAGTGAAACCTAAGCATAGAAGCTGTTGCGAAATTTAACAAAAAGAAAAAACTGGCTCAACACTAAAGCCACATTGTTATTGCTTTGTATAGCTACAGTGCAGGTAAGTGCAGCAAGTACCTGTACTGGGAGTGATTAATTTGTTAGATGAAGATATTCTTAAGAATTAGAAATATATGAAAAAAGCCACTCTGTCCATATGTTAAAAACAAAGATTAATTTACAGTTGCCTAAGCAAAAGATGATATAATCTTTCCTAAGGTATTTAATCAAGGACTTCAGTGTTGGTTGTGCAACATCCAAGGAATGTTCAAAATATTCCAGGAGTTTCCTGAAAGGAACAAGGCCATTTTGCTCAATTTATGACTGCCTAGTTCCATGGCACACAGAAAATCTGATTGGAGCTCTGGCCCACCAAAAGAGATACATCATGATAGTTTGGGGAGCAATTACTATACAAAATGGTTGTTCCTTTTGTACTTCATCCTTAATCTTGAGTTTTCTGATTTCCCTCTCCTGAAAATGATTACATGTAATTCCAAATAAAATATATTGATAACACTTTGATTGCATATTCATTTGATCATTTTCACCTTCACAGGGCATCAGGTACTGTTTATACAGCGCTAGACATTGCCACAGGACAAGAGGTAAGTGTTAACATTCAATTCTGACTTCTACTTTCCTTTATTCATATTGATCAGAATTCCTCTTTGATGGCATCTGTGCCTGAAAAAATGGGTAGCACTGAGTTGACATATGTTTACTTCACTGGTGTCCAAAGTATCTGAAGTGAATGACAAATTCATGATTGACCAAGGAAAAGGAGCATGGGTTTGTGGCATCGAGAAAGCGCTTAGTAAAATAAAGAATTTGTATGGGGCCTCCCTGGTGGCGCAGTGGTTGAGAGTCCGCCTGCCGATGCAGGGGATACGGGTTCGTGCCCCGGTCTGGGAGGATCCCATATGCCGCGGAGCGGCTGGGCCCGTGAGCCATGGCCGCTGGGCCTGCGCATCCGGAGCCTGTGCTCTGCAACGGGAGAGGCCACAAGAGTGAGAGGCCCGCATACCGCAAAAAGAAAAAAAAAAAAAAAAAAAAGAATTTGTATGCCTGAAACTGTTGCCAAAAAATATGGTTGTTTGTGTTTAGTCAGGTGATGGTAATTCATTCTTGCATTTTAATCATTATTCAGGTGGCCATAAAGCAGATGAACCTTCAACAGCAACCCAAAAAGGAATTAATTATTAATGAAATTCTGGTCATGAGGGAAAATAAGAACCCCAATATTGTTAATTATTTAGATAGGTAAGTGTTTTCTCTCTTGATGTACTTGTTTTCTTTATGGGATATCATTTTCTTGGCCAATTATTTTTATTTAGGATCTATTCATTTAGCATCCATTCTACAAATAGTTCTCAAATGCTACAAAATATTGA
Source organism: Mesoplodon bidens (assembly GCF_964165515.1). NCBI lineage: Eukaryota > Metazoa > Chordata > Mammalia > Artiodactyla > Ziphiidae > Mesoplodon > Mesoplodon bidens. The sequence continues at coordinate 44,380,541 of NC_138163.1, read as the reverse complement.
GTATCAGATCTATTGCTAAACTTGCACCCACTTATCTTTGTCCACCCATTAAACATTTGAAGACACATTTTATGGTCTTGCTTCTAAACATGAGCAGTTTGTATAATTTCCTTTTGAGGATTGTGACCCCCCTATTGCCAGGAAATAGACTATTGCATATAGGAGAGAGCTGTGGTGTTTTAAACGTTTCATCAAGTGTTTGTTTGGAGTCAATGCAGTCTCTGGTTATCTAAGTAAAGGAGGCAGACTACAATGGCCCTGCTTTAATGGGTGTTTTGTGATGAACTGACAGTGAGGTCTAGGGAATTGAGACTTTAATCTCAAACCTTTTTCCTAGACCGGGTAATTAATGTCTCTTTCATCAGTGGTATTAGCAGTGGGTTATTAATAGGCATTTAAAGACAGCACTAACTCTTCAGTTGTGGTTTAACATCTGTCTCATTCAGTTTCAATAAGTGTTTGTTTAGCACCACTGTGCTGTGTACTCTGGGGGGATCCAAAGGAAACAAGACCAGGTCTACAACCTCAGTGAGTTTAAGATCTTGCTTTCTGTGTTTTGTGCCAAGTAGACCAGTGGTACAGAAGGAGGCAAAAGGGGGGCAAAACGAAGGAGGGTCAGGTTTTATAGTCGAAATCAGGGTTTCATAAAGTGTCATTTAGGGACCATCTGCAGCAGAGTGACTTCACTCTACTTTTGTAATTTCGTAAAAACTGCATTTCTAAAAAATTCAGATTTCTAGGCTGTTCTCCATAACTAATGAGATATTTCATTTTTATGAAATGAGAATTTTAATGAGAAATTTCCTTTTGAACAAACTTCCCAGGTGAGTCTTATGGGCACTGCAGTTTGAGCACCACTGGATAGAAAGGCTTGCTTCATACTGATGTCAAGCTGGGGGCAGGGTAGAATTGTTGGGGTCATTCCATCCACTGTAATTTCTCTCTCTTGCTGAGCAGGGGAAGAGAGAGACCTGATCATACTGCTAAAGTGCCTTCAGATTATCCCAGGGGTTTGAATTTGCCTACATTGCTCTGGTGACCTGCCTCTCCATATTTGATCACTTGGGCTGTGTCCCTCAATTACTACTTAAAGATAATGGGCATGTCATAACTGACTTCTATCAGAACTGAGACCTCAGCCCAGTAAATCCATTGCCAACATGAGTCTCTTTGATTCTCTTTGATTCAGCCACTACCTGAAAAGATTTCAGTAATTAATTGAGTAGAATCAAAAATAATGCTGAGATCTGAATAAATTATCCTGTAAAACTGTATGCCATGGGTCAGTTCAGTCCAAGAAGTCAACACTGTGGCTTGAGTTATCCAAAAGGGCTATTCACTGATCCTGTTCATTGAAACTAGCTTTTTACAATGGAAGGATTGACAGTAGTCAGTCACCAGAGGCCTCCTTGCTCTTTTCCTTCCTTCCATGGTGCGCGTTTATCTGATGGTCCTTTGATTTCCATGCATATTCTCTTCTATTGTTAAGGAAGTGTCTCATACGCATTATTGATATTTTCCTCTTGTTATGTAATATAACCGAATGCAGAGACTAACTGCACATTGCCTTCTTAATGGAAATATAGAAGGGTCTCCACTTCCTTAGGCCTGAGTCAACGTCTTTTTCTTCTCTTGTTGTAGCTACTTAGTGGGTGATGAACTATGGGTAGTCATGGAATACTTGGCTGGTGGCTCTTTGACTGATGTGGTCACAGAGACCTGTATGGATGAAGGACAGATAGCAGCCGTCTGCAGAGAGGTAAGAAAATAGAGCATTTCTCTGGTTGATGAGAACACCAAGATTGACAGTCTTTTACCTTTGATTATTCAGAATGTTTGTAATGTCAAAGTAGCAATAGTACATCTTTTGTACTAAAAAACAATTGAAGATCCTAACTCCAATTTAAATCCTAACCCTCCCTCCCCAGCCCCTTTGTTTATTTTAGTTGCTTTGCTATGGATCTTTTTGAGTTTGATTATGCCATTCACGAGGTGCCATATCTAAGCCTGCATGCTGGAGTCTTGGTGAATATGGAAAACAGTAATGTTGGCATGGAACTTCTTTCTGACTGGGGGGAATGTTTACATGACAGTTATTTTGCCTTGCATATGCAATGTAATCCATGTATAATATAGACCACATTATAATCCAGTCATTTTCTAGAAGGCAGTTTAAACAAGGTCCTCCCTCAGTCCAGAAAGTAGTTGCTTTCATTGTACAATCTTCACCTCCCTTGGAGCCCTCCAGTGAGTCAGAGTGTCTGCCTCTTTTCCAATAACAGTGGCATATCCCTAGTTTCAAACTAAATGAAGGATATTTTATTATATTAATTTTTTCAATATTAAAAAAAAAACCAAACACTCCTCATTGGAGTCTCATCTTGGGTGTTACCCTCTACCCCATTCGTTGAGGTTTTCTATAGACACAGGGAGGAACTCTAACCCACTGAAACTTGAAAATCAATGATAGTAAAATGAAACCAAATACTTCCAGCTAGTCTTTTGTTGTTTTTTTAATTTTAAATTGTTCACTTAAATTTCCTCCTTCCCAGTATGCACACATATCCACCAAACACATATATTTTCTATTCATGCAATTAATCAAACTTAAAATATTCAGGGGATTCTTCAACCTTTAGCCTGTGGTTTCTGTCTTTTAGTATTACAATGCAAAGCCATTTCCAAACAAGTACCTATAGTTACTTCAGAGCCTAGAAGTGGTTCCCAAACCTGGTGGTTGGTCCATCAGAAATAGCTTGGGGCACTTGTTTTAAATGCAGATTCCAGGGTTCCACTCCAGACCTACTACATGAAATCATACCACAGATGCAGATGCTTACTGTATCTGTAAAAGACCAAGCTGAATCCATATCCTCCAGATAAGTAAGTAAAAGTATGATTATAGTAATTGGTTCATTTGGCTGTATTAACGATTTAGTGCTACTTATCACACCATCACTCTTCATGTCCAAGTCTGATTGGGGAGCTTTCACATGTATAATGCTAAGTTGCATTACTGATGTAAATGGTAACAGGATTTCAAAATGGCGTTGAAAACCTTTAGTAATTTATTTCACCCAACAACATAAAATTATACCCTTGCCCAAAATTTATCTAGAAATGAAGCACATCTAAACAAATTTTTGTGATATAATTAGAACTTTTTTTTCCTGATTCAATAGTGCCTCCAAGCTTTGGATTTCTTGCACTCAAACCAAGTGATCCACAGAGACATAAAGAGTGACAATATTCTCCTTGGGATGGATGGCTCTGTTAAATTGAGTAGGTATTATGGTTCAGATGGCATTTGAGAGAGTGTCAGGGGATTTCTACTCTTTTACTGTCTATCTTGAGAAGAAAAGGGCTATTGAAAGTGATGGGTTTGAAGGCATTTAGAGCCCAGTTTCAGGTAAAGAATTTTTCTAATGTTGTGTTCCTGTAGATCGTGACCAGATTTAGGGGGTTCGATAGTTCAGAATTTCTAATGGCTTCCATCTGCTGGATGGCAAATACCTAATTAGAAAACTAAAAGATTCCGTAAGTTAGAGGGAACAGTGTGGGGAGGGAACCAGATTGAGGTCTAGTAAAAATGACATCACATCAGTCAGTTATTTCAGACCCGTTTAAAATCTGGACCAGTTGAGAGGTCAGGTAACAAAAGGATATGAGCCAGGCAGCTGTAGAAGCTCAGAGCCTAACTAAAGGAAAGTATGGCCATATCTGAAAGGGACTAATTTTAACTGACTTTTCTTCTCTGCAGCTGATTTTGGGTTCTGTGCCCAGATCACCCCTGAGCAAAGTAAACGAAGCACTATGGTGGGAACTCCCTACTGGATGGCACCTGAGGTGGTGACTCGAAAAGCTTATGGCCCAAAAGTTGATATCTGGTCTCTGGGGATTATGGCGATTGAAATGGTAGAAGGTGAACCCCCTTACCTTAATGAAAATCCACTCAGGGTAAGTTGAAAGAAAACTCAAGTACTTCATCCCCAGGAAAGGGAAAAAGCCAAATGTCATTTCTTGTCTTCACTAAAAGTGGCCAGAATGGGGTCTTTCATGGGACAAGTGACCTAGAAGCTTCAAGTTATAATTTTCAAAATTACTATGAGTTATTTCCTGTATCTCTGAAGATGTCTCAACAGTTTTTTCAAATGCTTCGATATCACTATTTCTAATGCCAAGGGTCTTTAAAATTCTTTAGGATAGCTTTCTGCTGTTAAAAAAAATGTAGCTTCTTTTTTTAAAGCAAGATGTGGGAAGCAAACAGTATTTTTATCATATGCCATGGTTAAATGATCTATCTAGGAAACATTTACTTTATAATTACTTTAACAAAGTAAGTAAACACATTTCCAGAACAGCTATGATTTTTTAAATTAGATTTTGTTTCATTATCAGTAATGATTTATTGAGCAACAGCAGCATGGAACACAAGATAGACACAGCACCAGCCTGGTGAAATCACAAACTTTATTAGACTGTCAAGTAGAAAATGAATGGAAATTGCTTGTGTCGGGTAACTCAGTTTGCTACTGCAGAATCAGAGGTTTGATTCTTACGTGGTCTGGTTACTTCTACGAAGAGAAAAGCTCCATTTTGGAGTCTACCACCACCATCTTTATTCAGAGAAAGGCAAAGGAGCATGAAAGAAATGCTTGCTCAGTACAGAAGTGAGCCAGTAGCTGTTTTGTTGAAAAAAGCCTAAAGGTGAGCCAGAAGCTGTGTTATATACCCAATATATAAAGGGCATCACACTATTGAGAAAAGGAAATATGCACTGATTCAAATTCTGATCTCAAAACCTATGCAGAGTGCCAGTGCCAAAGGCATCTTGCATACTGTTTGCTTCATTACCACTAAGAGTCTAACATTGAATTTTACCCTTAGTATACAAAAACCATTAGTAAATGGTTAAGTGTTTACACGTTAAGCTTATAAGATCCATATTCAAGCCAAATATATGTCTTTCTGTACATGTAAAGAAACCTACAAACTAATTATCTAGTTATTTTGCAGTTGAACGTTTTGTAATTGGGAGCTGCATTCCCCATGTATGGAGAGGGGGACAGCCTCCTCCTCGCCCCCTCCTAATTTCTCTCTGGTACTTGGCCTCTTGTCCTAGTCCCGGCACTGATTAGAAAATAACAGATAGAAGTGAATGCCCTAATGAATGCTATGGGCTATTGCTCTGGTCTCATGAAACAATCTGGAGGTACGATGTGGCTGAGTGGAAAAAGAAGGGGCATTTTCCCACCGTTTGTGGGTCAGCCCTCCATGAATTGAATCAAGCCCACCCCTGACCTATGGACCAGCGCGTCAGGATAATTACATGGGCTTGTTCTTATTGTTTAACCACCTTTGCCCATTAAGAAGTAGCAGTGAAAGAACACATCAGGTCTCTTGTTTCCATGGATTTCCTCCTCTAAGTCTTCGGAGTTTGGAGGCACTAAACGGATTATGGCTATTTTGCTTTCTGCCTTCTAATGAGTAATTTACAACCTACAAAATTTAAGGATTAAATCAATGGCTCTGTAAAGCAACTGGTCTCAGTAATGCATTTATTACCTTCTTCGTTCCCCAATTACAGTTGATCGCTCTTCAGCTAGGCTGTTAATCGTTAGAAAAAAGGAAACAAGTTTTAATCTTTATGGGCATCTTCTAGCCTAGGATTAGAGCTAATAATTAACAGCTTGTCTCTTAGGATCCACAGCCTTGTATCTAAATAAGTACTTGTAGATTAACAAGCCACCAGGTTCAGGAAACCTACATTAAGGCTATAACACAAAGATTCATCAGAAAGACCACCCGGTTGAATTCCACTGACAAGGATTTACTCTCCATGTGTGATCAACCTCCAGTGACTCAGTCACCAAGTCCATATGGTGCCGGCCCCCTATCTGTCTGCCAGGTGCCACAAGGACCTTTTAAGCTTTGATTTTAGATATGTTGTCCTCATGTTCTCTTAAATAAAAGCCAGTGTCCCCGGCTATATGCCTTTATTTGGAATTTGAAAAATGTAGTCACTGAAACCCTGGAGAGATTGGACAGAAAAAGATATACCATGACCCTGTTGGAAGCCTGTGTTTTCTTGGATCCTGGTGACCAGGCCATGTGTGGGGAAATTGAAAATCGCAGAACTTTGGGAGAGGTATAAAAGAGAACTGGCTTAGCCCTTCTTTCTTTAAAATCCTTCCAAGACCACCACTCATCCACCTCTTTGGGCTTTGAGGAGGAAAAAAAAGGAAGGAAGTGGAAGGGAGACAGAGTGGTAGAGTGAAGGCTAGCATGTTGATATGAAAGGCATTTGGCCCACGGAATCAGGCAAAACTGAGTGGGTCTCGGCTCCACAACCTGCCAGCTCTGTGACCTTCAGCAAGTCATTCAAAACCTTTATAAGCCTGTTTCCTGTGTGTAAAATGGGGACAATATCTCTCCTGCAGCGTTAGTGTGAAAACTAAATGAAATAATGCATGTAAACACCTAGCACAGTGTGTAGCTCATTGTAAGGAGAATGGGGGAGGGGATTTATATATCAATAGAAAAGTGAGAAAGGATCCTTAGAATACTTTTTACCCATTCATGAAGGGAGATTGGATTCCCCACTTCCCCCAAGAACTCCCCCCCCCTTACACACTGACTATACTCACATCCCTTCGAGCAGTGGAGGGTCCTCCACAGTTTAGTATAAATGACCATGAACAGGTAACACTGAGCAGCAGAGGTTAAAGGTAAAATCTGGGGCTGTACATTCGAAGGCTGTTTGCATTTCACTGTAGCTTTTTTTGTGTCTTTGTTGAGTCCGTTGGAACCTAGCAAACCCTCTTGAAATATTGCCTGTTAACATACCACTGATGCAAGGAATTAGCGACTCCCCCCTCCCCCCAGTTATAAAGCGGTTGGGATTTTTTTAATGTAAATTGCTCTGTACTAATTGACCTAATTTGCTCATAAGTTCCTCACTGCCTGAAGTCTTTGCACTCAACGTAATTGGCCTTGGATGCCTTGTTCTGTGACCCACGGGCATTTTTAGTGAAGCCTCCAATAATAAACTGCCTTGTTCTTTATGTTTGCCAAAGTGACTGGAGTTAAAATCGATCTTTCCCTGTGGATATGCAAATCAAACGTTGGTACACTGCTCATCTCCCCAACTTTTGTGTTAATTTGAAGTTATCTTTTTATAAACGTGGGATTATAATGACCTGATTCTAAATAAGGAGGCACAATCATTTCCATAAAACAAATCTTCGGTTTGTTGTTGTTTTTATTCCTCAGCGCTAAGAGAGTGCCTCTTTATTAACTTGGTGTTCCACATAATGGGGCTGTTCTTGTCAATGGCTTTTGAGGGATTTTGGTGTTGGTGAAACGTCTCAGTGACATCCAGTTGAGGTCCCTCCTGGACCCTGTGGATGAAGCCCTTTTTCTGTGTAATTTTCCAGACCTTTATCCTAGTTGAGATGAACTTTAAGTGTTCTCTTTCTACCCTTGCTTTAAGCATCTGTGAAACCGTATCCAACACTGGATCTTTGGAAGACAGTTTTCGGTATCAGGAAGAGATTATCTGAAGGCTTAAAATAGTATTTAGGATAGTATGTGAACCGCCTCTCCGGTACTAGTGGTTCTCCTCCTTGGTTGCACATTGGACTCATCTGTGGAGCTTCAAGAACAAATGACGTCAAGTTCCCACACCAAGGCCTAGAGCAAATACAAAGCTCTGTGGCAAGCCCCTTGTAGAACCCTGTCTATATTGAAAAACAGTTCTTCATCAGCCCTCTGAGCATGGTCGCTCAACCAGAAAAAAGCATGCTATCATTCTGCCCACATTTCTCCTTTTCATCTAAAAAAAGTATCATGGGTCACTTTGTTGAAATCCTGACACACCCTGGCATTCTTTGATTTACCATTCCAGTGACGCTGTCAAAAAAGAAATGACATTAATTCAGTATATACCTCTATAATATGCCCATTTTCTTTTTCAATTTTGCTTCTCCTGCAAATGGAGTCCATCATTACAATGTGCTAGCTGTTGTGTACATAACACATACTGGTGATAATAAAGCCTTCAGCCTGGCTACTCATGATTAGGAGTGCATAAACTGTATGGCCAGAGAGAAGGGAGGGCAGAAGTGTAAATTCAGACCTGTTGTCTACATTAAGAGGCTCCCTACTCCCCCTGTCCCCACACTTGAAGCACTACACACATGTTAGTTTATTCTTCTTTTTTAATTATAGAACCGGGGAAATTCTGGTTAGCTTGTATGTCTAGAGAAGAGAGTTAAGCAGAAGAAGAGACTCTCTAGCAACGAAAAAGCAGCAGCTAAGGTCCAAAGTGCTGGAACCTGTGTTGTGGATTGGAATGTCTGGGTTTGATGGCGCGTGCTCATTTGGAATTAAAGTCAGACATAAACTTCCTGAGCGCCAGAGAAGCAAGCATACTTTGCTAGCACTCAGTCAATATTGTTTTGAATGTATTTCAGGAAGAGCTGGGAGCATTCCCTTCTTTTTCCGTAAGCCACTATGGAACAGCAAGGTTTATTGATGGTTTGTTGACACTTCTACTTTGAGGGCAAACCTATGCCTAAAAGGAGGGGTGAGTTGGGATAACTGCAACTAAAATAATTATAGAACAGTAACAGGGTTTCTTTTTAATCAGAAAAAAATATTGCCTGTCAAAAGATAGACAGCTCTTAAGAAGCATTGGTTGTCAGGAATTTAGCATAGGAAAATGGGACCTAGCCATAGGAAAGCTGCAAGTCTCATTTAGATTGTACTTCAGAAGCAGACAGTTCAAACTGGTGAGTTATGACCCAGAAGACAGCCAAAGGAGAAATTGATTCCACAGCAAACGAAAATCTGAGACTCTGACCAGGCGAAGAGGAGGCAAAGAAAGATGACAAATGTGGTGACCAGGGACCTGCTGTTGGCCATGACTGATATTCCCTTATCCTACTGTTTATTATCTTATCATTCCTCAGTGTCCTTAAAGCAAGGCTTGGGAATAAGCCAAGGATGCATATGCCCATTGCCCTAATAGGTACCAGACCTATAACTAAGTAGTTAAGTCCGTTGAAATCAAAGTTCATTCTAAATGGACAAATCACAGAGTGTGATGATGGACATTTGGCCCCTGAAATGCCCACTCACATGTTTATCCTATGGCTTTTGAAATCTGTGTTTTTGCCAATGAAAAATGACTTCACCAAGAAAATTAGGGTTAGCTTGATAATTAAGATAATTTCTGACCTTTGTCATCATTTTGAAATATACCTTTTCCAACCTGGTTGCAACATCACTTTAGAAGACCCTTTGCATTCTGATAAAAGGATACTCTGAGGTGTCTTGTGTAAGCCTCTCAGCAGAGAAAGTTAACTTGATTAAGGCAGTCTTAGCTCCGTAGCTGCAAGAGCCAACGTTCTAACAGTATTACCAAAAGCAGGCTGAACTTTTTGCTGTAGCTTTCTTCCTCCCTCCCTCCTTCCCCTCCTCCCTTCCTCCCTTCCTTCCTTCGTCCCTCTCAACCTCCTTCCTCCCTCTTTCTTCTTTCCTTCCTTTCTTTTTCTTTTCTTTCCTTTCCTCCTTCCTTCTTTTTTGTTTTTTTCTTTTTTTATAAATTTCTTTCATTATTTTTTGGCTGTGTTGGGTCTTCGTTGCTGAGCGCAAGCTTTCTCTAGTTGCAGCGAGCGGGGGCTACTCTTTTTTTCATATTAAACTTTTTATTAAAACTGAGTCTTACAATATATTTAAAATGACATGTTCCACAGGCTACTCTTCATTGCGGTGTGCGGGCTTCTCACTGTGGTGGCTTCTCTTGTTGCAGAGCGTGGGCTCTAGGCGTGTGGGCTTCAGTAGTTGTAGCACACGGGCTCAGTAGTTGTGGCTTGTGGTCTCTAGAGCACAGGCTCAGTAGTTGTGGCACACAGGCTTAGTTGCTCCATGGCATGTGGGATCTTCCGGACCAGGACTTGAACCCGTGTCCTCTGCATTGGAAGACAGATTCTTAACCACTGTGCCACCAGGGAAATCCCCTTCCTTCTTTTTTAAAGCATTGCCCCACTGCTTAGATGGCAAAATCCATCAGCACTTTTCATCTCTGTGTGGCCAGTGAATGTGACGGGACCAGACAAGGAACTATCTAGTGTCTCAACCAACGGTATGCATCATGTGAGTCAAAGAGTGAATTCTGTTCCCAGGTCTGCCAGTCAGGAGCCCCCTGACCTTGTATAGATTACTTCTTGCTGGGCCTCCATTTCCTTATCATTTCAAACAAATGGAATTCGACAAGATTATTGGTTACCAATGGACGCTACGAATTCCATGGACTCCTAGAATTCCATGGAGATCCTTGGGGCCCAGGGGGGAAGTCATGTGGCTCTTGAGTCCACCAAAATAGTTCCTCTTTAACTTGTTTTCTGTATCGGGCTTCCACATGAAATTTAGTTAAATAAAAGGGGAAACTCCTGGGTCTCTTACTCTGATTCTGTATTCTTAGGCTGTAGATAGGCTACAGCTTTCCGTGAGTGCCAGAAGGGCCAGGGTTTGAGTATGTGTTGTCTGTAGGAGTGCTTCCAGAGTTGTGACCTTCAGAAAGCTGCTTGGATACATCTCTGTCATCATCTCGTGACTAAGTCTGTATTCCATAGAGTGGAAAAATCCCCCTTTCCCTACCAAGAAAGACACTTGATCATGATGCAAAGCATGCTGCATGTGGGACTGGGCGAGCCCACTCTGACAGGAATCTTGGGGAGAAGCCAGGGAAGAGCAAAAGAGTGATAAAGCTGTTGCAGGGACCCATGATCTACACTCTGTGGTGTATTGGGAAGAATAGCATGTTATGGTATACAGAACTGTTCTGCTGATGAACTGCATATAAAACAGAAGTTGAAACCAATTTATGTGAGCAGTAATCTATGTTTCACAGATCATATCACAGTGCAGCTGGATTTTGATCCTAATATGGTAATTTGGAAAAGCTCCAGAGAATCAGGGATTTAGTCCCTTCCTGCTCCAATATTCTGAAGTGAGATAGGAACAAACGTATTACGGTAAACGGTATCTTGGAACTAGAAACTAGGTGTGGGTTGAAGAGAAAATGGCAGGTGAGGAAGTCAACATACCAAATATAGATGATGTTTTGAGAAGTTTTATGTAAGAAGGACCGGAGAAATGGGGCAGTAGCAGAATGGATCCTAGGATCGGGTCCCCTTGACCTTCCTGATTTGTTGAGCCTTTATCTTCATTTCTCTTCCTCTTCACTCCACTGACTACCTTCTCTCCCCATGGTACTTTGGCCCCAGTCCTTGTCCTGTATTTTCCTGCTCCCTCTGCTTTTTACAGCTTTTTTTCCCCTCTGCCTCCTGCTCCATTTTGCTTTCCTGCTTTTCTATCTCTATGCCCACCCCTTCCCACTTCCACACCCCCTGTGGTTCTCAACCTTGGGTGTTGCTTGGGCTGCCCAGGGTGGCTTCCTGAGCACACGTAGCCTGTTCCACGTTTTCTGACAAGATCTATTAATCCTGAGAGATTAGGATGAGCATGTACATTATCAGACTCATCTGGTCTTTATTTTCTGGCAGTGGCCAGTTTTTTTTTTTTGGTTTTTTAAAAATAAATTTATTTATTTATTTTTTGGCTGTCTTGGGTCTGCTTTGCTGTGCACAGGCTTTCTCTAGTTGCAGACAGCAGGGGCTGCTCTTCATTGTGGTGTGCGGGCTTCTCATTGTCGTGGCTTCTCTTGTTGCAGAACACGGGCTCTAGGCACATGGGCTTCAGTAGTTGTAGCACGTGGGCTCAGTAGTTGTGGCTCTCGGGCTTCAGTAGTTGTGTCTCGCGGGCTCTAGAGCACAGGCTCAGTAGTTGTGGCACACAGGCTTAGTTGCTCCACGGCATGTGGGATCTTCCCGGGCCAGGGCTCAAACCCATGTCCCCTGCATTGGCAGGCAGATTCTTAACCACTGCACCACCAGAGAAGCATAGTGGCCAGTTTTTTATGCTTGAAAGGAGCAGTCTAAAGCTAAGCCAAGACCTAATCAGTCAGTGGTACCTAATTACCTTTACCATCAAGCTATAAGGGAATAGATCTGTAATAGGCTCAACAACAGCAGCAGAGCCCCCTACCCCTGTGAAGAATTTGGTGACAGATGAGAGCTACTATGCAAGACAAGTAGGGAACTAAGTTAGACCACAGTGCTTATTCAATTATCACACTGAACCGTTGAGTTGAATAAGTCAAAATAGGGACTACAATGGTAGTTATAATATAGCAATTTCTTTTTTTGTAAATTTGGCCCCATTTACTCTCTTCTTAGAAAGAAATGTCAGGGCTTTTCCTGAAATCCATAAACACATCAGAGGCAGTAATACACTATGGCCTGTAACCTCTGAAATCCCAGGTCATGAGTAAACTAAGTCCTAAGGTGTCAAGTCACTCATTGCCAAATCTCTCCCGTAAAACACTCAAAGGTAGTTGAAAATTCCAAAGTGAGAAAGGAACCAGGACAGCAGTAGGTTACAGGCAACAACCAGAGGACACACTGCTTATGAACTCCCAGCATATATACAGACACTGGTGAATACAATATGAAGCCTAACTGGGCACCTGCCTTTTGTTCCCCATTTCGAAGTAAGTGGGAAAACAGTTGACCTCCAGGGGGTCCATTTCCTCTGGTAGAGGTAGAGGTAGAGTTGCACATGCTCAGTGTGCCTCATCTCTTGAAGAGACCTTGTCTGCCTCTGCTTACGAGAATTACTACCTCAGAGGCTGGGAACACTGTGCGGTGATGCCGTGCAGTGGTCAGGAGTGTGGACTCTGGGCTCACAGTCCTTGGATTCAGATATTGACTCCCTCATTGCTAGTTGTGTGATGTTGGGCAAATTATTATATTTACCCTACCTCCCTCAGTTTCTTCATTTGTCAATTGGGGATCATAATCAAGTATAACTCAGGGAGTTGTTGTATGAATCAAGTGAGCTAATAGTAATCATTCAATAAATGCTAGCTAATAATATTTCCCATGAAAACAGTATTTATACAGATATTAAGATATAGATGAATAGCCCTTTGTCTTATAGTTATATTGTTTGTTTTTAAATTTATGTATTTTATTTATTTTTATTTTTGGCTTTGCACAGGCTTTCTCTAGTTGCAGTGAGCAGGGGCTACTCTTCGTTGTGGTGCGTGGCCTTCTCACTGTCGTGGCTTCTCTTGTTGCGGAGCACGGGCTCTAGAGCGCAGACTCAGTAGCCGTGGTGCACGGCCTTATCTGCGGCATGGGGGATCTTCCCAGACCAGGGCCCGAACCCCTGTCCCCTGCATTGGCAGGCAGATGCTTAACTGCTGCGCCACCAGGGAAGCCCCAACATTGTTTGTTAAATAGACTTTTATGGGCCAGGCTGAGAGCCTGTTCACCATGTATAACACGATTTCCATGGGAAAATGTGTTTTGAGTCCCAAATATTCAACTTAGAAAGAAATGTTCACACCACACCCTCTCCTCTTTGTAAAGGGAGTCCTTATAACAGTGCTGGGACCTCTCAGGGTTACTAACACATTTCCATTTAAGTCTCCTGGTTTGTCTTCTAACGTCTTAACCTAAACTTTATAAACTGTTAAAATGAACTGAAGTCACAAACTGAAGTTTTTTAATTAAATGGTTAGTCCAGTTGCAAAACTGCCTTAATGAAAATTTATTGGGTACATATGGATTGTTTTGGGACTTCTTTGGAGAAACGTGGTAACTTCTAAGATGACCACTTTGATCTTTTTTAACTGAGGAAATTGCCAATAAGGTAAATTGAATTATTCCTCCAACTGGGTAAAGTCGTTTTCTCTGAATACTAAGGTAAATTTAGTTGCACATCAGGGTCCGCAGAAAACTGCAAAGTTTGTGTGTTATTGCCAAGTGATATAGAGTTATTAAAAATTCCGGAACACCAGAAACTTCTAGGTAATATGTGTATCACAAAGAAGAAAGGCACCATTTTCTGGCCAAAGGTTGTCTGTCTAACATTATAAATAAGGTAATGGGGCCTATGTTGCCTCACCTTAAGAATTAAACAGACCTTGTTTAATGATGTAGCTGAAGAAAAATCAAGAGCTCCTTCTCTGTTCACGATCAGTCAGAGAAGACTAAGTTGCTATGTTTCAACTTCCAGAGAGAACTTACTGTCTCTGCTTCCTCTCTGGGTTTGCCCAGAGCAGATTACCACGTTGTGGACCTCTTTCTCCAGCTTTCCCTCTCTTTGATGTCATCCCCTTACCTACATTGCTCATGGAGCTTTCTTCCTTCTCCCACGCTGAGGAGTTGGGTACTCAGAAGTTCCCACATTCCAAGCCTGTTCAACTCAGAAAGGGTGTTTTTGTCATTCTCTGTATATCTTCTTATATGTTTACTAGTTCACTTTAGGTTCTGAGCTTTAATACTTTGTAAAGTCTGTCATATTCCCAGCTCAATTATTAGATTTATTTATACATTTTGGCTCTCATTTCATTTAGCAACAAAAACATTTATTGAACACCTATTTTGAGCCAGTTGCCATAAAATTCAGAGATGACTGTGACACAATTCCTACCTTCACAGTCTAGGAAGACAGACCAGTGAACAAGTAACAAGTATTCACCCTACAATGTGAAAACAGACATATAAACAAAGGGCTATAGTAGCTCAAAGGAGGGAAGGACTAACTCTGTCTGCACGGTGACCACTATCCCAGTTTGCTTGGCACTGAGGGACATAGGACCTTCAGTAGTAAAACCCAGGACAGTCCCCAGAAAATCGAGGTGGCTATTCACCATATCCATCTGGGAGCAATGGAGAAGACTTTAAAAAGGAGGTGCCATTTGAAATAGAAATTATAAGGTAAGTAGAAGTTTACTAACCAGTTAAGGGAGCAGCATTTCAGGCAGATATAAAAGAGCATTTCTTACTATGGGAATGATGAAATAATTGGCATGAATAGTATGTCAGCTTTGGCCAATGTGTGTACCTATGTGGAGTTGGGGGAAGCAGGGCTCTAGGGTGAGAAGAGAACAGATGAGGACTAGAAAGGGAGGCGGGACCAAATCATGGAGGACCTTCTATGCCATGCAAAGGAATCTTTACTACGTATGCCATGCAAAGGAATCTTTACTACGTATGCCATGCAAAGGAATCTTTACTACGTATGCCATGCAAAGGAATCTTTACTACGTCCTGTGTTTTCGAACAACTATAGTGATCTCTTGGTTCAAATTAAACCTTGCTTGGAAGCATGCATAAATAAAGAAAAAAGAAGTATTTCTCTGATTGAAACACATATGGGTGGGTGCAGGGTCCTAGAATCCCTACATCCATCTCCCTCTCCCACCTCTTTTCCCTCTTAGCTGCTCTTGAGGGGAATTTTGGAGAGTCCAGTTTGAAAACCACATCTGTGGACCATAGGGAGCCACCAGAAATTGTTAAAGCAGAAAAATGGATGCCATGATGAGATTAAAGATGAGATAGATTGTTAAGGAAGATGGACTGAAGAATAAAAAGTCTTGAGTAAGAAAAAACCTATTGGGAGGCTATCGTAACAGTCCGAGGGAAGCCCAACCTTTAGCAGAGACAGTGGGAATAGAGGAAAGTGCATGGGTATGAATGACATTTCTAAAGGTTGCATGAACAGAAGCTACTAGACTGATTAGAGTGAAGGTTGGGGGAGGAGAAGGTTTCCAGCTGAGGAAGGAGGAGAAGTCAGGTATGAATCTGGGTTTCTTACTCAAGGAGCAACCAACTGTAAAGGAAATCTCTAGTCTAATTTCTTTTTTTATTGAGGTATAGTTGATGTACGATATTATATGTTTCAGTTGTACATCATAGTGATTCACAGTTTTTAACGTTTATACTCCATTTATAGTTATTATAAAGGGTTGGCTGTAGTCCCCGTGCTGTACAATATAGCCTTGTTGCTTATTTACTTTATACATAGTAGTTTGTACCTCTTAACTCCCTACCCCTATCTTGCCCCTTCCCCCTTCCCTCTCCCTACTGGTAGCCACTAGTATGTTCTCTATGTCTGTGAGTCTGTTCCTGTTTTGTTATATACATTCATTTGTTTTATTTTTGAGATTCCACATGTAAGTGATATCGTATGGTATCTGTCTTTTTCTGATTTGCTGGGTATTATGCTAAGTGAAATAAGTCTAGTCTAATTTCTCAGCCAGCCCATTTTCTTTGAGTTTTCACTAACTCAGATAAAACCAGAATGTGATAAACTCGTGCCTAGACTGATTTTCCTTGATCTTTCTTCAGCTAAGACTTGACTTTGCTAGGAAAACGCTTTTTGCTGTGGTTGTTGTGTTGCCTACAACTGTTTTTGTCTCTCATTAGCAGGGCAGGCGGTAGCAATTTTCTTTTTTGCAAAGATAGGACCCAGCTTACACACAAGTTCATTTTTAAGTTAACTATTTGGAACTCAGAGTGCATTTTCCCATAGAAACGGCATTATGCATAGTGAGTATGTTCCCAGGCCAGTCCACAAAGGCCAGTTTAGCCATAATATAACTAAAAGTGTGGATCTTTGCAATAGAAATTAGTTGGAAATAATACGGTTGCAATTAAAATGAAAACAATAGTTGGAAAAGAAATCGTCTGGGTTTTTGTTTCCCTTAAGGGGTAGTATTTGATGAAAAGCAGGTTTAATCCTAGGAGGACAAAGAGAAATAGATGAAGATTGTTGTATAAATTGGATGGCACAGCTTTTTAGATTTCATTTTCTAAAGAGTTTTGGGGGGTTTTTAAGAATAATAAAAGCAGTCGCGTTGATTGTAGAAAATTTGGAAAATTGAAAAATATGTTTTAAAAAATTAAGTCACTAATAATCCTACCACCCAGAGAGAACCACTGTTAACATGTTGGGGTGTTTCCTGTCAACCTTTTTCTTAGTAGGTGGATTGAAGAGAGGTGAGAAGGACTTGGGTATAGGTACTTGTGAGAAGCGAGATTATATGGAGTAGAATGTATTGAGCTAAGAATGGTGAAAAGAAAAAGAGAGAAAATGAAACAGTATGGCATGCACACAGACTTAGGGAGAGTGGAAAGGGAAAAAAGAGATGTGTTTGTTTAGGACTGGGTTTGGCTACAGGGCAGAAAAAAGCCAGCAAAGGACGCAGAGTTCGGCGGAATTGTGGCCAGCTGAAATAAGAGAGTTTTAGGAGGAGTTAGCAAATGTAATTTGCAGTAACCAATTTCCTTTTAATGCAGGAACAAAGATGGTTTGTGAGGACAGGTGCCTCAAGCATCAATCATTAAGCCCATTGCTTAATTGGGTGGAGTAAACCAGTTCTCAAAGTGTGGTCCTGAAACCAGCAGCTTCAGTATCACCTGGGAACTTGTTAGAATGCAAACTCTCAGGCCCCTCTGCAGATTTACTGAATCAGAAACCCTGGGGGGTGACCCAGGAAACCTGTGTTTTAACAAGTCCTTTAGGTGACTCTGGTGCCTGCTATAAGTTGACAGCCACTGGATTAAACGGTCCTTTCTAACCCTTTCTAAAGTACATCTCTGGAGGTTTCTGGAAAGGAGCAGAGATGTCCTGACCAGCTGATGAAAACCGGCCTGGGAAAGGACTTTGATAGAAATATTTTTGATAATAATATTAGGAGCCACGGTGGAAAAGGGGGCTGATAATTTGCTGCAAAGTTCAAGCAAGTTCAAGAGGGAGCATGTCTTCATGATAGTTAGGAGTCTGGTCACATAGGCAGGCATAACGCTGGTGGTAATACCTGCAGGAAGACTCCTATTTAGCCTTCAAGACCCTGTTCAAATGCCAAGCTCCTCTGTGAAGCTTTCTCTGACCTCTGGTGTAAATTGTTTCATCCTTACGTTGACTTAGCACTTTCTGTGTTTCTCTGTTAGCTCTTGTCTCACGGTATGGTAGCTATCTATACGTCTCTCTGTTTCACTAAATTGTGTCATCTTTGAAAGTAGGGCATTCTGTTATTCATCTTTGGATCTCCAGTGTTTAATATGGTACCTGATACATACTCAGTGCTCTAGAATAGTTTGCTTAGAGGAGGCATGAGGAATGGCCAGCTTTTTATGGCTGCGGAGCCTTTGAAATATGGGTTTACTTTTGTGAATTAACCATGGTTCTGGGTCCCACTCTCGGCCTGGAAGGCCAGGGCCCTTGATTCTGTCAGCACACCATGAGTTGATATCTCTCAGTGGTGGCCTTCCACAGCAAAGATCTCAGAGATATATTAGCAACTAATTATTTTACAGTAGGATACAGGATTATTAATGTCAACTTTTCTTATATTTTCTCTTATTATAGGTAGACCTTCATGGGGAACCTGATTAAAATCTATAGGGATACATCTGCCACAGGATAAATGTACTTGAGTCCTTGGGCCCCAAGGGTTACTTCTCATCCAGGCACTGCCATCTTCTGATTCTCTGTACTTCTCTGATTGCATAATGTAGTCTGTTCATCCCTGGTCTGCTCACAAATATTCTCCAATCAAGATAAACAGTCAGTAAATTACAATCACCTTGGCAACGGTGCCTTCCAGAGGTTATACTTAGGTCGACATGATTGGATGTGTGTGTGTTTCCTCAACTCTTTAGTCACAGATTCCTTGGTTTCATTTCCTAGGTGGTTAATCACACATTCATTATATATGGATTTTTTCTGGCTTAACTCTCAAAGGACAGCCTTATAACCTTATTTCCAAGCTTTTGGGGGTGGGGCACCTCACTGTCACCTCAGTTACTGCCAAGAGTAACCACTTCTAAATGTTACAGAAACTTTGCAGTATATGTCAGTGTCATTCTCTAAAATGGAATTTTTAAGACCCAGGATATAAACCAGAAGAAACTGGATTTGTGTCTTGTATGCCAACTCATGATCCTAATATGTATATGCTGAATAGATTTTTCTAATGTTTTTTTTTTCCATAGGCATTATATCTGATAGCCACTAATGGAACCCCAGAGCTCCAGAATCCTGAGAGACTGTCTGCTGTATTCCGTGACTTTTTAAATCGCTGTCTTGAGATGGATGTGGATAGGCGAGGATCTGCCAAGGAGCTTTTACAGGTGACAATGAAACAGGACAATTACAAAGAGAGAGTCATTATATTGAGCTTTTCCATGTCGATGTGTGACAGTAAGAGAGCGCTGTCAAAAGAGGTCTAGTTCGAGTTAGGCTCTAACCATTTGATCTGAGACCACAGGTACATAAGTATAGGCATGCATCTGATACGTGCTTGATTGGCATGTTGCATTTCTTCTGAGAACTTGGGAGTTCAATCTGTAACTCTCTTTTATTCTTCCTGGAGTCTTATTTTGCAAGGGAAATAACAATGTGAACCTCTGGTGTCGCTGTTTTGTTCTAAACTTTACTTGTGCCCCTGGATGTTGTACGCAGGTGCTCTTGGCTGGAGGTAATTGTCTACATAACTATGCAATTATTTCCATGGCATCTGCTACTCTAATGCTTTACTGGTCAAAGCCCCTTTGCTTGTGATGCCAAATGGCAGGCACCTGCTTGCCTGGGTGAGTACCATCCAGTGGTGAGTGCCTCTGTAACCATTTGTCCTTTTTATGGCTCTCAGGGATTAATATATATGATGGTAATTAGTACCTACTTTATACCAAATTCTTTACAAACGTTATCTCACTTAATTCTTACAACTCTCTAGGATAGGTGTTATTATCCCTGTTGCAGATGTAGAAATTAAAACTCACACAGCTATTGAGTGGCAGTGCTTTCGCGTGGATTTGAGCCCTGGATTGTCTGACTTTCTTCCACACAAACCAATTTAGAGAGGAAAAAATGCATTTATATTGATAAAGCAATGCATGCCCAGGATTACACACATAGCTTCACTGCTGGGGACTGACTGTTCCTTGGGGAACAAGATAAAGATCTGTAATAGCCAAGAACAGTGATTGCTTGTTCTACCTGACTTTGAACACATAATCCAGTTAAACAAAAGGCATAACTCTTGGTCATGCAGAGTGTTATTAACCATAGAGTTAGTCTGTTTTAGGCCAAACAACAAAAAGTTCCTGTTGCTTCTGAGCTCCCTCCAGAGACAGCCATACCCACGCAAAAACATCCTGTCCCAACCCAAATCATATCTGGGATAAACCGATTTGGAGGAATTGGGGAAGCTACCCCTTGTCTTCTCTGCTACCTGTGAGCGTTTCACAGGCTGTCATGGGGCCTGAAAATGTCAGATCTGAAATAGCCCTTTATTAATCCTCTCATTAATACAGCCTCAAATTATAGATGAAAAAATTGAACTTTTGAATGCTTCATTTCCGCATCTTTTCACCCCTCCCACCACACGACATACACATCCTGGTACACACTCCTATCGTGTCTTCTCCCAAGGATGAGTGAAGATACAGGTTCTCTGAAGGTAGCTATACAGTTATGTAGGTAATTGAATCAATTATCTAGTTAATTCCTTCCCCAACAATACTTTTATCTGAAGCAGTCAGATTTCTGATGCAAAATGATATTTTGAGAAAATTGAAGACTTTGTTTGTTGCATCGTCTCGTTTTACACATATAGGCTATAATCTGTATATCACCTTAAGTCCATATAACTCCATTCTCTGACTCTAGCCCATTTTAGAGGTTAGAAAGGAGAGAGATACATGGCATTCACACCACTGGAAGGCTTGAGAAAAGACAGAAGTAAGTGGATTTTTATGGAGCAACTTCTATTTGCAAGGTTTAAGTGCAGTGGGTGATACAAATCTGTTAAAGGCATGATTCCTACTCTTCAGAAGTTCAGTCTCCTTAGGAACATGAAAAAAATGCAAGATTGTTTAGAGACTCAGTCAACCCAAGGCCGTTTAAACGGTAAATGTCACGGTTGATTAGAGACGTACTTCTATGGGCTATGGCATTCAGAAAATGTCTGCAAAAAGGAAAGAGTTCACCTGGGCCTTGAAAGACAGATCAGTTTTAGATAGTTTGAGGGGAAAGGGGGAAGGAATTTCAGATGGAAGGATTATCGCATGACCAAAGGCATGTAGGCAAGGTTCAAGGGAACAGAAACTAGACGGTGTAGCTGAAGTAAAGAGTTCCAGTAAGGAAAGCCGCAGGAGACAGGACATAGAGAGCCTTGAACACCAGGCTAAAAGGTAGGGGCTGTAGGCAGTGGGGAAACACTGAAGATATCTGAGGGACACACCTGATGAAAACTTTGTTCAGGAAGATGAATCTGGTGGCATGCAAGAAGAATTAGCAATAGAAAAAAATGGAGGCAGGAAGATAGGGGGGTTATTGTTACAATTTAGGATTAAGTTGATTAGGCCTAGGGAAGGCAAGAGATAATTGTAAAAGGCATTGAAAAGGAAGCACTTGGTAACTGATTGCATGTAGAACATAAGGGAGAGGAACACAAAAGTGACCTATCTCAGAATATCAAACCAGTGGTAGAGTTCAGCAAAAGCAGAAAGTGATAGAGGATAATACTACAGTGGCTAACACTGATTGGCTTCAATGTAGCTTACAAGGAACTGTAAGCCGTAAGTTCAAGGTGGCAGAAGGACATTCAAAAGGAAATATCCAGCAGGCAATTAGAGAAATAGGACCAGAATTCAGGAAAGACATCAGGTGCCACAGTGGACATTTGGGAGTCATCTCCATAAAGCTTGATGAGAGGTTGGAACCATGAAAAGGAATGAGCTGTCCAAGGAATTAAATTAGAAAAAGAAGATGATGAGAGTCAAGTTCTGGGAGGTGGGAAGAGGAAGTGAAATCAAGGAGGAAGATAGAGAGGGAGGGAGTAGTCAGTGAGCATGTGTGTGGAAGAGAATCGAGACAGTAGAATGTCACAGGCCCCCAAAGAGAACATCTCAAAGAAGAAAGGGCTATTCACTTGTTTGAAGCACTGCAGAGGGGCCAAAAAAGAAATGGTGGAGACACACTATTGGGTTTAGCAGATAGGAGGCCATTGATTTCAGGGTCAAGGTCTTGAGTGGTCAACAGAACGCAATTTTTTAAGCATGAGGGCTGCTCATAAATTCATGGATTTAAGAAAATCAGAAAGTTAGACTTGCAAACCAGCAAGATTTTACAAGACCCCTACTCTGAATTTCTAGCTCTGCCAGTCAGCTTCTAGAAGATTTCATGACACCGAAGACCAAAAACATCTGAAGGACAAAAGCTGGCACTATTTTTTAAATGATGTTTAATTGGATCCACAAAATACATTTTCATGAAAAAAAAGACTCCTTGAAAGTGTAAAGTAATATACTTGTTGGAGGAAAGAATTCTAGTAATTCCTCTTTTTTTTTTCCCTTTTGCAGCATCCATTTTTAAAATTAGCCAAGCCTCTCTCCAGCCTGACTCCTCTGATTATCGCTGCAAAGGAAGCGATTAAGAACAGCAGCCGCTAGGACTGCAAGCCTTACCCCACACCATCTCCCTCATGAGTAAGACTGAAATAAAATTCCACTGCAGGAAAGCTGGAAGAAAAGACAGTTGAATGGGGTGGGGATTCTTTAACTTTCAAATGAATAGAAACTTCTTATAAGCCTTTTTCCTACTCCCTCAGATTATGTAATTTATTTGTAAGCCTGAATCGCAGCCCAAACAGGGCAGCAATGTCGAAGTGGCCATAAAGTGGTCACTTCTACCGTGAAGCGAAAGAGCCAGTAGTGAATCCCCTCATTTTGTGCATTCACTTTGAAGAAAAAAATTTCTCAAAGATGCACTCTCCCTCTTCATAGTGTTGTGTTTGTTTTTAAGTTAGAGAGTAGTCCCTCTTGCATTCGAACCTCCTTCAAAACTCCTTACCCAATGTGATGTTTTTCACTTGCATTGTCATTAGATGTCCAGAAAAAAAAATGTCAAAACGTTTTTTTTAAAAAAAGCAAGTAAAAAACAAAAACAAAAACAAAAAAACAAAAACAAAACAAAACAAAAAAAAACCCCAGAGCAAGTACTGTGTGAACATGTGGAAGTCCATGCCCTAATAGAGTTGAAATTTTTTATTCTTCTTCTATAGTGGTGGCTCGGTTTGTGTACCTGTTTTTCTGCATTTGTATTGGAAAAGGTTTCTTTTATGACATTTTCCAAAAGCAGAGAGGAATATGTGTGTTCAGGAAGGGCTTTTAAAAACTCTATGTCTAAAAGTTCAAATGGTGAAATCTTATCACATTTTCATGATGATGCTTAAGAGGTAGTTGATTTATCACTTGTATAAACCAGCTCGTTCATCTTCATGATACCTGAAAAAAGACACACCAAAACTATGGCACTCCAGTTGGGTGAGTCCAGGTCTTAAACCTAGGAAATCCTGATAGGAGAAACCATACTTAAACAAAGACGGGACTTTCTCCAAGAGCCAAAAGGAAGATAATATAAGCATGCAATACTGAAATCCTTGTTGGGCAGTAAACAAAGATAACAGTACCTAATTTAATCCTGTCTTGTCCTTGTGGAATGTAGGTAACTGTAAAATAGGCACAACAGGAGGAAACAGACCCATTAACCAACATTTGCGGCTGGTAAAAATTATTTATCTTGACAATTTGTAACGTTAAAAATTTTTTTAAAGACCTGGAGAACAGAAATATTGTAAGCACTCAACTCTGTAATAAATGGGAGGTCAGTGAAAACTCCATCCCAGTCAACATTAGGCTCTAAGTACTTGTTGCCATTTTCCCTATGTGTCACCAATTTCTGTTTCTGGATATGGTGTGTTCATACTTGGCCCTTTGGGCTTTTGAATTTTAAAAACATGTTTGTAAAGATCTCGAAGTTCTCCAGTGAAAAGCATTTGGGTTTGCAATCATATACCCCAAGAAATATCAGTCCAACTGAATTCCTTTTGTGGCTTGGGAAAAATATGAAAATTTGACTAGTATTTCACCGTGTATCAATTTATTAGAAATTCAACAGTTGCCACTTCCTGAATCTTCTGAGCGTAGAAAAATATCTGGAGGGTGTCTGCATAGAAAAGGATACACTTCTCTTTCGAGTGTATTGTCAATTTTATAAATTCTGCATAGTTGTTTCTCTAAGCCTTTGAAAAGCTAGCAATTTGTGCAGTAGAAGGCTTCTTGATTTGTAGTATGTCAAGAATCTGAATAGAACCTATCTACATCCAGCAAGAGAGGGAAAGAGATCAACGCCATGGGCCTCTCTCCTTCTCTGCCTAGGCACATCCGTCGATATAATTATCTATCCATTCCTTAAAATGAAAGCACTTTCTTTAGAGAGTTTCTGCTAACCATATAGTGCACGTGTTTATGTTTAGGAGATGACACCACTGGTGGATTTCCTATTGTCTTCTTTGACTATGAAATTTGGGAGGGGCTTGACCCCCCGCCCCAAAAATGTCCACAGTGGGATAAAACAACAAACATGAAAAGATCAAGTGGTAATATTAATTTGAAGCATACTATGTTATACTTCACAAAAACATGGCTGGGCCTGAAAATTTTAATGCCACATTGTTTTAATGAGAGAGAGAGAGAGAGAGAGGCCTTAATTTTGATTTCATTTAAAATTAAGTATTTTTTAAATTTTTCATTCATAGTGCCAGGGAATTCAGTGAAATAACACCCGGGATGCAAATAGAATTCAGTACATTGATAACTATACCCTGCCAGGGGAGAGAGCCCCAAACCTGTTTGGGAAGCCCTAGTTATCTGTTAGCATCCCTTACATGTCATGAAGGCCTTTTTTTGGTGGGGGGAGACCTGGAGCAGTGACCCTTCAGGTTACTGTAGGCGGAGAAATGGCTGCTCTTTTATGCTTTCAATTCAGCGTATCAACAAGGAGCCTGGTACTACTTCACCATAGCCCGTTATACCAAGATTTTATGGTAATATATCCCAGTAGGCTTTACTCTTACAAACTTATATCTATGTAAATTTTAAAATGAGAACAGCTTCTAAAGACCCTTCCCCGCATTGGAGAGTTATGTATATTTCTAATAAGTATTAGGAAGAAGCTGCTTCTCCTGCCAAAATGATGCTGAAGGATTCCAGGTGGTTAATAGTTTATTCCCTTTCCCTGCATTTTTTTTTTTAGCTCATCTTGACACAGGTGAATCTATCCAGATCTTTGAAGTCGCTCGTGTGCCCTGAGATAATAAGGGCACATCGTCGAATGTTGATTCCAAAATGTCCTGAGATAGGGATAGGGCAGTGGGAAAGTCAGGGAAGGGTGAGAAGCACAGTAGAGATTATTTATTTAAGAAAGAAAAGAACATTAATGTTGTAGCAAGGATCCGGTACGTTGTCATAATCCCCTCAAATCAGTCACCATGTTGGGTAATGACTTCGTTCTTGCTGATCTCGTCTGTATGTCATTGTAAATATTTGTGTGTCTGTGTTCCATTTTGGCTACTGGATGGCCAAGTCATGTAAGAAGATTTAACTCAAGTATTTATTCTTTAATTGTGTTATTCAGATTTCTTTCAGGCTTGTGAATTGCACCCCAGTGTTTGAGTTTAACCACCTGATCCCCACATCTTTCCCTCCCCTGTGAAGCACATTCCATTGCTAAAAGAAAAAGAAATATGAAATTGCTTCATGTCGTCTGTATAACTGTTTTGATAGTTTGAGATGTTTGTCTATAAAGGATATTTCTCAGCTCAAAGATCGTGTAAATAATTATATTCCTTTGCTCAGTGGGTTGTTTATTTCTAATGAGGCTGCCGGTTCTCAGAGAGAATCAATAAAATCACCTTTAAATAACATAAACAGGGAAGACAGCCATGTATAAATAAGTGTGCATATGGGCAAAGACTGGGAACACAGACAATTGAAATCAGTGGTGTTAGGGTGGCGGGATTATGTGGAATTTTTTTTCTTTTTACAATTTTGATATTGTTCTAATATTGCTTTATAATAAACATCAGAAAGGGAACTATAGAAACATAGAAAAGACGCCAGAAGCAGACGCCTTCTGGCCAGAGCCCAGAGCATGCAGGGCACAGGTATTTGCTAGTTACAATTATTCCATAGGCTTTATATTTGCCTGGGTGCTGAGGTTGGCACACGCTTGGGTATGGCACATGCTTTCTTAGGGGACTATTATCTACAAGTTAAAGCTAGGGAAATGTCACTATTAGTACAACAAACGCATCCTTCTGCTTTCAAACTGGGTGCCCCCCTCCACTTTAGTGTGGCCTTGAGGTTTCTGTTTTGGTTACTTTAGATTGGAGGGGTGACCTTTGATCAGCCCCCTTGATAACATCTGTTTCAAGTATCGCCTTTCTGGATCACTTTAGCAGATTTTCAGGTTGAATCTTGGAAGAACAGAAGGATAAGATCCCCAGCTCCCACCATTTCCTTTTCCAACAGGGTACGCTGTCATTCAGGTAGGATTTTCTTTAAATGAACAGTAGGCAAGTCCCATTGATTGCAGTAGAAGTTATGACTTGCACTTAAAAGCTGACTGAAAACATTAAGACAAATATTTAGAACTGCCCTGGCCTGTTGGCATTCAGTCATACTCCTTTTAGCTTTGGCCTGAGATGGCGGCCTCTATGTACTTTCTGTCTGGCCTGATTATAGGTTGTATGTCATTTTTAAACAGAAAAGGGGAGACTATCTACCCAAAGAGATGAATTTCCTTCTAACTCACCAAAGAAATTGTAGGTGAGGACTTTTATAATGCGGTAGTGGCCTCAGGTGTTAGTTTCACCAAGTGCAGACCTTATATCTAGAGAACCCACAGGCTTTCCTTTGGCCATTCTCAACATATAATCTACTTATGAGAGTCTTAACCCTGCCCTGCCCCATTGAACCTCATGGTCCTTTTCTTAGCTACTTGCAGTTAATATTCAGTTAAACAAAGGCATGGCCAGTGATGCAAGCTACTCCCAGTCTCTGAGCAAGAGGACTGAAATTCAGCATTTGTAAATTGACAGTCTAACAGACCCGGGATTTTGAGTGAGTTTAACACACAATTCTGAACATGTATTTGCATGTGGATTGGGAAGGAAATAAATGGGACCTTGGAAATAATGGGACTATTCTTCCTAAGAAAGAATTTTTCATCAAAAATGTGTTTCTGATAGAATCTTTCTGTTGGTCAGCTTTAATATTTTTCCACTCCTTTTCTGATCCCACACTCCTTTAGTAACCAAATGAATATAACCTGACTCCTCATTCATTGGGGATGTCTGTTTAATATTAAACAATATCTAACTGACTCTGCAAATGCGGGAACTGAGATAATCACTTCCATGTGCACACTTCTATGTTCAAGTAGACAATAACGAGGAACATTTACTGCCACATAATACATTCACACTTGCAATATAAACTTACAGAAGCCAGTTAGTGCCCTCAGAGTCTCCTTTGGAAGCTGTCATCAGGCGAATGCTATCCCATAATACCAGTAGAAGGCAGGTACCGTGTTCACCTGATTTAGGACCTACGAGGAAATCAACAGCAATTAGAGAGAATCAGTCAGATGTAGTGGAAGAAGTACTAGCCTAGAAGTAAGGATACCTGGATTCTAATAAAGACTCTATTCCTAACTTACTATGTGACCTTGGGCAAGTCACTTAACCATGTTATGGCTGTTTCCTTATCTATAAAATAAGGGTATTGGACTAGATCTCCAAGGCTTTCCAAAAGCTACAACATTCTGTGGTACTGTAGATTGCCTTGCTAATTCATCCTGCTAAAGTGATGGCAAATACCACATGCTTCAGCCTGGGTCTCTTATGTTGCAGTTAAACAATAGGACTATGCAAGATGATGCCAAAAAAAAAAAAAAACCCTCGAACAAATGAAGCAAATAATACTAGAGAATGTTGACAAAACTTGTGGCAGCCTTCCAATTCCTTCACAGTTGTTTTGTTTTTGTCCTAATGTTCCTTTTCTGTTGTGTGGTCCCAGTTTTCATTTTCCATACACTCTGTATGTAAAGTCTGGTTTTCATTAAGCTGTGGCCAGTATTTGCTACTAGAACAGAAATACACTGTCACACATGCTAGAATAGAACTATACTTGGGCCTCTTCTTTCCTACGAAGTGGTGTTGGGCTTTATAGAGTTTACTTCATCAATGGCACAAGATGTCAGAACCCATGCATTTTAACGGCTGGGACTACTGAGTGGGGCCTAAGCATTTGCAGGTTGCAGAGAGAAAAAGGCAAAAGCGATTATATGCTATTAGCATTAAGGAGTGTTGACAAATCCACTTGTTGGGAACCAAAGATAGCATTTCTGGTGATAACTCCCACAGGGATTGGCCAGTTGAATGAGTATGCTACTGGAAAGAGGATAAACTGGTAGTGGACAGTCCCAATGCCCTGCCCACAGCAGTGCCAACCAGCCCTGAGTGTGAAATTCAAGTTCAGTGTGTGTGCTTGTCTGTGGTGTGTTTTATGGACCCGCATATACTATATTCATTAGTGATGATAAGACCTTTCACAGAATTCTGTAACCATTAGTGGGTTGAGTTTTAAATCTCAGTACATCAGCAAGGAAGAGACAGATCACAGGGTAGTGATGGCTACTGGGATTATACTCATAATATCCAGACAAAACAAGTTAAGGAGGATCTACATTTTCATTGTTTATCAGAATTGTTTCTCATTTGGCTGTGCTTTACTTTTGTTAAAATGTGTTATCTGTAAACCCATGTGTAGTGAACTTCTTATGTAACTTTGGATTAAAGGTATTTATGGTCTTTCTGTTTGTTTGATTTTTAAGTAAGTTATTTCTTTTGTAAACCTGCTGATGGTATGGTTCCATCCTTCTGACCTCAGCATCCGATCTTTTTAAGGACTTTTGTTTCCAATATTGTTATTTTAAATTGTGGTTGAAGCAATAGAAAATTGAAATATGGATTGTGCATGACTGTGTCTTGAGTGTAAAAATATTGCAGTTTGAAACTTGGACCTAAAGTATTGCAAATAAAAATGACAAACATCACTGAGCTGGTGCTTCTCTCTTCTGTCACCTTTCCACCCACCCCCTTGGCATTGGCATTTACCCGATTCACGGGTTGGAGGGTAGCATTCTCCCGCAGGTATCAAGGCAGGGAAACGTCCAGCCTTGTAAGCAATATGGGAAATGTCCTGCAGATCCTACCACTAAATAACTCAGGCCCAGAGTCTCCATCTGGTTTTTACATAGAATAGCTGAGAGAGACAAATGTGTAAACTCAATGCAGGGCAAAAGGTAGATGAAGGGAAACTGCCGAAAGAAACCATATGTAATAAATAATTTGTTTTTGCTCATCTTTCTGCTTGGAAAATTCTGAACAAGTAAAGCCATCTCCATAATGTTTAGTTTTTATCTTTTTTTTTCAAATATTTGAAAAAATTTATTTTGTATCAAGGCGCTAATAGTTTGTCTATCTTTTTTTTTATTAGTTTCTGCTTTATAACAAAGTGAATCAGTCATACATATACATCTGTTTCCACATCCCTTCCCTCTTGCTTAGTTTTTATCTTATATCTAGAATCAAGGGCCACAGTTCACAGGAGAAGTTCTAAAACCATGTTACTGAGAACATTCATTCATTCATTCACTCTTTCATTCAAAAAGGATTTATTGAGCTCCTGCTGTATGTCAGGCACTGTGGACTTTTCTGAGAAAGATAACTTTTCTTTTAAAAACAATCTCCAAGTGTGACTAAATGACAATAAAGTTCATTGAAAGCAGCTAAATGAACATATTGGAGTCAGGTTTGTCAGAAACTGAGTCCTCATGACAAGCTAAAAACGCCAGGGATTTAGCAACCTGGAGGTCTGTTACCCTTGTAGTACTTGTACAGTGGGGATAGTGTTCCTTCTGGAGCTTGTGTATATAATTTGATACCTTTGTGTAAGTGGATACCCAGTGGTACTATATTTCCTTCAAACGTTTTATATATCTTACCAAATGCTATTTGGTTGTTTTCAGTTCACTGGATTTACATGCAACCTTTATTTCTCTCACTGACTCTCTCCATGTTGAAAGCAAGAGACATTTCTGTACATGTGAATGGGCAATTAAACGAGAATCCCAGTCGTTAGCCTTTAGCCAAGCTCTCTACTGCCCATGCGCATGAATTCCTATGTTGCCTCTCCCACTATTAGCCTCATGGCCTTCCAACTTGGATTGACAGATTTCCTCCATTTTTCTATCCCTATTAAAGTAGAAATACTTTTTACGTGCTAGCAGGTTAGCAGTATCTTCCATCAGAAAAGAAAATTTCAAAGGCATTTCCCATTGTCACAACAACTTAGAGGAACAGGGTCCCAAACAGTGATAAATGTCTTACTCTGCAGCTCAGCCCTACTAGCTCAGTTGCTGGAACTCTAGCCTCATCTAAGTCCCTGACCTCCTAGTGAAGGGGGAGGGGTAATACCTGAAGTGCCTCCCACATTGTGGGTGTTCTCTACATCCCACGCAGCCCTGGCCTCCAGACACCTGGGTGGTATCTGGTGGCTTTCCACATACCTGCATCAAGCACCACTGCTGTCACTGCCTTCTGCTAATCCTGTACCAATGCCACTTTCCCATTGCTACTGTTTGCCACTCTGCTGATCTATATCTTCAATAGCCACACCAGTCCCTGGTGCTAGGAGCCTCTGGGGAGGGCAGTGGGGTGACTCATCCACTTACTTGCAGTTTCATAGCAGGTTGCTTTTTACTGGGTTTCTTTTTTTTAATTTTTATTGAAATATAGTGGATTTACAATGTTGTGTTAGTTTCAGGTGTACAGCAAAGTGATTCAGATATATATAAATATAATGTATACATATATTCTTTTTTTTACATTCTCTTTCAATATAGGTCATTACAAGATACTGAGTATAGTTCCCTGTGCTATACAGTAGGTCCTTATAGGTTATCTATTTTATAACTTGCTTTCTTTTCTATAGCTGACAGCAGAAGCCCTTCTCATGAAATCAACTGATTCTGCTACATCTTTGAATGGCTCTTTTTCCATTTCTTTTTTTTTAATTGATTTATTGATTGATTGATTTGTGTTTTTCTTTTTCTTTCTTTTTTTATTATTAGTTTCTGCTTTATAACAAAGTGAATCAGTCATACATCTTTTTCCATTTCTGGCACCTCACTGAACCGGGGAACAAGTCTGGCCTTCGTTTCCCCCCTCCCTTCTTGGGGCTCGTCAGGTCAACCTGTGCATAGCCTGGCCCCTTTCAGGCCCACCACTTTCCATGGAAGTTAATCCACAGCGTCTGCTAGAGACATTCCTTTATAAATTCTCCATTTTCTTTTTTTTTTTTTTTTTTTTTTTTTTTGCGTTAAGCGGGCCTCTCACTGTTGCTGCCTCTCCCATTGCGGAGCACAGGCTCTGGATGCGCAGGCTCAGCGGCCATGGCTCACGGGCCCAGCCGCTAAACGGCATGTGGGATCTTCCCGGACTGGGGCACGAACCCGTGTCCCCTGCATTGGCAGGCAGACTCTCAACCACTGCGCCACCAGGGAAGCCCTAAATTCTCCATTTTCTTCCAAGCAGCCCTCCTTGGAATAAAATGGAAATTGGCAGTTTGGTTCCATTCTACGTGTACTTTAATGTTTTCACTAGAGTACCCTCGTCCTGTTTCCTAGGGATATACATTCCCACAAAGTATGAAGCAACAGGCTCTGTTACCATTGGGGGAAAATGGGTAAAGCGTGCATAGGAATCTCTCTGTTTTAGTTCTTACAACTCCACGTGGATCTGCAATTATCTCAATAAAGTTTCCAACAAGAAAAGCAACAAACTGCATGATACCTCCCCCGTGACATTTCAGAGGTCGTGGCAAGGAGATAGGATGCAGGCTGGATATCATGTCCCAATCCATTTCCGCCACCAGCTGCTAATTACCTTGGTATCAAGAAGTTCCTCCCTAACTTAATTCCACCTGTCCCTAGTCCTGCCCATCTGAGGTAGTGAGAATTCCCACTTTCTCTTCAGGCACTTCCGAGGCCTCCCTGGGGAAGCAGGGAACTCAAACCTAATTGCCTATGAGTTCTTCCCTGTGAGCATGGATTGACCGGCTTCTCAGCCTACGGTGTCCCACGAGAACAAAATTCATAATGAGAAACTTTTAATTCTACAACAAGTAAAGCTGAATTGCTGTGCCTTAAAATACAGGATGGGAATGTTATGTTCCAACAGTGTTATATGACAGAATAAACCTCTTGATGTATCCTGAAACCCTGCTGTAGGCACAAATGAGAAGCCCTGCTATGTTTTCCACATTTTCTTTCTAAGCCCTTTTGAACAGACATTAGGTGGTTAAAATCTCCTTCATATTTAAATGGCT
Source organism: Mesoplodon bidens (assembly GCF_964165515.1). Taxonomy (NCBI): domain Eukaryota; kingdom Metazoa; phylum Chordata; class Mammalia; order Artiodactyla; family Ziphiidae; genus Mesoplodon; species Mesoplodon bidens. The sequence continues at coordinate 44,348,322 of NC_138163.1, read as the reverse complement.
GTGTGACATAATTCCTAAAAAATTTGAATCTCACTTGAATGAGGTACAGTTATTCCTCTAGCTATTCAAGTAGAGAGAAGGGATTACCAAAGTAGTCCCCTTCAAGACGATCTTAATCTCTGGTCATATTGGTCCATTGCTACCTTCAGAAATGATTGTTCTTCTAATTTTGGGTGTATTGTGCTTGGGAAGGTGTTTTTCACCTGAAGCACAAGTGCATATGTCCTAATCTGCTTTTGGGGTATTCCTAGCATAAGACTTGACTGTGAAAAAGGCAATATTGTCCCAGTTTGCAATATAGCCTTCTGAATCCTTTGGATAAATACTGTCTAGATTCCATACGTGATCATCAATCTCACCAACACATCTAGCATCAAAACGATGCGGCTACCACACAGTGTGCAGACCCACGTTACCAAATCCCGAACAATAAAGGTTTTCTCTGCCACACTGGGAGACAGTCTATCTCAAGAGGTTCATGTAAGAAGCTACATTCATGAATTTTTAAAATTCCATTGAAGATACCTCTCCCGTGACAGAGTTACATGGATGTTACTTAGAGTGATGTGTTTATCGATGACACAGGCGTGTGTATTAATATCAGAGTAGCCTATGGTACCAGGATAAATATCTGGAATCTAAAACATTTCCCTTTCATAAGAGGATGCTCATAAGAGGATCAAAAATATCAATTCCAGAATCAGTGAGACTCTTTTTGTTTAGCTCCACGGTACACTCCTATGATCTTTTCTAACTCATTATCTGTATCATTTTGAGGGTTATTAACACCTACCTTAAGCCCTCCTTCAAACTGTGTATGGATCATAGCATTTTATAGGTTATTAAATAAGTCAAAACCTTGATGTCATCTGCACTAACATCTGTACTATAAAGGTTGCATTGTTGGCTGTGCTGGGCCTTTGCACTCTCTATGACCTTCCAGGAATCACTGTTCCTCTGATGGGAAAGCTGAGGCTCAGCACATGGCCACAGGCTTAATGATCCATAAGATGCCACGTGCCCACTTTAGTTTGCCTCACTTTCTCAGGTCTTCAGGTTTTCCACCATCTTTTCTTTCACCATCTTGGCCTCACAATCAGAGGCTCCCTACCACACACACACACACACACACACACACACACACACACACACACTATAATGAATAATTCCCAATCACACACACACACACACACACTTTAATGAATAATTCCCAATCACACACACACACACACACACACACACACTTTAATGAATAATTCCCAATCTCAAACACACACACACACACTTTAATGAATAATTCTCAATCACACACACACACACACACACTATAATGAATAATTCCCAATCACACACACACACTATAATGAATAATTCCCAATCTCACACACACACACACACACACACACACACTATAATGAATAATTCCCAATCACACACACACACACTATAATGAATAATTCCCAATCTCACACACACACACACACACACACACACTATAATGAATAATTCCCAAGCATGTTGTTCTTCGTCATTTTCATGGGTGCCTGGCTACACCTGACGTAGCCCCTCCAGACCAAGTACAAGTTTTGCTCCTCAGACTCAAAGTGTTTAAGAAGTAAAGGAATGAACCCTGCCTGGAGGGGCACTTTGCTGGCTGGCATGTGGACGGTGGCCCAGTGGCTTTCCCTTAATTACCTATTGGCTGGAGTACACACTGTGACCCACTGTGATAGGTTCACCCCATTTTTCTTCCTGTCTATGGATAGGGCAACCATTTGGGGCTCACCAGGGAGGCCCCCGATTCTTCAACATCACTCAGCATCCCTTCCTGCAGCTCCTGTCATCATGCTTCAACATTGCTCTGGTGCTTCTTGCATTCAAGGTTGCTGCAAAATGCCTTGGGGCGTGGTAATCTGCGTGTCTCTAGTAGTTTCTACTTTAGTCTAGATATATATTATATCAGCTTCTTAAATTTCCATACCTTCCACTTCCTCCCCCATAGAAGTCTCTGGATAGTGGGTTTTCCCATCAAACATAAAATAATGAGAATAAAATCATCATTCCTAGTAGGGTAGCACCCCAGTACCAAGAATGCTCCATCCCGGCCCCCACCATGTCTTTTGCTCTTGCCTCAGCTAGACTGGACCATGTGCTGTCAATTCACTCGAGTCTTGTAAATTATGGATCTCCCTTAGGCTGACATGGGATTATGAGTTTAGATTTCAGGGCTCCAATTGCATTTCACTTTTCTTATCTAAGTGTTAGTATCAATTATAAAAATAGGATAAGTATACATGATGGGGCTGTGAAGAATGAAGAAGTTGACATATCACAATGCTCATTTGGTCACAAAGTAGGTACTCAATAAATGGTAGTTATTATTATTATTATCCTTTTAAAATATTCTGGCCAATTGGAACAACTTCAAGAGTAACCACTGCCCTATCTTCTTTATCTGAACCTAGGGGCAGGACAGGAATAAAGACGCAGACATAAAGAATGGACTTGAGGACACGGGGAGGGGGAAGGGTAAACTTGGACGACGTGAGAGAGAGGCATGGACATATATACACTACCAAACGTAAAATCCATAGCTAGTGGGAAGCAGCCGCATAGCACAGGGAGATCAGCTCGGTGCTTTGTGACCACCTAGAGGGGTGGGATAGGGATGGTGGGAGGGAGACGCAAGAGGGAGGAGATATGGGGATATATGTATACATATAGCCGATTCACTTTGTCATACAGCAGCAACTAACACACCATTGTAAAGCAATTATACTCCAATAAAGATGTTTAAGAAAAGTAATTAATAAATATTTTGTGGGGACACAATTTGAGATTATATAAATACCTGTTTCCCCATCAAACTTTCCCCTATTATTAAAAAAAAAAAAGAGTTGCCACTGCCCTGGGTGAATTTCAGCTGGCAGTCCAAATGCGGAGAAGTATTTCTTCCATAGTGCAGTAGCCATTGTTACAGACCTTCTAGTCCTATGTAGGACCAGACTGGGAGGGCCCTGGTCGGTGAAGTGTGTAGACAGTGTGAGTATGCACCCCATTTTCCCCCATCTCCATCCAAAAGCAAGAAATCTTTGCTAACACCGGTGGCTTGCGTCTGGGGATAGCATCCAGTTATGTGCCTCACATTTGTATTTCAAGTCCTTATCCATCTTTAGCTGAAATAACCAGTTCTTTAATAGTTACCAAATCTTTTCCCGTCCTATATTGCCAAATCCATTCCGTAATACTCTTAAAGCCATAAAACAATACTCTTGGGGAAAATCCAGCTATTTCAATTTATTTTTAGCAGGAGGCATTACAGCATCCATATAATACATAGCTGACCCATAACTGAACCATGCAATTAAAATTGGGCAATCTTATTGTATTTAAGTTATACTTCAATGAAACTGACTAAAAATACACAACAGATCTTCCTCGACTTATGATGGGGTTACATCCCAATAAACCATTGTAAGTTGAAAGCATTTTAAGCTGAAAGAGCATTTTTTTCTTTTCCGCTACGCGGGCCTCCCACTGTTGTGGCCTCTCCCGTTGTGGAGCACGGGCTCCGGATGCGCAGGCTCAGCGGCCATGGCTCACGGGCCCAGCTGCTCCGTGGCATGTGGGATCTTCCCGGACCGGGGCACGAACCCGTGTCCCCTGCATCGGCAGGCGGACTCTCAACCACTGCGCCACTAGGGAAGCCCCTGAAAGAGCATTTAATACACCTAACCTACCAAATATCATAGCTTAGCCTAGCCTACCTTAAACGTGCTCAGAACATTTACATGAGCCTACAGTTGGGCAAAACCACATAACACAAAGCCTATTTGATAATAAAGTGTTGCAGGTCTCATGTAATTGATTGAATACTGCACTAAAAGTGAAAAACAGGAGGGCCTTCCCTGGTGGCACAGTGGTTGAGAGTCCGTCTGCTGATGCAGGGGATGCGGGTTCGTGCCCCGGTCCGGGAAGATCCCACATGCCACGGAGTGGCTAGGCCCGTGAGCCATGGCCGCTGAGCCTGCATGTCCAGAGCCTGTGCTCCACAACGGGAGAGGCCACAGCAGTGAGAGACCTGCGTACCTAAAAAAAAAAAAAAAAAAAAAGTGAAAAACAGAATGGTTGCCCAGGTAAAGAATTGTTGTCAGTGTATCAATTGTTTACCTTCACGATCGCATGGCTGACTGGGAGCTGCGGCTCACTGCCACTACCCAGCATCACAAGAGACTATGGCACCACACATCACTAGCCTGGGAAGAGATCAAAATTCAAAATTCAAAGTATGATTTCTACTGAATGCATATTGCTTTTGCACCATCCTGAAGTCGAAAAATTGTAAGTGGAAACATCCTAAGTCAGGTACCATCTGTATATAATTTTGAGTGTGAGAGTGTGTGTGTGTGTGTATTTGTGAATATATGTATATAAAATCTGACCACCTTTACCGCAACCAATCTGATCCAAGGCATCTTCATCTCTTGCTTGGATTGTTACAGTAGCCTCTTAACTGGTCTCCTTGCTTCTATGCTTGCCTAACTATAGTCTCAACGGGACATTCAACATAAATCAGAACTCTCCAATGGTTCCATATTCCTCTCAAAGTAAAGACAAAGTCCTTATAATGACTTACAAGGCCCTCCACTGTGTGTACCCCCCTCCTTTTCATCCCCTTCTATTCTCCCCTTCACACGTTCTGCTCCAGGAACACTGGTTCCTTGTTAGTTCCCAAACTTTTCAGCCATGTGTTTGCCTCAGAGCCTCTGTGATGAGTGTTCCTTCTTATTGGAAAACACTTCCCCCAGATAGCCACACATCTCATGTCTCACTTCCTTTAGGTCTTTGCTCAAATATTTCTTTTTCAACGAGGTCTACCTGATTACCCCATTTCAACTGCTTTTCCCCCACCAGAATTCCTGATATGCTTTCCCTGGTCCTTATCCTCATAATATCTATCAACATCTTTCATGCTCTACCATTTCATCTATTTCTTCTATCTGTTGTCTGACTCTTCCCAGTTGAATGTAAGCTCCACCAGGGCAAATATCTTTTTTTTTTTAATTCCCTGAGGCATCCCCAGGCACACAGCAGTCATTCTATAAACGTTAGATAACTCAGTGAACGTTGGCTGTTCCTTTCTTCTTGAAACCCTGTCTTGTCTTGGTTCTGTGACCACTCTTTCCCAATCATTCTCTTACTTCTCTGTTTTCCACTTCTCCAGTTCCCTTTTCAGAGTCCTACTTCCAACCATCCTTCACATGTAGGTGTTTTCCCAGGATTCTTTCGTGGTTTATTTTATTCACACCCAAGTCTCCTATCCCCACCTATATCATAACTCCCAAACTAATATCTCCAGCCCATATGTCTCCTCTACGCTTCAGATCCTAATTGTAAATACATCTACCTACTTGAAATCTCCACTAATGTGTCCCAAAGTCACTCGATACTCAAACTGTCACAAACTGAATGCATTAGCTCATATTCACCATATCAGAGCCTCTCCCTGTGTGCTGTCTCCCATAAATACCCAAGTCAGAAATCTAGGCATAATCCTTGAGCTTCTCTTCATTTTTATTCACCCCTACTGTCTCCTCAGTTACCAAGTTCTTATGATTCCTCCTATTAAATATCTTTTAAACTATCCTTTACTCTTTATCCCCAATATTTGGGGAGTATTGCAGCAAAATAAGTAAGGAAGGCCTGAAGGAACCAGTCTCCTAGTTTCCATTCTTGGCACTCTTCTGATTCACACTGCTGCTAGTGTTTGTTCAGAAAAGAAAACCTGACCATGTCATGACCCTTCTTAAATCCTTTCCATGGACTCTCTGGCACCATCAGCATGGACCCCTTGCTCTCCATTATATGCCCTTCATGTGGATCCTTATATCAAGTTCAAAAGCTTGTCTAATCCTTTCAAAACAGAAGCCATGACCCCTGCTTATAGATCCATGGAGAGATATGGGAACCACATAACAAAGTCACATCAGTAAATCAAAATTAATGATCCCTATGCCAGTAGGGAGTGGAAAAAAGATGCTGAAGAACATTGACTGTAGTTCGTGATTGCAAATTCTCCCTGTATGATGATCCCATAGGAAAAGCATATAAGGCCAATGATATAATTAGTTCTGAGGCTGAGAACGCACAGACTGATAAAGAGGGGAGGGCATCTTTGTACTGGGCAACATTCAGAAGAAATCACACCGTGTTCTCTCTTTCATAGTGTTTGGATTTGCCCTTCCAATTGCTGCAAGCCAGCCTCCATCCAGGAAAGTAAGCTAATTCTCCTCTCTCCTTGATGCTCAAGAAGGTATAGTCCTTCAGGGAGAACAGACTTGTGGTTGCCAAGGGGATGGGGGTGGGGGGAGGGATAGAGTAGGAGGTTAGGGTTATCAGATGTAAGCTATTATATATAGAATGGATAAACAACAAGGTCCTACTGCATAGCACAGGGAACTATAGTCAATATCCTGTACTAAAACATAATGGAAAAGAATATTAAAAATAGAATGTGTATATGTATAACTGAATCACTTTGCTATACAGCAGAAATTAACGCAACATTGTAAATCAGCTATACTTCAATTAAAAAATAAACAAATAAAAAAAATTTTAAGAAAGAAGGTATGGTCCTTGGCCAATAACCTGGATGGGTTCAATATATTCAGAATCCTTGGAAATGGCCTTATAGTGGTCTAGAGATAGACACACAGAAATTTCCCATTATGGAGTAAAATGGGTTCTTTACACAATTGTCACTGAGACCTTTATCCCAAAGGTTTTACCAGGTGAGAGGTCTACACTAAAATCCAAAAGTATGAGTGTTGTTGGTTTGTCTGTAAGTCCAACCCTGGGACAAAAGGCAATGCCCATCTCTGGGCAGAGCTCTTCTGGAGAGATGTACTGTGCCAGAGTCCAGGTTAGCTGGGATAAGAACCCTGGCACAGACTACAGACTTCCCTTGTGACCCTCGACATCTGTAAGGAGAATGTGGGAGCAACTCAACAGCCTAAGAAGGTCCAGAGAAAGGAGGTGAGACCCCTCCGCTAGGTCTGGGAAGCAGGGTTAAAAGGGGTTTGGACAGATGTTTTCATACTCTCAGTGGTCTCAGGGCGTGGGAGCAGTGGGACTATCAGAGGCTCTGGAGTTAGAACAACTTTGTTTCAAATCCCACCTCTGCCACCTAATAGCCCTATGAGTTTGATCCAATTTCTTAACCTCCCAAAGCTTTCACTTCATCATCTGTAAAACTGGAATTGTTATACCCATGTAAAATGTCATTGTAAAGATCGAATGAGACCATGTTGTGGGAAAATGCAGGGCACTGGACTTGGCAAACAATATGCTCTTGATAAATGATAGTTTTCCTCTACCCTTGCACAGCATGGGACTATACAACAGAGAGTGTACAAAACCAAGAATTCTCAGGGTCAGAACTGCCTCTTTTTGATATGCCCCAGTTCCAATGGCAAGGTCTTTGTTTCTGTTTCTAAAGGACCAGTTAGAAACAACACAAGAGGGAGATGGGGCACTTGCTGAGAGGGGGCCTTAAATGGGGTTAATGCACCATTTTATAAACAAATAATATTAGTTTTACTTTTATCTAAAAAGTAATGTATGTCCCATGTTCATTTTGATGTTGTTAAATTAAATGCTATTTAACATTGTTAGATGGCAATATTACCCAATTTGATCTACACATTCAAAGCAATCCTTGACAAAATACCAGCTGGCTCTTTGCAGAAATTACAAGCTTACCCTAAAATTTATATGGAAGTGCAAGAGAGCCAGAATAGCCAAGACAATTTTGAAATGGAAGTACAAAATTGGAGGTGTCCCATTCCTGATTTCAAAACTTACTACAGAACTACAGTAGTCAAGATAGTCTAGTATTGGCATAAAGACAGACTTATAGATCAATGGAATAGAATTGAGAGCTCAGAAATAAACCCATACATTTGTGGTCAACTGGCTTTCAGTAAGAGTGCCAAAACTATACAATGGTGAAAAGAATAGTCTTTTCAAGAAATGGTGCTAAGACAACTGGATATCCACAAGCAAAAGAATGAATTTGGACCCTTGCCATACATCAACATACAAAAATTAACTCAAAATGGGTCAAAAATCTACATGAAAGAGCTGACACTACAAAACTCTTAGACGAGGACATAGGCATAAATCTTGTGACATTCGATTAGACAATGGTTCCTTAGATATCACACCAAAACCATAAACAACAAAAGATACAAAAATAGATACATTGGACGTCACCAAAATTAAAAACTTTTTTGCTTCAAAGAACACCATCAAGAAATAGAAAAGACAGGGCTTCCCTGGTGGCGCAGTGGTTGAGAGTCCGCCTGCTGATGCAGGGGACACGGGTTCGTGCCCCAGTCCGGGAGGATCCCACATGCTATAGAGCGGCTGGGCCCGTGGGCCATGGCCCCTGGGCCTGCGCGTCCGGAGCCTGTGCTCCGCAATGGGACAGGCCACAACAGTGAGTCGCCCGCGTACAGCAAAAAAAAAAAAAAAAAAAAAAGAAAGAAAGAAATAGAAAAGACAACCCACAGAATGGGAGGAACTATTTGCAAATCACATATCTATTAAATGAATTAGATCCAGAATCTATAAAGAGAAACTATAACTCAATAATAAAAAGACAACCCAATTAAAATGGACAAAGGATTTGAATAGACATTTTTCAAAAAAAGATGTACAAATGGCCAATAAGCACAAAAAAAGATGCTCAACATTCTTAGCCATTAGAGAAATGCAAATCAAAACCACAATGAGATATCAACTTCACACCCACTAAGATGGAAATAATTAAGAAGACAGATAATAGCAAGTATTGGCAAGAATGTGGAGAAATTGGAAACTTTATACACTGCTGGTGGGAATGCAAAATGGTGTAGCTACTTTAGAACACAATCTGTCAGTTACTCAAACAGTTAAGCATACAGTTACTGTGTGATCCAGCAATTCCACTCGTAGCCACATACCCAAGAGAATTGAAAATATATGTCCCCACAAAGACGTGTACACAAATGTTCACAGCAGCATTATTCACAATAGCCAAAAAGGGGAAGCAACCCAAATTTCCATCAATTGGTGAATGAATAAATAAAATGTGGTATGTCCATACGATGGAATATTATCTGGAGATAAAAAGAAATGAAGTACTGATCCATGCTACAGTATAGCTGAACCTTGAAAATATTGTGCTAAATAAAAGAAGCGAAACACAAAAAGCCACACTTTGTATAACCCTATTTACATGAAATGTCCAGAATAGGCAAATCCATAGACACAGAAGGTAGATTAGTGGTTTCCTAAAGTGGAGGAGAAGGGGATTAGGAGGAAGTGGGGAGTACAGGGTTTCTTTTTGGAAGTGATGTAATTGTTCTAAAATTGATTGTGGTAATGGTTGCTCAACTCTGTAAATAAACCAAAAACCATTGACTTGTACACTTTAAATTGGTGAGTTGTATGATATGTGAATTATATTTTTACTAAAGCTGTTATAATAAAAAATGATACATGTCCATTATAGAAACATGAGAAAATTCAGAAAAACAAAAAAGAAGAAAAAGAAACTCCATTCACAATAAAATTTTTTTTCTGATTCCCAGTTGTCCTCAGGATTGGTTAAGTCAAAAATGCCTAACCTGGGGGCTTCCCTGGTGGCGCAGTGGTTGAGAGTCCGCCTGCCGATGCAGGGGACACGGGTTCGTGCCCTGGTCTGGGAAGATCCCACATGCCGCGGAGCGGCTGGGCCCGTGAGCCATGGCCGCTGAGCCTGCGCGTCCGGAGCCTGTGCTCCGCAACGGGAGAGGCCACAACAGTGACAGGCCCGTGCACCGCAAAAAAAAAAAAAAAGCCTATCCTGAAATATAAGACCTCTAATGATTCGTTCCGTTTACTGCTTGAACGTCATCTTTCATCATTCCCACATTGGCACCATATGTTTCAACCATAACGAATTGTTTTTCTCCAAACATTCCATGCTCCCTTGCAAGTCCCTGCACTTGCACACGTCATTCTCATTGCCTGTCACTGTTGGTCCCTCCCTCCTTCATTTGGCCAATTGTATTCATCCATCAGGTTTCGGCTTAGACATCACCTCTTCCAGAAAGCTTTCCCTGACCCCAGGGATTGGGTGTACCTCCTTGGTGTCTAACAGTTCTCTGTGCTTATTTCTATCAAATCATTCACTCCACATAGATTTTTTTTTAATTAAAGTCAAATTATGAACAAAGCTTCCAAGATCTCTGGGGCAATATAAAAATGTCTAATAGTCATGTCACTAAAAGTCCAGAGGGAACAGAAAAAGGAATTGGTGCTGTAAGTAATTTTTGAATAAATAATTACTGAAAACTTCCCAAACTTTGATCAAAGACATATATTTACACATTCAAGAACTCAGTGAACTCCAAACTGTATAAACATAAAGAAAATCACTCCTAGACAGATAATAGTACTGGTGAACACTAAAGATAAAGAAAAATTTTGCAAGAAGATAGAGCAAAATGAAACATAATATATATAAAACAAGAATTTGAATACTGTGGATTTCTCATCAGAAACCACAGAGGGCAGAAGAGAAAGGAATAATGTCTTTAAATCGCTTAAAGGGAAGAACTGTCAAACCTGAATTCTATATCCAGCAAAAATATTCTTCAGGAATGAAAGCAAAATAAAGATATTCTCAGATGATGAAAAACTAAGAGAATTCATCAACAGATCTAAAAGAAATGCTAAAGGGAGTTCTTCAGGGTGAATATAAATGATACCAAAGAGAATCTTGGAACTTCAGGAATAAAGACGCAAAACAGAAATAGTAAATATAAAATACTATTTTCCTCCCCTTAAGTTCTTTAAAATATGTAGGACTGTTGAAAGAAAAAATTATAACATTGTCTGGAGGAATTTTTAATCTATTCAGATGTAATACCTATGAAACTTTAAAAGATTAGAAGGGGATGGTAAAGTGGTTATAAGGCTCCACTTCTTAAAAATTCATTTATAGTAAAATTCAGTTGAGTTTTGAGAAATGCATAGTCGCGTAACCAACGAGACAACTAAGATACACAATAGTTCCAAAATTATGAACCTAATCATTACTCCCCAAATGTTCCTCTGGTCACTTTGTATTTCTTTCTTCTCTCCCCTCCCCACCTCCCCAGGCAACAAATGAGAAGTTTTATATCACTACAGAGTAGTTCACATTTTCGAGGTTTTATGTGAACGGAACCAGGCAGGATGCACCCTTTTTTTTCTGCCTTCTTTCAGCCAGCATAATTATTTTGAGTCATTTATGTTGTTATCAAATAATACATATTGATACGTATTAGTGCACTGGATTCCTTTTGGGAAGACCAAGTCTACTGACACATTATATGTGTTCATACGTACATATACACATGTGTATGTAAGTTACAGAGGTAAAGATTCTGAGAGAAACATTTGGTATTTGTACAGTTCTTGGTACAATATTATGGATACACAGCTGGTACAGATGTAAGGAAGATGTTACCACTTTCTGGGGGACAGCATATTTTTACGGAAAAGTTCAAGGTTTAGGAGTCGAATAGACATTATTATCTGATTAATAATCATTATATGATTACTAACAACCCTGAGTTGTTACATATTTATGTGTTATTTATCCTCTCTGATGTGTGATGTTATTTATCCTCTCTGTTCCTTCATTTCCTTATTTTTGTAAAACAGAGATAATGACACTTCATATGGTTGTTATGTGAATTAAAATGAGATTACATATATAAAGCATTGAGCATGGAGTCTGACACATAGCAGACAATCAAAAACGTGTTAGTTCTTTTTCTTTTCTACCTTTTTTTTCTACATCTTTATTGGAGTATAATTGCTTCACAATGTTGTGTTAGTTTCTGCTGTATAACAAAGTGAATCAGCTATAAGTATACATATATCCCCATAGCCCCTCCCTCTTGAGCCTCCCTCCCACCCTCCCTATCCCACCCCTCTAGGTGGACACAAAGCACCGAGCTGATCTCCCTGTGCTATGCAGCTGCTTCCCACTAGCTATCTATTTTACATTTGGTAGTGTATATATGTCCATGGCCCTCTCACTTCGTCCCAGCTTACCCTTCCCCTTCCCCGTGTCCTCAAGTCCATTCTGTACGTCTGTGTCTTCATTCTTATTTGGGGAAAAACTTTCTCATCCTTAAAAAGTGGTAGAGCGTTTGAGCTTAATCATAATATCATAGTGCCATCTGGTGACCATATAGAACTATTACATTATCTGTATCAGAGACTTCATTTCTGAAAAAGTTCTACCACATCTAAATGCCTGTCTTTAAGATGTCATCTCTAGTGTGCTCTGGCTTAGTATTGCAGGGACAGGGAATGAGGACTGTGCTTGAGGTCAGTTCTCCTGAGCTTGGAGATGCCTCCCCTGTCTGGGCATCCTGTCCTGTCAGGAGGAAGAACTCAAGGAAAAAGGAGAGGTGTTTCCCTCCTAGCCTAACCCTAAAATGGGCAGATGACAAACTAAGTGTGGAAGCAAGTGAATAAAGTCTTCACATCCATTCTGCTCTCAGGGATATGGTGGGAGGGAGGATGGTATTGTCTCCTGTTGCAAGGCCTGCCCTTGAACCATCTGGCCACTGTAGCTTTGGCCTTGAGTCCAATCTCAGAGGGGTTTCAAAATCATGTAACCCCTGATATCACAAAAATACCCCTAAATATGGACTAGAAAAGGACCCCCTCTTCATTCTACCAGCCCCTCCCCCACCTGGATGAATACAGCCAAGGCCTCTGCATCCATCAGACTTAAGCCTGGGCTCCGGTTGCAGGAAGTACCCCTCCTCCCACCCCCACCTCTAACCGCTCGCAAAGGAGTCTCAGCAGACGGCCACTCTTACCATCTCTCCTGTGCCACCAAATCAAGTCAAGACTGGTCAATTTATTAAACGTGAACTTTATTGTGATTTAGATTATGTAAGGCAGTGTGGTGAAGGCACTGCAGAAGTTAGACTGAAAAACATGGTAGGAAAAGGAGCGAGCTAAGAAAATTACAAATTTTTTTAAATGATCATGTGCTGGACTAGACTATACTACAACTATGTCACTTTATTCGTCATTGCAGAAGCGTTGAAATATTCTAGGAGGTGGAGCTTGGGGGATGGGGAAAGGCTTCATGGAGGAGGTGGCATTTATGCTGGGCCTTGAAGGAGGGGTAGAATGTTGATAGAGGAGATGGAGGGAAGAACATTTCAAAATGACTGACTCTAGAGAAAATTCTATAGAAGGACTGAAAAAAAAGAGGGCAAACAAACACCCCCAGGGAGTGAACATTCCCAACTGGGAGAAAAGCCTGAGGGGTCCCAAGCCCCCCAGATGGGGTCTTCAGTACCAATGATATCAGGAGGCACAGGACAAGGGCTTGTCTGTAAACCTAGCAGCAGCAGGAGGTTTCACATTTGCAGTCAGGGGCCCCAAACTGGCTGGACTAGGCCTCGATGGAGTCTCTCATCCTTTTATCCTGCATGGTCCTTATTCATCCTTCCTCTTGCCCGCTGACTGCCTGAACGGTAGTTCGTGCGCGCCCACGTGCGCGTGTGTGAGTGTAGGTGTGTGTGGATGCATGGGGGACAGAGGCTTTGTCTCCCACTGCAGCTTCTTCCACTTTTCCCTCTTGTGGCACACAGCTGGCTTCCATGGAGCTGGAGCTCGGGCCCTTCCCACTGTCTGAGCCTCACAGAACTCCAGCTCTTGATTAAGCACCTAGGAAGCTTCCTCAATATGAAGGTAAAACCTACCGTTGGGGGGTGACTTGGGTCAGGGCAGGACTACACTTTCCAGAGGTGGTGGTTGTTGGTGGTGGTGATGGTGGTGCCGGCGTAAGGGCTGGGGATGTATAAACAGGCTCTGGCTGCTGGGTAAAAGGCTGCTGGGACACCTGTAGTGTTCAGTCAGGAGCTGGGATGTCAGGCTAGACCTGCTTGGCCTTGATCACCCCTCCGCCTTCCTCAACATGCTCTACAGGGGAGACATTTTGGGCACCTGAAAACAGCTAAGACATCGGTAGGGTATCCAGGCTGTTGTCGTTGTCCTGCATGAATTTCACCCCCGGAAGCCCCAGAGATCTTTCCTTGGCCAACATCTGTCTGATCTCCAGATAGGACTGTCACCTCCCCCTGTCCAGCTGCTAGAGGTATATAGGTTATGTAGCTACTTACGCTACTCGGATGGGGAGGTATGGGGAACTTATCAGAAGAAAGGAAAAGTAAATTACTGTGAATTTCTTTCTTTCAAAAGATTATGAATCCTAGATAAGATCTAGCATCTGACAGAAAATAAAAGGATGGGAAAGCTCTGTCAGGATTCCCTGGAGCTGGAGATTTAGAGCTCAGTGAGATCAGCACTGGAAATAACCCGGAAGCTGATGTGGCCTTGTTTAACTTTGGCAGTTGGGCCACCCTTCTTACGCAGGTACAGGGACTTCAGATCACGGCAGTCACTGGGGTCAGCATCCAGAGTAACCTGCCCCAAGAACTGATCACAGAACTTTCGTCTGTTCCAGACCTGGAGAGACAAGTCAAGAAAGTGAAGATGAGTAACCCTCTGTAACATTGGACTTTGCCGAGTGGCATCTAGAACCTAATGCCGGGCTTTGAAAGGTCTGTTTAAAAACCAAGAGACTGTATTTCCTGATACCTCTCTGGCTAAGGGGAAAGTACCTCAAAGAGTAGAGACGAAAAGCCACCAGTCAGAGTTCAGAATCAACCTTGACCTATGAGATGGCCGCCGAAAGGCAGCTGATCAGAAGCATTAAGTCAGAAAAACAGCCAAACCACAGTGCTCCATTCTGAGCAGCAGGGCGAGGGTCATGTGAACTGGCATATACTTCCCCACATGGGATTTACAGCACCTGTGTTAACATGTGTATCTGCCAGCATGCGGGCTTCTGCCCACAATGAAAGAAACAGAGGAGAGGAGATTTAGGATGGAGATTCATAAGGAAGCGAGTGATTGTGCCTGGTAAGAGGTGTCTTCGAGTACAAAACAAACAAACAGAAAACCAGGATAAGCCTTGCTCTGTATCCTAGACACCAGTGAGGCACTTGGGATCATCCAGTATCTCGTACTGAATATGAGCCACCTGAGGGTCCCTGTTCACATCCTTACCTGCACTATAATAGGAATGTCAGTGGTCCTTCTGTAGAAAATGGCCTGGGTGTCAAAAATGGCATGAACAGTATTCTTTTGGACAGGAGAACGGACTTCCTCCTTTCCACACTTGATGACCAAATATGGGTTTACAGCTGGAACAAAGTAACATTTATTTTTAACACAGTGATTAAAAGTCCTCTTTCTAGGTAGTCAAGAAACTATCTCACTAAGTCTATTCTGGGACTTTTAGCATAACACCTGGGTACTAGAATGACCTAGGACTTTGGTTCCTATTTCCCTTTTCTTTTCTATACTTTATATAGGGATATAGAAATGAATATTAGATAGGCCCTTGTCCAAAGACTTTTATATCGCATTTTCTCTTTTTTTAAATTGAAGTATAGTTGATTTACAACATGGTGTTAATTTCTGCTGTACAGCAAAGTGATTCAGTTATACACATATACATTCTTTTTAAAATATTCTTTTCCATTATGGTTTATCACAGGATATTGAATATAGTTCCCTGTGCTATAGAGTAGGACCTTGTTTATATATATCCCATTTTCCTACCACGGTTGACAGCCATTCTGACTTTTCTACACAGAAAACACCACTGTAGAGAATCATGTGTGACCATCTTTTCTAACCATATATGCAATAAATGAAACTGATTTTGCTTTCCCAGACACCCCCGCAGTTCTTACTTTCATTGGCATACTTCTTCTCCAGGCCCTCGGCACTGTGCACTGTGATCTGGGTGACAACCTTGGGGTAGCCACGAGCCAGATTCCAGCAGGACATCTTGGGCATGTCCAGAGTCAGCTCCCTGGAACATCAAAAAGAAGACATGTCATCCATGACGAATGCCCTTTGATGAGGAGATAGGCTCGCCAAAGCAGACCCTGTTGTTGAAAAACATGAAATGCCAAGTGACCTAGCCCATTCCTCCTCAGACATGGCTTATATTTTATGAGTCTGTTTTCCTTTCCCCTTGCTTTAAGGCCCAGCAGATAAAGATCAGAGTAGGCAGGGCTGGGGTGAAAAGGTAGCTTTGGTGACCCAGCACTCAGAACATAATAGAGGAGCAGTGAGGAGTGCCAGCTGTTTAAGAGAAGAAAGAGTCAGCCAGAGAACAGAAGATAAAATATAAGTGGAAAAGCTTAGGCTATAGGCCTGTTCTCCTTAAATGGCAGCTCATAGCGCTGAAGCTCTGACCTCCACAGGGAACTTTGCACAACCCACACCACTTTGAGAAATCTTTCTCCTGCCATCACTGCAGTTAAATCTGACTTGAATAAGTTGTCCCTTTAAGTGTCCACCTAGGGGAAGAGGGCCAAGAGGGTTAGGACTGGAGGCAAAGCACAGAATGGGAGTTGGCAGGGCTGGCCAAGGAAATGGCACCTGAGCTGGACAGGCACTTCAGAGAAGATTCTCAAGAGAAACTCGCTGGTGCGGCCATGCTGGAACATAGTTGGGACAAGCACGTAGTTGCCCTTCTTCAGGTACTTGCTCAGAAACACGGTGCGCGTGTCAATATAAGTGGAGGTTCCCGCACGCTCCTGGATGTACAGGTGGTGGAGGCGGAATTTGCGGTTCACCTCCACCTGGAAATGCAAGAGAAGGAGATGCTCCATTGCACTCAAATCATAGTTTTTGCGTTTGAAGATCCTAGCTCTTCTACTTTCTTTATCCCTCGACCTTTCTTAATCCCCCTAACCCCAGGCCGTCCTAATTTTGACACTGTTTGCCATTATTCTCTCTGCTCCAAAGGCCCATTCTTACCTTGAAGAGCTCAAAGCCGATGATGTAATTGTCGGGTCTTCCCATGCAGCGGTAAGTGCGCAGGTCCTTTTGCTGCAGAGACATGATGACCTTGTGCCCATCCTCGGGCACAGTGAAGATGTACTAAGGGAAAGAGGCCAGCAAGGAGCTTAGTTAGCACTTCTGTTTCAGATGAGCCAGCTCAAATTTCAGGGAAGAAAACTCTACCTTGTGAAGCACAGACTTGGGTTATGTTCTGGGCTTTGCCATTGACTTGCTAAATGCAGATCCTAATGTTTGCTTCTCCCTATGGCATTCAGCATGTGTTGAAAGAGCCAACTTCATACCTAGGCCTTTGATGCCAAAGAGGGTATGCTTTGTTTTAATAAGTTCTTGGTAGGATCTTGGGTTTTTTTTAATTGTCCCCTTGTGGGCTTCCCTGGTGGCACAGTGGTTAAGAATCTGCCTGCCAATGCAGGGGACACGGGTTCGAGCCCTGGTCCGGGAAGATCCCACATGCCATGAAGCAACTGGGCCCGTGTGCCACAACTACTGAGCCTGTGCTCTAGAGCCCGCGAGCCACAACTACTGAAGCCCGTGTGCCTAGAGCCCGTGCTCCACAACAAGAGAAGCCACCGCGATGAGAAGCCCGCGCACCAAAAAGAAGAGTAGCCCCAGCTCGCCGCAACTAGAGAAATCGGGCACACAGCAACGAAGACCCAACGCAGCTGAAAATAAATAATTTAAATACATACATTTTTAAAAGATCTTATAAACTGTCCCCTTGTTTTTAAAAGCTGTACACAGGAAAATTTGAGAATCAACAAAGACAGAAAGCATCCTTGCTTGACTTAACCTGACACTGCAGCATTCCCCTAGGCTAGCCTCCTATTGCCAGCCCAGATGCATGACTTGTGGAAGGGGCCAGATCCATTTCCTTGGTGAACTGATGCTTTGCTATCACCATCTTAAGGATGCTGCAGGTCTGTTCTAGAGACTTCCCAAACATCATCTGGGGGAATCATGGTGCCATTGGGAAGTAAGACTAAAAGGCATCAGATTTATCTCTCTCTCCCCCAACCCTCCCACCAAGAAATAGGAAACAGATGCAGAAATATGCACTCACGAGGCCCCCGTCAGTTCACCCTGCACAGACACTTAAACAGTGAAGCCAAAAAGCCCATTTCCCCAGTTTGGTATATGTTCCTGATAGTTAAAGTATTTCCAGGGCTGTAAATGAAGGGGGGTGGCAATAGGAGCTTTCTTTTCTTTAGGGACAATTAAGGTGGAAGGAATGGAGAAAACTATGAGTTAAGTAAATCAGCCCACCAGCTTCAGTATCCTTCAAAATGGCTGGCCAATGAAGCTCATGAAAAGAAAAGACACACTCATGTGTAAGGCTGCAATATAGTCAGAAGTCTTGTCTCCTGTGGTTAGCTCATCAGCACATTTGCAGATAAAACCATCAAGGTTATTATAGGCTCAGGCTTTGGATGTTTGGATTTTTTGCTTTGGGGTGTGCCTGGGCTTGACCTCTAATGTGTCATCTGGAATAGCATTGTAATGGGAGATGGATGGAATGGGGTCATTGACAGGGTAATGATTCAAATCCTCAGAAGAATGACCTGGTATTCTAGATGAGAAAAGGGAGGCCTAATGATGGGGTTCAGAAGAATCACCTGCATGAGAAAGAGGACACATATAGTAAATGTGTACCCAAGAGACCAATTAGGCAGTAAAGAAATGAAAAAGAATTGAGAAAACGTCAGGGAGCAGATCCTTTCTCTCTAATGTGGGACCATCACAAGGAAGCAGGGAGTGTCGAAGCATACCCAGCAATATGGTCGGGAGAGAGGCAACCAGAGGAGGTGGCTTGGATTTGATAATGTCACCAAGTCACGTCTCTACAAAGAGACACAGTCTGCTTTACAGGCACCTGAGCCAATCCCTATGCATCTTGGTTGATGTATATTACACAATAGCTGCAAATGGGAGAACTGATGTCAAAGAAATACTCCCAGGTGAGACCTGGCTTCCTATTGCCTTGATAACTTGAAGGCAAAGAAAAAGAATTTGATTTAAACCTGGGGATTCTGCAGGAAGGTATCACGGTTGTTATAGCAGCCTCCTGAACGGTTCATCAGGGGATCATCATCCACAGTCCAGCATCCCACCACCGATTCCAGCTCCTTGCGGCCAAAAATAGGGTTGTTCACATTGCGACAGACATTCAGTTCATGGAAGATGCGGCAAAAGTCCTCCAGGCTCATCCTGAATGGAAGGAAAGAAATGAAGATGATACTTAATACTTACCCCTGCAGTTCCATGTGGAAGCCCCAATTCCCTTTAGCACAGAAAACCTCTACTCACCAAAACTCTCCATCATCAGACATAACAAGCCCCAGGTTCTTGCGATCTGCTGCAGTCAGTTGCTGCCACTCTTCAGAACTAAAGGCAAATGAACAAAGGGATAAGCCATTATGTTTGCCATTGACTTCCTACAGTAAGCAGGATGTCAAAGGGACAGAATACATGAGGACTGGGACAGCTTTGTCTCACCACCAGCTAAGTCACAGGCCCCATATCTGAGAAGGACCCACAGATGTCACTAAGCACTGACAGCCCACTAGCAGTCTGGAGGGATGGGATTGGGAGAACGTATAGGGCCTTGCGGATGCAGCAATCGAAGTGGAAAGCCACTCACATCTCACTCCAGGGCCCACTCCATTCTTGTCTTCCCAAGGGGTTCCTCAGACGAATCATGTACAGCTTCTCAGTACTGAAGACCTCCACGAGTCTTTCTCCAAGACGGATCTTGCGAATATCAGTCATGGTGTACATATGGCCCTTCAGTAGACCCCAATCAGTTTCAACTTCTTGTTCCTCCTGATTGGGAAACTGAGAGCAAAGAAAGATACATAAGGGCACAAGAACTGGGAGATCCAAGGCTTGGCTCTTCCTCTTCTTTGATTGGTTTACCCGAGTATGGTTGAAACTAATTCTCTTATGCAGATAGAAATTTGATCCTGCCACCTAACCTGACACAAAGCAAGCCAAGGAAAGGAAATGAAAATTTAATATAACAACTCAAACAATTCAAATGACCCACGGTAGTACATTGCTATGAAGAGCATTGAAATTTGTTGGGGTTGGTTAATTCTTTGAGCAAACAGCTATAACCGCCACACCCAGGAGCAGAGGCAGAAGGAATAATTTAGCATAGACTATTTACATCAGCTCGGATGCTACATCAGCCTCCAGCAGGATGACTGGTACGAAAGGATAATAGGTTAAAGCTCCTTAGCCTCTGCGCCAGGGCTCAGTGCCTATTGTTAGCTTTCTGAGTTTCATAATGACTTGTCCTGGATCTCCAGGGTAAGGGTGATGTTCTCCACTAAATGTCGTGGTCTCCTCTGCCAGAAGTGAGCGAAGAGTGGTTTTGGTGAGTACAAACCTCAATGAAGCAACAGATCAGACCTCCTTTGGTAAATGTTTTGTACAGTTCTCCAAACAGCTTGTACTTCTCCTCAACGAGCTCAGTGTATCTTCCCTTCTGCACGTCCACAGTTTCAGCCAATGTGCCAGTGAAGTCCACGATGATATCAGTAGTGGTCAGACCATCGAGGGCTTCATAACAGCCAAGCAGCCTGGGGGTAAATATACAAAGTGATCTTTGTAGTATTTTTCCAGATCAAGGACATCTTGTTCCCCCAAGTTAAAAGTCCTTGCCCAGCCAGGCTTTACCGGCTAGCTTTTCTCTAGGTACAAAATGAGAGATATTTTGAGAATTTAGTCAGATTTCTAGGTTTAGACTATGTTGATCTAGGATGGTCCATGCAGAAACTTCTTTCTACAGGTAAATATTAGACAAGGAGAAACTCTGCGGCCATAATGCCATGTGATCTGTAGATCAGCAGCAGGAAGAGGGCACCTGGGAGCAGTAAGGGCTTAATGGAAACTGGAACAGCTGATTTCTTTCTCATTTGGAATTAGGGAGGGCCATTCCCAGGTCCAAAGCAATGCCTTGGATCTGACTGATATCCTACCCAATTTAAAGCCGAAGGCTAAGCTGGGAGAGCATGAGTTCCCAAAGATGAATGTGACCTTCCTTTCCTTGTGTAGCCTGACCACTGACTAGCCAACCCCCCTCCTTACTTGGCATAAGCTTTTTCCAACAGAGCATTCCAAAACTCATTCATGGAGGTGGAGAAGGAGAAAACGAGATCTCCATTGATGGTGGGCAGCAAGTCATCAATCACCACCTCGGTCCATTGTCCAAAATGCCAGAAACGGAAGTGAAATATCCCAGCATATTTATCTAGTTTTCGAGGGTCCCATTCCTGTTCCTTATGGTTGGGAATTGTCTGGAAATATAAGAACATTCAATCAACTGTTATTCACCAGACCATATCCAAATACTGAGATTACAGTTGACTTCTGGCAAATCCCATGTGGCAACAGGAAGCACACCAAATACATTTGGTTTGGGTCTAGGTAGGAAGTCCCTGGTAGGGCATTTTTTTCTGCAATTTTTGCTCCCCCAGTTCAGTTTTACTGAGGATAGTATTACCATGCTTGCCCTGAATACACACAGGGTGACTGGGGGCAGCAAGTTATGGGTTAAATTATTTACCACAGTTAATCTACAAACTCGATCATGAGAGACTGCCTACATAAACATATTCGTGGTTGCATATTTAACCACATAAACAAGGCATTTTAAAAAGCAAAATCAATCAAAACACAAGGCCCCCTGTGGTTTCAGTTTTTAAAGGTCCATCCTAGAGAGTTCGTGCAGATTCTATAGACTATAGATTTTATTCACACCTTGAATAAAATTACATTTGGGAAAGTCTCCTTTTTAAATACAATTACACATTCATCTTCTAAAATTGTTATTTTCTGAAGAAAATGCTCTAATTTTTCCCAGGTCAACACTTCATTGCCTTGAACTCTGCCTAAATGCCAAAGGAATTTTTGTACTCTTATAATTTATTAGAACCTTTTCAAGGATCTAGTTCCACCTTTCTCACCTTTTCTTTTGTTCCTATCTGTCAGTGACTTCCTGGCCCCCAGTGGCTTTTTACCCCAGTAGGTACTGAGAATGCAAGTATGCAGAGCTACTGAGTCAAACTGTTGCAAGTGACAAAAGATCACCTAATATGTGTGACAAAGCAAATAGAGTAAAATGTTAATGGTAGAATCTAGGTGAGTAAATGGGTGTTGACTGTAAAATTCTCTCAACTTTCTGTATTTGTGAAAATTCTCATAATAAAATTGAGGGAAATCACCTTCAATCATTAATACTTCTGACTTCAGGAATTAAACAATCTGAGACAGTTACGAGCTGACTTTTCCTAAAGTTACTAAAGAAGACAAGAAGGTGGAAACCGAGTGAGGTTGGTACCTTTGTCCAGTTAGACTCCTGAACAGCCAAACAGGAAAACGCAGAGACCATTGGCTTGTGCCCCAGTCTCCCTTGGGTCAGCTGGTGGTTGCTGATATTGCCCACAATCAGACGGGGGTCATCGCAGATGTCCTGTGGATACAACAGTTGGTTCTAAGAGTCTGGGAAGTGTTCCCCACGGGTCAGTGTGAGCTCAGCTAGGCAGGACAGACTTCACAGATGAGGTAAGGTGGAAAGATTACCAGGACTTCCACAGGTAGGAGAAAGGAAAGGTTTCGGGGGGTTGTGGAAACAAACACAAAGCAGTAGCTCATCAAGACACAGGAAAAAGGGTCATGTGGGAAAGTGACAGGAGAAATGGAAGGAGAGGATGCGACTGAGACAGGATGAGATGTGCTGGTGGGAGCCCTCAGACATTGAGGTTTAGAGAGTTTTCACTGCAGCAGTGAGTTTGTAAAGAGGAGAACGAGGGATTAGCACATTACATTCTGATCCTATTTGTCAGGATGAGATTTTCTGAAGCGACTGTGCTCAGATGGGTGATCGCACTTAAAAGACAAGGCCTGATAGAGGTGGACATTAATGCTTCTCCCTCTCCAGAAAAATGAGTTAGGAGACCTTATACATGAAGCCCTTTCCTAACATAAAGCAAAGGCAACAGCGGTGTCCATGCAACAAGATTTCCCCACATCTTTGGATGAATACAGATGGCAGCAGCACTAATAGCAGGTGGTAATAGACCGCGTCTAGGACACTTCAACAGATACTCTTTTCCCACAGGGGATGTTCAGAACCTGGACAGAGTGGGGGAGGTATTTGTTTGAGGCGTATGTGTGTGTCTTTCCTCAACATATCATTAGCTGTGCCATTCCCACTGCAAGTAGGAAAATGAGGCCCAAATAATACAATTCCAGCACAATGTAATGGAGGAATTTTCAAAGTATAATCAATGCCTAAAGGAAGGATCCCCAAAATTTCCCTGGTGGTAGACAAAATAATTTGAATAGTGGTGGTAATGTTCACACTGAAGCCTTAAGAATGACTAGAGTTAGCAGTTGGACAAGGGAGAGGTATGGAGGCATAAGGAGTAGAGAGACAGTCATGGACAGAGGTATAGTCACATACATGACACCATATAACTGAAGACACGTTTGTGTGACTCAGAGTATCAGCCCTTGCAGAGTTCAAAGGCAGGAAATACCAATGAAGTCTTGGGTAGATGGAGAGAGCTTCGTGGAGGAGGCCGTTGGCCAGTACCTTGACATTTTGCTTACCCAGCAGAAATAAATCCTAGTCTCAAATGGAAAGAAAATCTAGACATATATCCTTTAAAAAATTATTAAATAGAGACAGCTATATTTTTCTGGTTCTCAAACCTTTTTTTTTTAATGGATATAATTCTCCGTGATGAAGGGTCTGGTCTACAGAATGAATCATTCCATATATTCTTTAAAAGCCAAAATAACTCTGGAAAGGAATAGGCATTCTGGGCAAGGACAAGTCCAAACTGAAGATTAATTGGTCATCCCTTTGCCAAAAGGAGAGTTAGGTGGGTTGTCGTCAGCTTTGGTTTTCTGTTTTTTTTTTTTTTGTTTTTTTTTTAAGATGCATGCCTGGTGTCTCATTACTTTTTTGTCTTAGGAGAAGACTTCTATCTTACTAAATTTTTTCATGCGTTGGGAGCTGCCTGTTTTTTCACTTATTGAACATAAAGCAGGTGTGTTGAGTGGATTTAACCTGATATTCTTTCTCTTCTGATTGTTTCTTCGCCCTTTCTAAGATGAGACGAAACACAGTTTTTCCTTTCTGAGTCCGGTGTTACCATTTTATTTGTAGCAAGATGTAAAGTTATACAGTGATTTCTGGGACTTAGATGATGCATATAATAGTTTCCAAGCATGAAAAAACAATAAAGTGAACATCGATATGTGGAAAAGTGTGTTTTTAGATTATTAAGGCAAATTATTTGCTGGTTTTATGTAGAGTTATTAGTGGTTGGGGTTACATTACAGTGTCTTGATTTTCCACAAGGCTTTAATTCGCAGCAGGGATCTAGGCTCAGCAAACACTTTTGGCATGTCAACTTCTATTTAAAACCTAAAGGATCATGTAAATAAGCAAAAAGACATGGAAACAGAACTCAAATTGAGGAACTGGATAATTATTCTCCTGTCGACTAATGTGAATGTGATTTTATATATATATATATATATATATATATATATATAGTGTGTGTGTGTGTGTGTGTGTGTGTGTAAAGCTGTGTGTAATCATGGGAGAATATACATTTGGGCAAAAAAAACACCTTACTTTCCATTTCCTCTCATAAACTGGCCCATGCCCCAGTTTTACTTCACCACTCTTCATACATGATGGATGGCTATTCAACAATGTGTTTTTTTTTTTTTTTTTTTGCTGTACGCGGGCCTCTCACTGCTGTGGCCTCTCCCGTTGCGGAGCACAGGCTCCGGACACACAGGCTCTGCGGCCATGGGTCGCGGGCCCAGCCGCTCCGCGGCATGTGGGATCTTCCGGGATAGGGGCACGAACCCGTGTCCCCTGCATCGGCAGGCGGACTCTAAACCACTGCGCCACCAGGGAAGCCCAACAATGTGTTTTTAAAAATGAGTTAACAGTCCATAGACTGTCAAACCTGGAAGGAATTTAGAGACTATTTAGTCAACCTGTTTATTTTACAAATGAGGAAACAGGCTCAGAGAAGGGCAGTAACTTGCCTCTCCTGTCATTTAGCTAGCTAGTAGACCTAGGATTAAAGTTTTAGGTTCTTCACATACAGTTAGAGATGGAATCTCTAGACATCAGCTGGTTCATCCTTTTGCCTTTAAGTTGATCAATGGTCACCATGCAAAGGATAATACTGTGAAGCTCTTCAGGGGTGGAGATGCAACTCATTCTCTCAGTCATCCATCCCAGTGTTTTATGTCTCTTTGCTTAATGCTCACCTAAAAGCTCTCCATCATTCTGGAAGACTGGCTTAACTCATGTCTTAGCTTTTGGTTCTAGGCTAGATATCACCAGTGTGCTTTAATCTCCTCAGTTTCATCCACTAAATATGAATCAAACTCTTATGTATGTCAGCACCATGATGTGAAGCATGGGAGAACATTTTTATTAAGCCACATTTTTTTTTACTTCTTTAAGGAAATGAAAGACTAGAAAAAGCTAAGGAGGTAGAAAGGGTAAAGGGTAATGAGCCAATGCAAATCTAACAGCCAAATGGACTTTTTGGTGACAAATTTGAAAACAATGAAATGGATATTTATTGAATTTTCCCCTAGATTTAGACAACTGGCTATAATTCCTGTGGGAGTAAGGAAGTAAGGCTGGAGACATTTTCCTCTAAGTCAAAGCTGGGATGCAGAGTGCAGATGGGACATTTCAGCCCAAGCTCTGCTGAAAAAGTAGGGAGTAGAGTTGGAGGAGAGGTCACAGCTCACATAGTCACATATTTGGGTGGCTTGAGAGGTAGGGAAGATTGCTGAACCTCTAATGGTTCCCAGCTGTGTTGGCCTAGTCGACATGATCCTTGAACTGGGCTGTTTGTCAAGGCAAAATAATTTCTTAGGGGGAAAACACACAACTAGGAAGTCAAGCACCAAGAGTAAATCCAGGAATGGTCTCTGCAGACTCCCATCCCTGAGCCAAAGCCTTCTATTGATACAAGCAAAGCAGCATCTCTAGGAAGTATGTTCTCTTAGCTGAGCATTGAGAGATCCTCCCATTGTCCTTACCTCATCTCCTTTCCCAGAGACCTCTGGGTCGGGGGAGGGAGGCATACAGTTATAAGCCTTGGAGCCCCACGCATGTCACTCTATGTGGCTCTCTTCGCACCTACCACATCCACATATTTAGCAATTTTTTTTTACACAGGTGAAATTTGCTGACAATAAACATTGAGGTCCAGGGTAAACCTCAAGAACCACAGTAAAATGAAAGGCTGCCTAGAAAACCAGCAGCCGGAAGAGTGGAGGCATTTCAAAAGTGCTATGAGCAGTCTAGCAGTCCCATGGGGATGGGGAGAGTGTGGACACTTACAAGTGAGGATGGCCCTGCAGTAGGTACATTAGGACTAAGCCCAAGGCTCTAAGTCGTCCCAGAAGGCCCAGGGCTGCCATTCAGGGCCTGAGGGCTTTATCAGCTAGTCCAAGCAACCATTATCTTATCCTTAGAAAATTGTACCATCTCCAGACACGGCATTTATAGGTGGACCTCGGCTCAGGGACCAATGTTGAACCACCTGCACAAGGAGTCAACTTTACTTACTGGGGAGTTTTGCTTCTGCATGACGATCTTGTCATTGGTAAAACATTCTCTTCCTTCTTAACCCCTCCAAGGAAAACTCAATATGGAATCATAGAATAATATCTTAAGCCCAACTTCCACCTCCAAACTGGACAAGCAAGTCACTACAGAATTCTCTTCTTCTTTAAACCTTCAGACTTCTGCAAGGAGACTCCAGGTGTAAATCCCAAACTGCTTTATTGGGAAAAATTATATATCCGTGCAATGGAATACAGTTCAGTGATAAAAAGAAACAGATACATGCTACAATGTGGATGATCCTTGAAAATCATGCTAATCTAAAGAAGCCAGTTACTTTTATGATTCCATTTTAAGTGAAATGTCCAGAATAGGCAAATCTAGACAGAAACCGAAAGTACATTACTGGTTGCCTGCGACTGGGGGGAGGAGGGGTTTACTCCCTGCCAATGTGCACAAGGAATTGTATTGGGATGATGCAACTGGTCTAAAACTGGATTGTGGTGATGTTTGCACAACTCTGTAAATTTATCTTAAAAAATCATTGCTTTGTATACTTAAAGCAGCTGAATTTTATGGTGTATAAATTGTACTTTGATAAAGCTGTTAGCGTTTTTTAAATTCAGACTCTAAAATAAATAGGACAGATGGCAAGAGTATTGGCCTATTCAACTCTTTTCGATTGTGTCAACAGAAAAAAACACTTAGGACTATTCACGTGGAGGGACATGATCTCTGGGAAGAAAAAGAAATTCATGAACAGTCTAGGCCAAAACTACTCTACAGAGGTGTCCCATTCAGCTGGGTGTTGGAAATTTCTATTAGCACAAAGAGAGAAATATTTCCTCCTTTATCGGGGTCCCTCATATGCAATCTCTCTCTGCTTCTAATGTCCCCTTCTCAACCAATCCCTCCCATTCCTCCTGCCTTTGCTTTAATCCAGAACCTCATCGGCCTCTTCTCGCCCAAGGTAGTGAAAAGACCTGGGCAAGGGCCATGGTAGTGGAGGCTGAACTCAAAACTTGACCAGAAGAGCTGCCAGATCTTGTGCAGGTGCCCTGGCTTCCTCCACAGCTGGCTGTGCAATCCCCAAAAGGCCTTGCTCCATTTTAGCAGGAGAATAGCTGTGTCTGACTCGAAGACACGATTGTAGCTGGGTATGAGTCAGTCAGGAAAAAAGCCAGAGGCGGGTAGGAGGGGAGAGTCGCTGGAGAAGAGATTTTCTGTGGGAATTTGGTGGCTAGATTTCAGCCTAAAAATCCTACCTGCTGTCTTAGGATCACACTGTAACTCAGGGGAACTCAGCTCTTAGAATCTGCTAAGACTTTATATGTTGAAGGTCCAGGAAGACAGGAAAGCCCAGGAGGACAGGTCTCAGGCAATATAGCTGTGTACCCAGGAAGCTAGGCCAGTAGCTGGGGTCATTGGACCAATGGACGTGTTAAGGGGAAGGATCTTCCTCTGAAAGGTATGGGCAGATGAAGTGGCACCGAACAATTGCAAAACACTCTCATAATCCCTGCCTATCTAAAGTGCCTCCTTAGGACGCAGCAGGGAAGTGGCAAGTGGGAAGGAGAGCTCAATCCTGCCCTAGGATGGTGGCACTAGACTGCAGTTGGTTGGTTTGATTAGCAATGGTGTTTACAGACATGGAGGCTTTGCAACCCAGGAGGGAAAGAGACAGAAAATATCTGGTTAATCGTGCTTCTTTCATTTTAGAGACTTTAGAAACTAACCCTGTTTGAGTATGAGGCGAGGTGGCATGCCAAGGGACAAGATGTCTGTAAGCTTCCCTGCAGATGAGGTTCTCAAGCTTGCCAATGAGGCAGGTGAGTCCAACGACCCATCTGGTCTTCCTGAGCCAATTTAGAGAGGCCTAGGGTTGTCTCTTGGCTTTCCTGATGGGAGGCCAGAGAACTTTGACATGGTTCTTGCCCCTAGACTTGGCCTCCACTCTGGCTGGAGAGGAATCTCTGGCTTTTTGAAGAGACTCAGATGGCAGTCCGGAACCTTGTTTTTCCCCCTACTCCCCACAAGAGTCCCCCACCCCAACTGCTCCAATCCACCATGATCTCCTTTTCTTTAAAACCCTGTATGATTTACTGGCTATATGCCTGAAAATAGCATTTCCTCTGTGCAGCAGTAATTTCTTATTTAACTCTTCGATAGCTCAATATCCATCTCGTCAGCTGGAATGGGAGTCCCTCACCCCAGGCCTCGTCTGTATCTTGCACAGAGGCTGGCATAGAGTAAGCGCTTGATGAATGCTTCTCAACTGACTCTCTCTTTGGGCCTAATTAAGACTAAGCTCAGAGTATGCTCTCAAAAGGGAGAGTCTGGATCAATTAATGGGTGTACAGCATCAACACAGTGAGGGGGAATGTGAGAACTTACTGGAGGGAAGCTACCTATTTTACCAAAAGAGACAAGAGCAAATCTATCTCCCTGACACGGCAGCATGGTAGAGTAAAAACTAATACAGGCTTTGGAGTCAAACCTGGATTCAAATCCCAGCTTGTTAGTAGTCTGACCCTGGGAATATTCTTACCTTCCCTCTGAGACACAGTTTCCTCATCAATAAAATGAACATAGTATCTACCTTTATTTTTTACACCAGGAAAAAAGAATTACATCAAAGTGTTTTTTAAGATACCTACCTTACTAAGCTATAGCAAATTAGGATGAAATGAAAACATGTATAGAAAACTCCAAACACAGTATCTGGGCCCATAGTAGGCATGCCCTAAATGCTTATGCCTTGTTCTACCCCATTCACTCTCTCTTTCTGACACTCCCTCACCTTGGAAAGGGTATCGCTTGCCTCAGAGGCAAGATGGATTATTGCAGTGGTTATTAAGTTTTTTTCCTTCCCTGCTAATTCATCTAGGGCTCAATCCACAGAATTTGGAAGATGAAGGCAAAGGACAAAGAACTGAGCCAAGATGGGGGAGGGAGGATGTGTCTAAAGACGGGCCAATACAGGAAGCACCGTTGGCTTGGTTCACATCAGGAGAATGGCTTCATGTTCGCTTGCGATTTTACTGCCCATCAGATCTCCTGCCACCTCGTCCAGGACCTCACCCCTATCCATTATTCCTTCTTTCTTCTGTGTCTTTAACTTCTCCTTCTTTACTATTTCCTCCTTAGCCTATAAATATGTTCAAGTCTGTCCTATTTGTAAAAGACACCCTCCCCCAGAAACCCTCCCTCAATTTCCTGCCTTCTTTTCAGCTACTTCTGCCCTATTGATCTCCTTTCTTTCATAGCCAACCATCAAAAAAGAGTGGTGGCCCTCATTATCACCATCCATTCATAAGAGTGGCTCCCAAACAGCATATTTCTATTTTCTCCATGCATTTGGGGAAAAAAATCTTACCTCTCTCCATACTGAATTAGTGGCTAGTGAATTCTGCTCATGTTTTCCAGATTTGTATTGCAGGTCAGTGATCTACAGGGATGTCAACAACTGGAGGCACAGAAACTGAGCAGTAGTGTAATCTTCCTTCTGATGGAGAGCACTTCTCCAACTCATATTCTCAGTGGCTATCATACTTTATGGGCAAAAATGGAGACATGTCCTCTGAGTCACATAGAAAACAAGAGCCTTGACGTGACCCATGTATCTTGGCACCCCCTGGTGGCAACCTACATAAACATAAGTAGCTCTTGTAAGAACTCCCTTTAGGAGTTCAAGCTGTGGAAATTGTTCATTGAAGAAGGCAAACCTTGAGTCGCTGACTGAGATGGTTCCATAATAGTGCATAAAAAAGGTACATCATGAAATAGGATCAGAAGGTCTTCAGGATATTGTGAAAGTCCAAGAATTTGCATTTCATAACAGCTCTTGGTGGCTTATATACCTGGTCACCCACTTTGGGAAGGAGGCCAGGTTGAATATCCTTCTATCTAGTCATACCCTTTAGATATAACCAGGTTACTGTTTATTCTCCAGATTCCAACATCTTATCATTTTGCACATTGACCTCCCACTCATGTAGGACTTGTAAAGGGCTTCTGAGACTTGCTTTAGAGACACAATATACAGATGTTCCACAGAGAACCATAGTAGCTATGAATAGGTGGTGAAAGAGCTACAATCCTTCTTGGATCCCACTTTGCTAATTGTGGGAGAATACAGACGATGGTATCCAAAGAGCAGCAAAGAAGTCTCCCTCCCCCAATTCAAACTCCATCTTGTCCCTGTTGAGTTTATTTCATTTATGCTCACCATATAAGTTTTTCTCTTCAATGGCCTGAGATTATCTTGAAGTTGCTGTCATAGGTAACTCAGTAAAGAAACAAGAGTATAGTTGCTTTCTGAGTTACCATATTTACTCAAATGAACTTCCAAAAGAAAACAAGCATGGTATATCTCTTTTTTGTTCTTTCTAAATTACTAAATCTGATAAAATGTGACTAAAATTCAAGATTCCTCAAGTTAGAGCCAGAAGCACAAATCCATAAAACTTTCCATTTTAAAGCTGTCTGCTGGGAATTTTTAGGGCAGTGAAAATATTCGGATACTATAATTATGGTTATATGTCGTTATACATTTGTCCAAACCCATAGAATGTACAACACTAGGAGTGAACTCTAATGTAAATTATGAACTTTGTGTGATTATGATGTGTCAGTGTAAATTCACCAGTTGTAACAGAGGTACCACGCTGAGAGGGGGCATTTGATAATGGGAGAGGCTCCTTATGTCTGGGGGCAGGGAATACATGGGAAATCTCTATACCTTCCTCTTAATTTTGCTGTGCTCTAAAAATATAAAAAGGATATTATGCTATAAAAAATAAACAAAGTTGTCTGCTAAACTGGTCTATATGCAGTGGGCAGTGTGAGTGAAATAGTGGATCAAGTAGATTTATGATGAAAGAGATCAAGAGGGAAACAGAAATTGAAACAACAAAGTTACCTGGGGCCGTTTCCACACCACCTTCCCAGGAAGCAGTCGGTTGTAGAAAAGTGAATCATCCTCAGGCAAAAAGGTTGGATCACAGAAAAGTCTACCATCCCTGATGCATTCCTGCTTCAGTTCCTGGTACTTCTGGTTTTTGAAGAGCTTCAGAGGAGGACCCATAATGTCAAACTATGTCTAGAATGAGAAAATTGTTGTTATTGAAGGAAGAAGTTCTCAAGTCTTTTAAAGATTCCCTGAGATTAGACAAACAATTGTCATCCCAGTGATTTACTCCCAGAGCTGGGCACCTCAATTTTAGCTTTAAAGGAAAAGTCACCATTTTCAGGGAAAGAAGAGCCCAGGGTCTGCAGCAAATTAGTTTGGGGTTTGGGATAAGGCATCTAAACCATTTCTGGGTCTCAGTTTCCTCATCTGCCAAATGCGGTAATATGGGCCTTAACAATCTTATTGGAAAAATAGATAATAAACGTTAAGATTGCTAGTTAAACGTGAGTCATTATAATTTAAAGGGCAATCTTCCATCTTCCACTGGCAGGGAGGAGTTCAAACACAGAACAATTCTAAATTTGAAGAGAAAAGGCGTAAATCGCTTTACTACATTCAGAATAATTTACTGCCCTGAAGGGCCACACACTTTGTGCTTGAGGGGAGAAGCAGCCGCTTTCAATTCTAACAAGCCCATTTACACAATTCCTTCCCTTTTATCATTAAAGAGGCTTGTGTTTTTATTACTGGCCAGGAAGACCAATGCAAGAAACAGAGCTCAGCAGATGGCCTCCAAAGACAAAGGAAAGATAGAAAGATTGTATGTATCTTTCTTCTTCAAAATCTAGTGTGCAATCATTTGCCCACCATAAAAGGCAGACTCCGAGAAATTCAGTTACACTAATTTGGTGGATTCTTAACCCCGTCAATACACTGTTGCTTTCTTTTCTTAAAAAAAAAAAAAAAAAACAGGGCTTCCCTGGTGGTGCAGTGGTTGAGAGTCCGCCTGCCAATGCAGGGGACACGGGTTTGTGCCCCGGTCCGGGAAGATCCCACATGCCTCAGAGCAGCTGGGCCCGTGAGCCACAGCCGCTGAGCCTGCGCGTCTGGAGCCGGTGCTCCGCAGCGGGAGAGGCCACAGCCGCGAGAGGCTCGCGTACCGCAAAAAAAAAAAAAAAAAATGAAAACAACAAAAACAACAAAACAACTCTCACATGGCTATACAGAGAATTAATATAGTGGCTCTTCAGGCAATGTCTATCAGAGTGGCCCACACTCAAATGCCCCTGACAACTGGTTTTTATGAGGATAATTTGAAAGGTAAATTTGATTTGAAATAGCTTTGGGGTGATAATAGGGTTTTCAATGACTTTGCTTGATTCACAAAGATAGATTTGTAATGATTTTAATGATCCTCTGACAGTCAACGGTAAATAGAAGGGGGCTGTAAAATCTATATGCACCAAGTATTTCAAAAATATATTTTAAGGATAACTGTGTCTATATTCTATGATTACATGAGGGTTGAAACAAAAAATCTGGCCAAGGTCAGAGTGCCTGCTAAAAAATGGACGAAATTTTTTTTTAAAAGGCTAATTAATTAGCACTTTAAAGAATATCTGTGTAGGTAACACAGCTCAAAACTCAGTTAATAATGAGGCAGTTGCTATTTTATAAAAAGTGTAATATTAATCAGACCTCTCTACTATCTTACTTCCTGTTCCTTTAGTATTACATTGAAATGCCTTACTGGTAAAGAAGTCTCCCCGTTTGAAAACCATAAAAAAAATTTAATTCGATGTTATTTGCAACCTACAATGTATGTAAACAAACTTACCCTTTCTCTGAATCCAAGGAATAAGAAGCTGAAAATAACCAGTTTTTCCATAGCCTTGTTTATTGGCAATTGTTTTTCAAATGGAAGGCTACAGGAAACTGCAAGTACTGAAATGCTTTCAGTCATCAGATTTAAGTCTGTCCACGGGTTTTAAATATTAACGTGTACTTCACTGTGTTTGAAGTCGTGGACAGTACCAGTAACAGTTTTCCATTAAGCAGCATCAGAGCCAATCTGAATGTATGCCCAGGCTCCTTTCTGGGGCATTTTACAAATGGACCCCAATTTTTACGTGCGCTCAAACTTAAAACAAACCCTACCGTGCCTCTTGCTTTTCCTGGAAGGTTGGGTGGATTGCCAGAGGCTGGGAATTGCAAATGGGAGATCATCTGGGACAATTAGGATATTTAGTTTCCCAGAGCCTCCTAGTCCTTGAACATTTTGGATAAGTGAGCATTTCCTGTTCTTGGGAAGGCCCGCTGCTGCTGCAAGTCTACCTTGTTACCTAGTAAAATGGCGAGGCAGGCAAGGAGCCTGCAAAGGGAATCCCTATTATATAAAGAGGTCTGTCTACAGATAGAAACAGCATCAATTGAGAAGAAAATCAAGTTTGATTTTCAAAACCGGTATGATTCCAGTCGACTTTATCAGAGACAGAATGTACAGCTGGTGCAGATAATTCAAGCTTTTTGGGTGAGGGCACATGCATTTTGGGGGCACACAGAAAATAAGGAATAGCGAGCAATAGCCTCAACTTTGACAGGCATTCGTTAGAGTACAATTGCAGTCCCACGCCCCGTCGGACTTGCAGAGTAGAATTGCCCCCAATTTCTGACTAGGTAGCAGAAAACTATATCCCATTTGCTGTGACCTTGGTTTCTTTGCGCCTCAATTTTCTCAACAGGGGAGCAGGGTTATTTATCTTGCCCTCCTTACACTGTGGCTCTTCCTAATGAGATGGTTAGTGTACAGGTGTTTCGAATAAGTAGAAAGGGCTCCATAAGTGCAAGATACACACTGTAAGCCCTCTCACTGCCTGGCACAGAGCTAGGTACCCAGCCATTGTTCAGGAAATATTTGTGGAATGGATGAATGTCTTATGTAGAAAATTAATGCTTGTGTGGCAATTTATTGTTTGAAGGGTGCATTTCAGCTCATGTTCGCTTCATGGCAGCCATGTTTTGTAGATGTTATCTGTGCCCTTCATTTTGTATCTCCAGAAATGGCAGTTCAGACAAGGGGCAGCTAGAAAATGGCGGAGCTGACTCAAAGCCTGGTCTGTGTTAACACCCGATTTAGTGTACAGCTTTCTATCACACCACACTGCTTCTTTTGCTCACTGCCTTCTTAAAGAAGGGATTTTTTTTTTAGCTCAAATCAGCAAAACCCTCCAAAGCAAACATGATACCTAACTTTGAGGCATTCTGCCTAGAATTCATTGCCAGGGTGGATATTGAAAAGGTTCTTTATTTCCATGGTTTGATAAACATGGGAGAATTCGAACACTTCACATCTCAGGGCTCATCAGTTAAGTCTCAGAAAACTTTTGGAAACTCAAGAAATTTGTCTTGGGTTTGTCATCAACAACTTGCCCTGTCAAGGCATAGAAGAGTGGAGAAGGGAATGTTCCTTCTTTGCTATCTTACTGTACCCAGCTATGAAGACAAGAGAGCCTTTAGGTTAAAGACCACATATACGAAAGTCGGTAAACAGAAGCAAAGCTGGGGTTTTGAGTATCAACCAAAGAAGGCCTCCAGCTAACAAAGGGAACATGCACATTTAAGAAGGGGGACCTTGTGTCCTGAGGGCTAGTATTATGGGTGGTTGGGTGAAAAAGAGTGTGGAGTTTTGTACTGAGATAATGGTCTTAAGTAAGAAGTACTGTTTGAGCGGGGATCCTCCATCCAGAGAGAATGAGGAAGGCCGTGTGGACCAAAGCTAGTGGGAGAGGTGGCTCCAGGGTGTGGTGAGTTAGGAGTTGCCAGGGAAAGTTGAGGGAGCCTGCCACGTGGAACACGAGGCCACAGTTAGGAGAGGGGGCTTTTGCTACTCATCGGTCTAGAAAGCTTGGGAAGCTGGACAAAGTCTTAAGAGGAAAATCACTTGTTCTTTACCTGTGGGTCAGCCTTAGAGTAGAAACCAGATTTTGCTCTTAAAAATGAAATCTGCCTCAGTTTACTCAAGAGAATTATGATCTGATAAGAGGAAATCCAGTCTGAGGTTTACAACCTGCTTTCCATTGCAGGGAGTGGGAGGGCAGGGGACGGCATTTAAGGGGGAGAGAGGGAGAGAGTGTTGTTCCTGGCTGGTTTCTCCTTTTCCCCAGTTTCCCCCTTGTGTTCTACTTGGGGCAAAATCGGAGGTCAAGGCAATTAGGAGTTTGCAGAGCAAAGTGAATACAGAAGACTTAACTCTGCCCTGGCATGAAGTAGCAGCCACTTTCACCACAATCGGGGGAACCTATCCTCACCCCTGGGGGTGGTGTGATGAGAGAAGTGGGGCTTGGAGAAGGAGAAGTAATAAAAATTCAGCATCCACATTTTACCCAGAGAAGAGTGCTTCCCATGTCTACACAGGCAGAAGCATAGCCACACCTTAGAGAATGCATCTACCAAGGAACGTATGGTTCTTCAGATTCAAATTGTTGGCCTGATATTCTGAGGTCTGAAAAGGACCGCAAAAGTCCTCTGATCCAGTCTTATATAGAACACATCTACTCTGCCCAGAGAGAAGACCCTGTTCAAAGAAATTCCAAGAAAAAAGAGGGCACAATTTCCTTTAATTCCACTGCTGCAGAACTATCAAAAAATGAAAAGCAATTCAAAATCATGAAAAGAGCACACATAGTCAGGAGATCCAGTCCCAAATATCATAATTTAGTGTAGATAACATCTCTGTCCCTCAGTTTCCCCATAAGAGCAATGGGAATAAAATGGCTGCCCCATATACACCTCAGGGTGTTATTGGGGAGATCTAACAAAATTAGGAATGTGAACATGATTTTTTTTTTTTTTTTTGCG
Source organism: Mesoplodon bidens (assembly GCF_964165515.1). Lineage (NCBI taxonomy): Eukaryota > Metazoa > Chordata > Mammalia > Artiodactyla > Ziphiidae > Mesoplodon > Mesoplodon bidens. The sequence goes on along the minus strand of NC_138163.1, from coordinate 44,311,939 downwards.
GTACGCGGCCCTCTCACTGTTGTGGCCTCTCCTGTTGCAGAGCACAGGCTCCGGACGCGCAGGCTCAGCAGCCATGGCTCACGGGCCCAGCCGCTCCGCGGCATGTGGGATCCTCCCGGACCGGGGCATGAACCCATGTTCTCTGCATTGGCAGGCAGACTCTCAACAACTGCACCACCAGGGGAGCCCCTGAACATGCTTTTTAACTATTAAGGATAAGACCAATATAGGGCAGTAGTATTAGGAAGCGCTCGTTCTAAGCAAGTTAAATCCCTTTTCTGTCCTTAGTGGAAAATTAGGAGATTTGATCACATACTTTAAGTAAGACACACACAAACATTTGAAAGACCAATATAAAATGGCCCCTCTGCCATTCAGTAGCTCCTCTCTCTTCCACCTCTCCATTTTGCCTGACTTGCCCCACTACCCCTTTTATTTTTCCCTCTTGGCTGGAATAAGCCCATTCTATAAGTCTAATTTTATAGCCTTGCGAAAATCTAATTCCAATTTTTCTAGAATGTTACATTGGATGGACTCTTAGAGATAGATCACTTAGTCTGGTTCCTTGCTTTTACAGGAAGGTGAAGGGACTTGTCCAAGGTTGCACAGTTAGTGACAGAGCTAGCACTAAAACCTGGACCTCCTGACTTGTTTTACCACAATTAAAAAAAAAAAAGGGAGGGGGGTGGAGCATGCCAACACAAAACCTCAAGACATTGCTTTTGAAAATTCTTATTGTCCTCTTCTTACAAGAATGCACTTAGGAGTTTTGTTTTTGAATTGCTGTCAGAAGGTGAGATGATTTCAAATTAAGGCTAATCAAAGAAACGCTGTTTTGGGGTCACAAAAGGGCTTTTTCTGCTTTTAATTTAGGGACTGAAAACTCCCAAGGATACGGAAAGCCTGCTTTTTAACCTATTCCTGACTACACAAGTGTTTAGACTTCTGCCTCGCCTGCTAAGGACTCTAAGGATAAATAAAGAATGCTATTCAAATCCAAAGTATTCATAAACGCACATGCACGTTTGTGCGCACACACTCACATACACACAAACTGCAAGAGGAATGCACGTTAATTAGCCGTCCCCCGTAGAATCTTTTCCTAAATTCCTTCAGACTGTAAAATGTCCTTAATTTCACAACAAATATTAGCAAATGAGACATTAGTCAAATTTCAATAAAAACATTAATTACAAGCCAGGATGCTTTATCCTGAAGCCAGAAGTGACTGGCAGGATGGCAGAATTTGTTTAATTTTCCTACGTGCTTGTCACCATATTTCAAGCTCCAAATCCTCAGAACCAATTTTTTTTTTTTTTTTTTTTTTTGCGGTACGCGGGCCTCTCACTGTTGTGGCCTCTCCCGTTGCGGAGCACAGGCTCCGGACCCGCAGGCTCACGGGCCCAGCCGCTCCGCGGCATGTGGGATCTTCCCAGACCGGGGCACGAGCCCGTGTCCCCTGCATCAGCAGGCGGACTCTCAACCACTGCGCCACCAGGGAAGCCCCTCAGAACCAATTTTTAAGTGCAATGCTCCAATCCTTTTGCCACCCCATTCTCACCCCAGCCTGCTCCGGTCAAGTAGTCCAGCTAAGCCTCCAGAACAACGTAGTTGCGGTGGGGACAGATAGAGCCCCCAACTGCAAATCTACGTTTACACCAATGCAAGAATCAGAGAAAAACAAAACCAGGCCGTCCAGGGGCTGATCATGAAATAGCCAAGATCAACCTATCACCAGGACAGGAAGACCCCGGCTCTGCAGACAGGACAGACTGCTGCCATTCCCTCCTGTGTAACAGTGTACCACCCATGCACCCCGCTTCCAGGGCTTAAAGACCTTTTGCACACAGTGTGGCTCCAAGATTCTGCCTGCATTTCAATAATTTGCCCACAGTTCGGGGTCAGCAGAAGCTAGAATAAAGCCCTGAAAATGGGGATTCTCCCCGCTCACACTCGCCTCCCAGGTTTGTCCTTCCTTACCAGGTATTTTAAGTAACAGAAGACCAACAAAACAAAACAAAACAAAACAAAAAAAACCTTAGCAGATATCACCAGAAAAGTCTCATGGCCAGAAAACCACAATTACCCCTTGCCCCCCACCAAATAAGCAATCCAAAATTCCATTAGTTTTGAAGTTTCCAAACTGCTTTTACGCACACACATTCGATCCAGACAAACCATAAAATTATAGCTGCGGAGTTTACCTATAAAGTGCAAGTTTCTTCATTTCTTTTAGACTCTAAGTTATCCAGCAAATAAAATTGCAGGATGAGTTTGCTAATGTCCTCTCTCCTCACCTGAGTTATCCAAGGAGCCTTGTGGCTGCTTCTACCGCTGCTGCCGCTGCCGCTGCCGCTGCCGCTGCTCTTAGCCAGGTAACCCCTACAGAGTCTGTTCAGTCAGTGCGGCTGAACAAAGATTCTGGCTTTCTTAACCTGAAAACTATTTGGGCTGTACCAAGCTCTGCTCACAGGGGGGAGGTGCCTTGCAGAAAATTCAGGAGCCTTGCCCCGCCTAGCAGTCTTAGAAACTGACCCAGAGTCATGAGGAAAATCTGGAAAGCACCCCTACCAGATGTGCAGACGGGATGCCCACTCCAGACCCACCCACCAGCAAACTGAAAAACCCAGGAAAACACGTTCGAAAGCTCTTTCAGTTCCAAGGAGAAATAGGACTTTTCAGGGAGGGGTCTGAGAGATTTCTGACTTTTCTGTCCCAGGGTTAATAGTGCAGACCTGAGCATGACTCGAGAGAGGATATGAAAGAAAACTCTTGAAGCGCTGGCAGAGTTCTTGCGGGCTCGGCCCTGTACACGGATCTACGCTGGTGATGAGGACTTCAGCGAGTGGGTGGGAGTGAAAGAGGAGACGGTGGGGCACAGGCAAGAAAAGGTTGCTTCGTGAAGCCACAGGTTACATCTGGCCAAGGGCAGAGAGAAGGGAGCAGTAAGAGGAAAGTGAATGGAGTTTGATTGCACGGCAGCTGTAAAAAACCTAATTTCTAGCAATGGGGCTGTGAAGAGTCTGCCTGGCGATGTTAGGTGAAAAGCAGAACACATAACTGGGTGCGCACTGAACAGCCGACCAAGGGGCTTCAGCGAGATACCCAGACCTCTGGGAATATTATGCTGCACCCCCATCACGGTCCTGTTCCCTGAGACGTTCCCTGGGACACAGTTCCAGGGACTAGATTCTCAAGTCGTTTTGCTTGTTTCAATTTTCAGAAACGGTGAGGGCTCCCATTGTCTCATTCCCCAGCTCAGCCAACCAATGTGGTGGTAACATTGGACCTGAAATTACCACCCTCTGCCCCAACCCTGCACCAAATCTGCTGCTGGCTAGCTGAGGAGAGAGAGAGAGGGAGAGAGAGGGAGAAGGAGAGAGAGAGAGACTTAGAAGGAAAAGGAGTGTGCTTGCCCTACTCACTGGCCCCGATATTTTCATGAAACAGATCTGAGCAGTTCTCTTAACTCTGGTCTCTACGACCTCCTCCTTGGCACTTCACCACAACTCCCTCTGTGCCTTCTCGCCCTCTATGCCAAGATGGAAACTGAGCAACAGGTAGGGGGCAATACAAAACACCAGAACCCAGGAGAATGAGGGCTCTCAATATTGGCACCTGATTTGGTTCCCGAGTGACAGATTTCTCAAGCAACTATGCCCCATATTGTGGGATTTTGGCTTTGAAACCAAGGGAGGGTGTTTTGTCTGGGTTCATCAGCCATCTTTTCCACGTCCATAGCTTTCAAATGAGTCGGGCATTGTCGAATCTAAGAATTAGAAGAAACTTTAGAGGTTATATCTACCCTCCCGCTCAGTGCAGGAATATCATCCCGATAATCTGGAAAGCTCATCCCTCTGTAAAGCAGCTTGTTCCACGTTTGGACATCCCCTAATTGTTTAAAAAAAACGGATTCCTGGGCTTCCCTGGTGGCGCAGTGGTTGAGAGTCCGTTTGCCGATGCAGGGGACACGGGTTCGTGCCCCGGTCTGGGAAGATCCCACATGCTGCGGAGCAGCTGGGCCCGTGAGCCATGGCCGCTGAGCCTGCGCGTCCGGAGCCTGTGCTCCGCAACGGGAGAGGCCACAACGGTGAGAGGCCCGTGTACCGCAAAACAAAACAAAAACAAAAAACGTATTCCTTAGGTTGAGCAAAAAGTTACCTTTGCATAAACTTTTTTTTTTTTTTCTTTTTTGCGATACGCGGGCCTTTCACTGCTGTGGCCTCTCCCGTTGCGGAGCACAGGCTCCGGACGCGCAGACTCAGCAGCCATGGCTCACGGGCCCAGCCGCTCCGCGGCATGTGGGATCCTCCAGGACCGGGGCACGAATCCATGTCCCCTGCATCGGCAAACGGACTCTCAACCACTGCGCCAGGAGGGAAGCCCTGCATAAACTATTTCTAATTCCTCTTTCACATGACAGATATCTGTCATGTCAGCCCACGTCTTTTGTCCTTCAGGCCAAATATCCTCAGTTCATTTAAATCATGCCTCATGGGACATGGTTTCCAGATCTTCTTCCATTCAGGTTGTCTGCTCAATGTGGAGCTTGTAGCTCAATTAAAACCCTCTTTTGTTTCTTGCACGAACTATTATTATTTGCCTGATTCTATGCTTATACAATTGACTTTTATTTTAGCCTAGATGCCGGGCTTTACATGCATCCTCGATAACCATCACCTTGTTTATTTTTCATATGTGTTTTTAAATTAAATTTTATTTTATTTTTTTGGCCACGCGCCAGGGATCTTAGTTCCCCAACCAGGGATTGAAACTGCACCCCCTGCAGTGGAACCACAGAGTCTTAATCACTGGACCACCAGGGAAGTCCCACTTTGTTTACTTTTTTATTTCAATCTACCTCCCTTATGATTTTTCTAGCTCTTGAGTCTCTCAGCTAAAATATCATATTCTTTATACCAATGTTTCTGAACCTTTTTTTTCCATTTTTACACTCTAAGGAGCCTTCTAAGACATTTTTCTCTAATCTCTGCCTGTGAAATCTTAATAATACTGATATGCTGTGTATATGTTTATTTACTCTCTACAGGTCTGTGCTCTATATGTAAAGGTTTTTTTTCACTCCTCAAGAAGCAATTTTGCCCTCTTGGGGGGGGGGGCGATACCGCCTCCATTGAAAGTGCATGCTCTGTATCACCAAGTTTCTTTTATCTGCATATTTGATCAACTCGACTAATAAAAATATTGAATGAGAGAGAGTCCAGGACAGAAGACTGCAGCATGACCTTAGAGCCCGCCCCTTATTAAAAATCATTTTTAATAAGGTTGTTCAAACTTGAAGCAATCCATATAACTTCTGCTACCAACCAGCTCCAATTTTTCCACCTTCTCCACGAGGATAGCGTAAGACTTTTTCAAATGTCTCACTGAAATCCAGATACATTACACTACGGTATCCCCTTCATCTACCCTTGTAGATATCCATTCAAAAAAGGAAATGGGCTTAGTTAAGCATGACTTGCTTTTAGTGAGCTCATGCTTACCCCTAGTGATTTCCGCTCCCTTTCTAAAGCCTCAAAAATGATCTGCTTAATAGTGCATTCTATGCTTTTGCCAAAGACCAATGCCATGCTCACTGGTCTGCAGTTTTCAGGATATACATTTTGCACTCTGCAACACCAGCCCCCTCCCCTTCAATAAAACTTGGAACAACATTTGCCTGCCTCTTTGCGTCTCTCACCTATTCCCTTTGTCATAATTTCTCAAAGGTTACTAAAACTGGCTCTGTGATCACATCTGCACATTCTCTCAGTAGCCTCGGATGTAATTTGTCCGGGCCTGGAAACTTGAACTCATTGAAGGCAACTAAGTACTCCCTTATTATCTCCTCATCTATCTTGGGCTTTAATTCTCTTTCCAGTTCAAAGATCATGCTCCTTGATGGAGAGGTTAAGTAACTTGCCCACAGTCACACACCTAGTAAATTGGCAGAGCTGGAATTTAAATCCAGCCGTGTCTGACTTTAAAGTCTGGCTCTTAACCGGCATGCTATCTAGCTTCCAAGTATCAGATGAGTGGTATGGCCCACGAGTGCCATATGAGTTCCAAAGTGGGAGAGAGCTCTTCCAGCAAGAATAGTCAGCACAGGCTTGGTAAAAGAGGTGAAATTTGAACTGCATTTTTAAGCATGAGTGGGATTCTAATAGGAAGAAAGGAGTGATTTGTGGTAGGGGGATACAGGAGATTGAGGATAGCATCCCAGGCAGGGGAAATAATAAATAATCGCCACTTTGGGTCTGCCTCATAGTACATTTGGTTGATCGTTATGAACACTGAGTGACCACAAGTGGTCAAGAGATAGCCAGGGTGTCCCTGCCTTCTCTCAGGAAGTAACGATTCAAGCTCTGTTGTTTACTAGTTGTCATATACCCTTGGACAAGGAACCATCCTCCTGAGCCTCCCTTTACTGCTCTATAAAATGGGAATAATAATGAGCCTACTTTAGAGGGCTGCTGTGAGGATCCAATCAGGTAGTTAACACATGTAAATTACTTAGGGCATTGCCTGGGATACAATTGGAGCTCAATATGTATTTATTCCTGTCATTGCTATTATTACGGTGATTCATTTATTCATTCAACAAGCATTTACTGAGCTTCTACTATGTGCCAGATTCTATGTTAGGTCCCGGGGATATAATGGAGAGCAATAAGAAATATGATCTCAGCCCTCAATGAGTTAAAGATCAGCCCTTCATTTATTTTGTGGAAGTTTTCAGTCTGTGCTATTTTTTTGTTTGTTTCACATTCCGGGTAAAGTGGTACATTTGACTTATTCTTGAACTAGTTTTGACCTCCTTCAAAAGTTTGCAGGGACAGGTGTAAGAATCGTTTTGATTCAGTAGCCCAGGATTGGTAGAGCACGTTGGTGGCTACTCTGTCCAAGATGCTATAAGATTCTGGTTAATTCCATCTCAACACACGCGCAGGTCTTGGAGTCTGCCCTTTTGCATCCTCCAGCTGCATTCCTCACCAGATCACTTCTCCCATCTCAGGCATTTTCCACCCCTAGGTTGTAAAATCGACTTCCCCTATGGGGAAAATCCAGCTGCACCCAGTGTGGAGTGTGGTACGGTCGTGGTGTGGGGCAGCATTTGGTTTTGGCCAGCTGACTGCAGTCCCTGCTTCTTTTGACTTTACAATCCCCCAAGGCCATTGAGAGTGTGAACAGAAGCCGCGGAAGAGGTTGGACTGTCAGCTTCCAAACCAAATAGCCTTGGGCCAGTGTGGGGTGGAGTTCAACCAAGACTTTGGGAAGGGGTAAATTGGATGTCTTCCCTGTTGGCCTCATTAACACAAAAATAGTCTTCACTGGGCTGTCGGCAGAATTTCCTTTAATTAGGGGAAGCAGCTCATTTTCCTTGTCAACTAAAGGGCTCTAGTTTCTTTCTTTTTTTTGTGTGTGGTATGCGGGCCTCTCACTGTTGTGGCCTCTCCCACTGGCGAAGCACAGGCTCCGGACGTGCAGGCTCAGCGGCCATAGCTCACAGGCCCAGCCGCTCCACGGCATGTGGGATCCTCCCGGACTGGGGCACGAACTCGCGTCCCCTGCATCGGCAGGCGGGCTCTCAACCACTGCGCCACCAGGGAAGCCTGGCTCTAGTTTCTTAATATTAGTCAAAGGAAACCTCTGTCCCTAGTAATAGAAATAAATGGTTACAGTGGTTCCTAATCTTTGACTATATCACATCTGTACCCCTCTGTTTGGTTACCAAGGCCCTTCCTCCACCATGGGATGTCATTTTAGCCATTTCCTGTGGTTGATTTCCCCACTACTCCTTGGTGCTGGTCTAGCTGGCCTTTGTGTTCCAAATCTCAAGGCTGGACGTTTTCAGGAACATCACCACCACTGATGGGTGCTGGGGTAGGGAACTCAGGGTTGGGAAGGTTGGGTGGGGATGATTCAAAACTGGCTGGCATTCAAAACTTAAGCATACATTGTAGCTGAGTGTCAGCCAGAGAACTGAGCACTGGGTACCAGGTGAGGGTGGGCGAGGCCATAAGCAGAAGGCAAGACAAGAAGTCGGGAACTGAGGTGACCCAGAACTCAGGTCAGGAAGCATGATTCAATCCTCCCCCTGCCCCCATGTTTTTACTCAAGATGTCCCCCTACTGGGACTGTCCTTTCTCACTCCTCCATCTATCCAAGTCTGGCTTATCCTTTGATTCTCCAACCTTACTTTCTCCGTGAAGCCTTCTTCCTCCCTCACTGATCTCCAACGTGTCTGACCAATCATCTCACTTTGAGTCAGTGTCATATCCCACAGGGTTCTTCGTAATCATTCTCCAACTGTTTCATTGTGTACTTGGGTTTCCTCAAACTGAAAACCCCTTGAGGACAACAGCTCTGGCTTTTGCACTCCCCACAGTGTGAAGCACAGGGCAAGGCCCCAGGTAGATGTGCAGTAAATACTTGGCAATGGATTCCAGAGACACTCTGAATGGAAGTCAGTAGCAACTTAGCAAGACTCCCTGAGATGGACCCATCACACACTCACAGAAAGTGCTTAGAAAATCAAGCAGAACTGTCTTCTGGGATTTCAAAACTTGAGAAGCAGGGGCAGTCTGAGGGGAATGATAGTATTGGGCTGGCCAAAAAGTTTGTTCAGGGTTTTCCATGAGACGTTCCAGAAAAACACGAACGAACTTTTTGGCCAACCCAATATCTCTTTGGCAAAGCTACATATCCATCCACAGCCCTTTGAGTGCCGGGGAAAACTCATAGAATTAGAACAAAAAGGGTGGAGGCGGCCTTGAGCTGTCATTGAGCCAGAGAGTGAAGGAAAGATTGGGAGGAGGTTAAAAACAAACAGAATTATGAAAGTTTTCCAACATGAGGGAAAGGACTCTTTTTCAATCCCAATAAAACGTCATTCATCTGGGCTCTACTAATCTAGGATTTTTGCAAAATTGGACTAAGGGAGACTATAGCTTGTATATAGGCTTGTATTATAGACTATAGGCAGATCTTGAAAGAAAAGAGCTGCTAAACTAATTAAGCCTCCCCAATGTTGGGAGAGGGCATGAGGGACAGGACAGGGTCCTGTTTGACTTAGTTAAAAGAAGTCTTCCCAGGGCTTCCCTGGTGGTGCAGTGGTTGAGAATCTGCCTGCCGATGCAGGGGACACGGGTTCGTGCCCCGGTCTGGGAAGATCCCACATGCCGCAGAGCAGCTAGGCCCGTGAGCCATGGCCGCTGAGCCTGTGCTCCGCAACGGGAGAGGCCACAACAGTGAGAGGCCCGTGTACCGCAAAAAAAAAAAAAAAAAAAAAAAGAAGTCTTCCCAGTTCCCTCCAAGAGCTCTTTAGAAGTCTCATTAAGCTAATTATAAGTCCCAGTTGTACACTCATTCGTGTCCTATTTTCCCCTTGTTGTAAATACTTAGGAGTATTCAAACTGCCTTATTAAAATTTAGTTTCAACTTTTCACTAATTTTTGATCCATTCCCCCTCCTCAGCTGGTGTCAAGAAAGGACTCTGGAAAGCCCCAAAGTACTGGGAGGTTTCAGGTGCTATCTCATTTAACCTTCACAAAAACAACTCTGCATGGAGGTTTTGTTTTTCCTGGCAAACAAAGATAGGGGATATGCTGAGTGGAGGGTGGGGTGATGGTGATGCAGGTGATGGCTGTGAAGTGTTAAGTAACCAGCCCCAGGCCACCCAGGAAGGACATTTTGGAGCCCTGTTATTATTCAGAAAAACAATTCTCCCAACCCCAAAGCCCTCTAGCTGTCTCCTGGCTCCTGTTGCCTCTGAATTGAAAAAAAAAAAAAATTGACTGATAGGAGGTTCAAAGACTTTTCCTGACAAATCTTGCTTTAGTAACTCATTTAAAGTGGCCATGAATTCATACGAACACATGGTCAAAAACAGAGGTAATATTCACAAGAGCTAAAACCCGCAACCAGCCCAGATGTCCTAATTTTAGAACTGGAAAACAGATTAGTGTTTGCCACTGGTGGGGAAGGGGGTTGCAGGACGGATGTGGGTGCAGTCATAAAGGGTAATACCACAAAAGATCCTTGAGGTGATGGCACTGTTCAGTATTTTGACTGTGGTGGAGAATACACGAACCCACAAGTGATAAAACTGTAGAGAACTAAATGCACACACAGATGGGTATAAGTGAAACAGGAAATCCGAATAAGATCTGTGAATTGTATCAACATCAATATCCTAGTTGTGATATAGTAGAGTTTTGCAAAATGTTATCATTAGAAAAAGCTGGGGAAAGGGTAAACAGAATCTCTCTGTACTATTTGTTAAAATTGCAGGAGACTCTACAACTATCTCAAACATTTCAATTTTAAAAACAAAAGGAGTGAAAGCATACGGTATTTGCCTTTCTCCATCTGACTTATTTCACTTAGTATAGTACCATTAAAGTCCATCCATGTTGTTGCAAAGGAAAAAAATCCATCTTTTTATGGCTGAGTAGTATTCCACATCTTTTTTTAACATCTTTATTGTAGTGTAATTGCTTTACAATGGTGTGTTAGTTTCTGCTTTATAACAATGTGAATCAGTTATATGTATACGTATGTCCCCATATCTCCTCCATCTTTTTTTTTTTTTTTTTTTTTGCGGTATGTGGGCCTCTCACTGCTGTGGCCTCTCCCGTTGAGGAGCACAGACTCCGGACACACAGGCTCAGCGGCCATGGCTCACGGGCCTAGCCGCTCCACGGCATGTGGGATCTTCCCGGACCGGGGCACAAACCCGTGTTCCCTGCATTGGCAGGCGGACTCTCAACCACTGCACCACCAGGGAAGCCCCCTTCTCCTCCCTCTTGCGTCTCCCTCCCACCCTCCCTATCCCACCCCTCTAGGTGGTCACAAAGCACTGAGCTGATCTCACTGTGCCATGCAGCTGCTTCTCACTAGCTACCTATTTTACATTTGGTAGTGTATATATGTCCATGCCACTCTCTCACTTCATCCCAGCTTACCCTTCCCCCTCCCCATGTCCTCAAGTCCATTCTCTAGTAGGTCTACGTCTTTATTCCCATCCTGCCCCTAGGTTCTTCAGGACTATTTTTTTTCTTTTTTTTTTTAAGATTCCATATATATGTGTCAGCATACGGTATTTGTTTTTCTCTTTCTGACTTACTTCACTCTGTATGACAGACTCTAGGTCCATCCACCTCACTACAAATAACTCAATTTCGTTTCTTTTTATGGCTGAGTAATATTCCATTGCATATATGTGCCACATCTTCTTTATCCATTCATCTGTTGATGGACACTTAGGTTGCTTCCATATCCTGGCTATTGTAAATAGAGCTGCAATGAACATTGTGGTGCATGACTCTTTTTGAATTATGGTTTTCTTAGGGTATATGCCCAGTAGTCCCACATCTTCTTTATCCATTCACCCGTTGATGAGTACTTTGGTTGTTTCCATATCTTGGCTACTGTAAATAACCCTGCAATAAACAAGGGGGTGCATATATCTTTTCAAATTTGTGTCTTCATATTCTTTGGATATATACCCAGAAGTGGAATAACTGGATCAGATATGGTACTTCTATTTTTAATTTTTCAGGAATCTCCATACTATTTTCCATACTAGCTGTACCAGTTTATTCCTACCAACAGTGTATGAGGGTTCCCTTTTCTCCACATCCTCTCCAGCATTCTAAAATTTCTTTCCTCTTTGATTATAGCCATTCTGACAGGTGTGAGGTGATATCTCATTGTGGTTTTGATTTGCATTTTCCTAATAGAGATGTTGAACATCTTTTCATGTGCCTGTTGGCCATCTGCATATATTATGCTTAGTAAAATAAGCATATATTATGCTAAGTGAAATAAGTCAGAGAAAGACAATTACCATATGATTTCACTCTTAAGTGGAATTTTAAAAAGTAAAATAAATGAACAAACCAAACCAAGCAAAAACAAACATATAGATACAGAGAACAGAAGTGGTTCCCACAGGGGAAAGGGGTGTGGGGAGGGCTAAAGGAGTGAAGGGGGACAACTGCATGGTGACCGATGGAAACTAAACTTTGAGTGGCGAGCGCACTGTAGTGTATACAGAAGTAGAAATACAGTGTTATACACATGAAACTTCTATAACGTTATAAACCAATATTACCTCGATTTTTTAAAAAGGAGATTATATGTAGTGGGGAGGTTTATATATGCATCAGATATATTCTGTCTAATCAGACAGAAACCACTTTTGAGAGATGGAGTGCCAGTGGTCTGGTAGAGCTGAGCAATGTAGCCAGGATTTGGAGGTGGCAGGGCTCTCGGCTCAGGGAGAAAGTTCACACAGGTCACTGAGCCTGACTGACTACAGAAGAATGGGAGTGTGGTGTGAAATTCACAGGAACAGATTTCATGCTTGGGGGCCTTTCATTCAAGGCCATAACTCTGCAGGTTCCTCTGCTCTTTTCTGGGAGACTGAACCCTGCTCCCAGAGAAGTGACTAGGATGGGCCTCAGGCCCAAACGGCTACATCATTTGTGAGGCCCAGTGCAAAATGAAAATGCAGGGCCACTTGTTCAAATTTATAAGTCATTTCACGATGGTGATGGCAGAGCATTAAGCCAGGCCCGGGATCTCTCGAAGCACAGGGCCCTGTGTGACTGCACAAGTCCTGGCCCCACTTAACATTTCTGCTAAATCCCCACAGCTGCAATGTCTAGAGAATACAGACCAGCTCCCACTCCCCAGCCCCTCCCTGCTGGTCTGGATTGACTGGGATGATTGAGGTCTAAGTGGCCCTTTGGAACCTATTACTGTGAAGTCACAGTACTGGGCACTTGTAAAATCCCTGCTGACTGATCTAGAGCAAAAGAGGGAGGAGGGTGGAGTCCAGGGGGGGAAGGCAGGCTGGAAAACCCTGGGTGCCCATTGGCGAAGGGAAGCTGGTGGGTGAGAGGTAGATCAGGCTGGTGACCATTCCTGACATGTACGATGAAGGGAGCCCTAAACTAGGGCCTGGAGGCCTGGGCTCAAATGTCAGCTTCGCCACCCCTGGGCAAATTAACTGATCTCTGAGTGTGTCCGTTTCCTCATCGATAAAATGGAGATACTAACAATAGTACCTACCTCATTGGATTGTCATGAAGATCAAATGAAATCCTGGATAAAAGCACTGGGAAAACTCTCATGATGTATAGAAATGTAAGACATGTTTATTACACACACATCTCAAAACTTCTCCTAGCAGGTGGTGACTGACTTGCTCTAATGCCTAAAATGAGACATAAGGTTAAAATTCATGGCCCAGACTTCTGGTTTTGGCCAAAATAGAGGAATACCATTCTCCCCTCCTTCCCTCCCAGGTCCTCCCTCCTACAACTAAAAAACACTGGACCTACCACCACAAACAAACATAGGAAGACTGAAAGGTGAGAAGAAGGCAGGCAACCTAAGGACCTCAGGACTTGAGGAACAACACAGCCTTGAGTCCCCTGGGTTTTCTTATTTCCTCCCCATATATTCCAGATAGGACTCTGCAGAAACCCCAACCCAAAATTTCCAACAGGCACCAACCAAAAAATGTTCTAAGGAAAGCCCGTTCCTCCTAGTCAAAGGCCTAGGAAAAGGGTCCTCTAATAATAGAACACCTTTTGGGGGGCTCTTCCCACCCTACTCCAACTAAACATCAATGGAACAACGGCATACCACTCCCCTGGGGTTTCAGTGGAGCTGAGTGGGGAGCTGATCTTCTATGCCCTGCTACCGACTAGTCTAGCTGTGCTGAGTCTCCATGCCCATCCTGCAGGGAGAAGACTGAACAAGGCAATGTGAGGCAGGGTTAGTTAGCCTCAACGAGCAATTACAAATTGTTCTGAAACAAATGAAAAACATGGGAAATCCCAGGAAAGAAATAGAAAATGTAAAGAGTGAAGACAGATGAATAGAACTTACCCAATCTGAAAAGCAGAGAGAAAATAGACTAAAAAAAAAAATGTGAACAGGGCCTCAGGGATCTGTGGGACAATAGCAGAAGAATTAATGTTTGTATCATTGGAATCTCAGAAGGAGAGAGTAAAGAGTGTGGGGCTGAAAAATATTTGAAGAAATAGTGGCTAAAAATTTTCCAAATTTGTCAAAAGATATAAACCTACAAATTAAAGAAGCTGAGTGACCCCCAAACAAAATAAGCCTAAAAATATCCAAGACACACGATAAGTAAACTTCTGAAAACAGGAAGTCATGGTCCAAAGGACAGAGTAGGTTTGGGGAAATTCAGTACAGAAGATCTTCAGGACTGTCAGTCTCCCCTTTCTGCCTCTTGCCAGGAAAGGAGAAATCTCAGTTACTTCAAACCCTAGCTTCCTCTGGTCTCTATCCCCAGCCCCACTCATCAAATCTACCATTCAGTGATTCAACAAACATTTGTGAGCACCTAATATTTGCCAGTCATTCACCTAACTGCTGGGGAGACAACAGTGAACCAGCCAGAGTCCCTGCCCTCATGGAACTACAATCTAATAGATGGAGACAGACACACAGAGAATGTGTTGGGCAAGAGAGTAATTAAATAGAGCAGTAGCTATTTAGATACACACTTTTCCCAGAAAAGGATCTGGGATATTCAGATCATTCATTCAATGTTTATTAAGCACTCAAGCACTCACAGTATCTGAGAACCTGCTAGACCTTGAAGAGAGAGACCATAGTCATTCTTGTAGGACAGGATTTCTCATCTTTGGTACTATTGACATTAGGGACCAGGCAGTTCTTTTTTGTGGGGGCTGTTCAGTATGTTGTACCATGTTCAGCAATATTCCTGGCCCCCTACTGACTGGATGCCAGTAGCATCTTCCAAGTTATGACAACTAAAATTGCCTACAGACCTGGCCAAAGTTCTCGTAGAGGGCAAAACCAGCCCTGGGTGAGAACCAGTGTTGGAGGAAAAACTGACAAGTGGACAGATAGTTGATATAAAATATGTTCACTGCTAGCATAGAGAAAGCTCCCTCGGCTCCCATTGCTTACAGGATATGATTGAGATTCTTTAGCTTCAAAAACCAGGACCTTCAGAGGTGGCCTCACTCTCCATCTCCAGCCATATTTCCTGTTGTGTGGCCAAAGCTTGCACTACACTGTGCTCTAATCATCCTCAGAACATGGCATGACTTTCCCTTTCCCCAGGTCTTTCCAAGTGCCCTTTTCTCTACCTTGAATACCTGACCCTGGCCAGCGACCTCAAATGGCACAGCACTCCTCTTAAGTCTTTCTTCGAGGTGTTTACCCCACTTTGAGGACAGGGACTGTGTCAAGTTCATCTCTAGCCCCAGAGCCTGGCATAATGCCTGCTCCTTGAAGGAATGCAAGGATATGGAAAAGAGAGAAGATTTGACTGGCCCTAGTTCTCAGATTGCCTCCATGCTTCCTGGAAATGAAACAGTCACATTCATACAACCAGGCTTGTTAAGGGTGAATATGTGTGGGATGTATTAACAATGATAGAGCATGGGAGGAAGATTCATGTGATGAGGAATTTGAATTGGGCCTTGAAGGATAAGTATGGCTTTGATAAGATGAAGGGGAGGAAGGAATAGCTAAGGGATGGGGGTGGGAAAAGATAGTGGAGCACAGCACACTCACCGGACTGTGAGAAAACCAAAGCCCAGAGAATACAGGCCTGAGACCTGCCTCGTGGTGCACAAGAGGTCTTCTCCCACTTGAGGTCTGGCTAAATCTTGGCTCCTTTAAGCAGGCAGCAAAGGGAGAGGGTTACAAGATTGGTGGGAGTTCTGGACTAGTGGAAAACATTGGGAGTGACAGGTTTAGAGAATGAACACAAGCACACTGCCCCCCAAATGAGCTGATATTCCAAGCACAGGAAGCAAATTCTTCCTTAGCACCTCTGCTTCAGCTGATTTTGATGGAGCATGTGTCATGCACAGTGTGCTTCCTGTATATCATCATGTTTAGTTTTCACAACAGTAAGATGGGTCTTTCTGTGGCAGAGCTGAGAGTCAAATCCCGGCTTTTGGGTGGAAGGCCTGGCTGCTTCTATTGTGCCATACTGCCATGGTTAGCTGGGCCCAAGTTTGGGGTCTGGAGGCAATCTTAGTGAACTTCTTCGTTCCTTCCTTCCCTTCCACCCTCTATAGAGCTCTAATCCTAAGTAAGACACCCTCTTCAGAAGAGCACGCATACCGTCAGGAACAAGGCATGCACAAACACTTCCGAGATTGGTGAGGGAATTATACCCAGATACAAGGATTCCTCTGGAAGATTTTCAGGCTGGTGCCTCATCCCTTTGGAGCCCCTTGCCCTAAGTGAAGCTCAACTGTGAGTTGTCAGACAAAGGCCTATGCCTGGTAGCTTTCTTCATGCCTTGGTGCCACTTGGTGGCTGTGCCCCAGCACAGGGACCATGGGAGACGTCAAGTTGGAGATGTCAACAGTGGGTGATGTTGCTGCTTCCTCTGACAGAAAGATACTCAGTATAGTTTTTCCTATTTAACATAATCCTACTTGGAGAGTGAAACTTCCTAAAGCTAGAGAACCATGGGAAGAAGGTCAGTAGCCAAGACACAAGAGCACTCAAAAAAGCCAAACACTTATAGTGAGGATATCAGTTTTTGAAGGCATCTAAGGTGCTTACTCCAAGTCTTGGTGAAGGTTCCTGTGGTCCTGAACTTAGAATTACTCTTCTGAAGGCTGACTTTTCATACAACTGAACCCATCAGCTCTTGGGAGGAGGCAAGTGTGGTGGGAATGAAAGGGGGCACCAGGGGCTTCCTAAGCGGCCAAGAGAAAATGTGATCTGGGGACTCTCTTGTCATGCGGGCCCCCAGCGATGAGCTTCTTGCTTCCCTTGAGGTGAGGGGTAGCACCTGTCCCTCAGTAGGGAAGACCCTAAGGCTTCTGTAGTTTGTGACTTACAGAATGTGGGTGCAGGTGGTGGGGTGCATTTCTCCTTCTCTCTCCCCTTTCTGGAAGCTGAGGAGTGATTGCTGTCTACCAAGTGGTACTTTGTCCAGCTTGGCCTTCAACCAAGATGGTGCTTCCACTCTTCATTTCCAATCAGCCCCTGCAGTCTGACCTCCACCAGGAAGTCAGACCTCTTCCTTTCCCAACACTCCTACAGACATTCACTCTTCTCCCCCACCCCAGGGGCACTTTGCTTAAGCTGCATATTTCTGCTTCTCTGTCAAAGCTTTTCCCTATAGAATCTTCAGCCTAAAGAAACAGGGATAAACCCTCCATCAGCCCTTACTGCCTCTTGGATCATGTCTAATAAGGCCCTGGAACAGAAGGGAGCAGCCCTGTGCCAGGTGCCTTACATGCATTATTTCATTCAATTTCTCCATTAGCCCAATGAGGTAAGTACTGTTCATTTCCCCATTTGATAGATGAGGAGACTGAGGTTCAAAGAAGTTGAAGGATTCAACCATAATTATGCAGCTAGTAAGTAGCAGGACCAGGATTTGAACCTACGTGCTTCATTCATCACACTTTTACTATCATTGTCTATTTTATTTTCTACATCCTCCAGTAGATTGTGCGTTTTTAACTTTTGTTTTCATTTTGCAGAATTTAGAATTGTCTGGAACTTCTTCAGCAGTAGATGAGACTTGAGCTGGGCCTGAAAGGATCATAGTGCTTTGAGAGAAAGTAGGCATTTGGGGAATGGGGTAGAGAGATCTGCAGCGTTTCAGGCCCTGAGTCAGCCAGATGGAAATGTGGCGTGTGTTGGGGATGAGCTTCAGGAAAGAACAGCGAGGTGGATTGGCGGGGCTGGGTTTCAGAGTTCATGTTGGCAGTTAATGGGAGATCAGACTGGGGATAGCCTAAATCTGGAGGAGTGAGGAGTTTACGTGAGTTCCCCAAGCTGGTATTTGTAGACACAGGAGGCTGCCTAGCCAAATATAGCTGTAGACAGTCATGGATTAGTTGACTGGGGCAGCTGGGAAGGCTGCCACTGAGAATGGGTATAATAGAAACTTCTTTCGTACCAAGCTCCTCTGGAATGGAGACAGTGAGCAAGGGCCCACCTAGGGCAAAATGGTGTGTCACGGGTCTCCTCACCTGCACGTTTCGCCCTCCTCCCTTCTCTCTCTCTCTCTCTCTTTTTTTTTTTTTGGTAACACCGTGTGGGTTTGTGGGATCTTAGTTCCCAGATCAGGGATCGCACTCGGGTCCAGAGCAATGAAAGCCTAAGTCTTAACTGCTGGACCACCAGGGAATTCCCATCACCATCCTTTCTCTTTGGATGGCAATAGAGCCATCCTGCCTTCTCCATGCAGAACTCTCACCTTCTATCACTGGCAAAGTCTCACCCAGGACCGCCTTCTCTACGCAGCATCTTTTCCTCTTACTTTCCTCCATGCAAACCATATCGTTTTTTTCTTCTGGGCTCTATCATGTTACAAGCGTAAATCTGATAGGAAAATGCTCAGTAGATGTTAACGGTTGGTAACGTCTTAATAATGTTTTAATTTGAATGGGAGCTTACAATGCTTTTGCTAGAAGCAGGGGTTATCAGGGGACTTCGGGCTGAGAGAAAATGGCGATGAGGATGGGGTGAGGATGGGGGTAGAGGTGGGAATTTGAGAAGGCAGTATTTGGGTGACCTTTGCATAAGGATAGTCCTGGTTATTTATTAAATATTTGAAAAGAGGCTCTCCCCATTCCCCTCCCTGCCCCCTCCACGTTCTGCCCACCTTGTTCCCGCATTGCAGTGTCCTGCCAGGAATAACTGTATTAATTCAAACAACCCTTAGATGCAGAGAAAATGTCCAATTTGGTTTGGGGATAGGAACTCTTCCTGAGTTGTCAAGGACCCCACAGAACTGAAGCTGCTGCTATGAGAGCTCATGTTCACAGCTCCCTTGGACACTAAATTTAACAGATGGGACACTTCAATCCAGGCCACAGTTGTCAAAAACCACAGTTTAAATCAGTCACAGACAACTGTTTCATTCCCCACACTTGCCTGGGTGTAACAACTGCAGGAATGCCTCTGCTTAAATTACACCCAGTGACACCACAGGGAGAGACATGTCTCGGCCGTATTCATTCTCTGTCCTTTCTGAGCTTCTTTTATAGTAGGGGTCAGTGCCCTTTCCAAAATGGGTTGCCAGGGCTCTGAACCATGGTCTTTTATCAGCCCAGTGCATGTTGGTGTGTATATTCAATCATGCCAAGGTGGGAGGGTGATGAGGTAGGAGGGAGAGGACACAGCTATGCTGAGTGTTGCAGAAGGGAGTGTTTAGCCAAGGATTAGCCAGTGACATGGCAGCCCCGGGTGATGATTTACAAAAATAAATGGTGAGGAGAGGTTCTACCTGTGGCCCGTGACCTGTGTGCCTATAATAACCAGTCTATGCTTCATCACCGGGTGTCCAGCCGCAGGGTACCAGCTCCTGCATTATGGAATCCATTCATGCATGCATCCACCCAGGCATTTATTGAGTGACTGCTCTGTGCCATATGGTGTGCCAGGCACTGGGAACACAGACATGCATAAGATAGTGTCTGCCCTTAAGGAGCTCACAGTCTAGTTCCCAAGAGTTCAACTATTTACTCAGCCTAGAATTCACTGTCGTTCATTCCACTAGCACTTGCTGGTGCCTGACACTGCACTGCGCTCGTTGGTGAAGATGTACAGAGAAAAATAGGACCAAGTTGTTGACCTCAAGAGGATTCCAGTAGAGTAGCGTAGACAGACACACAGACGTGTCCATTTGTATTCCATGTGGGAAGGGACGTTTGGCTTAGATGACGCCCTCTGACCAAAGATCCTCAATCCAGAGGGAGCATGACTTAGAAGTGGGGAGCAGTGGATCTGGGGGAGGCAGACTTTGTCTGAGACTTGTCCTGTCACAGTACCAGACATCTAGGTAGGGGCTTGGTAAACAAGTGTTATTTTTGTTTGCCGAGCAATCTCTTTCATCACTCCCTTTGCATGGGGGAAGAAAAAAAAAAACGAAACACTTAAGCTAGTGAAATAAAACAGGGAGGCCTCCTGATGAACAGATTCTGTTCTACTTGTGGTTCATGGGATTTGGAGCCTCTTCAGCTGATAGTCTTCCTGTCAGAGCTTCCACTACCTTGTACTGGCAGTTCTCAATCTGGAGGTCTCTAAAGGGAGTAACTGGTGTTCTTAAGCTATTTTTTAAAATATTTTTTTAAAAGTCTAATAGAAATTGCACATTCAGCCAAGACAAAGCCACAGAGAGCTAAGTACAATATCAGGTTTCTTTGCTTTTGACTGCAATTATATTAGCGTGGTGTGGTTATCTCACGCAGATCAGAAGCACTGAGTGTGTAAAACATTGGGAAAATGAATTATTCCATAATAAATGTAGCTTTGCTAGATAAAAAATTTTCCAAATGTGAGGCCCACAGGGGAAAAAGTAATAAAAGGGATCCTTGGTGGTGAAAAGGTTGGAAATCACTGGCCTCTACGTCTGGATGCCAAAGTTTGGCTGCAGATTCAAAGCCTATGACCACAGAATCCTGGGATTATTGGCATCTGACACCCCTGATGTGGTTCCTGTTGGAAAAGCAAACATGCTCCCTGCCCAGCTTTCTAAAGTGTTATACATTAACCAGCTTACAAAGCACCATTCACGGGTGGACAGGGTTTTTTTGGATCGTGGTTTACTGTGTTTTTGTACCTGCAGTGAAAGAACATTTCAGAGGAAGCATAGGCTTGCCTGAAATCTACAAAGCTATGCTATTGCTGGACAAGCGCAGAGCTCCTTGTAACTTACAGGGCTGGAACAAGCTGTCCACACCTTTCTCCTCATCAACAGCCTTCATCCAGTACCTCTGAGAACGCACATTCCACAAACACACTGGAAACAGGCTAAGATCAGCCATCGGGTGTAAGCGAAAGAGGAGGGACTCTGCAGGCTGGGGAGGGAGGGAGGAGATTTGGAAGTGGCCTGGTCAGAGAATCATTCCCACTCTTCCCATTGTCTGAAAAAGTCTTCTGGAAGAGGCTCAGGAAAACAGGGGAAAGTGGAGCTGAGGTTTCTACAGAGAGAAGGAACTCCCCGAAATATCGATTCCAGCCCAAATTTAATATTTTTTAGAGACTGTAATTGTGAAAAAGTATACTTAACATAATATTTACCATCTTAATCTTTTTTTTTTTTTTTTTTTTTTTTGTGGTACGCGGGCCTCTCACTGTCGTGGCATCTCCCGTTGCGGAGCACAGGCTCCGGACATGCAGGCTCAGCGGCCATGGCTCATGGGCCCAGCCGCTCCGCGACATGTGGGATCCTCCCGGACCGGGGCATGAACCCGCGTCCTCTGCATTGGCAGGCGGACTCTCAACCACTGCACCACCAGGGAAGCCCCCATCTTAATCATTTTTAAGTACAGTTGGCCCTTGAACAACACAGGGGTTAAGGGGTGCTGACCCTCCGGGCAGTTGAAAATCCACCCTCCATAACCACAGTTCTGTACTCACAGATTCAACCAACTGAGAATCATAATACTATAATATGTATCTATTGAAAAAAAAATCCATGTATTAAGTAGACCTAACAGTTCAAACCCATGTTGTTCAAGGGTCAACTGTATAGGGTTTAGTAGTATTAAGTATATTTACATTGTTCTGAAACAGGTATCCAGAAATTTTTATCTTTGCATGACTGCAATTCTAGACCCATTAAACAACTCCCCTTTTCTCCTGCCCCCATCCCCTGGTAACCACCATTCTACCTTCTGTTTCTATGAATATGACTATTTTAGATATTTCATAGAGATGAAGCATACAGCATTTGCCTTTTCATGACAGGCCTCTTTCACTTAGCATAATGCCCTCCAGGTTCATCCATATTGTAGCATATGTCAGAATTTTCTTTTTTAAGGTTGAATAATATTCCATTCTATGTTTATGCCACATTTTGTTTATCCATTTGTCTGTCTGTGGACACTTGGGTTGCTTCCACCTTTTGGCTCTTTTGAATAATGCTGCTATGAACATAGGCATGAAAATATCTCACTGAGGCCCTGCTTTCAATTCTTGTGGATATATACTCATAAATGGGATTCATGAATCATATGGTAATCCTATTTTTAATTTTTTGAGGAACTGCCATACTGTTTACCATAGTGGCTGCAGCATTCCCAGCAGCAATGCACAAGGGTTCCAATTTCTCCACATCTTTGCCAACCCTTGTTATTTTCTGGGTGTTTTTTTTAATAGCAGCCATCCTAATGGGTATGAAGGGGTATCTCACTGTGGTTTTGATTAATAATTAGTGATGTTGAGCATCTTTTCATGTGCTTCCCGGCCATTTATATATCTTTTTTGGAGAAATGTCTATTCAAGTCCTTTGCCTATATTTTAATTGGGTTATTTGGTTGTTGTTGAAGTGTAAGAGTTCTTCATATATCCTGCATATTAACCCCATATCAGATATATGATTTGCAAATATTTTCTCCCATGCCTTATGTTGCCTTTTCACTTTGCTGACTGAGCCCTTTGATACTCCAGCCCACATTTTTAAAAACAAGGAAAATATGATAAAATGAAGAAAGAACCCAGCAGGAATGATGCCTGGGGGCCTCATTAGGTGATTTCTCCAAGTCCTTTGAACTCTGTGTTCTTGAATTCCAGTCCTCCTGGTGATGTTCCTCCCAAGCTCTTTGTACACTGCTTCGTCTTTACCCCATTAGCTCCAAACTGCTTCTAGAGAGAACGTGCCCCATTCTAAGTACCATCTGCCTTTAACACCCCATAACTTTCTTGCTGCTTCCTCCATGCCTGCAAGATGTGCCTTTTCATCCTGCAGCATCTTCAGCCTTGGGTGTTGTAATACAGCATCCTCAAATACACTTGCAACCTCTCTGCCATCCCAGGCAGAGACGAGTTTAAACTCTGCTTTTGTGGCAGCCATAGTGGTGGGACTGAATGTAGAGGCCTTTTGATGTAGGTATCAAAATTTCTCTGAGAAACAAGGTCTAATGGAAAGACCATCAAACCATCACTTCCTGGCTGTGTGACTGTTGACAGGTCACTTCACCTCTCTGAGCCCCCATTTCCTATCTGTAAGCATGAGGATAGCACCCCGACCCTGCTGGGATTTGATGAGCCTTGCTCGGGATAAAGCATGTGCAGTGCCGACTCAGTTCCTGGTGCATCTCTGGAGAGCTGGGCCGCTGGTAGTTTCTCCTTCTGGGCCCAGACCCTTCAGCCAGAAGGAAGCTCACCCAGCCAGGGCCCGGTCCACACAGAGGTTGCACAGTGCTGAGGGGCGGGAACAGAAGTCCCTCATCTGCCCCTGGCCTCTGGTAGCCCTGTGCCCCAAAGAGCCCAGGCTGCGTGAGAGGCTGCCACTGCCCAGCAGGAGACCCCCAAATATCCCTCCCTCGGTGACACCTTTCAGTGGCCCTCAGCTCTCCCTGGCCTGGAGTTCTTCCTACCCTCTGACTCACTTCCTTCTAACCAGAAATAAAACCTTTTCTCCCTCACCTTCCCACAGATTTCATCCTTTACCAAGCCCTGTAGATTGCCTGTCCTGCTCCTCGGCACTGCCATTACCCTTGTCCAAGCTGTTATCAGTTCTCTCCTGGATCAAGGACGTCAGTGCCCTGGGCAAATGCCCTCCTTATCTCCTCTTCCTTTGTCCCTGCAGTGCAATCTCCACAGGGCAGCAGCAGAAATGATCTCTCTACAACTTTTATCTGCTCATCTCAATCTCCTGCTTAAAACTTCTAAATACCTCCCTGGGTGCTCTTCAAAGGGGAAGTTCAAACTGCGAAACATAGCCTACAGGCTCCGTGTGTGTTCTGGCCTCTGTCTGCCTCTGGCCTCATTGCTCATGGCCTCTCCTGCATCACACTCCACAGTGCAACCAAATTGGATTTCTTTCGGTTGCTCCAACTAACTTTTCTCAGGGCTTTCACATATGCTTTCCCCTAACCTGGAACATTCTTCCTCCCTCTGGTTTTTATGCATCTGTAAGTTTCCGTTAAGATGTCACTTACTCTGGGAAGGCTCTCCTAACTCGTCCTCACGCTGAATTAGGTGCCTTATATGATTCCCCTGCCGTTTTGCATTTTCTCCCATCACACTGTGTTATCGTTACTGTCTCCCTTAGCTAGACTTGGAGCTCTGTGATGTCAGGGGCCATGTCTGTTTACCCCCTAGGGCCCAATACAGTGCCCAGCATGAAGCATGTTGTATGTTTGTCAGATGAATGGATCCCGATTTCCCTTTGCAATGCGGTCTTCATCCACTCACTCCCTTCCACCTCACTGAAGGACTTTCTGATCCCCAGATACATTGGACGTGGATCAGACCCTTTGCCTTTGTGCATACAGGTCTTTCTGGCTGGAAGGCCCTGCCCCCCACCCCCAACTTCAAACAAACTCCAACTTGTTGAAGCCTCGGGTCAAGTTTCATCTCAGTGAAGGCCATGCCTGAAGGGGACCATTAAAATAAAGATTTACTCTAGGTAGGCAGGGTAATTCTTAGCTCATTCTTCATTGTTAATGCTTTATTATTCTAACTCCAATATCTAGCAGCCTTCATTAGCCCACCCTAGCAGCCACACTGCCCCTCCTCTGGGATCTCCCATCTCTTTGCAGCACCTCCATTATGGCACTTGCCCAAGGTCTTGGGTGATGTTTTTTTGTTTGGTTGGTTAGTTGGTTGGTTTAATTTAGTTTAGCTTAGTTTTTTTTTTTTTTTTTCTCCCTGGAGGAGGTAGGAGGACATTGTTTGACCTTAACCCTCCTGGCTCCTTGTAAGGAGACCTTGGCTCATTTCTTCAATTAAAATGAGACATAAATTCTGTCCCCTCCCCCATCCTTTGTCCCCTCCTTGTTAGTGTGTCCACTCATTACTGAGACAAACCAGGGCTGCTTCCCTTTCAGGAGGCATCATTTTTCCAGTTAGCCTTTGATTGGAAACAGTACCATTACAGCTGGGCTGCTTTTAGTGACTGCTGGCGATAGGCGGCCTGGCCATATGGAAAGACCACTGGCCCAGGAGTCCCCAGTGCTAGCCCATCTCTGCCTCTACCCAAGTGTCTGAATGTGGGTAACTTCCTTTCCTTCCCTGGGCCTCAGTTTCCTCCTCTTCTGAACGATGAGGAGTTTGAATGTAATGTTTTGCTACTTAAAGTATGATCCGTGCACCAGGAACATGGAGCATCCGTGGGTAACTTGTTAGAAATGCAGAATATGTGGCCCACCCCAGACCTTGTAAATCAGAATCTTCTTTTTAACGAGATCCTCAGGTGATTCAATCCACAGTAAAGCTTGGGAAGCGCTGGGAACTTCGCAGATGAGAGAATCACTGAGGCTCTTGTTATACATAGTTTCCCCGGCCACTGTCCTGGAGCCCTAATCAAGTGGGACTGGGATGGGATCCCAGAACTTGTATTTGTGACAAGTACCCCATGTGACTCACATCCCTGAGGAAGTTTGGGCAACATTGGACAAATGGTTTATAAGGGCCCTTCCACCTTTGACATTCTGCAATGCTGTATGCAACTGGTTCACTACTGAGGATAGTAAATAGTGGTACATAATGCAGACCCCTAGGACTTACCCTTCTTTAAATTGGGTAAAGTACTTTTAGAAGCATCTAGGGTTGTGCAGGTGGTGGGTGGAGGGAAGGAAGAGGGATGACAACAACTTAAGCCAAGTCTTCTTGATTGGAGAAAATCAGCAGCCTCCAGGGTTCAAAGAGAAATTACCTGCTTACTCAAGACTGTCTCCTTGAAGCAGTCAGGCTTGATACAATCAGACTACCTGAAAGACCCTCTTGGAGCAATGAAAAGGGAGGATTAGAGATAGACGGGGCAGCATGTCTCTCACACTGGTGATGGGATGGAGGAGACAGGGCCAGAAAAGTTGACAATGAAACCGGGGGAAAAGCCTCTCCCGGAAGAGAGTCACATTCTCCAAACCCTCATTGCGGGTGCGTGTCCTGACAAGGGATGTTTTCCCATTTGTTGAGTGTATTTATATAAAAACTTTAAGAAAGGTCTAAAAACGAAATCACATTTAGTTATATGTTTAAAAAATCACCTTTATTTGGAAAAAGAAAAAAATTACCTAAGATCAGGACGGCCCTGGAAAGTCCAGGATAGGAAGTCGCCAGTTTTTCTCCATGTTTGGATTTGTTTTTCTTATAAATATGCCTTAAGTTCCGTTGCTGGTAGGTTTTGGCTACATCTGAGATTTAGACAGGTGGAGAGAATGTGGAAGGGCATTCAGAGGGTATTTTTCTGGGCAGAGAAAGAAAGGTAGACTCTGTCAGCAAGAGTGAAGTGTGAATGAGCATGGCACAGCCAGGGCCCGAGTCAGGGGAGGAGCTGGATAAGAAGGAGGCTGCTGAACTGTCCAGAGCAGAGGACCAAGTCTGCGCACAGCGGAAACTAGGACAGAATTGCTCAAGTCGGGGCTTTCCCTTTTTCACATTATCCCATATACCCAGTCCGGCCACCAGATCCTGATGCTTCTATATCAATAACTCCCTCCTCTCTACCTCCACTGCTCTGGCCTTAATTCAGGCTCTTTTCACGTCCCCATCTGGACTCTTGCAACAGTTGCAAAGATCCATTCTCAATATGTCTTTACATATGCAAGCTTTTTCTCAAGCTTGAAAAGGCCGTCTTTCTTCAGAAAACTGAATATAAGGAGATCTTATCAAAGTTAACAGCCTCTTGGGTCTTAGTTCTACTGGGCAAGATGCAAACTGCTCTCATTCAAACGGCCCATGAGCTCCTATAGGCTACTTAGATCCTCACTGAGTCCTGGTGAAAAGGAAGTGGAATTCACAAGAGCAGGGGTTCTCAAACTAGAGAGGTTCTCAGAATTCTCCAGAGAGCTTATAAAAACAGGAATCGCTGGGCCCTACTCCCCCAGTTCTTGATCCGGTGTAGGTGGTGTAGGACCTGAGGATTTGCATTTCTGGTGAGTGCCTGGGTGGTGCTGATGCTCTGTGAGCACCTTGAAGGTAGAAACCCTGCTTTATCTCTATATCCCCATGGCCTTCGCATAGGGTCTGGAGTGTGGGAGGCTTTCAGTAGCCACTGTTGAAAGAAGGAAACCATAAAAGAGAGAGAGATAGTGTAGTACTCCTAGGAAGAACGTCCTTCAAATACCAAACACCTTTTTTCTTTCAACTCAGCTCATACTGGTTTCTCCATTCTTTTAGTCTAAACCAGTGGTTGCCAAACTTCTAGAGTTCAGATCATCCAATTCTAAGAAGAAAAGAAATATCGATTTGATTTGAGCCTCTCCTAGGTTTACTCACTTTTTCGTTTGCCTTGTTAGGACATTAAAAGACAAACACACACGTGTCTTCTACCATGACCAACATTTCATAAAAGAAAGAACATTTTAATAACAAAAATGTTAAAAGGCTATGATCGCAAAACAAAAGATAGTCCTTTAAATGGAGTACATTTCTTTCTATGAAAAACCACATGATATTTCCTTAGTTTTCTCTTTCCACCATAATCTTGTGAACGTTTTATTACAGATTACCATTGGGTGCTGTACCAGCATTTGGGAACCACTGGTCTAAACCCACCCAAACTATAATTCCTCGCAGAACCCTGTGTACGGGGCCTATAACTTTGCCACCTCAGGTAATTTTTGGTTCTCAGGGAGGGCCATTTCTCACGCTATTCCGTCTGCTTGGAATGCTTGCTGCCCACCTGGAAAGCCCTTAATCTGTTCTCAAATCCTGCCAGTTCCATGATGTTTTCCTGACCTTCATCATCCTGGGACATTAATTGTCCCACACTTGGTGTTTCCATAGCACTCGCTCGTTTGTACTGGGCTCATTTATTAACAGGTCTAGGCTAGAACTCCTGGAGTCCTAAGACCAAGACCTCGATCTCGCAGATACCTTGGCAGGGAACCTGGAACGTAGTTATTTCTCCAGAGATGTTTTGATAAAAACCATGAAAAGGAGCCGGACTTGATCTGATGGGCAATAGACAACGATCATAAGTTCCCGGTCAGAGGAATGACACCTTCAAAATGATTCTTTAGAAAGATTTTACTTGCAGTGGAGACCAGGATAGACCAAGGTGGGAGAAAGTGACATCATGAGAAATCAGTGATGAGAAGGGCCTGATGATATTGGAGATGAAGACTGGCCTGGCCAGTCTTGTTGTTGTATCTAACTTTTCTTTGGATTAGGAACACTAAGAAGTCCTCCCCATATACTTTCATTGTCTCCACCAGAGTGATGGTCATGGGGCTAGTTGATAAAATACTGTATGGAGGAAGCATCCTCAATCACCTTAGTCCTTGCGAATACCTAGGCTGCTGGCATCTTTGCTTCTCCAGACACAGGTCAGATGGGAGCTGTAGGGTTGGCCCGCACAGTGAAGTTGGCTAAACTGTTTTCCAGGATCTCCGCCTCCTCTTTCTGTGCCCTTTCCTCCCTCCCTCTCCATCAACCTCTTCACAAGCCCAGTACCTTGTGTTCTGTTAATAAAACCCTATCTGAGAAAAATATTCAGTTTGTCACTTATGCCTGAAGGTGACATGATACGTAGGTGTTCCCTCTCCCAGAGAGTAGCTGCACATCAACCTACGGAGGGAGAAGAGCTACACTGTCCAAGGAATTGCAGGCAGCAGGTAGAGGTATTTTCAAGGAACCCACATGGAGTCTTTCTTGGGCCTCTGAAATCACAGTACTAGAAGTGACCACCTATGCCACTGGCACAGACTGACCTTGGCCAAAGCATGGTAAGCATAAAGAGTTCATTTGATTCCTGCTCAACTCTGGAAGGGAGATCTGAGATCTTATATGTTGCAAATGTGCTGTGCTGTTAGCTATGGTGTTTCCATCATACATTGATCCTCAGCTTCCTCATCTATAAAATTAAGGGGTCATTTAAAATATAAAATAATGTCTAAGTTTTTCTGCCAGCTTGGACATTTTGTGGTTATATGATCATCGGTTCAATGCTTTAAAAGAAAGAGAGAGAGAGAGAGAGAGAGAGAGAGAATGTCAGCCAGAAATATTGAAATCAAATTTTATTTTTGGAAAATGACATTACACACATCTTGCAAATGTACACAGAAATGAGAATGAAATGAAGAACAGAGCTTGAGAGCCAAAATGATTTCAAGAGCAGCTCTGTGGCTGCCCGGTGTTGAACGCTGTGAATCCGCAGCATTCACAGTTCACAACACGTTACACACATGGGGAACTTCTCTAGACTTTGAAGTCCTCTGCCCAAAGAAAGCCCTCATCAAATTGCGGAGGGAGGAAGAGGGATATTAACAGGCACAGGAGATGAAAAGGGTCTGCTCCAGCTGGTTTACACGGGCCTCGCCAAACCTACCAGTCCAAGTGGGAACAGCAAACCATAAAGGAGGATGCCTTCTTGGAACACTGCTTTTGAATCACAGCCTAAGAGCGGGCTAGGCATTGCATGGGAAACCAACAGCAATGCATAGAAACCCATGTCCTTGTCTTTTCTGGCTATAACTATTCTAAAGGGGCAGCTAAAAATCCCTAAATATCTATTGTCTTTCTCTGTTTTCCTTTTCTGTTTTAAAAGTAATTATTGGTCATTGGTCAAGAAGAGCCTTCTGAGGGCCTCTGAATATTTCAAAACTTCTGCAAGGATAAGGGACATCTTTGTCCACTGTCTTTAGATTATATGTGATTCTGAGAACTATTCAATTCTGCAGTGTCATCAGATGGCCAAAGAGGCTCCCAAGTTGCCACTGATTTTTATGCAAAGGGGAGCTGAGTCTTTGATCACAATGCCAATCCTTGGGAAATGGTCAATAACTACTGAGAGAATGTTGAGAAATATCTTCCCCCCCCTTTTTGGTTTGTTTGTTCTTTGCTGACTTGACTTGGCAAAAATTATTGGCCCCTAAATCAGTTATTTACAACCGTAAGACACCTGGGAGCAGCAGGAGGGAGAAGGCAAGGGAGGGAAGAGGGACCACAAGGAAGAATATATTCTTTTCAGAGGTTAAAATGAGTTATTTAAGAAATGTGATGTACAATACCATGCATTTACTCTCCAAAGCTAGTCACTAGCAAGCTAACGCCTCTAACACTACAACCACCAATTACAGCTGTTTTGCTACAGTAACTGAGTTCTAACTACAGCTATAGGGCAGAAAGGGTGGGCTGTTTCCATTTTAAACTTTCTCCCTTTGAAAATGGCCATAAAAGCGTTTTCTGTACAAGTTTAATGACACAAAAAGGTGACCGAAAACGTTTTAAAAAACTTACCACACATGAGAAATGCGAAATTCAATCAAAACATGCATTAGTTGTATACAAGTCATAAGGGATCATTGGCTTCAAGCTGCAATGTACTACAGGACCGTACGTTGGAGACATTTTGGTATAACCTCTTACTTGCTCAAATCCCTTTAAGAGAACTTATAAAGTAACGGCATTGGAAAGGGCATTCCATATGGCAGCGCTAAGCAGTGACATTCCCAAGGGCTGTGCACCCTGTCGAATAAATTAGAACCTACAAGATGGCTTCTTTAGTTCCATTAATTACTCTTATATGGACTGCCTGCACAGGATCATGAACAGTTGGTGTCAATAGTAAATGTTTAGGTGGATTTAGTAACAGAAGGAAAAATACAATTCAATTATGTGACTATTTCTTTTTATATTATGGAATTGCTAAATACCCTTACCATTTAAACCAACCCAAATTGCCTATCAGTTTAACTTAAAAAAAATTCAATATTTGTCAAGCCTTATGTTTATAAGGTTATTATAGAGAGCTTATTGTGTAACAGTAAAACTTGAAACAAATTGTTCCCCCACCCAACACCAAATGACAGGAGAAATTACCTGTGGTTTCTCACTATATTGTATTGCAGCTTTTAAAGTTATGAGCAAATTAAACAAAATCAGTTCATAGTATTTAGCTGATATGAATCCATAGGTGGATTCTTCTGTTCAGCTGATTATTTCTCTGAGCACACTTCACTGCTCCACAAAATGGTGGGCTAAAAGGAACCACAAATTGGTCTGTACAATGCTTGGGAGGCAAAGACCCAAAGATACGTGAGTTATAGGGAAACTGCTTGTGAGGATCTGCTTCGGGGAATTACAACTGAAACCGTTGAAGAAAGGGCCAGGATCGGATTGATTCCCACCAACAAACTTCTAACGGGACTCAGGTAGGATCAGGGCTCATTGAGTCTGGAAATAACCTCTCATCACCAAGGCAAAATCACAGGGCTAAGAAGAGGCATATGTCCAACACCTAGATAATGAGGAAGGAAAAAATAAAAAAGGGAGAGAATAAAAGAGAGAAGAATTGCAGAGGACAAAGGAGAGATGTTTGTACTGTGGAAAGAGAGCGTGATAAAACAGAGTATAAAACTGAGAGCAGGGCTTCCCTGGTGGCGCAGTGGTTGAGAGTCCGCCTGCCGATGCAGGGGACACGGGTTCGTGCCCCGGTCTGGGAAGATCCCACATGCCGCGGAGCGGTTGGGCCCGTGAGCCATGGCCGTTGAGCCTGCGCGTCCGGAGCCTGTGCTCCGCAACGGGAGAGGCCACAACAGTGAGAGGCCCACGTACAGCAAAAAAAAAAAAAAAAAAAAAAAAAAAAAAAAAAAAAAAAAAAAAAAAAAAAAAAAAAAAAAACTGAGAGCAAATATGGTGAAGTAGAGAGAGAAAGAAAAGACTAAGAGATACACAGGGGAGGTAAGGTAGAGAGCGGCAAAAAGCCATTGATTTCCTCAGGTTATTAACCCATAAATGAAAAGTTCCAGTGCCTCTAAGTCTTTGTCTTAGTTTACAAGATGTTTGCTCTGACTTCTGTTGTGCTATCTGTCCTCTCCCAACTAGTCTGTCCTTCTCATCTGGAGCAGGAAGATGTCTTAATTCCCAATGAGAATTCCATACTCCCCTAGCCCCGGGCATCCAATGTAAGACAAGATTGCTTCTGATTCCAGAAGATGTTGAAGCCTGTAAACTAAGGAATAAAAAGTTAGGCAGTTAGAAGGGGTAGGGGCTCAAGAGTCTTGTCATATGATAAACAGTGTCGCACTGCCTAGGCCACAGTGGGAGGCCTGCTTGGATACTTAACAGAAAACAAGCAGGAAGAAACCCTAAGAGGCTGAGTATAAAGACCACACTAGATCTTTGAGTATGGCGATAAGCTTGGGGACCAGGGTGGGAGAGACAGAAGAGGAAGTCACCCTCTCCTGAAGAGACAGGAGGAGCAAAATTCTTTAGCCAGACATACTGAAAGACCGGCTGATGGAGAAGGAGCCTTCTGGTCTCTGAGAAGAAAAAGTGGAGGGGGCTAGGAGAAGCTGCCAAGTCTCAGTCCATGGTAGGTTGCCCGCTGGAGCCAGGGCTCTGTGTATTTTCCTCCCTGAGGGTGTATCTTGGTTGCTGTATGGCAAGAACCTCCAGCCTTGTATCTACTAGGGAAGTGACTTCTGCTAGCCAGAGGAAGAATAAAATTGGGAATTCATTTTTTTTTTTTTTGCGGTATGCGGGCCTCTCACTGTTGTGGCCTCTCCTGTTGCGGAGCATAGGCTCCGGACGCGCAGGCTCAGCGGCCATGGCTCACAGGCCCAGTCGCTTCGCGGCATGTGGGATTTCCCCGGACTGGGGCATGAACCCGTGTCCCCTGCATCAGCAGGCGGACTCTCAACCACTGCGCCACAAGGGAAGCCCGGGAATTCATTTTTAAGAAATGATTTGTGTTCTCTTGGCCCATGATCATAGTGCTTAGGGCTGACTAAGGGTAATTCATTGAGGGTTAACAGCACTGGACTGGGTCTGGGCCACCAAAAGCCAGAGAAAATGTTGGAGATGTATCTCCAGCCAAAAGGTAGGCGAGAGGAATCAAGGCAGTATTCTTGCTCCAGGTGGTCACAACTACAAAGAAGAGGAAACCCTGCATGGAATCATAGAACAGTGGATGAGGCTACATATGGGGTCTCCTTCTTGGGCAGAGGCAGAAGTGTGACAGCCTCAAAGTTTCATACCAGGGCTTCCCTGGTGGCGCAGTGGTTGAGAGTCCGCCTGCCGATGCAGGGGACACGGGTTCGTGCCCCTATCCCGGAAGATCCCACATGCCGCGGAGCGGCTGGGCCCGCGAGCCATGGCCGCGGAGCCTGTGTGTCCGGAGCCTGTGCTCCGCAACGGGAGAGGCCACAGCAGTGAGAGGCCCGCGTACAGCAAAAAAAAAAAAAAAAAAAAAAAAAAAAGTTTCATACCAGGAGAGAGACCTAGGAAGCCCAGCAATTGCAAGGCTCCATGGCTACACAGGAGGTCTCAGGTCACTTCCGGCATATCAACGGCTAGGCCTTTATTCTGTCTAGTTTCCTGGTACTAAAACATAGGACTCTAACCCCTCCCCA
This sequence comes from Mesoplodon bidens, assembly GCF_964165515.1. Taxonomy (NCBI): domain Eukaryota; kingdom Metazoa; phylum Chordata; class Mammalia; order Artiodactyla; family Ziphiidae; genus Mesoplodon; species Mesoplodon bidens. The sequence goes on along the minus strand of NC_138163.1, from coordinate 44,278,631 downwards.
GTCCCAGATGTGCTTCAAAACAGTGATGGTTTACTTAGGAAGCCAGCCTAGGCCTCAAAGCCAAATCTTTTAATGCAATGAAGACAATACAGGAGTGAGGCCTGGTCTTAGAAATCCAAGTGGCCCCATGTGGCCAAGGACAGTTCCAATGTTTTTAAAAGAAATATCCATGCTTTTTATTCCCATGGCAAACTGGACAGTGAAGGAGGTCATTCAAACCCCACTGTCCCAGTGCGTCAGTCTGGGGAAGTCTCTAGGCATAGATGTTTTTGAGGTGCGCTGAGCTTGGGGAACATTCCCATCAGTGTGCTGGAGCTCATCTTGGAGAATTGGGCATGCTTGTGCCCTTGTCCAAGGGAGATGCATTTTTTTAAAAAGATAAGCTATTTAGAAAAATATCTGAGGGGGATTGGGGACATGTCCATCCAGAGTACTGAAGGGACTAAGAAGTAGACACAATTTTGTCCAAGGCAAGCACTGGATTGCTGGTCTAAGACTTGGGTTGGGTGATTCAAAGAAGGATCTAGAGGCTCAGACCCCTTCTTCTTGCCTTCTTCTGATAACAACACATCTCCTTTAAGGTTCCTTGGTTACTTCTGATTGAGGAGGAAAAGCAGGAAGGAGAGAGAATTTCCTGAGGAGTGGGGTAAGCCCAGAAGGAGGCCTTTTGGAACTGAACTAATGAATACCTAGTTCCCAGGAAGAACCTTGCTGTGAGGAAAACTACATCTTCAGACCTTGTTTCCCTGGTTTCTGCCATGGAAGGCCACAGGAGCAGTGTACACAAGAAGATAAGTATGGTGTGTACAGCACATAGCTTGCTATTTTAGTGCAAACACAAGGAGTCAATGTTTAACATCAGCCAGGGTACATTTTAGTCACAAAGCCCCTTGCTTATACCTGGAAATTGTCCCCATCAGGGCAGGATGGCTATGGGGACATTGTGGATGAGGGCAACCATGGCAAGGTCAGGTTATTTTCTCTAGCTTGTCTCACTCCCATATTTTAAAAGAAATCATTGCCAGTGAATGGTAGCCACACTCATTTAAGAAAAATACTTAAAAGTCATCTCAGAAAGTCAGGATGAACAAAGCTATTATTCTTCCCTCCCTCCCTCCCTTCCTCTCTCCCTTCCTTCTTTCCCCTGCTCTAGGAACAAGAAACATTTCTCTCAGCCTACAAAGACCAACCAGTATGAGATGAGATGAAGTGAGCTGACAGGGGACACCAGTCTTCCCCCATCCCATTTGAACAGGGAAGGAGCTCCGGGGGCTGTTCTGAGGACTCTTCAAGGTAGGGCAGTGATCCCCTGTGTTGGATAGACAAGGTCAGCAACCCCACTGTTCCTGTTGGTCCTCGATGCCTCCTTCTCTTTGGGGACATCTGCAGTCCACGTGGATGGGAACCATGTGAATACAGGGAGAAAGAGCCGTATTAGGTTGCTGGGTGGATTTCCCACTGAGATCAGGGCAGCAGCATATGGCTCCAAGATGCAACATGACCCTGGGAAAGAATTCTCAGGAGCCTAGTGGAAGGCAATACAGTTCAGTGGGAAAAGGCCTTGGAATAAAAGCCAGGAGATGTGGGTTCTAATCCTAGCTCTGCCCCTAGCCAGCTGTGTGACCTTGGGGAAATTACTTTACCTCTGAATCTCCGTTCCTGGCCTGGAAATGAGGAATTTGGAGTAGATGATATGATCTTAAGGTTCCTTCCAGCTAGAAAACTCTATGATTCAATCTAGGCTAACACTAAAGTCCTTAAGGACACAAAGCAGTCATGCTAATGGCTATCCTTTCCAAAACAGTAAAGAGAAAAGGAACTTTTCTCTCAATTTACCCCTAGTTAACACTACTTATGAAGTTGTTCAGCCCAGCCCCATATATACATTTTCCCTTTCTTTGTCCCTATTTCTACTTCTGTAAGGAAGAAAAATCAGGAGGTAGGAACAAGCAACAGATGGATTGTGTGTATGTGTCTGTGTGTGTGTCCTAGAGGGAGGGAGATTGGGGCAGGGGGAGCGGCGGCAAATCCTTGCTGAGCAACGTGCTACTTGCTGACTCTGCAGAAGGTAACACAATGGGACTTTCGTAGTAAAACTGGATTGGATAAAATTGAGAACCAATGACAGGGGTGAAGGTGCTCAGTAACAACCAGATTTCTTTTTGCCTTGAAAATTGGCCAATTTAAAATGCAATTGTTAAAGGATTGAATTTTGAACTATACCAAACTCCCCTCAAGTGGCAGTACAGAAACATTTCCTTATAATTGATTTTTTTAAGGTAGAAATTCTATTATTATTATAGAAGACAATAATAGGAATTCTTTGATTATTATAGAAGGTTGAAAGATCATTCTAAAGAAAATATGGCCACTGAATATTTTCTAATGGTACATATGCCACAAGCAAGGGAACACTCAGAGGTGTAGCATAGGGCATGGACATGAGGAAATCTGAGTCTCTCCTCTGGTCTTGCTCTTTACCAGTAGGTCATTTGGCTGCCTCAGCCTGCATTTCATCTTAAATCGAAGGAATTGGACTAAATGAGATCTGGGGAAAGATTGTGGGTGAAATCTTTGGGGAATCGGACCTGCAGTTTAGAAACAGACCTCCTACCACTCTCTACATCCTCCAACCCAAGTACCAATTTTCCCCAATTAACTACAAATTGCTCTGGCAGGCACTAAGCAAACCTTGAACTTCTAGAAAGAAGTAGGGGGTAAGCACAATGGGCTTCTTCATGGTTTCTAACAGCCTACAAATAAAGGAGAGGGGCAAAAAGAGATTCTCATAATTTTGGGTTCTTCAATGACCAGTTTTACCAGGAATCAATACTACCAATATCTGGACTTTCCTTGAACCAAAACTGTTTTATGTAGCTAAGGACACCTGAAGCTTGTCTAGGGGCATCTGATCTACCCCATTCCATCACGAGTTTCCTCCTACCCAGTGCACATCAGCAATGCCACCAAGTTGTCACTGATCCATGACGGGGTGTCCTGTAATATCTCCTAATTATGAAGCAGTTGCACACACACACACACACACACAGAGCAAGCTCATTCTAGTTAAAGTGGAGGAACAAATGCAAGTCATTCAATAGCCAAACAGCAGCTTGGCTTCAAATGCTGCGCCTTTCCAACTATCTGAACAATTACAAAGAAATAAGGACATCTTCATATCTGCTAAAAGCAAACACAGAACTGGCATGCATGGCTTTCACTTAATTTAGTTGCCTTTGCCATTATGGGCTATGATTACAGACAAAAAGCAGTGTTATGAACCTGTACCTCAAAGACTGAGAACTATTTCAAATGATCAGTCCTTAGCAAAGAGAAATCCTTTCTAGTGTAAAGACAAGTGAAAGGACTCTCTGTCTTCAGTATGAAATATCAGGATTATAGATAAAAAAGAGCTGCTTAAAATATGCCATAACATTTCATTTAAAATATAATCAGAATGTCTGGTCCACATTGAAATTATTAATGTAAGCATAACTGTTAAAAAGTTATCAAAAGACTGATTCTATTGAATTGGCCTCTGCTATTCATTTTGTTTTTTCCTGGAGGTTTCTGGTTGGCAGTGACAGCATGATTTCTAAACTACATTATTCTTCTGCATTTTTTTTGGTAAATTTTCTGCATGTGTTTTTTAGACAAAAGAAAAATCACCAGTTTATAAAAAAGGAGCCTGAAGAGTTTGCTCCTGAAATATAGACACGAGGTTTTATAAAAAGGATATTGGTTTCTTGCTATAAAAAGCGACCGAAAGGTGTCAGACCTGAAAACAAATTCTCACAGTGTTTTCAGTGTTAGCTGTTGACAAGGCATTCAATAGAACAGAGATAGATGGATACCGTATGGTTTGTGTTAGACAGCCTCCTAGAGCAATCAGGTATATGGAAGCCGCTCACCCCCAACTCTTATTAATTGCTTATTGATTCTAAATTGCCCCAGTGGAGATGTTGACAAGGAATTCACTGTGCTGTATAAACACTACTGAAATGTCTACAGTGTTTTCCAATTTTGCCTGGTTTCTTTAAGGTAGCCCTGCACCGGGGTCCTAAGCATCTGGTGTCAGAATGACAAGTTGCTGGTGTTTCTCCCCCTTGACAGCCAGAATTGGCGTTAAACAACAAACTGGGGGTTTAATCAGGAGTGAAAAGCCAGGCTGGGGAGCTGCCTTGCCGTCTTCCAAGGATCCTCCAGCATTCTTGAGATGGGGAGACAAGGGGCACTTGTATTTGTCACTCTTGGATTTGCCAATGAGTTTTCTTCCCCCCCACACACATCTTAAGTGCCATGTATGTAAACAACGCTCTACAGAAGGAAGACTGTCATGTATGAGCAAAGTGAGACGGGGGAAAATAATGCAGGCGCCTCAGTATTCAATAGAAAGGTCATGGACTAGCACATTTTGCATCCTTGGAAAGTTACCCCAAAGGATGGTTATCAATCTATCTCTTATAATTGGTAACTGTGGATCAGTGGCCCAGAGGAGAAATCACAGGAAAATAAACCCAACATATTACAGTGTGTTTTTAAAAGTAACAACAACAACAACAAAATAAAAACTTGAAAGCACCAATAGCCCTGTTGGACACTTGAGCAGAAGTACCCTATTATAACGGTGAGCTTGGATTTGTACTCTGGACTCTGAACATTCTCCTCCTTCACATGGAATCGCCAAGTGAGTCTGAGTCATCCAAGGACAGAGGCAGGTACAGGTCCTGTAAGAAGATAAGAGATAAAGTTAACTCTCCTTTTCTTAACATCTTGGGCTCTGGAATGGGCAAGATTATATGGATGCTTTTTAAAAAACTAATATTTTCTCTAATTTTTATTTTGAAATAATTATAGATTCACAGGAAGTTGAAGTACAGGGAGGTAGCCTTGTACAATGTACCCTTCATTCAATTTCCCCCAGTGGTAACATCTGCAGTTTTCCACGCACTTTGTGTGTGTGTGTGTGTGTGTGTGTGTGTGTGTGTGTGTGTGTAGTCCTATGGGACTTTACCATATGTGTATATTTGTGTGACCATCATCACAGTCGAGATACAGAAATGTAGCCTTACTAAAGGGCTCCCTCGTGCTACCCCTTTACAGCTACATCCACCCCTACCCCATCCCTAAGCCTTGGCAACCAATATTCTGTTTTCCACCTCTACCATTTTGTCATTTCAGATGTTATACAAATGGAATCATACAGTATGTAACTTTTTGGGGTTGGCCTTTCCCATCAGCATAATTCCCTGGAGATTCATCAAGTTGCTGCCTTTAACAGTAGTTCACTCCTTCATATTGCCGAGCAATATTCCATAGTGTGGATGTACCACAGTTTGTTTAACCATTCATCGGTTGAAGGGCATGTGGGATGATTCCAATTTTAGGCTATTACAAATAACACAGCTATAAACACCATGTACAGGTTTTTGGGTTAACATAGTTTTCACTTCTCTGGGATAAATGCTCAAGAGTACAACTTCTAAGTTGTGTATTATTGCATGTTTAGTTTTGTAAGGACTGCCATATGTTTTCCAGAGCGACTGTACCATTTATATTCTCACCAGAAAAGTATTAGTGATCCAGTTTATTCACATCCTCACCAGTATTTGGTGTTTTCACTACTTTTTATTTTAGCCAGTCTTGTGGGTTTGTAGTGATACCTCATTGTGGTTTTAATTTGGATTTCTCTGATGACTATGACGTTAAACATCTTTTCATGTGCATAGTTGACATCTATAATTCCTCCTGAGTTCAACTGAAGAAACAATTCCTCAGAAATGTTTCTTCATGTCTTTTATTCATTTTCTAATTGGATTCTTCTTATTGTTGAGTTTTAACAGTTATTTTCATATTCTATATATGGCTTTGGTTAGATATGTGGCTTGCCGTCTGTAGCTTGTATTTTCATAACTTTTGCATGGTCTTTGACAGAGCAAAAGTTTTTAATTTTGATGAGGTCCAATTTATCCAATTTATCATTTTTTTCTTTTATGGGTTACACTTTTGTTGTCAAATCTAAGAACTCTTGGCCTAGCCAAAGATCAGAAGATTTCCTCCTATGTTTCCTTTCTAAATGCTTTACATTTACATCTATAATCCATTTTTGAGTTACTTTTTACATAAGATATGAGGTTTGGGTTAGGGGTCGTTTTTTTGCCTAGGGACATCTAATTGCTCCAGCACCATTTATTGAAAAAGCTATCTTTCTTCCACTGATTGACTTTTGTAGCTTTGTCAAAAATCAGTTGTGGATGTGTATCAGTTGTGGGTTCATTTCAGGCCCCCAGAGAGCTGCCAGGCCCTGAACAAATGGCTAACCCAGAAAATGTACCCCATCACCTAAGTCCAATTTATTTCTTCATGCTTCCACTTCCCACCAGGAATTAGGATTCATGGCTCCAATACTGCCTCAGGCCTTGTCTATGTCTTGGGGAGATGGGATGATATGGCATTGGTTTTTTTCCCACCGTTCCCAGAGCTCTATTTGGAGATCCTTGTGATTACTCCTGGACTTACTTCACCCATTGTCTGAATCAGAGCTTTTCAAATCTCTCTCTCCATCTCTCTCTCACTTCTCTTTTAAATTCTCTATTCAAATGAAATTTTTCTTGGAAGCCAAATATATGAAATAAATAAAAGTGTAGTTGTTTTGGTTGAACCATACATGGCGGAGGCAGAATCTCACCCATCCCCAGATGAAACACAGTTTGAAAACCACTGTTTTCATTTACATTATCAGCAAATACTAAAGGAAACTGAAAATTTTACGGTCAAGTCTCTGGATATTTAAGAGACTCTCTTTGGTAATGGAAACAGAGAACTTCAGTAGCGGATAGCCCAAGAAAATTAGAGAATGCAGCTTCTCCTTGAGGTAAAGGAAAAAGTGAAGATGAGGAAGGGGTACAAGAATGGGGAGGAGAGGGACTTACTTATCTAACACTGATAATGACTTTTGCTGAGAAAGAAGGGGCAGGAAGTCTGTTAGGCCGCTTAGAATGGAAAGAGAAGTAAAGTGTATTCAGAAACTTGAGGTCTTAGTCCTGGTTAAGTAGTACTGTGACATTGAATAAGTCTTTGAGTCTTGGTTTCTTCATCAAGAAAATACAGAATGTACAATCTGTAAGGTCTCTACCAGCTCTGAGGACTCTCAAAGAAAGACTGATTCATTAAAAAACACAACAAAGGCAACTATAGCAAATAGATTCACTTCTCACCAACCCATAATCCCTACACTGTAAATCAGGGGTTGGAAAATTTGCTCTCTAAGGGGATAGATAGTAAATATTTTAGGCTCTCTTTGCTGGTCACATATGGTCTCTGTCACACAGTTTGTTTGTTTGGGTTTTGTTTCTTTTACAATGCTTTAAAGATGTAAGAAACATTTTTTACATCAGGGGGCCATCCAAAACGACCAGGCCATACACATGATTTGGTACTCTTGCTCTAAACTACCAAACAACATTTCTTAGAAAACTGATAAACAGGAAGTACAACACTGAGGAAACAATAGGAGGGCAATAAAAAACACACATAAAATTGAATTGAGGCAAAGTGGCATACAATGGAGTTGCATCTCTGAAGGCATTCAGTTCTCCACAAATTGAGTAAAGTGAAAATTGAACATAGTCAAAGTATCTTTGAGCTCTAGACTTCAAGAATAGTGGGGAAAGACTCTATGAAAATCTACTCCTACACAAATGCAGTAACACTGGAAAAAATTGTCAAAATCAACTTTTTCAGAACTCTGGAAATTAACCAAAGGCTTGCAACAATCCAAAAAAATGTTTATTCAAGAAAAATGGCCTAATCTCAGCAAGAATACCGAAATTTGGGGTGCTTTAACTTGCCCTATTTCTATTCTCCCTCTCCCCAGCTCCAGGGTATCTCTGAAAACCAACAGCCTCACAACTACAGTCTCTGAAAAAAACCTAGCAGCCACTGGAGGATGCAGAATGGGCTTGGAGCTCCCCCAAATGCCCTATTCCCAGAGAACTGTCACTATTTGACTTGTCTGGTAGCTCCAACTTGTGGGGCTCTTCTTTATTTGACCTGACTCAGAGCACACTCACTGTGAACAGCCTTTTCAGGGAGCATTAATCAGCTGCAATTGTTTAAAATCACAGCTGCCTAGCGCGGGGGAAACAGTTGGGGCAAATGAAGCTGCTCAAAACCTTAAAAGGAAAAGCTGGAGAATTCATGTCCATAGGGGACTTTGAAAAGTTCTGAAAATATTCCCAGGAATCTCTAAGGCCAGGCACATGTTCAGGACTGGGTATATTCTCAGAAAAGACCTGAGAAGTTCCTAATCTCTCACCTCTGGTTGGCCTTGAGGCCCTGCGCAAACAGCAAGTGAAGGCTGAGGCAAGCTGCCTGACAGAGTATTGAAATCAGGCTCCAACACACACACACACACGCACACACACACACACAGAGCCCTTCAGCAAAGGCTGGGAGACTTATTGGATCAAAGCATTTAGGAAATCTAGGAAAATTATCCTTCAAGAATGAAGGAGAAATCAACACATTCCCAGATAAACAAAGACAGAGCTAGCAGACATGTCCTATAAGAAATACTAAAGAGAATCCTTCAGGGAGAAATGAAAGGACAGTAGACAGCAATCCACATAAGAAATAAAGAACACTGGTAAAGGTAAATACATAGGTCAATACAAAAGAAATTATAAATTAATTTTTCTAACTCTTTTCTTCTATTATCCAATTCAAAAGACAACTGCATGGACTAGTAATTATCAAGATATGTTGATGGACTTATTATGCATGAAGATGTAATTTGTATGTGAATAGGAACACAAGGGGGGGAGGAACAGAGATATATCAATACAATAGCAAAAATTTTATATAAAGTTGAAATTAAGTTGATATTAATCCAAAGTAGATTATGTTAAAATGTTAATTGTAATCTCCAGGGCAACCACTAAGAAAATAACTCGAAATAAAATTAGTAAAAATACAACAAGGGAATTAAAATGGTATACTGGAAAAATACCTAAGATAAAAAGGGCAGAAATACAGGAGTGAAGGGACAAAAAAAGACATAAGACATATGGAAAATAGCAAATGGCAGACATAATTCCTGATTTACCAATAATTACATTAAGCATAAGTAGATTAAGCACTCAAAGGAAAAGGCAGAGATTGGCAGAATGGATTTAAAAACATTCAGCTCTATGCTGTTTGAGACATAATTTACAATCAAAAACATAAATAGGTTGAAAGTAAAGTGATGAAAAAGATTTACCATGCAGTTAGTAACCGAAAGAGAACTGGAGTGGCTATACTAATATCAGAAAAAATAGATTTTAAGACAAAACTTGTTACTAGAGACAAAGAAGGACATTTCATAATGATAAAATATAACAATTAAAACATATCTGTGCCTTAACAACAGAGCACCAAAATACCTGAAGCACGAAATGACTGAATTGAAGTGAGGAATAAACAATTCAGCTATAATGGTCGAAAACTTCAATACCCCACCTTCAGTAATGGATAGAATAACTAGGCAGAAGACCAACAAGGAAAGAGAAGACTTGAATGACAGACACTTCAAATAATTACACATCTAATCTACTCCATCCAACAACAGCAGAATACACATTCTTCTCAAGGTCCCATGTAATGTTCTACATGACAGATCATATGTTAGCCCATAAAACAAGTCTCAATAAATCTGAAAGGATTTAAATCATACAAAGTATGTTCTTCAACTACAGTGGAATTAAATTAGGAAGTAATAACAGAAAGATATTTGGGAAATTCACAAATATGTGGAAATTAAACAGCACACTGCTAAATAATCAATGGGTCAAAGAAGAAATCACAAAGGAAATTAGAAAATACTTTGAGATAAAGGAAAATGAAATAACAATATACCAAAAGTTATGGGATGCAGCTAAAGCAGTGTTCGGAGGAAAATTTATATGAAATGTTCAGAATATGCTAACTCACAGAAACAGAGAGTAAATTAGTGGTTGCCAGGTGGGTGGGTGGAGGGGGAAGAGGCTGTGACTACTGATGGGCATAGGATTTCTTTTGAAGGTGATGAATACATTCTTGCACAGCTTTATGATTATTCTAAAAACCACTAAACTGTGCACTTTAAAAAAGGTGAATTTTATCTCAGTTATTTTAAAAAATAGTACTTTTGAAAATCTTTTACATTGACAATTGAATACTTAAAAAATTTTTTTTATTGAAGTATAGTTGATTTACAATGTTGTGTTAATTTCTGCTATACAGCAAAGTGACTCAGTTATACATATATATTCTTTTTCATATTCTTTTCCATTATGGTTTATCACAGCATATTGAACATAGTTCCCCGTGCTATACAGTAGGACCTTGTTGTTTATCCATTCTATATACACCAGTTTGCATCTGCTAATCCCAGACTCCCACTCCTACCCTCTTCCACCCCCCTCCCCCTTGGCAACCACCAGTCTGTTCTCTATGACCCTGATTCTGTTTCTGTTTCATAGATAGGTTCTGAATACTGTTTATATGATTCCTGAGCAGGCAACCCTATATAGCAATATGCATGTATTGGTGCATAGTGTATACAGTAATATTCAGTAAGTAATGATGTGTAGATATGTAAGAGGTGGTTTTGTAGAAATTTTGTTATATGACTATATTGTGACCACTGATGAATTCCATAAGTTAAACTTACACATAATGCAAGTCCACTGTAATAGAAACAGCACAGGATTAAGAGCCAGGAGACCTAGGTCCTAAGCCTAACTTCCCCTTTCAGGGTCTTTGCTTCTGTATCTGAAAATTGAGGAAGATATAGACTATAACATCTTTAAGTTTCCTTCTAGCCCTAAAATTCTATAAAATATAACTTGGATCATTACATTTTGTTTTTCTCTAGTTACACCAAAGCAAGGGAAAGGAGGCAGGCACTACCAAGTTAGTGAACTCCCTGGGCATTTTTCAGGCAGCACACAAGGGCCTTTTCATTATGGAAGCCACTTTGGGTCCCACCGCACTGAACCATTGGGCTTCAGCATTCACCCCTGTTCTGAATCATTCATGTAACAGATCCTTCAGTGTAGCTGGTTGGTTAGTGGAAATAAATATCTGAGAAAGACTGTTCCAGACTGTTATCTCAGAGGAAGAGGGGACAGGCCTGGGAGTAGAATTGGGAGGCGACTCCACTTGCAGCTGCTGTGACTTGGAATGGGTGGGGTGAGGCGCAGGCTATGGAGAAAATCCAGAGGACTAGGCCTAGGTCTGAACTTCTGTACTTCTGCCCTCCGTCAATTTATTTAGTATTTAACATATATTTTCTTGTATGCGTAGAACAATGCTCAGGAAAAGGAATTATCTCAACATTCTGTTTTTGTTGATGGATATGTAGAAATACAGAAACGCACATATTGCTTAACAATACAAGTAATTTGCACCTGAAATTCATTTGCTTAGTCCCCTGGAGCCCTACAGAACAAAATGTTTGTAACAAATACAGCTGTGCTGGCGATACTATTGCATTAGAGAAAACAAAAACTTGGTCTCTGGTCCAAGAAGCTTATAGTCCAAAGGAAGTCAGAGAGTTTTGAGAAACCTGGCTCCTAGTTTGGGTTTACTTTTTCCCAAATGTGCCCTGTGCTTTTCTGATGGTGTGGCTTTGTCCTTGCTGATTTTTTTAAAAGCTGGAATGCCCGCTCTCTTCACCAGCCATCAAAAGCCTACCCAGGCTTCAAGGTCCCACTTAAATGTCACCTAGTCTATAAAGCTTTCGTGTCTCCCACCCTCCCACAGTCCGACGTCTTTCCTACCCTCCTTTGTGTGCTCCTGCAGTTCTTTATTCGCTCTTGATTACACTACCAAAATCCACTTAGAGTGGTGTCTGTGATGTAAGATTCAGGACCCTGCTTTATTCATCAAACTATCTCTCTAAGCAGTTACAGGATGACAGAAAAAAAAAAAAAGGTCTGGAAACACAGAGGGAAATGTATGTTTAAATAATGTTAGTTATGTTTTCAAATAATATGTCAAATATATTTTCCTTCAATCTCCAGGCAACTTGGCAAGCAAAATGCCTCCAAATTTAAAGCCATGAGGGCAATCACTAATCTGGAAAAAAAATTTTTAAATAAATGAAAAAGTGTCCCTGTGTTTCTAGGCATTTTGAACGACTTTAATATGGTACCTTCTCTGAATTGTTGAATCATACTGGGGTTGTCTTTGACCTCGGCACCTCCTTTTTCTCATCTGTAAAATGGAAATGCTAACCTGCCCTATCTCTTTCACAGGGTTATCGCTAGGGTAAATGAGACAATGGCTATGCAGAAAGATAAAGCAGTATGAAAATGCAAAATGTTGTTCTCATTAACTATACAAGGATTTACTTCGTGTCCATATTGCAGCACTTGAGTATGCGGACTTTGGCTAACCTCATCGCAGCTGCATTAAAAAGGATTCTCCATGAGTTGCTTAAGAGGAGAAGCCAAGAGGCTGATTACAGCTTAGGGCCCTGTCACAACCGTCAAAAGTTACCAAAGGGATGCTGGGACTTCAGGTTTGTTTCCAATTGTGCAGGAGGAAAGTCATGGCCTCAGCCACCTGCTTCCTGTCTCCACCATGACTCACACCTTTCAGGTCCACTTGGATGGAAGTTCAGGTGAGATCTGCTTAGGCCCACTGCCCAAGGACCTCGACGGTGCTAAGGCTCAAGTAACTTTGTGAAAGGAGCAGCAAGAAGCTGAGCCTGAGCCCCAGGGGGACTGAGCCAAGGTCACAAGACACTTTTTAGCTTATTCAGAAAGACCAGTTCATCCTCCATCATTGGTGGTGTAAGCATGAGGCTACTGCCTCCTGACAGGATGCACTGAGCGAGATGCAACATCACTTCTATGACATTTCTTGTCCCAAATGCACAATCTGTTAACCACAAGGAAACATCAGACAAACCTAAATCGAAGGACATTTTACCAAATAACTAGCCTGTGCTCTTCATTTCTACAATATACTGTCTTGAAGATTTTTAAAAAGACTCAAGAACTTTTCTAGATTAAAGAAGACTAAAGAGGGCTTCCCTGGTGGCGCAGTGGTTGAGAGTCTGCCTGCCGATGCAGGGGACACGGGTTCGTGCCCCGGTCCGGGAAAATCCCACATGCCGCGGAGTGGCTGGGCCCATGAGCCATGGCCGCTGAGTCTGAGCGTCCGGAGCCTGTGCTCCGCAACGGGAGAGGCCACAACAGTGAGAGGCCCGCGTACCGCAGAAAAAATAAAAAAGAAGACTAAAGACACATGACCACCGAAGGCAATGTGTGGTCCTAGATTGGATCCTGGACCAGAAAAAAAGAACGCTCTTGGGGCAACTGATAAAATTTGAATATGGACGGCAGAGTATATAACAGTACTGAATCAGTGCAAACTTCCTGATTTTATAATTGTACTATGGTTATGAAAGAAAATGTCCTTATTCTTAGGAAATACCTACTGAAGTAGTTAGAGGTAAAAGGGCATGATGTCTTAATTTCGAATGGTTAAAAAATTTAGTAAAGTGTGTGTGTGAGTGTGTGTGTGTGTGTGTGTGTGTGTGTGTGTGTGGAGGGAGAGAGAACACAAAAAATAAAGTAAAAGGGAAAAAAGTAAACAACTGGTGAATCTTTATAAAGAGTATACAGAAGTTCTTTGTACTTACAATCTTACAACTCTGTAAATTTGAAATATCAAAGTAAGAAGTAAAAACTTAGTGAAAATTATACCAAAATCCAAATGTTTTTTAAAGTTTGCTCTAGAAAATTATATAATTTATTATTTAATGTTTGTTTGCTTAACTGCCATTAAAAAAGGGTAATTTGAAAAATAAAATGATATACTGAAAACTCAATGATACAAAGAAAATAGGCTCTGACAAGTCCAAAACAAAAACAAACCACACACACACACACACACACACACAAAGCCTGCAAACCCAACCAAATGAAACGGTTTAACAATGCACTCACCTCAATGGACTTATGGATGGTGGGGCCTCAGCCTAAATGAACTGAACATGTCAGTTACAAAGGGGAAGGACTCTAGTGTGCAGACCAAATAAATGCCCAGGCTGCCCTCAGCCCTTTGGAGAAGGTACTGATGGAAGGTGCTGGGGTAGGTCACACTTCCCAGAAGGAAAGTATGGGCAGAAATGCATAGAGAAAAGACACAGTAAGAAACAGTGGAGCCTCCCCAGGAGGCTCTGTGTGGACAGTAGAACAACTGAAGTAGGCTACTCCTCGTCTTGGAATGTCCACACTAACAAGCTTTGCTGCTCAGAAGAATCACTGAAAGCTGACTGCAAAAGCAATTTTCATCCCTCTCACAATCTCTGGGTACCGTTGGTTACACAGACAGTTCAGCAGATCTTCCTTTGGGGAAACCAAATAGCTCAACAGAACAATTCAAAGGTTCTGGTCAGGGTCAGTACCAGAAGCTAAAGAAGTCATTAAAGGAATGGAATGGGCATTAGGAATGATGGAGCAGGTAATGGTCAAGTTAACCAGGAAATTAAAAATCCTGATGTAGAGAAAAGGAAATGAAAATAGGTGTCAGGCAGCGGTGTGCTGTTAAATGTGTAACAACCGACTTCCTGTGGGAGAAAACAACAACCTTGATTTGTAGTATTTGCTGAATTCTATGGTGTAAATAAATATTCCCATCATGGCTGAGCTCGAGGTAACAACACAATGTTACCGAACAGAGTTGGGAGGCGATGTACACAATCAGCTCTCAGGAGCTAGTGTGAACTGGCTCCAGCAAACCAGTGGTAGTAACCTGGGTGCCAGTCTTACGTCTGCTGCTACCTAGCTATGTCACCCCAGTAAGTAACTTCATTCTGGGTTTCAATTTTCTCGTCTGGAAAACATCAATCTCACAAGATTATTGAGAGAATCAAATGAAACGAATTTATCTCCATCTCAGATCTCTTGTAGCTCTTACCCTCTATGGTTCTGTGATGGAGTTGGCCACATTGGTGGCTTTTTGCCTTTCTCCATCTCTCGCCAAGTCTTGTGAGCTGGGAGAAGACAAGAGAATCCTAGAGGAAGCTGCCCTAGGGTGTGGTAATCGGAGCAGAAGCCACATTACATGGCCTCAGAGATGAGGTTGAAGGCAGTGGCCACGCCAGATTTTTGATACAGAAGAGATTTCTGGGTGGGAATCAGTTTGGAAAGCGGGGGTAGAGAATTTCTACATGTCTATTATTTTAATGGTATATTTATTGGGGATGACTTAGAGGTGTAAAGGGTGCCCAGGGCCAATGCAATGTATATATGCCCTCTCTTCCTACACTGTACCAGAATCTGCCTGGTAATGAAGACTATACAATGAAACTAGGGCCTGTTCATACTTTGATGTCCTGCGAATCTAAAGGGAGTAGCTTAGGGCTAACTTTCTTTATGTCATTTATTGGAGCCTGGGGCCATAAGTTGCCCTCAATGCCCTCTTTGCTGTGCCCCTGGACTGCAGGGACAAGTGCTTAACTCAGCCCCTGAGCCATCAGTTGGTGACACTATTAGCTCAGAATGGTTATTTGGGCCCTTCATACCTCTTCCTTTTGGTTAAATATAACCAGAATTAAATAAACTGGGGGTCAGAAGAATAAATAAAAGTGACTAGAAGCTTAGCCCCTGCTGGGATTCCCAGCACTTCAAGCTAATGGACCAAACGAAGGGAAATTCTGGCCTGGATGTGCTGCTGAGGTAGACGGAAGAGAAAACCCTCACCAGCCATTCCAAAAAGTCCAAGTGCAAAGGGGTTTAGTAAGGTATAAGAGACATAATACCTTGTGCTTCCGGAGGCTGCCAGGACTGGTGGGCGTAGAGATGGGAGACTGCTTAGACTTGGGGGTAGAGAGCTGGCTGCTGGAGGTTCCGTTTGCTAGCCCAAGGCAAGAGAAAAGGAAGGGATAAAAATCAACAGCATACAAAGGAACACGTTATCCTTCCCCTCCGAAGACACTAAGAACATTCAAACGAGCTATACAGACAACCCAGTGATGTGACTGCACAGAACAAAGGTGAAAAGAAACACATTCCTCAGAAAGGCAAGAACTGCAATGCTCAGTTAATTAGATCCCCATACAGTGCAAGGCAGTAATCCACCCACCCATTCCCCCGTGTGCTTCCAATTACAGGGGTCTGGTTCTTTTCAAACCTTTTTCATATTCATTCCCAAGTTTGACCCTAGCAACGTCTCTGGGAGGTAGTCTGGGAGCATATTAATTTGTTTCAATTTTATAAGTGAGACAAAATTGAGGCACAAAGAGATTATGCTGCCTTACCTTAAAGGGGAAGCAATATGGGTGATTTGGACCAGGGCACATCCCCTTTGGTGACAGATGATGTCTATCTCTCTCCCCTCTCTCTTTTCCTGCTCATCTTTCCTCCCACTCTCTCTTCCCTACCTCATTCCGGGTGCAAAGAACAGAAGGGAAAAAAAGAGAGAGGGAGCTAATTAGGAAGAAGAATGAAAAAGAAAGTGGAGGAGAAATGGAGTGCAAAACATAGAGGTGTCTACAGCAAAATGGGCAGAGGAGAGAATCGAGAAAGAGGGAGAGAAGGAGATGAGGAATGGAGGAGACGAGACGGGAGACAAGAGATTCTTGGGGAAGAGAAGAAGGAGGAAGTTTGAAATCGGGAGAAAGTCTTAGAGACAGAAAAAGGATGACAGTAGCCAGAGTCAGGGTGCACCCGCATTTGTCTCTAGTCAGTAAAATGCTGAAAATGAGATGGTTTAGTACTTAACATCTCCATATTCCACTGTGTTTGCAAAATTGTCTTATATTCCCTTGCTGACTAGATTTTTTAAAGACCCAATCATGTAAAGAAATGTGGTGCCCTGAAATAGAACAATTAGCAGCTTTCAAAGGGGATTCATGTTCAGACATCGCATCTAAAGTTAATCTCTTTTAAAATCTAAGGACCTACATTGTTCATCAGATATTCTGAAACGTGCTTTAAAAATAAGGGCAGGGCTTCCCTGGTGGCGCAGTGGTTGAGAGTCTGCCTGTCGATGCAGGGGACGTGGGTTCGTGCCCCGGTCTGGGAAGATCCCACATGCCGCGGAGCGGCTGGGCCCGTGAGCCATGGCCGCTGAGCCTGCGCGTCCGGAGCCTGTGCTCCACAACGGGAGAGGCCGCAGCAGTGAGAGGCCCGTGTACCGCAAAAAAAAAAAAAAAAAAAAAAAAAAAAGGGCAAATATCCCAAGGGTGTTGGTGGGGGGCGGGGGGAGAAGAGAAAGAAGGAGGAAGGGAAGACAGGAACGGGGCGGGGGGAGGAAATTGAAAAAGTTAAGCAGGAAGATGGCCTGAGAGTGTTGCTGTTAGTCCCACAGGTAAAGCTTAAACTGGTATATCATGAGTATTTCCTGAGGATATACTTCCTCTGCACCACTTATGGTAATGTTTCCCTAGGTTCCAGAACCTGCATATCAACTGTAGGGATGAAAGAGACATCAGTGTGGTGGTTGATGAGTTTATCCAAGTGCAAGTGAGCTGAAAAATGGGCACTTAGGAATCCACCGTCTGGCCTTGCCTGTGAATTCACTCATCTCTAACCCACTCATTGAGAGGCCTTTCTCCCTGTCAGGGCTTCCTGGAAGTCATTCATTCAGTTGGCCAGTAGCTACAGAGTACTTTCTCTAAGGGAAGCCAAGTATTAGACGTTGAGGTTTCAGAGATGAGTAAGTCACTTCCGGTGGGGTGGCAGGTAAGAATACAGTGGGAATAAGTGCTATGACAGAGCCATACAAGGGGTATTATTGGAGCCCAGTGGAGAGGCTTTGAAATCAGTGGACTAGGAGGCAACACCTGAAAAAAGTCTTGAGAGGTGACTCTGGAATAGACAAACCCATAGCGACAGAAAGTAGATCAACGGTTGCCAGGGGCTGGCCAGCAGGGGACAAGGAGGAATTAGGCAGGGCAGGATGGAGAGGTCTGCTAATAGGTACAGAGTTTCTTTGAGGGGATGAAGATGTTCTGGCATTAAATAGTGGTGATTGTTGCACAACTCTATGGCTAAACTAAAATCCAGTGAATTGTACATTTTAAATGAGTGAACTGTTTGTTATGTCAGTTATATCTCAATAAAGCCACTGAGACGATGAATTGGAGCTAGTTAGGCAGAGAGGGTAAAAAGGGTATTCCAGACTTCAGAATTACACCAGTAGGGGCAAAAACATGGCGGTGTGAAAGAATACAGTATGTTTACAGAAGTGCAAATAGCTCCAAATGGCTCAAGCATAGGATGCCAGCAGTGAATTCTGAGAGATGAGACTGGAGTTGAGGATAAACACCAGACCCTGGAGGCCTTTTGTGAAGTCTGGGTTTGATGTGTGAAAGAAATCTGGGAGTGATACCATCAAATTTGCACTTAAAAACTATGACTCCAGATGCAGGGGGAAGACTGGTGAGGTGGGCGGGTGTGGGATGGTTAAAGGTAGAAGCAAAGAGATTGGTTAGAAGACAACGCATTAGTCCAGGTGAGAGGCGCTGACGGCTTAAATTAAAGCACTCAGGAGGCAGAGAAGGGATGGGGAGAAGATAGAGGCCTAGAGGCCAGGCAAGCTTGGAGCGAGCGTGATGTGCACGTACCATGCAAGCCACGCAAGGAGGAACATGACCTGTGCCAAACAGCACACAGACTGGGGGAGCTAGGCTTTGCCAGGGCACTAGGCTTTCTGGTGAATAAAAGAGGCACTTTGGAAAAGGCAGGAGTCTGTGAAGCCACAGTGAGGCAAAGGAGTCATTTACTCTGCAGGTAAAGGAAGGAGTGCCTGGGGGTCTCCAAACAGGACCTGGCCCCTAGTATTCAAGATGGAGAGCAATCTTGGTGATCAGTGTGAGCTGACATAATGAATGTCTTCCAAAAGACCCATGACCCCAGCCAGGAAGTCTAACAGATGTAGGAATCCCCAGGTACGTTCTGGCATTTTGTTCCACATGGTCACTGTATCTTTCGGCAACAACAGATTCTAGTTTCCCAGCATTTGTCAGCCATGCTACAAAAGGATGGCTACTATACTTCCAGTGTGAAAACTGTCTTTTTCACCTACCCTCTTATCTAGCTTCTTATCTGAGAATGAGCCCACTGGTCTTGGCAAAATGTGGAAAATTATTAACCAAAGCTTATCTGTATGGGAGTCAGTTTCCACTTATTGGCCATAGATCATCTGCACATACAGGTTTCTTTTGCAATTTCTAGTTCTTTTATCAATATTCTCTGTAACTCTCTCCTCCGCAAACTTTACGGGTAATACATAAATACATATTCCATGTATACCTCTCTCTCTATTCTCTGTATGTCTGTATATGTTTATATATATTTCACTGCCACTCCCCCAATGAATCACTCCCCAGAACAATCTTAAGCTGCTTATAAATAAAGGATTTAATTTTGTCATCAACATTCAATAAGCATTTGGAAAATCAGTTTTTAACCATTTAACTACAATTAATTTCATTGTTGAAAAAAACATAGACACTTTCCCAGACTTCCCTAATGGAACCAAACCCAAAGATAGACAGAGAGAAATGAGAAAATATAGACACATACAGGCAAATGTCAATTCCTTACAAGCTGAAGGAGCACACTACATAAAAATATATTCTCATATGCATTTCCTCTATGGGTTCTGTGGGAAAAAAAGTCTGGGAGGGTGTCATTTGATTTGAATTCTGAAGCCAATTCGTATAAATGTCACGTAAAAGAAGTAGCAGGGAAAGATGAAAATAGGGTTTGACGAACTGTGCATAGTCTTGGATTGGCAAATCCACATGGAAAGCTGTCACAGTTCATTTTGAGAGGGACTGGAAATAACATCGGTTTGATAGCCCTCATTTTCCTTTATTCTGCTTTACTAAACATCTTTAGTTCCTGTCTCTGATGTTCCAGTTCTCAGCTGCAATTTGAGAATGCATTGGGGGAGTCTTTGCCCTCTTTTACTTGTCTCTCTCATTTCCCTCCTCAGAACCACAGCACTGCCTCACTGTTGTCACCTTTTATTATTCATAGTCCAAATCCTTTTATTTCTTTCTTCTCATTGTGCAGTTCATTTTTTCCCCTCTACAGCAAGGTACATCAGGAACTTTTCAATCTCCTAGGCTGTCTTATCAGTCTTATCAATAAAAACCAGGATAATAATGCTTATTGTGTGTCTGTGATAAGCCAGGCACTCTTTTCTCTCTTTCCATTCTCTCTCTCTCTCTCTCTCTCTCTCTCTCTCTCTCACACACACACACACACACACACACACACACACACACACAGAGCCTCATCTAGTCCTTTTCTAATTTCTGTTAGGGAAATAGAGGCTCGCTCCAGTTAGGGGTAGCAAAGTCAGGATTTGAACACAGGTCTCTCTGATTCCAAAGCCTATGTGTGTTTTGGTTTGTTTTCAGTTTTTGCTACATTGCTCTTCCTTTTTTACATGATTTGCTTCTGGGACTCCTACTTATGACAACTTTCTGATGGCGGGTGGGAAGGAAGGAGAAGGGTTGTGGCAGAGAAAAAAAGAAAGAAATAGGAGCAGGTAGAAGCAGACACCAGAGCTTATGCTCATCTTCTAGACTTTTATCCTACTTGATCTAGTTTAGATTAGAAAGTGATTAGCAAGAGCTATCTTCCGTTCACCCTACCAACTGGGTTTCATAGAAAATGTCATGAAACAATAGCAGACAGAGCAGACAGACAGACATGTAACTGCCCTCATGCCACATGCCTCTGGGAAGATGGTATCTGTGCCCTGTCACTCCCCTCAGGTATGCAACACAATTGCCAAGCTTGGCCTGGCACAGTCTTGGCTTACTAGCTTCTCTGAATGATTATACCTGCCTATTCCCCAGCGCTTGTTTTTAAATCCTTGGCTCTATCAGAATGGAACAGGACAAGCCCAAACAAAAGATGGCGGGTCAGGTAACTAGGCTGAATTAACTAGATTTGCAGGGATTTAAATGTTTAGGGGAATACGAGTTCCCAGGAGTGAGGAACAAGGTGGAGGGAGTCAGTTCCCAAAGAACAAGGAGAAAGTTCAGTTTCTTGCATGGGCGGCCAAGGGCAGAGTATGGTCACCAGCCTGGCAAGTTGATGCTGAGCTCTTAGACTATGGATTCCCTTGTCTGGAGGCTGGACTGATCCCTGGAAATCAGGATGCAACTGTGTGTAAGGTGGATGTAAGTAGCCCCAGGTACAGGGATTAAAGAATTGTCTGGGTAATGAGTTAGACAAGTCATTATACTTTCTGGGTTCAGGTTTGCATGGCACAGGAAGAAAAGGGCCAGTTTGACATATGTTTTCACCCAACCTTTGACAGGAGAGCAAACTGACTTAACACTCATTCACTTAGCTCTGGCTTTTCCCTCCCATTCTAATCCCAACACTTGAGCTCAACTCAAAATCAAGTCTACTGGTTTTGGTTTGATGTCTATTTTGAAATATTGCTCACTGAAAATAAATAACTCAGTCTACAAAAAAAAGGCCATGCAATAATTTCAGAGCCACCTTAATAATTGAAGATGTATTTCTACAATTGTTTTCAAAACATTTTGCAATATATGAATTCACATGATTCTCCTGATAACCCCAAGAGATGGTAGCCAGGAATTAATGGTCTCCTTTTAATCACAAGGATATAGAAGCTCAGAAAGTGTAGGACTTGCTTAAAGTGTATAAACTGCTTCTCCTCAATGGATGGTGGACTTGAGGATTTGCTCACAGATTCATTTCAAAATTCCCTCAAAGTTAGCATATCACATACCACCATGACCTTTTAGTGACTGGTTCTCTGTCTTGTCTTTTCTAATTCCCTAATGCCTTGCAGAGGGAGATCTCAATATACGATTTAGCCACTTCCTCATTTTTTTCTCATATTGAGATGCTGTAAGCATTCCTTCATTCCAGGCCAAAGACAACCTGGTTTCTCCCTACTTATACAGGGAGGTTTCCTGGAAGGCCATCCAAGTAGAACCAAAGTGGTTTCAACTTACTTTAGAACAAGGCCAAGAGACAGGGCCTGTGGTTTTCACACATTCATTCCAAAGGGCCCTTGGGCGGGGTGTGTGGATTGGTTTGGCTAATTGCGTCTGCTCAGTGGAAATCCTTTGTCTCTCTCCCCAGAACCATCCAGTAGGGAAGAAAGAACTAAGAGGCCCTAAAACAGTTCTTCACTGATTTGATCATAGGGCCAGTTCTCAGACCAAATTCAATCATAAGTTGTGA
Source organism: Mesoplodon bidens (assembly GCF_964165515.1). Classification (NCBI taxonomy): domain Eukaryota; kingdom Metazoa; phylum Chordata; class Mammalia; order Artiodactyla; family Ziphiidae; genus Mesoplodon; species Mesoplodon bidens. Next base: position 44,256,402 of record NC_138163.1, on the reverse strand, counting down.
GATACCATAAGTTCAGAAGTTGGAATTTGAACTTTAAATCTATTCCCTACAGAGTCTTAAACAGCATACAGTGCTGAATCTTTCAAATAAGGGAGAGAAGTAAGAGTTTTCCCTTTTGCAAAACACATATGTGATGCTGGAGAGGGTGTGGAGAAAAGGGAACCCTCCTACACTGTTGGTGGGAATGTAAATTGATACAGCCACTATGGAGAACAGCATGGAGGTTCCTTAAAAAACTAAAAATATCACTGATGAATATAGATGCAAAAATCCTCGACAAAATACTAGCAAACAGAATCCAACAGCACATTAAAAGGATCATACACCATGATCAAGTGGGGTTTATCCCAGGAATGCAAGGATTCTGCAATATATGCAAATCAATCAATGTGATAAACCATATTAACAAACTGAAGGAGAAAAACCATATGATCATCTCAGTAGATGCAGAAAAAGCTTTCGCCAAATTCAACACCCATTTATGATAAAAACCCTCCAGAAAGTGGGCATAGAGGGAACTTACCTCAACATAATAAAGGCCATATATGACAAATCTAGAACCAACCTCATTCTCAGTGGTGAAAAACTGAAAGCATTTCCACTAAGATCAGGAACAAGACAAGGTTGCCCACTCTCACCACTCTTATTCAACATAGTTTTGGAAGTTTTAGCCACAGCAATTAGAGACGAAAAAGAAATAAAAGGAATCCAAATCAGAAAAGAAGAAGTAAAACTGGCACTGTTTGTAGATGACATGATACTATACACAGAGAATCCTAAAGATGCTACCAGAAAACTACTAGAGCTAATCCATGAATTTGGTAAAGTAGCAGGATACAAAATTAATGCACAGAAATCTCTGGCCTTCCTGTACATTAATGATGAAAATTCTGAAAGACAAATTAAGGAAACACTCCCATTTGCCATGGCAACAAAAAGAATAAAATATCGAGGAATAAACCTACCTAAGGAGACAAAAGACCTGTATGCAGAAAACTATAAGACACTGATGAAAGAAATTAAAGATGATACAAACAAATGGAGAGATATACCACATTCTTGGATTGGAAGAATTAACATTGTGAAAATGACTCTACTACCCAAAGCAATCTACAGATTCAATGCAATCCCTATCAAACTACCAATGGCATTTTTCACAGAACTAGAACAAAAAATTTCGCAATTTGTATGGAAACACAAGAGATCCTGAAGAGCCAAAGCAAACTTGAGAAAGAAAAACAGAGCTGGGGGAAACAGGCTCCCTAACTTCAGACTACTACAAAGCTACAGTAATCAAGACAGTATGGTACTGGCACAGAAACAGAAATATAGATCAATGGAACAGGACAGAAAGCCCAGAGATAAACCCATGCACATATGGTCACCTTATCTTTGATAAAGGAGGAAAGAATATACAATGGAGAAAAGACAGCCTCTTCAATAAGTGGTGCTGGAAAACTGGGCAGCTACATGTAAAAGAATGAAATTAGAACACTTCCTAACACCATACACAAAAATAAACTCAAAATGGATTAAAGACCTAAATGTAAGGCCAGACACTATAAAACCCTTAGAGGAAAACATAGGCAGAACACTCTATGACATAAATCACAACAAGATCCTTTTTGACCCACCTCCTAGAGTAATGGAAATAAAAACAAAAATAAACTAATGGGACCTAATGAAACTTAAAACCTTTTGCACAGCAAAGGAAACCATGAACAAGACAAAAAGACAACCTTCAGAATGGGAGAAAATATTTGCAAACGAAGCAGTTGACAAAGGTTTAATCTCCAAAGTATAAAAGCAGCTCATGCAGCTCAATATCAAGAAAACAAACAACCCAATCCAAAAATGGGCAGAAGACCTAAATAGACATTTCTCCAAAGAAGATACACAGCTTGCCAACAAACACATGAAAGGATGCTCAACATCACTAATCATTAGAGAAATGCAAATTAGAACTACAATGAGGTATCACCTCATACCAGTCAGAATGGCCATCATCCAAAAATCTACAAACAATAAATGCTGGAGAGGTTGTGGAGAAAAGGGAACCCTCTTGCACTGTTGGTGGGAATGTAAATTGATACAGCCACTATGGAGAACAGTATGGGGGTTCCTTTAAAAACTAGAAATAGAACTACCATACAACCCAGCAATCCCACTACTGGACCTATACCCTGAGAAAAACGTAATTCAAAAAGAGTCATGTACCACAGTGTTCATTGAAGCTCTATTTACAATAGCCAGGACATGGCAGCAACCTAAGTGTCCATCAACAGATGAATGGATAAAGAAGATGTGGCACATATATACAATAGAATATTACTCAGCCATAAAAAGAAACGAAATTGAGTTATTTGTAGTGAGGTGGATGGACCTAGAGTCTGTCATACAGAGTGAAGTAAGTCAGAAAGAGAAAAACAAATACCGTATGCTAACACATATATATATGGAAGCTAAAGAAAAAAAATGGTTCTGAAGAACCTAGGGGCAGGGCTTCCCTGGTGGCGCAGTGGTTGAGAATCTGCCTGCCAATGCGGGGGACACAGGTTCGAGCCCTGGTCCAGGAAGATACCACATGCCGTGGAGCAACTAAGCCCGTGAGCCACAACTACTGAGCCTGCGCTCTGGAGCCATCGAGGCACAACTGCTGAGGCCCTCGTGCTTGGAGCCTGTGCTCTGCAGCGGGAGAAGCCTCCGCAGTGGGAGTCCCATGCACTGTGGCGAGGAGTGGCCCCCACTCGCCGCAAATAGAGAGAAGCCTACATGCAGCAACGAAGACCCAACGCAGCCAAAAATAGAAATAAATCAATCAATAAATTTATTTAAAAAAAGGAACCTAGGGGCAGGACAGGAATACAGATGCAGGAGTAGAGAATGGACTTGAGGACACGGGGAGGGGGAAGGGGAAGCTGGGACGAAGTGAGAGAGTGGCATGGACTTATACATACTACCAAATGTAAAATAGCTAGGTAGTGGGAAGCAGCTGCATAACACAGGGAGATCAGCTCGGTGTTTTGTGACCACCTAGAGGGTTGGGATAGGGAGGGTGGGAGGGAGATGCAAGAGGGAGGGGATATGGGGATATATGTATATGTATAGCTGGTTCACTTTGTTATACACCAGCAACCAACACACCATTGTAAAGCAATTATACTCCAATAAAGATGTTTAAAAAACAAAACAAAAGAACAGATATGTGTAGCCAGTTGTGTAATATTCTGGCACAGATCAGTTTCCCTCAAGAAGAGGACGTCTGTAAGAAGGCTGCTGGATGTGCCAAGATTATTTTCTCAAGCTTGACAATGCTGACAACATTTATTTCCAGTCGAAGGTGGTTCTGCTGGGAACATGTTTCTGGTGGAGCACGCCTGTTGTCAACACTCACTCCCAATTTTATTGGGCAGGAACTAGAAGAAACTACACTGCTCTTATTTGTGGAAAGAACATATGCTTTGGAATCAGTCAGGGTTTAAAATCCTGGCTTAGCCATTTCCTAGATGTGTGACCTTGGGTGTAACCTACCCTCTGTGAGTCTGTTTCCTGAACTGTAACATTTGAATAAAAAGAATGCATATGTAAATTGTTGTTGTTCTGAGGAGTACGTGAGAGACTACCTATAAAATGCTTAGCCAGGTGCCTTAGCAGATAGGGAGGGCTCAGTAATGACATTTTCTATTGCTATTACTACTGCCATTATTAGAAATGGAAGGAATTGAAGCACCAAGTTAGGAAATCCCCTTCCACAGCGGGTGATTTATCAACCTATGCTGGCTGAACACTAATTCTTTGGCTAGCCGGTCAGGCATTAGTGGACTGAAATTTTCCCGAGTGAAGCCCGTAATGCTGGGTTTTGCCTGTTATTGCTGTGCTCCCCAGAACAGAGTCTTCAGCTGTCGGCCCTTCTCTCTTTTTACTCGCTCAGCCTTACCATGGGGGCGGGGGTGATCAGTGAACTCAATGTGGAAGCACTGAAGGTATTGGAGCAGGAAAGTTACACAATGGCCATGTTTTAGGATGAAAAATGTGGTGGCACCACAGCAGATGTGTAAGTGGACAGAGATTTGAAGCAGAGATACTATGTAGGAGCGTGTTGAGTAATCCAGGCATCAGGTGATGAGGGAAAAGAAGGGACTTCTGTGTGGGAAAGGTGAAGATGTTTCAAATGTTCAACAACAGGAACAGCATATGGTGGACATGAAGGATTAAAAGAGTGGGAAGAGTCAAAGATAACGCCAAGGTGTTGCGCCCGGGGAATAGAATAGAATTGATTCTACTGTCAGGGAGTTGGGGAGAGGAGACGTTTTTGACTTTTAGACACGTTGCATTTGGCACATATAAGCAGAATTGTCTGGTAAGCATTCATGGCACTGACATCCAGAAGGAAGGTTGGGGCTGGAGATGTAGATTTAATGGTCGCCTCTCTGTACCCCGATAGGCTATATTCATCACCACCTCTGCCCTTTTGTTCATGCTTTCTCTGCTGCCAGAAATATCCATTTCCTTATCGATTGAAATCTAATTCTCTTTCAAGCCCCAGTTCTTCCAGGAAGACTTCCCTTAGCACCCTAGCCCCCAATGAACTCTCTTTCCCACAAACTCCAGTACTTCCAATAGCACTTACTGCCTGTATCTCTCATGCACTTGGCATTTAAACAAACCATTATCATTAAGTCTTATTTAGCATCACAGTGCAATGGTTACATTGTGGACTGTGGAGCCAGATTGCCTGGATTCAAATCCCAGCTCTACCACTTACTAGCTGTGTGATCTTGGACAGGTCATGTTGTTCATCTGCCTTAGCTTCTTCATTTGCAAATGAGGATAATAGCACCTACCTTGTAAAGTTGTTGTAAGGATTAAACTAGTTAATACACGTAAAGTGATCAGAATGGTTGCTTGGCACATATGAACTATGTAAGTATTTGTAAATAAAAACTTTTGTTAAATTTATATGCATACTGGTTCCCCAAATAAATCATAAGCTTCTTAGTGACAGGTAATTCATCTTATCATTTCTTTTCCTCATAGCACCTAGCATTACTAGTTACTCCACCAAAAATTTGGGGAATCAGTTGTATTTAAACACAAGTCCCTGGACTTCCCTGGTGGCGCAGTGGTTGAGAATCCGCCTGCCAATGCAGGGGACACGGGTTCGAGCCCTGGTCCAGGAAGATCCCACATGCCGAGGAGCAACTAAGCCCACATGCCACAACTACTGAGCCTGCGCTCTAGAGCCTGCGCGCCACAACTACTGAAGCCCGCATGCCACAACTACTGAAGCCTGCATGCCCTAGAGAAGCCACCACAATGAGAAGCCCATGCTCTAAAACGAAGAGTAGCCCCTGCTCACCACAACTAGAGAAAAGCCCACGCGCAGCAATGAAGACCCAACGCAGCCAAAAAACACACAAGTCCCCAGCTGCAGCAGGTTGCTAGGACTGCTACCGCAGGGAGATGGGTTAGCACGACCGCATCCCATGCTGTGTGGAGTGCTCGGGGATGGGGGCGGGGGGGTGGCATTTGACTGCTTGCTCCAACCATTTACTAAATGGCTCTCCAATGGCAATGGAAACGTTGCCTTATATATAGGACAGTTCTTCCACTTAAACTAGACGTAAGCTGTGGTTTTAGAAAGAATCGGAATGGGGGAGGAGGCAAGGCAAGTTTTTCTCTTCCCATAGCTTCGCCAAGGGCACCACTTCTCCTTGGACTGACAGTAGGGGAGCTGATGGAGTGTCTAGGACTGGGCACTGGAAACAAAGGCGCTTAATTACCCATGGCTTGCTCTATGTTGCACAAAGAGAATGACACAGATACCACCCCCCTCTCCCAGACTCTCCACATCCCTTGCCTGGAGATGGGGGAAGGTGGAAGGAAGCAGAGAAGCAAGGACCATGCAACAGAGACCGTTTATTCACCACTCTGGAGCTTCTACACCCTGATTTAAGGACAATGCAACTCCTGGGAGTCAGGAGAGCTGGGCTCTCGTTCTTGAGTACTAAGTAGATATCCGGAAGACTGAAAGATTTACTGAACCTCTTTATATCTTAGCTCTCCAATCTAAAAAAAATTGGATAATTTTCCTTTCCCAATTTAAGCCATGGTGCTATTATGAGTGACAACTGAGATGATAGGTTTGGAAATATTTTGCCAAGTGCAGAGCATTTACTTCATGTAAAAGATCATTATCTGGAACTTCTCTCAGATGCAGAAGAAGGGTATTGTGTTGTTTACTAGTCACATGTGGCTAGTGAGCATTTGAAGTGTGGCTAGTCAGAATTGAGATGTGCTGTAAGTGTAAAATACAATCCCATTTCAACAAATGTAAAATATCTCAACAATTTCTTACATTGGTTACATGATGAAATGATAAGATTTCAGATATATTCAGTAAAATAAAATACATTTTCAAAACTAATTTCACCTGTTTCTTTGAGCTTAACTGTGGCTACTAGAAAATTTAAAATTACATACAAGGCTTGCATTTGTGGCTCGCATTATATTTTTATTAGACCGAGCTGGTATATCCAGACAGTCACATTCAGGAAGGTCAGAACATCCAGGTCCCTCCATCTTAGGCAACCCAAAGCAGCGTCTTTGGTTCAGAAGAGGACTCCCGGATACCATTCTCCCATGGGCACCCTCACCTGGCTGTTGTGTGGCCCTTGACCTCCCCTTTCAAAAGCTGTGTATTTTGGTAGAGAAGACATTCATCCTTGGGAGTTTGGGAACAGGGAAGATTTGACTTTCAGGAATAGGTGCACATAGGTTGGGGGAAGGAGGGTGGAGAATATCCGGTTGCTACAACAATGACATACTATTGAAGAATAGCAAACTCATTATCACATTACAATCCTCTCAAGTGGGAATTAGCTTCCTTGGAGGCTCCTTTTAAAAAAAAAAAGAAAGAAAGAAAAATAAAAGATTCCCTCCCAGCAACTAGCTGACTTTGTTCTTTTAATTCAATTCAATGCAATTCAATTGGTGGGGAGCTGCATAAAGAGAAAAATTAACGCATTAATGGCTAAAACGGAAATAGAGAGAGACACAGAAATGTCTTCCTTTAGTTCTGAAGCCAGGCTTATCTTTGCCCATCAAATGGCAAGTCCTAGGTTAATCAAAAGGGAGCTGCACAAACTTCCTTCAAACATTCCATAGGAGCCTTCTGGGCTCAGGTTTCATCTGCTTACCACACAATCCCTTGCCCTACTTTAAAGACAAACTTGGCTAATGGGACTTGGATTCTCAGAGTCTGTCAGCTCTGCCCAGTGAGAATGAGAGCTCCTTATAGCAATATGGTATAGACAATCAAATCCTTCCTTAACTCAAGTTTAGGGCTTAGCAACAGACATTCCCTTTAGGGGCAAACTCAGTACTGGCAAGAGTAGGGACTGAACCTGAAGGGAATAAAGTAGAAGGACTTTGATTTATTCATGGGCAGAATGGGAAAGCGACAACTTAAGGACTAAGGAACAAAGAATCAAATTATGACGCAAATTACAGACCAAATAGCATCAATTTCCTAAACCTCAACTGAACCCAGATATTAACTGAACCATGAATTGGACCAAATATATATATTTTATATATACATATATTATATATATATATATATAATATATATATATATATATATATATTTGAAAAGCTAGCAAACTTGTTCAAACCAGAATCAAACCTATATATTTTCTAATGAAATAGAACATCAAAACATTCCTTTAACTGAACCTGAACTGAGCCAATGTTTCATTTGGTTTGAATCTCGGCTAAAGAGGAACATTTTTGGCTTTTGTTTGCCATCAAAGGAAGGTAGTTACAATTCCCTGGAAATGGCCTATCTTCCACAACCTTTAGTCACTCAGGTTGAATGAAGAAATGTGGATCCATCCACAAGTCTCAGATCTAAGACAGACTGACACAGAATGGAAACAGGGTGGTACTACCATGTACTACAAAAGAACAAAGAATTTCAGCCCCACACATTGCCATTATTCTTTGGGTAAATGTGTATTAATCTGTATATGTCCCTTGCTAACAGCTCAGAAAACCCTGATACTTTATGAAACAATTCTTTCTTTGTTTGTAAGGAGAAATTTATGCTAATGCAAAACTATGCCTTGTCTATAGCTCACCCTTCTTGTTACCTGATTCTGATTCTGTGGAAGCTATTTTACAACCCTGGAAATCACTGATAACAATGGAAAATGATTTTTGTCTAGACATGCAAATTCTGTCTTATCCAAAATGGAAACCAAGTCTTAGACAAGGTAAGAAACTTGTCCCAAGTCACAAAGCTGGGAAGTGGTATAATTGGGTTTTCCTAGAGAGATGTCTCTCCCTCCTCTTCCATATCCTATCTCCCTACACCTCCCAGCTTGAGATGGTCCTGAGTGAGGAGGGGGTGGAAAAGGGAAAATGGGTATGTCAAATCTAAACCTTACCTAAAGTCCTATTTGCCTGAGATCAGCTTTGCCCCTGTGCAATGTTCACTGAGTGGATGTCCTAGACTTGGCCCTAAACTCCCATGGCATGGGCAAGGTTGTGTTACGTGAATCCTTTTACCCTTTGGGGATGAAATCATGTGTAGGCTCTAAATACATCATCTAAGATAAGCTCAAATGTTCCAGAAATTGCCATGAAGGTTGGCTAGACTAGAGTTTGACTTCATTTATGTTCATGAACTATCTGAAATGAAGATTTAAATCCTCTCTACTGAGGATACCACTTTAGATTTTTTACTGGTAGGAAACTGGGGCTGCTTGTAATTCTGACATCTGCCAAGTAAGGTCCAATTTTCCTACCTCAAATTGGTTACTTTGTTTACCTTGTGTGTGTGAATACATCCTCATTTCTTCTTTTAGCAAGGGAGTTCTGAAGGAATAAGAATAGATCTTGCCTGCCTAAGCCTAGGTTGGGATCTATTATAACTCCTTTCAATTTGACACATATTCATTGAGTCCTAATGCATTCCTTCTCTGTCTCCAACATCTTAGAATCAGTGAAGTGCATACATTTTAGAAGGGAAATTCTGCATGTAGTATGCTGGAGACCAATTATTTGACACATGTTTAAACTGTGTTTAATTACAGGTGGTTGGGTTCATGTGTGCTGGGTAATCCAATTGGATACAGTCTGCAAAGAGAATCGATTTACTTCAAACTGCTGCCACTCCAGCATTTCTAACTAATGGATTATGTGATGGTTTAAAACTAGGTCCACAAATTCTTTGATATTCCTCCCTTCCAGAAATGGAGCCTGCTTCCCCTCCCCTTGAATGTGGGCTGGCCTTAGTGACCGCTTCTAATGAATAGACTAAAACAGAAGTGACAGTGTGTAGCTTTGGAGAGTAGATCATAAAAGGCACCACATCTTCTTCCTTATTCACCCTCTTGAATTGCTGTCTGGGGGGAAGATCCTGCCAATGGCCATCTTGGAAGTGGACCCTACAGACCCAGTTGAGCCTCCATATGACTGCATCCCCTACTAATACCTTGACCTCAACTACATGAGAGATTCTGAGCTGGACACAACCACCCAGCTAGGCCACCCCAGAATTCCTGACCCACAGAAACTGTGAGATAAAAGACGTTTGTTGTTTTAAGCAACTATGTTTCAGAGTAATTTGTTTTATAGCAAGAGATAAGTAATACAGGTTAGAAATCCCAGAAATAGCCAGTGATACTTCTGAAAAAATGATCAGCTAAGTGGTTATTGCCAGACTTTAGGAATCTTGATCAACTGTTTAAAGTCCATTTTTTTTGGCAAGGCCCTGCTTAGAACCTGTACAAACAATTTCATTCTCAATCCAAGTGGTAAACTCTAGGTCTTTGTAGTTCGAGCAATATGAATTTGCTTAGATAGATTCATGTGCTGTTCTGTACGCTTAATCAAAATATCACCAAACACATGCATTTTTTATTCCTTCCGCAAATATTACCTACATGCTTATTGGGTGCCTAGTACCATGCTGGGTGAAATAGGTGCTCTTATGCATCTATTCATTCACAAGCATTATTTGGGCATCTACTAGGACCCAGGTACTGTGCTCAGCACTGAGGATACAGAAATGAACATGACACCTTGCCCTTGAGGGAACCAGCATTTAGTTGAGGAAGTAAATACATACAAGTAAATACATACTTTACAACACAGTTGTGGTGAATATTACCCCAGAGATACGAATACCGTGCTATGATGTTGTGGAGAATGGAACAACTATTTCTATTTGAGGTGTTGAAGGATGAATAGGAGTTTTCAAGCAAAGAAGAGTGGCAGGTTTGAGGGATGGCATTCCAGGTGCGGGAGAACAGGGTATGCAAAGACATGGAAGTATGAAAAGCCTGAGCTGCCTCTTCACAGTTGAGTTCCTTCTGCTTGAGAATAAAGAGATGGCCGGTGATAGGCATGGTAGTGTGAGGCCAGCAGGACCGGCTTTTTTTCCAGGCCACGGGCATTTCAAAGCCAATAGGCTGCTCAAGCTGCCTCAAATTGAAGAAGCGATAAAGAGTGCTTTTGCTCTCTGCCCCAAGGCTCTCGGGCTAGAAGAATTCTCATGGTGAACCCTGAGCTTTGGGAGGACAAATGTGTAAATCTTCTGGAGCATATAATTTCTTTACCATGAAGGACTCAAATTGTCCGTGCATGAGTCTACTAAGCTTCTAAACTTGGCCTTCTGTGCCCTTTTGCCTTTTAGATCAGTGCCACTCAAGCTATGGGTGTGAGACCTTGTACCAGAATGTAAACCAGCACACTGCTGCCTTTATCAGTAAAATCATGCTATGAAGTAAATGGTTTGCTCAGTGGCATGATTTACATTTGCCACAAGCTCCTAATCTCATCACACACTGATAAATAGTTCATGGGTCAGCAGTGATCCCTAGACCACATTTTTTAGATTGCTCACTATCCACTAAATAAAATCCTATATGACAAATGTCTTTATTTCCTTTCAGAGCCTGGCCTATATGTCCTTTTCTCCTGTGAGAATGATGCAGTTTATTTTGTTTCTCTTTTGGTTTTGACTTCTAAAAAATTCAAAGTAAAAATTGAAGCTCAAGGGCATCCACCATGTTGACACTTTGAGGGAGGTGGCTTTTTTTTTACCTTTTGTTTCTGATTCTGATTTTCTATCTCAAATTTATGTTTGACTTGATTCTTTCATTGACTATGCATTGGCTGGATGACGTTGAGAATGATGGCAATGAACACAACCATGACAAATAGCATTACAGCAGGCATGGCGAGTGGGCCAGATTTCTGGCCTGCATCCATTTGAGTTGAATCGGTGTTGCAGCTGTGTCTCCATGACACCAAACAAGTTGAACTGGTCAGTCTCTGAATTGATAGAATTGGTCTCATGGAGACACAAATGTGTTCATGAGGAACTCATTCCTCTGCATGCAGAGGGTACTGGCCTCTGTAAATGGAGTCAGCGTGCACAGTTAGGAGAAGAGCACTCACCGTCTTGGTCGTTACCTGAGTCAGCTGGAGACTTGCTCCGGCGCATGGGGCCAGGGCTCTTGGCTGAACTCTTCTGAGGTGTTGGGGATGCCTTTGGGCCAGCTGTGGCTGATGGGTTTCCCTTCATGACTCGGCATTCTGGTGGAAAAGGACACAGACAGCTTAGTAGAGCCGGGGAGAACCAAGACTCAGCATCTTACCAACCTCTGGAAACTGCAATAAGCACCACATAACAAAGCACCTTAGGGCTCAGGACTACAAGGTGGTTCTCATTGTTTGAAGGAACGATGGCTCTGGAGAGGGAGGCATGGGAGAAACTTTCAAAAGTCACCTGGGCTAAGCCAGGTGTTTAAATTCTTGAATCATGGAAACAAGGGAAGGAGTAGAAAAGCAGTTTGGGCAGGTAATTCAATAGGCAACTCAATCATTTTTGGATAACCCAGTCATGTCTCAGAATAGCACCTGTTGACATAATTAATTAATTTCCTTGGAGAAGAGATTGACAGCTCAGAGGTTGCAGCCATGCAGACGAAACATTCATGAGTAATTTAAAGGAGGGGGAGGGAGCTATTATTTATTATTCATCGCATGCCATGTATTGTAATAGGCATATTAAGGATGTCATGCCATTTTATAAATAAGCACTACTACCACCACCACCATCTTGCATTTATAGAGTTCTTTTCGATTTTCAATGCATGTTATCATAATCTGCTATGCTGGTTTAATGAATAAATGGGCCAGCAGTGACTATGACACTCAGAACTTACAGAAAGCTCCTGGGTGTGTAGGAGAGTCTGCCAAATGTTCCTGCTACTTCCCCAACCCCAATCTGACATGTTCAGAGCACCCTTTCTGTGCAGGTCACTCAGCATTCCTACAATGGTAATTTGGGGGCACTGATTGTACTAATATATTAGGAGGATTATTATACTCATTTTGTTGATGAGAATACAAAGAGCTTAAGCCTCTTGCTTAGGGTCACAAAGGAAGAAAACAGCAGAATAAGGATGAGCAGTCAAGTCTCCTGAGTCCCAATCTAGAGCTCTTTTCACTATACTTTCCCCAACCTCATGTGATCATGCTCAAAGTGGAACCAAACAGCTAGGCACGGGGTTGTCTCTTCATTGGACACCTCCTTGTCACCTTCTACTTAAAGATACATTGAAAATATCAGTTACTCAGAAAGATTAGACCTTCTCTGGTAAATTAAGTTTTTCAGGAAACTGAGTTAAGCAGAAAGCTCATTTTTGTTTGTTCTACTTCTTGTTTTGATTGATAAACTTTAGTGATCACTGTCCAGAGCTGAAGATGTAGAAGATACAAGAAACTGGACACAGCCTGAGATTTGTTTAGGTATTTTATGGTCATTTGCCTCTTCTCAAAGTGAACACAGCAGAAATGCCACCTCTTTCAGGGTCCTTGTCACTTGAGTTGTTTGTAAACTCTATATTAGTACAACTTGATTTGTTTTTTCCCACACTTTATTCCTCATTATTGGGAAATATGTTTTGAATGTGTCTTTCCATCGGGATCATACCCTAGTCCTGTGGCTATGTGAGCTAATTCACCGTGAACTTACACATGGAGCTTGGACTCAAGCAAAGGGAGATGGGCAGATGTTCACCTCCTTCCTGAAATTAACAATCTTCTGGAATCTTGAGCCACAAATCAGAGGGAATGGGGCAACAAGCCAGAAGGTGGGAAGAGGGAAAATGTTTGACACTAACAACACAGTGGAAAATATTTCTAAAATGGATCCATCAACATGGGCCAAATAGCTGGAGGATGTTGACTAGGAAAAAAAACATATGCATACAGTATTCAAGTTCTGAATCCAAATGTTCCTTCCCGTGGTCTGATTGAGCCTGTCAGCCCATGTGGCATAATATATGGTTCAAGAAATATGGTCACTATTGGGGCAGGTAGTGAGTTTTATTGAGTCTGGAGGCCAAACATCTGAGATATGCAATCAACTTCCACTTAGAGACTCATGTATCCAACTATACAAGAGAAAGGGACCATGCATGGATGTTTTCCAGTCCATATAAGCTCATGGAAATCCTAAGGGATAGAAGGAGCGAGATCAATGGAACAATAAAATTCAGTGGTTGTCCTTACCATTTTCATCCAGAGAAAAGTCATCCTGAGCATAACGAAATTTTTCAGGACCGCAGGCAATAAACACATCGTCATCACCAAAGAAATCATGGAGACAGGTTACCTACAGAGAAAGTGGAAACATTGACTTGATATTTGATGGTCTTGTGACAATGAACTTCATGCTATGTTGGCACGGGAAAAAAATGTTTCACATTTTAGCCCCCAGGGATCTCCTTTTTCTCAAAATACCAGGCTCAGAGTCTGTACCACAGCCCCTCGTGAGTAAAGATATACTGAGTGCCATTTTCTTTCCATGTTGCATGTGTGGTATCTTGTTTCCATTTCACCAAGAGCAACTTCAAGACCATGTCCAAATGGAATGTTCCCCTCTGAATAAAAGTCAGCAAGCAGATGACCCTACAAATGTCACCTTTCTCAGAGCCTCAAAGACAAGAGTGCTGCTAGCCCAAGTCTGGGGGCAGGGGTGTAGGCCAAGGAAGATGAGAAAGACCTTCTGCAACCTGAGATGGACAGACTCTGGCTGACCAAGACGTGGAAGTCCCTCTCTCTAACTTCATGAGTTTTGAAAGAAGGACACCAGTTTTTTTTGCAGTATGCAGGCCTCTCACTGTTGTGGCCTCTCCCGTTGCGGAACACAGGCTCCGGACGCGCAGGCTCAGCGGCCATGACTCACGGGCCAAGCCGCTCCGCGGCATGTGGGCTCTTCCCGGACTGGGGCACGAACCCGTGTCCCCTGCATCAGCAGGTGGACGTTCAACCACTGCGCCATCAGGGAAGCCCTTTTTTTTTTTTTTTTTTTTTTGTTGCAGGACACCAGTTTTTAACCGCTTTGGACCCACAAAAATTGGTCTTTTTGCTAAAAGTGAACTGAGCACCTGGTAGTAGCCCAGAATACCATTACTCTCCGAAAAAGGAGGGGAAAACCGTCCTAACCACTTAAAACTTATTCAAGAGCAATGGGTCCCTGGAGGCTTGAGGGTCTGCTGGAAAAGTCGTGTTCCCAGGACCCTTACCGCTCTCTAGTGCCCTATGCATTGCGGCTTGTCCACAACAGAGAGACAGTCCTCCCCAACTCCTTTTCTGCACAAAGAAATGAGGGTTCCTGGGCTTCCCTGGTGGAGCAGTGGTTGAGGGTCCGCCTGCCGATGCAGGGGACGCGGGTTCGTGCCCCGGTCTGGGAGGATCCCACGTGCCGCAGGGCGGCTGGGCCCATGAGCCATGGCCGCTGAGCCTGCGCATCCGGAGCCTGTGCTCCACGGCGGGAGAGGCCGCAGCGGTGAGAGGCCCGTGTACCACAAAAAAAAAAAAAAAAGAAAGAAATGAGGGTTCCTGGGAAAGTATGCTGCTCCTGCAGTCTCCCCACCTCTCAGCTTTCCCAATTACATTTGATAATTAGTCCAGCACACCAGGGAAAGCCCAGGAGAAACCATAGAGTCAAAACATTCTTATCCCAATCCTCAGCTTGAAAGTGTTCAAAGCTTCTAATTGTTCTAAGCTACCCATTCAAGCTGCTAGTAGTGACTTTCCAAAGGCACCGTGCTCACAAACTAACAACTGCTCGCTGGGTGCAGAGATCAATATGTTACATTTGAAAAAATGTTTGTATTAATAACATCATCACCCACCCAGGGTCTATTCAATCCCTGTTCCCCCAGCCGAGATGATTGCAAGCCTTACACAAAGCAAGAGATGCTTAAACATTATCCGCATTGTCTCAGCCTCCCACTCACCCAAAGGATGCCAAGGGAAGAGAGGGAGACTTGGAGGGCTGCTGGGTTCACCCCTATTAAGCCTCTTCCCAGCCCTGGGTCCTGACCTCATCAAATAGGCCACCATCCTTCTTCAGCCCACTCGTCCTCACCCATTCATTCCACAATCATGTAATAACAAACAGAACTACCACTAATTGAATGCTTACTCTGAACAGGCACTCTGCTAAGTACTTCCAAATCTGTCATCCCATTTTACTCTCACAATTCCTAGAGGTTGGCATTATTGTCATCACTATTTTACAGATGAGAAAACTGAGGTCCGGAGACAGTAAGTAAATTACTCAGGTGGAAAGCGATGAAGCCAAATAAGTGCAGATCGATGTGATGCCAAAGCCTGTGCTTTTAGCCACTCAGTAATACAAAGCACTTACATATGGTTCAGACACTGGGGAGACAAAGATGAGTAAGACTCAGGCCATGACTACATGGAGCTCATAATCTGATGGAATGAGATACACTGAAACAGAACATTTCAATATCATGTCATGAGTGCTAGGAGTATCTGAAGGTGCCTTGGGAGCTATTTAGTACCACCTCCAAGTGACCCAGTCACTAACTGACATGTTAGTTCAATAAGCTGCCTGCATATTGCCCTGGTAGTGGATCCAACGATAGAGGCTACATACATGGCTTTGAACCCTTCTGCAGATGCCCACTGATATCTTGGACCAATACAATTTGGAGCCCTTAACTATGATACATTGTGTGCCTCTGAATTGTTTATCCCTTGCCACCTCTTGACCCTGAAGATCTCTGCCATGCTCTCTGTCGGAGGTTGCCCCTGACTCTGACTGGCTTCATTTAGTTTTGGTCATGAGTGAGGGAAGCCCCTCCCTTGGGCAGCCCTCCACTAGTGGTCTCTAGCATTTGGCACTCTGTTTCAAAACCTGCCTGTATTTTCATTAATACTCACCTACTCCTTCCCATTAAATCACAACTCTCCTGAATGTAAAGACCAAGTTTATCTCTCCCTATATATCTTCCTGTGGTTCCTGGTAGAGCACTAAATCACATAGTGAGAATTTAGCCAGGGCTGTTTTTGCCTCAACTGAATGTAAAGAAAATAAGAAGGAGGCTTTGTAGGGCTATACAAAGGCAGAGAAGTAGAAACAAGAAAGAAGAAATCCATAGTGGCAGACAATAGGACCTAGCATTCAAAGGTTTTGAAAGGTAACACAAATATATAAATTTAGGAACAAGGAAGGAGCAATGACTGTGAATTCAGAAGTTATTATTTGCATAGCTATGACAATTAGTTTGACAACAGATGAAATGGATCATTTTTAAAGGAAAACCTAAATAAAGAAATTAGCTCAAAAAGAAATAGAAAACCTCAACCAACTACTGGTCATGAAAGGAATTTAGTAAATACTTCAAACAGCAACCCTTCCCCCAAAGGTGCCAGACCATTAATTTTGGAGGTATTTGTGGAAATCACTTCCCAAGAAGAAAAAACAAAAGCTCAAAGGCAGCCATGGCAGTGTCATGCCATGCTATCCTATTGTAGGACAACAAAGCCTTCGCAGATTGCTCTGGGGGTTGCTGTTACAATGACCCACCCTCCTCCAACTCCAAGCCTCTCTGCCCCCGCCCAGGCTTTGGGAAAAGCCTTTGGATAACCCCTTCTCTGGGGAGTTTCTAAGAAAGGCAAAGCCCCTATGCTTCTGACAAATTCACAGTGGTGTGGCTGGCTTCAAACACATTCATTTTGCAATCCAGCTGTTCAGCATCAGGTTTCTTGTGTGATCCCACCCCACATTTTACTGGTTCCCAAATGTAGACAAATTCATATTGTGCATGTGGATACCCAGGTTTCCCAAATGCCTTGGATACTGAGACACAGCAGCCCTCCCCTGCTTTGTTACAGAGCTGGGAAAATAGAAAGCTCTCCATCTTAAATATGAGGAACCCAAAACACAGAATGTCAAAGTGGCTGAAGGATACACAGATGGATCATGGCACAGTTGAGGCTAGCACTCAGGTGTCCTGATTCAATTTGGGACAAAACAATTCAATTGCCTGAGAGAACGTGCCTTCCTAATCCCTGATTTCAAAGGCTTGTATACAGCTTAGGCAGGAGAGTCACCTTTTGTCCTCATAATGCCTGATACACATTAGAACATTTTATTGGACTCAAAAAAGATAACATCTTTATGGATCACATTTTAAATCTATGGATGAGAAAACTCCTATTCATTACCGTAACTGGTAACTGAGTATGCAGTAGAGGAGGAGGACAAGGATGAGGGGAAGGAGGAGGAAAGGAAGAAAGAGGAAGAAGGAAAAGAAAGAGAAGAATGGAGTGTAAGACATAATTTCCAAATGAAACTCACACTCACATCTGCTTTTTAAAATTCCATTCAGTTAAGATGATACAAAATCCACCTTAGGTTACATTGCAAATATATAATTTTGCAAACCATTTCTTCTGTGGTAAAATTTCTGTCATGAGGAGGCAACGCAAGTGGTAAAAATAATAATTATTATGATACCACTTACAGCATCCTCAGAGATCGAGGGTCTTGCTGACATCAGCTTTTGTTTGAAACACACTTGGGTATTTAAGTCAGAGGAGAGAACACAAAAGCATGACACCCGTCTTTGTAATTAATCAACTGCCAGCACAAAATCAATAAAGTCAATCAACTCACGTGAACACTGAACCATTTACTCAATGTGCGTCCTTTTAAAAGAAAAACAGCATGACCTGGGGGAAGGGAAGCTAGCTTAGTTATGCATTAGCGCGAAGAACAATAGATTATATGGACCATCCAGTGGCCTAAATGTCGAAGTACAAATGGGGAAAGAGAGACAACAGATCACTGTGTGTGGCAGTCCATTAGCTGCAAATGGCAAATTCACTCTGTGATTTGATTTAAGCTTGAATAAATTCCCCACCCACATATTACGGATGCTGGCAGTGATTTCTCCTACGTGTCTGCTGCTGGTAGATTCTACATTTCACTATCTAACTGTTCAGAAAGAAATTTAAGTAAGGTCTTGCTTGTATATCTACGAGACTCACTTCCAACGTGCAAAATATTTTCATTGAAAGTTCAATTCCACTAATATTCATTCATAAAACACTTGCTATGGCAAAGGAACTATGTGAGAGATACAGAAATGTACAGAAAAAGGCCCGTCTTCCGAGTTGACAGCATAATGAGTCAGAACCTCACAAATAATTGGAAAACAAGGCAATACTGTTTTTTAGCACCATTACAGAGGCACAAAAAGCAAGAAGAGCACAGGCGACAAAGAGAAGAATTCTAATCATGAGAACTGGGGAAGGCTGCACAGAGAAGATGACACAAAGTCTGCCTCTTGAAGGGCGTGTGGGATATAGGTTGATGGAGACAGGAGTAAAAGGGATTCCAGGTAACTGCATAAATAAAGGCAAGGAAGCAGGAACGTGCCTTTTTCTTTTTTTTTTTTTTTTTTTTTTTTTGCGGTACGTGGGCCTCTCACTGTTGTGGCCTCTCCCGTTGCGGAGCACAGGCTCCAGATGCGCAGGCTCAGCGGCCATGGCTCACGGGTCCAGCTGCTCCGCAGCATGTGGGATCTTCCCAGACCGGGGCACGAACCCGCATCCCCTGCATCGGCAGGCGGACTCTCAACCACTGCGCCACCAGGGAAGCCCGTGCCTTTTTCTTAATAGCCCTGGAAGAAGAACTGCATCTTGTTGACTATAGTCACAGAGATTCTAACTCTCTGTAGCACAACTGCCCAGACCCATCTGCCAGCCTTCTGCACAGACAAAACATACAGTTGTCTACTGGTGGAATTCAGGGTGAAGGGAAGGGCAGAGAGTGTCTATGAGGAGAGGAGTGGCCCCAGGGGCACAGAAGAGGGAACCTTGTGGCAAGGAAGACAAACCACACTGATTTCCCCGTCTTGCCAACAGTGTGCCCTGCCCATAGTGTGGCTGGCAAGCTTTGCAAAATGAGTTAATGAAAGATTCAGTAAACATTACGGATGAGGCTTTTTCTAAAAGTTACTGCTACTCTCATTCTGGAACATTTCCTGCCTGCCTGCCCTGGATGGTCTCCAGTCACAGGCTGGCGCAGGGTTGGCGTGGTGAGCGGACACAATGTTTCCTACCTCTAGACTCCTATAGTCACCTACCTGCTTGACAGCTCCATTTGGTCATCTGACAGGCATCCCAGATTTAATATGCCCCAAACCAAACTCTTACTGCTCCCTCTCCAAATCCCACTTCCCTCTAACTTTCCTCATCTCAGTCACTGGGACCACAATTCCGCCAGCTGCCCAAACCAGAAATCTGGGAGTCATTTTTTTTTTTTTTACTAGAAGTCACGTTTTGTCTTGTCCATTGTCATCCTCCTGGTCCAAGTCCACCCCTACACATACACTCACACTCTTCTGCATACTGTAGTCGTAGTAGTATTGTACTTTATAATTTCAATCAGGGATATCACTCTTCTGCTAAAAACCCTCCAAAGCCTGTTAACCAGAGGCAGAATAAAATCCACTTTCTATCTTGGCTGTATATTATCCAATTTCTTATGCCACGTATGCTAGCTAGCTCCAGTCACACTGGCCTTCTTTCTGCTTCTCAAACACATCAAGACCTTTCGTGCTCCAGAGCCTCACTCTTGCAGCTCCCTCTACATAGAAAGTACTCTTCCCAGAGTCACAGGCCTAGCTGCGTCTTCCCCATCAAATCTTCATCACATACTGGGGGACGTCCCTGGTGGTCCAGTGGTTAGAACTCCGTGCCTCCACTGCTGGGGGCCCAGGTTCAATTCCTGGTCAGGAAACTAAGATCCCGTAAGCTGCACGGCATGGCCAAAACCAAAAACCCCAAAACAACAACAGCAACAAAAATAAAGTACCACATACTATATTTAAGTCTGAGCAACCCTCAGTTTACATGCCATTGTTGCTTAGAATTTCAGATCTTTTATTTAACCCCACAAATTAGTCATTATTATTTTAATTATTTTATATAGTTAATATTATTTAAGTGTATCTACATATATATTTACCAGTCTATTTGATCACCATTTCTCGTTACACCATTTCTCTGGGGTCATTTGAAAATTAGGAACATGTTTGACCTTCCCATTCTATCTTCCATATCTCAGTCTCACCTTCATATTTTCCATCTTCTTATCTCTTAGGGCTACATTCTGGAAAATATCTTCAAATCTGCCATTTTGCTCTTTCCTTCTTCAGATGTATTTAATTTGCTGTTTAACCCACTCAAAGAGCTTCAAATTTCAATGATAATAATTTTGACTTTTAGAAATTCTATTTCATTGTTTTACCCAAATTTGCCTGGTCATAGCTGATAGTCTCTTTCTTATCCCATTTTGGTTACATGTTTTGTTTATTTAAATAATCCATATTAAGTTATTTTAGGTCCTTATCTGATCATTGTAATATCTTATGTCCTTGAGAATCCAAATCTGTTGTTCCTGCTAACTCTCCCTCATGGTGACTTGTTTCCTTTTGTGTTTGATAATTTTTAAAATTATGAGCTCATATTTGATTAAATTAAATCTTTGGGAATCCTGAGGGGTCTAGGCTGGGGATGCTTTTCTCTGAAAAAGACATGAATTTGTTTCTGCCAGGTGCCAGGGGACACTAGAAATATGGGGGCAGCACCTTTTTTCAGCTATGGTTCCCCTTGTGACATGAGTAGTAAGAATCTGAATTCCAGACCTGTGTCAGAGCAAGCTTTGGGATGCAGATTCTCAAGAGGATACTTGGAGTAGCACCAGCCACAGCAGCAGTAACAGTAGTACTCTTGTTTATTTTGTTGCCTACCTGGAGTCATGACAGAGACAAACAAGTTTACAGGTAGGTTTTTGGTATATCTCCTTTTAAGGGTCCTGGCTTAATGCAGAGGTTGCAGCTTCAGGTCCCTCACTTTTCAAGGACCTTGTGTCAACTGAAATAAAAGACCCCAAACCCTGCACAACATAAAAAGCTGGAGTCAAGTTTATTCAGTATCTTACTGAGGACTATAGCCCAGGAGACAGCCTCTCAGACAGCTCTAAGAAATTGTTTTCAAGAAGTAAGGTGGGGGGGGGTTATACACATATATACATATGTGATTTTGGTGAAGGAGGTACGTGCAACTAAGCACACATCTCGGTAGAAGGTTGCTGCTAGTCACGAGGAACAGATAGATACCTTAGTTAATGGTTTTAGTGCTTTTCTAAGTATAGAAAGATGCAAGAATCCAGTTTCATTAAAAAAAAAAAAAACTTCTCCTGAAAATATCTATCTGAAGGCCTGTTCTGCCAGTTTTCCCAGAGCACTGAGTACCTCATTCTTGATCTCTGTCATGAACTCCTTTCAGGGTGGGTTGAAGGTCAGCGACTGAAGTGGCTAATGACTCAATCCTTGTAGAGCCAGATGATGAGTGACATTCTTTAGTTGGCACTTGCATGTCCTGCACTTCTGATAATATCCAAAGCACCGGGCTCCGATTATGGGTTTTGCCCTCAGGGAAGCTCAGGCCTTTACGTACTGCCTGCTGCTCTAGTTTCAACTTCTGGTCCCTCTTCTCTCTCCTGCCTTTCTTTTCCGGAAGCTTAGAAAAACATTTAGAAATGTTTGTTGCAGGTTCCTCAAAACACTAAACACAGAATTGCATATAACTGGGTCCCTGGACCCAATCTTAACATGTGAGGGTGTGTGTATGTGTGAAGTGGTTTCTCCACACCTCTAATAAGCAAAGCTTGGATACCAGCAGGGTGTCCTACAATTCGACTCAATTCTGACACTATCTATCTGGAGATAGCATCAGATTCCACGGGTTAAGGGTTCAGTCCTACAAGACTGCCCCCCACCCTTTAGAGATCAGTCACAAGCCTAGGTTGTTGTTACCTCTACTTCTGACCAACTGGCTATAGATCAGAGGTTAAATTTCTTCCAATTGGAGTAAACAGAGCAGACTTGTTTGGGATCCTCTAATGTTGGGGAACCAGCAGGAGGACACTTTGACCCCATCAATGTCTAACCCCATTTCTTAATAACCATCTAAAGATTTCCACCTTGCTGGGACAACTCTTCCATCTCCGTTTACTCTTCGTTTCACTCCTATTGATATTTGCTTTATTCACCTTATTTCTCATAACCATTTCAACATTTCCACCTTGTTGGGAAGAGTCCCGTGACTCTTCCCTCAGCCCCTCCTTATTCCCTTGTTAATTAACCTAATGTTTTTATTAGCATCTGTAAGACCCCTGAGGGGAAGCTGAGGCAGCAAATTCCATAACGCTTCCAGAACTGTTTTTTATGTTTTACAACATTGAGATTATAAGGGGTGCCCCCATGTGAAAGTGCCCTGGATAACAGCAGGTGAATATTCCGGTCATCACAAAGCCAGTACTACATGGCTTGCATACAAGCATCAGCTGCTTCATTTGGGGTGTTGTACTTGACATTCATAAGGGGAGACAGACAGCCCCTCTTTTCAGGGTAAACAGACCTTACAGTGGTGTTTATCCAGCCCACCATGCTGGCTGCTCCCTCGAGAATAAGTTGCTTTGTGTCTGGATCACATATAGTCATCTGTGATTGTTTCATAGTGACCTGTGGGGCCTGCATCAACCCAAACATGCTCTTCCACCAAAACCAAAGACAAAGACACAGCTTCTAAATTAGTCACTCTCACAATCCATTTTGTTAAAGGTTCTCCAGGAAGCTGATGATACTGATCCACAAAATGAAACAACTCCTTCATACCACACTCCCTGGTTTCAGTAGTTTCTTGGCTTTTCCCTCTCCCCATGCTAACTTCTTGGCAACCAGAGGTCTTAAAGGTACTTTTTGTTGTCCCTGCACTATTTTTACCTTGGCGGGGGGGTGGGGGAAGGTAGCTGAAGTTTTGAGTCACTGAAATCTGCTTTTGCTCTAGCATCAAAATCTGACACACTATTGTCTTTTAGTTTCTCTATTATAGATCACAATACCCAAGGGAGTGAATATTTTGCCTCTCTCTTATCAGTTGACATTTCCTTATGCATCCAGTGAATTAACTCCCCAGGAGTTGGAGCCATCACTAAATTCCACTGGTAACTTTTACCTTTAGGAAGTGATTGCAGCATAGCTGCTGCTTCGTGCTGTGGGTGACCATGTGGCCACACAGGAATCAAAGGTTCATCATTCTCCTGTCCTTTCATCCTTTCTCTTCCAAACCACAAGTTTCTGTGAGCCACGGCTGCTCTAGCAAATCCCACGTCATTGACATCAGTCATCAATTCCAGTGTGTGAGTGTGTGTGTGTGTGTGTGTGTGTGTTCACGGGGAGGCTCCCCACACCAACAAACAATTCTTGGACACCAGCTGGACGTCCTACAATTCAAGTCTGACACTATCTACCCAGACATAGTGTCAGATCCCACAGGTTAAAGGCTCAGTCCCACAAGACTGCCCCCAGCTCCTCCATTTCAGAGGCCAGTCACAAGTCCAGGTTCTCACCTGTACTTCTGACTGTTGGGTTACAAATCAGAGGCTCCCAAGACCACTTCCTTAAGTTTGATTAATTTACTAGAGTGGCTCCCAGAACTCAAGAAAACCATTTACTCACTAGATTACTGGTTTATTATAAAAAGATATAACTCAGGAACAGCTAGATGGAAGAGATGCTTAGGGCAAGGTATGGGGAAAGCGCACGGAGTGTCCATGTTTTCTCTGGGTCAATCTCCCTTGCCCTCCACGTGTTCACCAACCTGGAAGCTCTCCAAACCCTCTCCTTTGGGTTTTCATGGAAGTTTGATTATATAGGCATGATTAATTAAATCATTGGCCATTGGCGATCCATTCAATCTCCAGCCCCTCTCCCCTCCCAAGAGGTCTGGGTGTGGGATTGAAAATTCTAACCCTTTAATCACATGGTTTATTCTTCTGGCAACCAGCCCCCATCCTCAGGTGCTTTCCAAAAGTTACTTCATTGACATAATAGAAACACCTTTATAGCTCTCATCACTTAGAAAATTCCAAGGGTTTTTGGAGTTCTTTTGCCAGAAATAGGGACAAAGACCAAATATATATTTCTTATTATAAATCACAATATCACACCTAAAGACCCAGCAATTCTACTTCTAGGTATATATACCAAAAAATTCAAAGTAGTGACTCAAATAGATACCTGTATGCAATGTCCATTACGGCATTATTTGCAATAGCCAAAAGGTAGAAACAATCCAAGTATCCACCAACAGATGAATGTATAAACAAAATGTGGTATATACATACGAGTCATATTTTATTAATGTATTCATACAATTCAACCACAAAAAGAATGCAGTTCTGGGCTTCCCTGGTGGCGCAGTGGTTGAGAGTCTGCCTGCTGATGCAGGGGACACGGGTTCATGCCCCGGTCCGGGAGGATCCCACATGCTGCGGAGTGGCTGGGCCCGTGAGCCATGGCCGCTGAGCCTACGCATCCGGAGCCTGTGCTCCGCAACGGGAGAGGCCACAGCAGTGAGAGGCCCGCGTACCGCAAAAAAAAAAGAGAATGCAGTTCTGATACATGCAAATTGGACCTTGAAAACATTATGCTAAATGAAATCAACTAGACACAAAAGGACAAATATTGTAGGATTCTACTTATGTGAGATATCTAGAATAGACAACATCATTGAGACACAAAGTAGGCTAGAGGTTACCAGAGTCTGGAGAAAGGGGATTGGGGAGTTACTGCTTAAAGATGACAGAGTTTCTATGTAGGACGATGAAAAAATTCTTGAACTGGGTAGTAGTGATGGTTGAACAACATTGCGAAGGTAATTAATGCCACTAAATTGCACACATGAAATGGTTAAAATGACAATTTTTTTGTAATATATATTTTACCATAATTAAATACATTAATAATGTAATATACCCCAAACCATTGAGTTATACTCTAAATGGTTGAACTTATATTATGTGGATTATATCAATATATCAATAAAACTGTTTAAAAAAGGGAAATGTAAAGAAAAATTTTGCTATAATTTATCCAGGATATAGTTGTATTGTAGCAGGAAGACGTTTTAGAAAACTTAGTCTGCCATATTGCAGAAGCAGAAGTCAAATTTCACCTATTCAGTGAGGTCTTCCTTATCTCCCAATCTAAGCTAGAACAACCACCACCACCATATAAGATCCAAGAGAGTAGAACCCTCATCTGTTTTGTTCACCACTAAGAACCCTCATCTGTTTTGTATCTCCAGTAAGTCTAAGTCTAAAAAGTCAAATATTTAAAAAATATTATTATCACCAGTAATAACAAGAGTAGGAAGAGTCTAAGAACCATAATAATGAAAACTGTTTCATAATTAAGGATATTACAGTATAATAAGATTCTTCTGGATCACTAGTGATCACTGTCTACTGCACCACATATTAGAGAAAGTCAAAAGAGATAAAGATTGACTTGTTTACTAAATTCTAGATCTATTTGTTTTCTAATTATATGCATTGAAAAACACATCCACCCCCTCCCCAACTAAAGACCATTTCTTTAAGCACCTAAGTTACCCTATGGGTTTTGTCCTTTCTCTCTCTTTCATCCATCAAGGCATGCATTTCTTGAAGGCACTTGACCGTGATTTGCCTCATGGTACCTTAAGAAACAGTGTTGACTGGCTGCTTGTGCAGGGAGAGATTGATATTCTCTTCCCACTATCTTGCACCACCCTCTGGAAATTCTCTGCCCCTCTGCAAGCTAGTTTATTCCTATGGCAAGTCATGTGGAGGCTGACGCCCTCTGATCTCCAGCACTAGACCTGATTGGATCTCTCTTCTTCTTTTCCTGGTGAAGAGTGACTAGTCCTTAGAAGCTCTTCTCATAGGTTTCTAGGAAATAAAGTATCATGTGAAACTCCAGGAATAAATCACATTTCTGTCAACTGATTCCTTCCACTGGTCTTAGACTCAAAGCCAGTGGTGACTTTTCTTCCCACTTCATCCTAGAATTTCCCCCAGAAAACCCAGTTAGACTGAAATCTAGGCAGCCAGATCTCAGCTGGGCTATTGTCCCTCAAGGTTATTCTTGTCAACTTTTAAAATAATATTTCTTTGAGTGGTGAAAGGACATAATAACCCCACATAGCTTTTGTTGTGTTGCATTTGTCAAGTGATCTCACCTCCATTACGTCATTTGGTTCATTAGCCCCATCTTTTATTAATGAAGCATGAAAGCTCATCAAGATTAAGTGACTTGTACAAGATCACATTGCTAGTTAGTTACAGAGCTGATACTGGAATTCCAGACTGCTTTTATTCTGCCACACCGGGTACCTAAGCTATACAGCAAAGGTACTCATTTCCTACATGGGGAGACCGAGGTAAGGAAATACAGTAGGGGACTCTGGGTAGTATGAAAATACCTGTGACCTGGGAAAGAGGGCCATAGAAGGGAAGATGGGAAGGAATAAGACGTTTTATCCTATTTTACCAGGAGCTAGTGTGATTTAATAACCTGAGCAAGGCTGCGCCAGCTCCCCTGGAAGCCTGGCAACCCCTGAGTGCTCCAGGGTGTTTTTTCCTTAGCTTTTCTTTGCCATTTTCCGAGAGTCTCTGTGTTAGCTCCCACTGGGGGCCTCACAGGGATGAGAACAGCTGCAGAGGCGCTGGAGTTGGACTGCTGAGTCCATGCCCAGGACCGACACCTGCCCCTCCACAGGGCCCTGGGGACAAGTTGGCTCAGAGAAACAGGGACGAGACAGAACTCCATTCATCAGAGAGAACTGGGGTGGAAAAACCCTGCCTGATCCCTTGGCACCACTAAGCTCTATGGTTGGCCCTGAGCCCCACGCAGCTCCAGATTCTGTTTGGTAGGGTCAGTTAAAAGAAGCAAGTGTGCTTATAGGGCCCAATGCAGTTATCAATTGCATTTAGTAGTTATCTGGTATCTACTGTGCACAAAGTATAGTGGGAGTATGGCTTTGGAATTCAGTAGAGGAAGAAAGGTTTGTTTTATAAAAACGGGGGGAGTTCACCTCTACCTTGGTTCTAGGTTAAACCCTGCCATTGACTTACTGTGAAATCTTGGATAAGTTGCTTTCTCTCTGGGCCTCAGTTTCCTCTGCTGTAAGGTGAGGATGCTGTTCTAGAGCCATGTGAGGTCTAGGTCTCTTTTCTGTTACAAGCCCTTTTGAGAATTTGATGAAAGCTATGGATTTTCTTCCCAGAAAAATGCATATGTGCACACAGATAGCTAATTTTGCATATAATATAAGGAGTTTAAGGATTTCCCTAAAGCCCATCTATAGATCTTAAGTTTAGAACCTCTGAACTAGTTGATTTCTGAGGTATCTTCTAGCTCTGACAGTCTATAAAACATTCCAGGTTGGACACAGTTAATAAGCAGAGACACCAGGGCCAGAATGCTGGCAGCTGTCATGGAATCCCAGAGGCTTAACTGTACCCCCCTTCCCAGGCTTCCTGAGACTCCAGTCCAAGGGAAGCAAAAGGATGTAAGCTCATTCTCTGCAAACTTAGTCCAAAGGAAGCAAAGGGGTGCAAACTGATTTACAGCAAACCAGAGACTGGAGTGTGCATCAGACAGTTGCCTCCCAGGTTGCTGGAATTTAGCAAGGATACGAACTTCGTGAGAGACTGTAGGCATGAGAGTCATGGCCTCTAAATGTTCCTCAATGGTTGGTTGCAGATAGGACAAAGAGAATGGACTGTCCAATTGATAAGGAACATACATCTTGATTATACATGTTCAGAGGTGGTGACTCAGGAGCTAATTCTCAACATGATTGGACAGAATACTAATGGCCATAAACCTACTGCATTTCCTTACATAATGTCCCCTCCTTTATAAGTATATATTTTACTACAGTAGAAATGTCAGGGAGAAGAAAAGGAAGAGATTTGGTGAGTATATCAGTCAGGGTGCTAGTAAAAAAC
This sequence comes from Mesoplodon bidens, assembly GCF_964165515.1. Classification (NCBI taxonomy): domain Eukaryota; kingdom Metazoa; phylum Chordata; class Mammalia; order Artiodactyla; family Ziphiidae; genus Mesoplodon; species Mesoplodon bidens. The sequence continues at coordinate 44,228,153 of NC_138163.1, read as the reverse complement.
ACATGACATACTCAGAGTAGATAAATTGAGTAAAGTTTAACAAAGGCAACTGATTACAAAAGTATGGGCAGTGTATAAAGAAACCATAGGAAATGCTGAAGTATCCCAGGACTAGTAATAATGGGGTCCATTACCACCCTTACGCCTGAAAGAGAGAGGAGAGGTAGCAGATACTAGAAACCAGAGGGAGGAGAGAACATGAAAATTATACGAAGAGAGCTTCCTGATAGGAGCTGTGACCTTCAGTGAAAGGATGTCCAGCAGCCTTGCAGGCAGGGTACCAGGGAATAAATAGCCTAACCTCACTCCTCTCCTCCCTGCCAGTGCTTCCCTTGGGCCAAACACAACTGGAATCCTGAAGACAAGGTAGCCTGTTGATATGGGTCAGCCTCCAAGGGCACAGAGCAGGGTGGAATAGGGTAGAAAGTAGATAGAAGATCTGGAGAGGAAGGCCTAGAGAGTAGGTCCGTCACTGCAGGCAAGAGAAAGGAACTGTTGTTATAGCCTTGACTATGACATCTATCCAGTGGATGTTGTGACACTTGGGTAAGAATAATTGAAGAGGCGTTGCTACAATTAAGCAATAATATTAATATCATTTTGCATTTGTAAAAGCTTTTACATGTTTCATGCTGCTTTCACCCCACTGTATCTTTTGAACCATATAGTTACCATGGAGACAAACAGGTAGTTCTATTTTACACATAAGGAAACTGAGGTTCAGCCAAGGTAAGGTGATTTGAAAGATCAAATGTCTATAAAGAGGGAAAGAGACTAGAACTTGGGGTTGGACTCCTGGTCCAAGGCCATTTCCACTATATCCTGTTGTTTTTTCTATAGCATGTTTCAGTCCACAAAACTGTTCTGACAAGCCTTCAGAGGACTCCTACTTCTGACAGACATGCAAAGCCACCATGAGAGCAACAATGAGGAAAAAGAGTGCACAGACTTCTTCCTCATGTTTTTAAGAAAGGTGGTAAGAAAAGAGGCTGAGCTGGAAGACAGATAAGTGGGTACAATATCCTTTGCAAGTATTTCCCAGAGCAGAGGTTTAGGCCCAGTTCCTGCCAGTTCCTGGCCTCTGGGTATCCCACCTCATCAGCTATATACTTGCATTGTGAAGGATATGGTTGAATGAAAGTAGGAAAGGAATGGAAATGAAGAAATTAAAGTTCAAGATAAAAAGAAAACAGAAACTTAACATGTCTTTTAGAACTCAATTGCAAAACGTAAAAAGTATTTTCACATTTGTCCCAAGAATGAAAACCATGAGGAGATCTACCTTTCAGTTTGCAATTAAGTAGGATTTCCAGAAAATTCCAAGGGTTCACTATTCTTAGGAACTGCAATAGTGCCTAATGGGAGAAGGGGGCCAGGCACTAGATGTGAAAGAACATTTGGGAAGGATGGGATTACCTTCCCAACAGATGCTTATATCTGCTACCTTAGATTTCCTGCTCCGAAAATAATTCAGAAGTCTGTGGACCCTAGAAGGCTTGAGACCAATAAGCTTTCACAATCCATAGCTTCTAGAGCAGTGGTTCTCAACGCCGGGGCCATTTTACCTCTCCCTAACTCCCCAAGGGACACTGAACATTATCTGGAAGCATTGTGGGTTGTGACAACTTGAATGGATGCTACTGACATCTAGTGGGTAGAGGCCAGAGATGCTGCTAAATGTCCTGCAATGCGCAGAACAGAACCACACAACAAAGAACTAACTCTGGACCAAAATGTCAATAGTACCAGGGTTGAGAAACCGTGCTCCAGGACATTTCTCGACTGTCAAGATAGCACCTTTGCTGTGACCACCACTCTCCACTCCCGATCTGTAAAGATGGCTTTCTTACTCCCATCTATGGATCTCAGGCTGGCCACTCCCTAGAATCAGCTCCATTTTAGCAGGCTTCTGGGCGAAAGCAGACTTTTATCTCATTTTCTAAAGCAGTATTGTTGTTGTTACTGTTGTCCATTGCTATTTAGTTTTTGACCCTTGGCCTTGCTTTAACCCCAGTAAGAAGCTTATTTCCTAATTCCTAACTGCTTTTTTAGTTAATGACTCACAGCCTGCCTAGACCTCTGGTTTTTGCAAAGTCCTTGGCTCTTCCAGTCCTGGCATCCATCCCAGGCTCTGAGGTCCAGCTTCATCCATGGTTTCAGTACAACACTGCCTTACTCATTCCATTCTGGGACACCAAATAGGGTTTGGACTGGTAATAACACTAGATCTGCTGCCTCTTGAATCTGTGTGAGAAGGTTGCCAGCCCCAGGAAGGAAAGGACTCAATAAAGTATCAGCCAATACAAGAGGTCCTCCTGCTGTGACTGTCAAAGAAAGCTGTAAGAGGAAGAGAAGATGCATTCTGGGGCAATACATTTCAGAAGACTTCTGTGTCAGCTGGCTTAAGCAGAGACAGAAAGATGTCCTGCCCAAGGTTGTTATAAATCTAGTTAAGCACGCACTTCATATTTGAAGGAAAAAAAAGCTGAGGATAAATTGATACTCCACAGTTGAGATGATGTCTGATTTGGCCATTTCTCAAGTGTCAGCCTCATAGGACTAGAATGGAGTATAAAGAAGGAATTTGAAACAATATAAAAAGTATGAGGATTATAACCATGAAGGCAGTAGGACTATCTGCTGTTTTCCTAACAAACGTCCATTCCTGAATTTTGAGACTTGGGATTGACTTCTAGTTCTGGTTCAGTCACACATTGCTATATGATCGTGAGCGAGTCACTCAAATACTCTATACCTCAGGTTCCTCATCTGAAAAATGGAACTAATACTACTCTGACTGCTTCATAGTAGGGTTTTTTTTTTTCCAATTTAGAACAAAAAGAGATAGTGCGTATGAAAATGCGTTGAAAAGTATTACTGCTGTATGAATGCAAATTATTATAATTACTTTGCAAAAGCTGTATGACCTAAGGGGAAATGAGGTGGGCCAAGAAAAGCTGGTAAAATTTATTTTTTTTTCCTTTTTCTAAAACATCTTTATTGGAGTATAATTGCTTTACAGTGGTGTGTTAGTTTCTGCTTTATAACAAAGTGAATCAGTTATACATATACATATGTCCCCATATCTCTTCCCTCTTGCATCTCCCTCCCTCTCACCCTCCCTATCCCACCCCTCTAGGTGGTCACAAAGCACCGAGCTGATCTCCCTGTGCTATGCGGTTGCTTCCCACTAGCTATCTGTTTTACATTTGGTAGTGTATATATGTCCATGTCATTCTTTCACTTTGTCCCAGCTTACCCTTCCCCCTCCCCGTGTCCTCAAGCCCATTCTCTAGTAGGTCTGAGTCTTTTCAACTATACTTCAATAAAAAAAAGAAAAGCTGGTAAAGTAAATCAGATTTCGGCAAAGAAAGACAGACACACACACACAGAGGGAGAGAGAGAGAGAGAGAGAGAGAGAGAGAACCCAATACAAACTCTCTTCACCATTTCATAGCACCCAAGGCCTAGAAGGAAAATCCACCGTCTTTCTCTGCCACTACAGAACACTTTACTTCCCCATCCTGGGCATAGTAGTACCTATCTTCTTTCATAAAATCCCTACAATAAAGGACTCCCCAACATTACTTGGTAATGCACTCCAGAATCGACCTTTCAGTCAAGAAATTGTTCTGAATTTGTTTACTTATTGAATAGCATTCACTGAATGCTCATGAGAATTCAGCCACCATGGTAACTGTCAGAGATACAGAAAGAATAAGACGCAGCTCCCATCCTCAAGGAGCTGCTAGTCTGGGGGACATTTCTTGGTTGAGTCCCTTCTGTAACAATTTAATTCTCTTCTTGCATCTGACCTACATTTAATGGCCTGAAAATTTGACTTTTGGACCTTGTTTATACAATCATCTAAACTGCTTAGCCATTCCAAGTTTTGACTCATACCAATTGCTTTTTGAGCCTCTAAGATTGCGAACTTACACAATTAAATTAGTTTCCCTTAAGAATGGGGGAAATCATCCAAGTCAAATGTACTGGCAAGGAAGGCCAACTGGTTGCTGGGAAACGATCAGTTGACTGCAAATTTCTGATAAGCTAAATCATGCTAGAGTGTTCAGAGCTCAATCCGCATCCCGCCCAGGGTTGGAGGTATTGCCTAGAGAGGACCATAACTGAACCCTAAGGAATAAAGCTCTAATAGCAGATGTCTCATGTTCCTTAAGATCTGGTGAAAGATATTTGAGGGCTTTTGATGGCCCCTTCAAATCACTCTCTTCATGTAAACCATCTTTAAAGTTCTGTTTCCACCTTCTTCTTGCCATTCATCTTCCCATTACGCCAATCATCATTTTTTAATGAGCCAAATTGGTTCAAACTCAGCTAAAAGTCAAATACACAAAGAAGTAAGGCTGATGTCTGTACTAAATAAGAGCTTCTATGACAACCCTCAAGGAGGCCAGGAGACAAAATGCTTCTCTGAAGACATCCAGGAGGAAGAGCTAGTGAAAGTCCTGTATTCTCCCCCTCTTCACAAAAAGCCTTTCTTTCCTCCTCTTCAAATCCATTCCACCACATAGAGAGCCAGGACTAGTGGCAAGTTTAAGCAGGAATGCAAATTGAGGGATGTGTACAGGAAGACAGAAATAGACTGTATAAAATGGCAGCCAGTGTGATCGCCTGGAAGGAGCTCAAATCAAACCTTTCCACTGAGAGCAAAGCAGCTCCTGTTTACATTTGTCCCTTGCATGAGCTGCTGGGATCAGCAGTCAGGCTTTTGATGGTTTATAGCAACAGGACACAACCCCTTGGAGGGCTGAAGGCCCACTTCTCACTGTACCTCTTACCAAATAAGTGGTAAGATCCACACTGAAGGGACAAGAACCTGAGCTAGACTGAACCTGCATGATGAGATTTCCCAGTCCCAGTAAAAACCAGGCTTGCTGCAGCTTCCACAAAGCAACCCACAGCACTGGGTGGGGAGACAAGCTGCAGTCATAGCAATGTCATTTTCTTTGCATGTACAGTAGATCAAGGGTCATTTAATTAACACATAGTTGGAACAGAGAGTTTGGATGAATTTCATTTTTCGGTTATTGAAGGTTAGCCTTTTAAAAAATTCACTCATATTTTGGTTCCAATCTTGTTAAAGAAAAGGCTTTTAAAAAAATAGTAAGACCGAACACCAGATTCTGGCTATATGTCATTCTCTTATGAAGGTAGAAGATTTTTAAAAATTATTGCAACAACATCTTTAGGATCATGTCTTTGCATCCTCCCAGTGTCTAGCACAGGACTGGGCACATGGTAGATTCACAAAAAATTCGGTTGCTTTTAGTATTCTAATGAATCATCATTTTACTGTATTTTTTGTGTGTCTACACAGCTGCTATCCTCTCTTTTTCACATATAGACAGCTGAAGTGTATCTATTATTAATCTAATATCTGCAATTTCTTGAAATTGTTTTGTTTATTATCTCTGTCACTAACAGTCACTGACCTAGGTCCTCATCCGGAACCCAAGGGCAGATGTGCATTCTTCTGGTCATTTTTGTGCTGAGGTTACACTTTAGCCATCCAAATTCAGCTCAGAGGAGACAAACTAGAGCAAGAGAAGAACATGTAGCCAAGAGAAGGGGAAGGGAAGAGAGACAGGAAGAGCCATCTAAAATGCTTGCTGGGCCATGGTTCAGAGAAAACTGCCTCCCTAGACTTGGCTGTCTTTCTAGGCCAGGCCTCTGTCAATAACACATTTATTGGCCATCCTGACTTCAGCCTCTGATTTGCCCAATTCAAATAGACTTTTTCCAAGAAACAGCTCTCCTAGTCATGGCCCCTGACCATTACAAACAATGCTATTGAAAGGTCCGAGTGAAAGGGGCCATTTTCTCCAAATGAGTCACCACCACCTGGAAAGTTCTTGGAAAATGGAAGAGGTGCCAAAAGGCGAAAGACAAGGAAATGTTGTCCTACTTTTTTGAAAACGGGAAGAAGTATATCTCAGAAAATATAAACCAATAATTAACTCGATGCTGATACGCAGGAAAAAATATCTAAAAAGGGTTATTAGAATATTGTTTGTGAACACTCAAGAGAAATTATGATCAGTAGACACAAACAAGGGTTGACACAAGCCATGCCCAGCTTATTTTTCTTTTGATAAAGTTACTAGACATCTCAGGGTACGGGTGCAAAAATACATTTAAAAACATATTTTGAGTACTGACTATGCCCTGGGCCAGGGTTGGCAAAATACTTGTCTCCTGAGCTCATGGCAGAGATCATTAACTCCTCACAACGCTCTTGCCACTGAGTTCCTACCCAACCTCAGAGTCTTCCTCAGTAGGTAGTCACCATAGTCCACCTGCCATCCTAGGATCAGGTCCTGGGGATGCAAAGAACACATAAGACCCTAAAGGAATTCATAAAATAACAGAGGAAGTATGTTAGTTATTACAATTCTATTGTATAGAAATGGGACCTGTCAACACTGCTTCAAGGATGAGGAATGTGGACCCAGTAACACATCACAGAGGAGGTGACAATTGAAATGAGTCTCAATAGATGAGTAGGAATTCTCCAGGTAAGGGAGGAGAAGAGCCATAAAAAAAATGTAAGTCTGAAGTTTTTGAAATTAGGTCTTGGTTATACATCTGCTGGCAAATTGAAGAACTAGGGGTTGAATGTCAGTACGCGTTAGAGTCTTACTTGAATGGCCCTGCCAAAAGAAACTGATTGATGTTGGATGACAGAATGAAGATTTAGAAAGTGTTTTAAAGGCAGGACTAATGGGCCAAAACAAAAGATTTCTAACGCTCCTTTGAGTTCTAGGAGAGAGTATATTTAATACATTTAATAAATATAAAATCTAATAGATACAGATTTCCAAAATTCAACTGCATAAGATGGAACAAAATGGATATTAACAGTGGCCCTAGGATTTTAGTTGATCCTAAGATTTTTTTTAACATCTTTATTGGAGTATAATTGCTTTACAATGGTGTGTTAGTTTCTGCTTTATAACAAAGTGAATCAGTTATACATATACATATGTCCCCATATCTCTTCCCTCCTGCGTCTCCCTCCCTCCCACCCTCCCTATCCCACTCCTCTAGGTGGTCACAAACCACCGAGCTGATCTCCCTGTGCTATGCAGCTGCTTCCCACTAGCTATCCACTTTATGCTTGGTAGTGATACTAAGATTAATATGAGTCATTAAGGTGGGGTGGGGTTAATAGTAAGGAATAGTATGACGTAGTGAAAAGATCTCTGGAATGGAAATTGAGACCTAAGTTTAGTCTGTCAGTTTTGCTAAGTAACTGTGTGATCTCAGTAAGTCATTTCTCATCTCTGGGCCACATCGTATTTGAAGGAGTTGGACTCAATGCATGGTTTTCAAACTATGTTCTTCAGATCCTCAGGATTCTCCTTGGGTTGGCTACTTTGGGGAACAAAATGGAAGTTGAAATGATAAAGGTTCTATAACCTCTCACCCTCCTTTCATTTCAACAAGAGAAACTTCACTCTTAACTGTTTTAAGGATTAGGGTTCTGTCTAAGAGTTCATTAATAAAAGGATTCCACTGCAAACAAAATATTTTAAAACCATTTAGCTCTAACATTGTAATCTATAGTTCCTGTATGTTCTGCAATGGTCAGACAACATCTGAACTCTCTTCCATCACGTTTTGAGAGGGACATTTATGAAATGGAGTGCATTTAAAAAAAGATGACTCTGGGTGGGAAAGGTTTATATATTGAAGATGACAGAGTTGCTTATCTTGGAAACCTGAAGATGTGGGGCACATGATAAACATATTCAAATACTTGAAGGGTTATCCTGTAGAAGAAGGGTTTATCTTACTCTGTTTGGCTCTAAAAAACTGAACTGAAACTACTGGACAAAAAAACTCAGAAGAGATTTTGACTTATAAGAAGCAACTTTTAAACATGTAGGCTTACAAAGTAATGAGAATACAATAAGAGTAGAAAATGAGGTATAAATTTTGCAAAATAAAAGAAAAAATTATCACTATTTTCATACTGTATGATTTTCTACTCAGAAAATTCCAGAAAATTAACTAAAAAAAATTTGCTCCAGAAAGATAATTCAGCAGGGTGGCCACATGCAAGATCAACATACAAAAATAATAGTTTTCGGGCTTCCCTGGTGGCGCAGTGGTTGAGAGTCCGCCTGCCGATGCAGGGGACACGGGTTCGTGCCCCGGTCCGGGAAGATCCCACATGCCGCGGAGCGGCTGGGCCCGTGAGCCATGGCCGCTGAGCCTGCGTGTCCGGAGCCTGTGCTCCGCAACAGGAGAGGCCACAGCGGTGAGAGTCCTGCGTACCGCAAAAAAAAAAAAAAAAATAGTTTTCCTGTACTCCAGAAATAGTCAATTACAAAAGAAAAGTTATAGTAAAAGCATTCCATTTACAAAAGCAAGCAAAATTATAAGATATCTAGGAATAAATCTGTAAAAAATGCATTGGACCTACTTGGTGAAAACTATACAAGTCTTTATTGAAGAAAATAAAGATATTTTCATTTTAAAAATACTATAAAAATGTCAAATCTCACTAAACATAGATACAAAATTCAAAGCAATCCCAATAAAAGTCTCAATTGAACATTTATGAAAACTCACAATCTGATTCTAATGTACAAGAATAGCGAATGATATTTGGAAGGAAAAATCCTGAGAAGTAGGGACTTACAACATCAGATATCAAAATAGACTAGGGTATTTTAAACAGGGTAATATTAGGTCAGGAACCGAGGGAAATAAGTTCATATAACAGAGATTATAGATGAATTGATAGTTAAGATTAAATTTCTTATCAATAAAGAAAGAAGCAATTATTTCATAAATTTGATTGAGACCTTGCCTATCTATTTGGTAAAAAGATTGACCCCTCCCCCCAGCTCACACCAAAAACAAACACACAAAAAAGAGATGAACATAGAAGAAAAAAAAACAAGAATGTTTGAAGAAAATATAGAAGAATGGTTTTTTTTTATCATCTTTGGGTAAGGAAGGCCTTCTTCAGCAAGACCCAAAGCACAGCAGCCATAAGATAAAAGAATAATAAACCTGATTATGCCAAAATTAAAATATTTTAATTTTCTACAAAAAAGACAGTAAATAAATCTAAAATACAAGCTATAAGATAGAAAATATTGGTAATGTAGTCAGCAAAGGATTACCTTCCAAAATATATCATATAAAAATTTTAAAAAGAACAAACAATCCAATAGAAAAATAGGCAAAGTAAATAAGCAGGTAATTTTTCCATTAACTAATTAATTAATTTTAAATGACCAAAATTCATGTTCACTCAATCTTGATAGTACCAGAGTAATGCAAATTACAGCAGTAATTACATATAATGTTTTACCCATAAGACTGGTAAAAATCTAAAAGATTAATAAAAGTGTTGCTGAAGGTATGAGAAAACAGCATTCTTAAACACTGTGGATAGGAATATACATTTATAAAGCCTTTTGGGAGGGAAATTTGTCAGAATTATCAAAACAGAAAATACACATAATCTTTGATTAGGTAATTCTCCTTCTAAGAATCTATCTAATAGATGATACATCTACAAAGATGCTTACTGCAGTATTGTATGTAATTGCAAAAATTGGAACCAACCTAAATATCCACCAACAGGGGACTGTTTAATAAACTACAGTATATCTGTACTAGAGAATACTATGCAACTGTTAAAAGGAATGCAGTGGAAATATATGTACTCACACGGAAGAGTTCGAAATGGCACAAAAGCAGAACACAGTGAAATGGAGATTGTGATCCTATTTCTTTATGATGAAAAGTTATATTTTTAATCTCCACCTCCATCTTTATGTATATACCAGGGTTTCTCAATCTTGACACTATTGACATTTGGGGCCAGATCATTCTTGTTTTGTGAGGAGCTGTCCTGTGCATTGTGGGATGTTGAGCAGCATCCCTGGCTTCAACCAACTAGGTGCCAGAAGCATCTTACCTCCAGCCACGACAACCAAAAATGTCTCCAGACACTGCCAAATGTCCCCCGGGGGACAACACTGCTCTGACTGAGAACCATGGATATAAATGTATTAAAAAGGGGCTAGAAGGAACAGTTAACAATGGTCACCTCTGAAGGGAGAAGGGAGGAGTGGAAGAGGGGAGAACAGGACTTTCACATATTCTCTGTATGCTTTTGGATCACTTGAATCACCTAAAAATGATAATGGACTAACATATTATGTGTTTTTTTTCTTAAGGACAATAAAAAGCAATGAGTTTCTTGATCCAGAGATGTTCAGAGTTTCAAAGATCACTGGTAAGAGAGCTTTTACCTTGCATGGTAGATGAGACTGGGTGACTCCAAAATGTTTACTCTTCGGCCCTAAAATGTTTCATGCTTCTAAAAGGGAAAATTGTCAGTATCTTTAAAATAGCTAGACTTCAAACTCTTGCTTTCATTTTTATACATTTTGAAGTTTGGTTTTATTAATTTCACCTAAGTTCCTAAACTGTTATTATAAATCCAATCTTCAGGCCTATTGGGAACTATCTCCTTATAAAATGTGAAAAATAAACCAATCCCAAATACCCAACTAAGGAAATAAACAAGTAATTTTCCATCAAAGGTTCACTCGTAGCTTCTTGTTTCCTCTATAACTGACTTCAAATCATCTGTACATTTCATTTACAGTAAAATTTATGGCTACAATACACAATGCTAATCCAGGGTTTACCCATATCATAGCTGACTTGTTTTTGTCCCTCAATGAATGATGGCAAACATAAGCATGAAAATGAAATTAGTGATACCCAAGCCAACTGCTTTATCTACATCTTGAGTTTATAGGATTAGCAATGGTCTCCCTGGAAATCTCTGGGTTTTATGAGTAAAAGTTATTCCAGTGAGTAGCAACTGTGGAGCTGATGTGGTAAAAGCACTCATGATTTCAGCTTGCTCCTCATTTCTGCATCAGGATCCTGGGTCATATGGGAGAGGCTGGGGATTCACTTAGAATCTTATTTTTGCTGTCGATGGGCAGAAATATAAGGAAGGCCTTGCAAGAATTCAGGGTAATAGATAAGAGGTCAAGAGAAGGATTGCGGGAAAAGAGCAGGGTTTGAAGAGATAAAATGGGATATGTGAGAAAAGGTGGAGAAAGCATCACTACTTCAGTTCATAATAATTCTCTAGAATCAGTTTGAGTCAAAGTTTGTTCAAAATGCCAACTTTGTTCCATTTCCAGCATCTTTGCATCACCCTTCATCCTTTTCTCCTTCCATGTCAATTCTCTTTGAGAGGCACTGAGTGATATATTGGCAGATTCCAGGAGCAGTTATGATACAAGAAATGTACTGGTATGTCCTTGTTTCAATTTTAATGGAAATACAGTCTCCAAGCTACTCAGTTCCCCCGCCATCTCAGCTCCACAACTTACTGGCACAATTTTACCCCAAGGTCCCAAGGAGAGAACAGTGGCTTTGAGATCACAGGAAAATAGTAAACTATCAAAGGTAGGATTCATTCTCCATCCTAGATGAAAGCACTGTTGGCAGGTTCAGGGGATAGCTGTGGCTAGGGACAGCCTTATACAAAGGTGGACTCACATGGTGAGATGTCTCCCTGTGGTAAGAGCAGAGAGATGGTGAGATGCCCTACCCCTCACAAATGCCTCTTCCCGTACTCCTGCCTCAATACCTGGCTTTTCTTCATTTTAAGAACATCAGAGCCACAACTGTCTGGTTTTTCAGTCAACAAATTCTATTTAGCACCTTATGTGGCATGCTAAGTGCTGGAGATATACTGGTAAACAAGAACAGACACGGTTTGGGCACCCATGTTGCTTACAGGCTGGTGGGGCAGACTGGTATTGACCAAATAGTCACCCAAACAAATGGAAAATTACAACTGTGGTAAGGCTACCAAGGTGAGATACATGATGCATACACAAAGGAGCATAATTTAGACTACTTGTCTACCTATCTACCTCCCTACCTCACCCCCCACCCCCACTGACTTAGAAAAGAAGACCATCACCATAGTAGTTGATGGTCAGGAAGAACTTAACCTGCCTAAACTCAGATAAAGGTGCAGAAGGCCTTGCCCTTCTTCTAATACCTCTTTGGAACTGGTGAGAACAGTCTGCTCCATCACAGATACAAGCCAACTGGGAGAGTCATAAGGCAGAAGATGTCCTGTGTGTGTGAGGCAGAAGGGTGGCAGTCAAGCAACATGTTGGTAGCAGTGATTTGAAATGTTTATATTCACAGGCCTCTGGCAAAGATCAGGGCCCCAGGGGACACAGTAGCAGGGTGTATGGGATGGGGCAACCAAAAGAGCTGGAGGGGACCAGAAAGGCCAAGGGCCAGTTTTGGTTGAGTCTCTGGAACCCACTTGTGATCCTGAAATTCACTAAGACTAATCAATCATCTTCTTCACCACAAAGGCCATAGCTTACAAGCACTCCGGTTTCAAATAATGCCCAAGAGTCTTGAAGAAGCCTTACATCTACTTTGGTGGGGGGGCAAGAAACTAGTTGATACAACTACTTATTTGGAGTGGTCACAATCATCCAAACCCATCTTTGGTTTTCGCATGTGGACTAGACAACAGATGTTCTTAATGAAGATTAACTGAAATTTAATGGTCCTAATTGCCATTTGCACGGGCAGCAGATAACATTCAGTTCACACGCTGCCTTTCATGGTCCTTTATGCTTCATCACATATCAGATTTGTATTTGACTGGAGCGAAACTGACTGGCAGTACCTGCTGGCTATTCAGTGACAAGATCCTGGCACAGCAGACTCACAGTCCAGGGAAATACAGAACAGTGGTGAGAATGGGCCTGGCTAATTTGTTTCCTAATATAGCTGCTTTCTTGGGTTCTCAATGATGACAAGAAAGGGTCTGGGTGGGACTCAGGATCTGTCTTAGTTAGGATGGGCAGATAAGACACTGGGTAGACTGACTTCTGTGTTTTTATACAAACTGATTCTGCTCTCTTCTGTTTTAAAAAAGACTATTGGAAAGGTCTTATAATACAAAAGTGAGCAAGGGATGTGAACACCACTGAGGAGAAGGTATGACAGGTTCAACAAATACATGAAGAGGTGCTCAATCTCAGCAGTAACAAAGGAAGTGCAAATTAAAACAAAAGAAAGATACTATTTATCAACCATCTGATTGGCAAATGTGAAAAACAAAGTAAATATCAAGCGTTGGAGGTTTTCAGGAAATTAAATTTGTGGACTCTTTGGAAGGCAATTGGTAGTAGCTGATAAAATTTTAAATGTGTGTTTTTCATAACCCAGCAATTTTCACAGCCTTACCCACTTTTGGAAACGCTGGCAAGCATGTTCAAGGAGACATGTACAATGCAGCATCTGTCATAATGGCACCAGACTGGAGGCAAACTAAATGTTCAGCAGTAGGGAAACAGATAAACTACAGAATACTATACTGTGAAACTGTAAAAAACAATGATATAGTAGATATATTTCCATAGTTGCACATAATATGTATAAATGTGTAGTAAAACTCTGAAAAGTCATATCCACAAAACTTGTTATGTCTAGGAAGGGGACTGAGGTGGAAGAAGCTAGGTTGGCCAAGGATGTCTTCAGTCTTATCTGTAATACTGTAATATTTTATGAGCATAATGTGTTCACATATTATTTATGTAATTAAAAATTAATTTAAAAATTTAAAGGCAACATAGTTCTATTAGAAAATTTATAAACCAGAGAAAAGAAAAAAGATGCATTATTCTGCCACCCAGACACTCCCCTGTTAAAACTATGATGTGTATCCTTCCAGTCTTTTTTAAATATTTCATACAGTTGTGATCTATAACTTGTATCTTGTGCCTTTAATACAGACATTTGAATTGGATAATTCTTTGTTATGGGGGGCTGTTCTGTGTATTGTAGGATGTTTAGCAGCATCCTCAACCACTATCCACTAAATGGCAGTAGCACTCCTGCAGTTGCAACAATCAAAAATATGTCCAGACATTATGAAATGGACCCTGGCAAAATCACCCCTGGTTGAGAACCACTGATTGAATACATCATTAGCATAATGTTATGATATGAATCTTCATAACCTACCCTATGTTTCCAAACTTAATGCCTGTGTGTTGTCTCTATTCCACTCTCAGATTCTGGCCTGTGGATCTCAACCCTGGTCTTGATAACCTGACCTTGCTTTCTGACTGCTCCTTTTCTAGGGTAAGTTGACTTGGGATTCCTTAACCCGGAACTGTACTCTGACTTATCACCACTAAAGCAATTAGACAGTAAAAGTCAAGACTCTTCCCCTGACATCTGTGGACTAATGTTCAGATCATGGGTCATGGAACAGGGATAGTAATCAGGAAACCCAATAAGACTGTAGAAAGTAATCAGTCCAGAGACACAGCTGTGGGTCAAAACCACCGGGCTAAGGGCCAAGGCTGAGAAGAGGAAGCCAACTTGATCTCACCCCAGAATCAGCTCTCAGAACAATCAGAAGCACGGTTGCTTGGCTAACAATGCTTCCCTCTTCCTGTCTGTTTTATGTAGACATTTTCCAGGCTCCCAGGGCATAATCAATTCAGAGGCCATGGAGGGGATGGCATCTGCCTGATGAGGTCAAGAGACAGAGTCCCCTATGCTTATATGCCAAATCAATAAGGGGAGGTCAATGCCAGTAGTCAGGCTTACTCTTTAAAGACACGTTTTCTGAGCACCACATATCAAACACTGCTAGGTGTTGAGGATGCCAAAATGACTCTGGAACGATTTAGTCTAAAATCTATTTGCCACATAATCGCCAGAGAAAAGCATCCCTCAGGAATCGAAATGTAAAAATAGTGAGAGCTCCTTTTCAGTTTGAGCCCTTAATTAGCCCATGTATCACTAGCCATGCTTATGCTCTCAGTATTTCACTTTGCCTTCTACAGGGTATTGGGAGTGAAAATTGCATTGTGAGGCTCTGTGGCTCGGAGACCCCAATTCAAAGAGAGGACTGAGTTCATTTCCAGAGCATAGGGAGGGTGGTATCAGATTTCATCCTGTTAGCTTGCAACATGGAAATTAGAATTTCCTGCTCCCTACACTGCAAAAATGCTCGTGTGGCCCAGGTTTCTGCAGCTCTGAGCTAAGTTGGAGGTACCTCCTCCTGCGTCACTGTCTGTCAGGCCCCTCACTCCAGCGCCCTGAGGGAGTAGAGCTAGGCTGAGCACTTTATTTCCTCAGGGGCTGGATCACTTCCCTGCCCGCCCATCTGGCCTTTTCCTGACAAGATGTTCCCTGACAATTTGAGATCTGCAGACACAAAGAAAACAGAGCCAAGTGAGACTGACCCTGGTGTGAAATCTGGAGAGATGATAAAATCTCTTCTTAGCAAAAAGGGAACATGGCAGGATATTATTATGCCTTGTAAATAACCCACTGTCCTCTAAAGAGCAAGATGAGTTCAATCAGAGGAGTTTTCACAATGCTTTCTTGAAATTTGGGGTTTTATGGTACCCAGGGTCAGTCACAGGCCAGCTGGTGTCCAATAGAGATAATTCTTTGCTGTGAAATACATATTTAAAACCTCTACTGAATGCCTATTTTCTTTGTCTTCTAGTAGTCTTTCCTTTGTCTTGGGTTTCTCTGGCACTAATGGGGCCTAAGGGAGTGACAAATAAAAAACAATGTGCTGTGTAGTAAGTCACTCAGTGGCCCCTGGAGGCAGAGTCACAATACTGGGTCCCAGTAATAGCCCCTTCTTAATTTATATTTCCAAGTCCAAAAATTACTGGCCACAGTCACATATAGAGGAAGCCTAGAGCAAAATTGAGAGAAAGACCAGTTTTTTTGGGTTTTTTTGCGGTACGCGGGCCTCTCCCCTTGCGGAGCACAGGCTCCGGACGCGTAGGCTCCGGACGCGCAGGCTCAGCGACCATGGCTCACGGGCCCAGCCGCTCCGTGGCATGTGGGATCTTCCCGGTCCAGGGAACGAACCCGTGTCCCTTGCATCGGCAGGCGGACTCTCAACCACTGCGCCACCTGGCAAGCCCCGACCAGTTTGTTTTGTTAGCCCCCAAACTCCTAATTGTCATTCCCTTCCCCCAGTGCTGGGCCATTCTTTTCCTGAGATGGACAAAGGATCATGCCCTACTCCCAAGACCCTTTATTCATAGCAAGATGTA
The DNA here is from genome assembly GCF_964165515.1 of Mesoplodon bidens. Classification (NCBI taxonomy): domain Eukaryota; kingdom Metazoa; phylum Chordata; class Mammalia; order Artiodactyla; family Ziphiidae; genus Mesoplodon; species Mesoplodon bidens. Next base: position 44,212,005 of record NC_138163.1, on the reverse strand, counting down.
AACATTGACAATAGCTAAATACGCTATTTTTCCTTTCAAGGCATTTCAAGCCACAAGTTGGAGGGTGGGAGAGAGCTCTTTACAACGTTTAAAACCGTACTACTTGTGTGTTCAACTAGCATGAGCTCAGCCCTAGGAATAGGGGCTCTAGGCCCCAGGCCCTGCCAGTTCTATTTTCTTAAACAGATTTATTGAAGTGGCCCTGCTATTTATGCTTCAATCGTGACATGCCAAACTATTAAAATTACAGTGGGTTCATGGAAAGCCCCTGTGGAGAGACAGGGGTTCTCCCTCTGTGGTTTTGGAGCCTTTGGCCACAAGGCTATATGAGATAATTGTGGTTTTAACATCGCCTCTTCCAAAACCATAGTCTCCATTTCAAGGGGAAAAAAAATCCATTTTTCTCAGGCTTCAGGTCCTGCAGCCCTCTGTAGGAAGCAACAATGGTCCCAGTGGCTTGATCTAATTTAAAGAGCTTCCAGAACCACGGGGACAGTGCCAAACCCTATGCTTTATTAACTATGCCATGATTATTTTATCTTAGGGGACCTGGCTCTCTTTGTTCACCGCATTCAAATATTTCCTGGCTGCTATGAATCTAGTATTGGACAACTTGATAACAATTGGGATGACTGGCAGTTGGATTCAAGAGAGTAGAAATAGGTTTATGGAGAGCTGAAAACTGAAGAATCCCAATTCCTACCCTGTATCTCTTGTTTCAATGTCTCCTTCACTGTTGATGGAACCATCCCTTCTCCCCTCCCATGCGGTTCTCCAGGGTTCCCCCAGTTGTCTCTTAATCTGTATCTCCTAATTTAATCCATGTATTTATATATCTTTATAATAGCTTTATTGAGACATAATTCACATGCTATACAATTACCCATTTAAAGTATACAATTCAATGGGTTTAACATATTCACAGAGTTGTGCAACCATGACCACAATCAATTTTAGGACACTTTCATCACTCCAAAAAGAAACCTGGTAACTATTAGCAGTCACTCCCCATTCCCTCCAATCTCCCCAGCCCTAGGCAACCTACCAATCTACTATATCTATATACAGTTCCATATATTTTAACAAGAACTTTTAGAAAACCTGCATTATCCAAGGGGATGGTCCCCAAAGGGGTGTTTTTCAAGTATGTGGCAGGTCCATGAAAGGGAACATGTGGCACAGTCGTGGCCCTATGGCTGGTACACCTCAAATCACATAATCTATTAGCACACATTTCCAAGAGTCAAAGGTAATGCAAAGAGGTACACTGACAGATTAAGCCAGCACAGCTGAATAATTCCCCTCTTTGGCCCAGCTCCTTCTCCTAGGTCCTGGGTCTTCAGTCCTTATGGCAAAGCTTCCTTTCTGACAAAGGAACAGGTAAAGTACCCTCCCACCACATACCACACTCACCATGTGCTATATAGATTTCTAACTTACCACAAAGGAGACTGAGAACAAGAAACTTTCTGAATGATCCTGCTGCCATCCAGGGGGTAAGAAGTATATCCTAGGAGGGTGCATCCAATTTAATGCTACCCACTCAAATGGAAAGATGCTGAAGGGCATTCTTTTCTGGCCTTGAAGAGGTTCACAACAGTGGTCCACCCCAGTAGATACCTTCCTTTGCTGCTCTAACAGCTATCTACAGAACTATGGATAACTTGTCAATTGGTTCAACAAACACATTTTGGGCATCTATTGATACTTTGGGCTTGGCACTGTGCTGAGTACCAGGCATATGAAAATGAATAAAACAGCTTCTACAAACTCAGCCCTGGTGCACCTGGCTTCTACTGAAAATTCTGTCTATTCTCCAAAAAAGTACCCCAGAGCAAAATGCATCTCTCTTTTTAGCTATGCTTAGTTCCTGAAATTATCACCCCAATTAATCTTTGGTTTAAGACTTTGATGGCCCTGCTAATTGCAAGAAACACATTAATCTATTTTCAGCCATTACTCTTTAGTAGTTTCTCAGAATAACCAAACCCTGAGTAGAGGCTTGAGAGAATGGAACTCTAAATAGGCAGCATGTGGTAGAGGGATAAAGAGGGAAGTTATAGGTCCTTGTTACTCAATGTGTGGTCCATGGAACAGCAGTACGGGCATCACCTAAGGGCTTGTCAGAAGTAGGAATCTCAGACCTCACCTCAGACTTCCTGAATCAGAAGCTGCACTTTAACAAGATTCCTATGTGACTCATAGGCACTTCTGAGAAGCACTGGTCTATAGCAGTTTCTCAACCTTAGCACTACTGACATTTGGGACCAGATGATTCTTTCTTAGCAGGGGTGGGGGAACTGCCCTATGTACTTTAGTATGCTTATTAGTATCCCTAGTCTATACCTACTGGATGCCAGTAGCACCCCTCCCCCCAAGTTGTGACAACCAAAACCATCTCAGACAAATAGCCCATTGCTGGGGGTGAGGGTGGTCACCTCAGACTGAAAACCACTGGTCTATAGCAGGCTTTACTAATCTTCAGTCATTTGAGTACCACCTTTATAATTTTTGCCATCTCCACATATACTTTTTTAAAAAATGACTATTTTTTGTCTGTAGAAATTAGCCTCATCCTTAGTGGTAATACTGATGAAGTACTAGGATTGGTGTGCCATTTTTCTAATACATCTAAAATCAAGTATAACTATTAGAATTTGAAATGCTTATCTAGGAAAGCCAGAAAAATACCATGCACCACAGGTGGAATGTCTACCATCTTTTAGAAAACCCTGGACCACAGTATATTTCTGGAGTAGGGCAGGCCCAAGGCATTGGGAGAATCTAGGTTGCCAGGAATGCTAACAGGATACGTGGTGCTTGGAAGTAGAAAGGAGCCATTAAAAGCAAATTTATTTTTTCTGCTCAACTTTGTTTCTGGTCAGGCCAAGTTAGTAGGTTTAGATATTAGAACACTACACCTACCTACATTTTGGAGACTCCAGGAGTAGCTATTTTGACTTGATCTAGCATATGGCTCTAATTTCATTTCCCTCTGAACTACACTGGTGACTACACTGGTTCCCAAAATGATTCCACTATAGTCTGACACAAATTTCACATAGCCCTTATTTGGCCATATGTCAGTCTAATTAAAGAGTCTCTGCTTCTCCTGGCAGAAATGCCTTCCATATGCAGGGGAGAAACAATCCCATCCATGAGTTACATCAATGATAAAAAGACCCGGTTCACTGCTTCTCAGCTGAATCAGCAGCCTGTGACCCCTGGCACATTGATTGCAGAAGGAACTATTTTTATGGCACTTTAACTTATGGGTCATTTACAACATGAGTCCCTTCCCACATATATGCCATTATAGATCCATGAAACTTGAATGGGGGGAGGAGAGGGAGAGGGAGACAGACAGGGAGAGGGAGGGATGGGGGAGAGAGAGGGAGGAGAGAGGGCACTGGGGGAGAGAGAGGGGGAAAAAGAAATCCTGAGTAGGGCTGGCAGAAAATATATGCTAAGAGCACTTAGGAGAGCCCACAGGCTGAAACTCTGGGATCCTGGGGCTTCCGGTCCTCTAGAAGAAACCTAAATAATGCTTGTTGATAACAATCCCAGACAGCTCCTTACAAACAAGAGGCAACAAGACAAAAGCTTAAATCCAGGCAACATTGAGCTCTCTTTTCCATGATCCCACACCCTGTGCTCGGCCCTGTCTGGTCTACCACTCAGCCTCTCCAGCAGCTGTTAAGTGGGGGCCTAGATGGGGCAGAACCTGGGGCAATGATCTAGTGGATCGGAGTGGGTGGGAGAGGCAGGTGGCTTCCACCTATAATTTAGCTGGCACTGTTCATTACAATTCTTCCCAGTGCTGCTTTCAGTTAGAGGAAATGTTTGAAGTTAGGGGGAGAGAGGGAGTGGAGATATACAAGTGAGAAGGAGGGTTGGACTATCACTGACTGACGTGTCATCAGGACACTTTCAGTTTTGGACCCAGGGACACATTGTGAATTGGCTTTGAGAGTCCCGAGTACACTGTGTTTGTTTTAAAGGCCCTTTAGATTCACCTTAGGAGTTTTCAAAAAATCCCACGCCTGGGCCCCCTACTCCAGACTAATTTACTTCTGAAGCTCGGAGGGGATCTTATGCATCCTATGCATCAGTATTTTTTAAAAAATGCTCCCCAAGTGATTCCAATTTATTTTTCCAACAGTTTATCATGAACATATTCAAACACACAATACAGTCTGTATTACCTAGAGTCTACAATTAGCATTTGCTCTATTACTTTATCATATACCTGTCCCTCTATCAACCCATCTTATTTTTTGATACATTTCAATAGGTTGTAGGCATCAGTACATGTCACCCTTAAACACTTCTGCAAGCATATAATTAATTAGAGTTCAATATTTGTTTCAGGTTCCTTTTTATTAGATAACATTTACATACAGTGAAATGTATAAATTGTAAGTGTACCATTTGATGAATTTTGACAAATGCAGACACCTGTATAGTACAAACCCTTATCAAGATATAGAAAAACCCCTCGTGCACCTTCCCAGTAAACACTCACCCCGACCCCTGAGGGGCAATCAGTGTTCTGTTCTGATTTTTCCAGACAATTTCAGTTTGTAGGCGAGGAGGAGAACCCCTTAAGGAGAGACACACAAATCCCAGCTCCCCAGCCCTTTGTAACTGAGGCAGCAGAGCTTGTCGGTTAACAGCTCTGGAGTCAGCTAGCTCGAGGCCAAGTCCAGCTCAACCAATTGCTATTTGTGAGATGTTAGGCAAGTTAACCTCTATGAACCCCTGTTTCCTCACCTATAAAATAGGGATCATAATAGTAGCTATCACACGAGGTTGATTGGAAGACCTAAATGAGATAATATAAATAAATTAGTAATAAAGTTAACGTTAATTAAGTTAACATGCTTACAATTGGCTAGACACTAAGCTAATTGCATGGATTATCTCATCTAATCCTCCCTACAGTTAGGAGCCCCATGACAGAAAGGAAAAGAGGCTTAGAAAGGGTAAGTACCTTGCCTAGAATCACACAGCCAATAATTGGGAGAGCCAGAATATAATCCCAAAGTGCTTTGATTTTAAAGACCACACTCCCACACTATTAACCACCACAGTTCCTTCTCTATGCCTGACACACACATAGTAAGAGCTCAAAAATACTATATATTTATTACATGCACATTGTATTATATGTTGTATATATTTACCTATTATTTATAATTTGTTCAGCTACAGAGTCCAAATCAAGACATGGGACCTCTGACCCAAAGACGCAAAATCTTAAATATCTCAGCAGCCCAACATTGCTGGTCCACACCTTGGCGTGAGCATTTGTATCTGTTGTGTTCCTAATAATGCCCTTTCCATGGTGACTTTGAGAAACACCAGCAATAAGACCAGCCACTGTCCTGAACAACACACAAAGCTCCCAGTGACAACATCCCTCTGGAAGAAAGAACTAGGGGAAGCGCTTTTTTTCCCATTAACACATTCAGCTCCCTGGTGCTCTGTTCTGCAGCTGTCTGAGTGCTGCAGTCACTCAGACAAAGGGCTTGCTGGAAAATCTGTGACATCATCCGCTTCAGCTCTGACAGACTTGCCAGGAGCTGCATGATTAACATCTCCACAGAACCAGAGAACAGGCAGGGCTCACTCAAGCTACAATGTGCTACTCTTCCTTCTAATGAAAATCCCATTAAATTGGACAATTATCAATACCCTATTCAAGGTGGCTTTTTATGCTCATCAGAGCTCATTTTCTTCCTAAGTAAGGCATCATCACACAGAGCCATCTTACCCTTCAGTCTCCCTTATTGGGCCACTCATTTCCATCAGGATAGATAATACTAGTTTGTTGGCAAGGGGAAGAGAGTGGCATGCTCTGGGCAGGGCAGCAGATCGGTGTCTAGTAGTAAACTCTGTAGCTGAGGCTTAAGAGGAAGCACGGTGACAGCTGAAAACAGAACAGTACTTCTTTTGTCACCATCCGAAAACCTATGAATGGCTGGTAAATCAATTTCAAAGCTTTGGAAGCTCTGTTCAGCAGGCAGGCAGCAAAGAGAGTGGGAAGAAGACAAGGAGGGGTGCTAAGACTTCAAGCTCAGTGGTTCCTTTGGAATCTCAGATTGCCAGGCTTCTTTTAACCATGTGAAGGCTATTAGGGACCCTTCCGCCAGGGAAGGGAAAGAGCTGGCAATTTATGGCTAACTAAACAAGTGCCTGGGGTTATGATGAAGTCAGCAATCAAGAGATTCTTTCCAATAGGAAAGCTGATAACACAACAAAATGAGGTTCTCTGTTAGGAAGGTCAATATTCCATTATCACAACACCCATGGAGCTAACATCCCCAGAGTAATCATTACCATAATTTGATACTATCAGCTACTGGACTTGTGGCCAAAACACAGCAAGGCTGGCTTTTCTAGCCATTATCCTTCTATTATCCTTCTAGTCCCAAAGCAGCTGAGCATTCCATTTGGGTATAAAGCTGTAGGAACACAGGGACCAAGTTCAAGCCACCAGAAATACCTTTCCTGGTTTTCCTGATTCCACAGAAGAGAGAAAAAATATTTGTTTGAATTTTGACCAACAATAACTTACTCAGTCCTTTAGCAGATTTTGCCTGTGTGGATACTTTGACTCTCAACCTAAGGAGTCAACATATCGTAGGAATTGCTCTGGTCCTCATTCAGGGTTATTAGTACACAAAAATGGTGTTTGCTGAGCCAAGAAATGGGAAGAATTGGTTGTATCTGCTCTTGTTTCTAGGAAAAATTGTGGTACCTGGGACACATTTGTTGGACCTGCTAAGAGCTAATATTAGACAGCATCAACTCCTGGCCAAAAAAAGACCGATCCATCATGCATGGCCCAACTGAATCCAGGTCCCCTCAGAAGTAAAGTAAATTTTAAAAATCAATAATTTTAATAGATGCAATTTTTGAGTGCCCACTATGAACCAGGCACTCTATAACAGCTATATCTAATTATCACAAGAGCCTTGGGATAGTGTCTGGCATGCTGTAACTACTCAGTAAATACTACCTAGTAAGTATTGTACCCATTTTACAGATGATAAAACTGAGGCTCAAAGAGGCTTAGTAACTTACTTAGGGTGACAATCTATAATTGAATGTGACACTTTAAAGAGCTTTGGCATTGGATACATCCTGCCTTGTTCTCTCCTAGACAAACCCATGCTCCTTAGATTAACAGCCATGGGCTACCTGCATCTGTCCTTTTCTTACTTTGATCCCCTGACTGTAGAGTCCATAAAATTACATGGAAATTTGAAAGTAGGTGCCTATGTGGGATACACCACCACTATGGACACAAAGGAGTTTGCTCCCAAAGTTATTAAAGTAGAGCCCATGACATAATGAGAACCCCAAAGGAGGTGAAGAAAACCAAGGCCCATTGGGCAGGGCTGGAAGGAGTGTTAGGGTTAGGCTAATCTCCTCTATTTATCTGGATCCCACCGTCCACCCACTCAAGTACAGCCCAGAGTAGATTTAAGAAGCTTTCTGTGAATAGCCTATGCAGCACTAAGGCAGCATCCTTGAGTTTCCTTACCCTTCAGGTTGATTGATGGTTAAGATGACTTGTGGGCGCGCGCTAAACGGGAGAAGCACTGGTTTGAGAAAAGCATGGGTCGCAAGTACACATTGGGACCCTGCCATTAATGGAGGGGAAAAGCGGGGAGACGCCAGCAGATTCCATCCTGTAAGCTGGTAGGAAGCCTGAAGGCTTGATGGGATTCCAGTGTGATAGGAGGCAAGGACATGCTTCAGGACCCCGGAGGAAGATGGCGGAAGAGTAAGACGCGGAGATCACCTTCCTCCCCACAGATACATCAGAAATTCATCTACACGTGGAACAACTCCTACAGAACACCTACTGAACGCTGACAGAAGACCTCAGACCCCCCAAAAGGCAAGAAGCTCCCCACATACCTGGGTAGGGCAAAAGAAAAAAAGAATAAACAGAGACAATAGGATAGGGACGGGACCTGCACCAGTGGGAGGGAGCCGTGAAGGGGGGAAGGTTTCTACACACTACAAGCCCCTTCGCGGGCGGAGACTGCAGGTGGCGGAGGGGGAAAGCTTCGGAGTAGCGGAGGAGAGCACAGCAACAGGGGTGCGGAGGGCAAAGCGGAGAGATTCTGGCACAGAGGACCGGTGCCCTCAGGCACACACCAGCCCGAGAGGCTTGTCTGCTCGGCCGCCGTGGCGGGCGGGGCTGGGAGCTGAGGCTCGGGTATCGGCTTTCAGTCGGAGCGCAGGGAGAGGACTGGGGCTGGCGGCAGGAAGAGAGCCTGAAGGAGTTAGTGCACCACGGCTAGCCCGGAGGGAGTCCGGGGAAAGGGTCTGGAGCTGCTGAAGAGGCAAGAGACTTTTTTTTTTTTTTTTTTTCTTTTTGCGGTATGCGGGCCTCTCACTGTTGTGGCCTCTCCCGTTGCGGAGCACAGGCTCCGGATGCGCAGGCCCAGCGGCCATGGCTCACGGGCCCAGCCACTCCGCGGCATATGGGATCCTCCCAGACCGGGGCACGAACCCGTATCCCCTGCATCGGCAGGCGGACTCTCAACCACTGCGCCACCAGGGAGGCCCCGCAAGAGACTTTTTTCCCTTTTGTTTCCTGGTGCGCGAGGAGAGGGCATTAAGAGGGCTGCTTGGGGAAGCGCCGGTGACAGGCACGAGCCGCGGGTAAGGCACGGACCTCGGAGACGGGCGTGGGCCGCCGCCGCCGCCGCCGCCGCCGCCGCCGCGGGGCCTGTGTGCGAGCGCGGGTCACTGTCCGCCCCGCCTTCCGGGGGGCCTGTGCACCCCGCCACTGCTGGGGTCCCCGAGACCCGGGGACGGCTTTCCCGGGAAAGCGCACGGAGCGCCACGGGCTGCTGCAACGTCACGCCGGCCTCTGCCGCCGCAGGCCCGCCCCACACTGCGCGCCCCTCCCTCCCCTCTGCCTGAGTGAGCCAGAGCCCCCGAATCAGCGGCTCCTTTAAACCCGTCCTGTCTGAGCGAAGAACGGACGCCCTCCGGCGACCTACGCGCAGAGGCGGGGCCAGGTCCAAGGCTGAGACCCGGGAGCTGTGAGAGCAGAGGCAGGGAAATTCTGTGCAGCCTCGGAGGCAGCGGATTAAAGCTCCACGGTCCATTTGATGTGCCCTGCGTCTGTGGAGTGCATGAATGGACAGCGAATCATCCCAAATTGAGGAAGTGGACTTTGAGGACAAGATTTAAGACTTTCCCCCCTTTTCCTCTTTTTACAACGAATTATTCCAAATTAAGGAGGTGGACTTAGAGAGCAAGATTTCAGACTTCTCGCCCTTTTCCTCTTTTTACAACGAATTATCCCAAATTGAGGAGGTGGACTTGGAGAGCAAGATTTTTGATTTTTCCCCCTGCTCTCTTTTTGTGAATGTGTATGTGTAATCTTCTGTGTAAGATTCTCTCTGTATAGCTTTGCTTCCACCATATGTCTCAGGGTTCTATCGGTCCGGTTTTTTTTTTTTTTTTTCAATAATTACTTTCTAATTTTAATAACGCTACTATATTTCATACTTTATTCTATTTTACTTTACCTGCTCTTTCTTTTTTTCCTACTCTCCCTTCCTCCCTCCCTCCCTCCGCTCCTCCTTTCCTTCTTTCTTTTTCTTTCCTCCCTCCCACCCTTCTTCTTTCCACTTTCTTTTTCTTTCCTTCCTCCCTCCCTCCTGTCTTTCTTCCTTTCCTTTCTCCCTCCCTCCCTCCTTTCTTTCCATCCTTCCTCCCTCCCTCCCTCCCTCCTTTCTTTCTTCCTTCCTTCCTTCCTTCCTTTCTTCCCTTCTTCCTTTCTTTCCCTCTCTCTTTCTTTCTTCTACTAATTCTTTCTTTCTACTTTTTCTCCCTGTTACTCTGAGCCGGGTGGATGAAAGGCTCTTGGTGCTGCAGCCAGGAGCCAGTGCTGTGCCTCTGAAGTGGGAGAGCCAACTTCAGGACACGGGTCCACAACAGACCTCCCAGCTCCACATAATATCAAGCAGCGAAAATCTCCCAGAGATCTCCATCCCAACACCAGCACCCAGCTTCAGTCAACGACCAGCAAGCTACAGTGCGGGTCACCCTATGCCAAGCAACTAGCAAGGCAGGAACACAACCCCACCCATTAGCAGAGAGGCTACCTAAAAACATAATAAGGCCATAGGCACCCCAAAACACACCACCAGACGTGGACCTGTCCACCAGAAAGACAAGATCGAGCCTCAACCACCAGAGCACAGGAATTAGTCCCCCCCACCAGGAAGCCTACCCAACCTACTGAAACAACCTTAGCCACTGGGGTCAGACACCAAAAACAACGGGAACTACGAATCTGCAGCCGGCAAAAAGGAGACCCCAAACACAGTAACATAAGCAAAATGAGAAGGCAGAAAAACACACAGCAGGTGAAGGAGCAAGATAAACACCTACCAGACCTAACAAATGAAGAGGTAATAGGCAGTCTACCTGAAAAAGAATTCAGAATAATGATAGTAAAGCTGATCCAAGATTCTATTTCCATGATCCATAATCTTGGAAATAGAATAGACAACATGCAAGAAACAGTTAACAAGGACCTAGAAGAACTAAAGATGAATCAAGCATCGATTAAAAACACAATAAATGAAATGAAAAATACTCTAGATGGGATCAATAGCAGAATAACTGAGGCAGAAGAACGGATAAGTGAGGTGGAAGATAAAATAGTGGAAATAACTGATGCAGAGCAAAATAAAGAAAAAAGAATGAAAAGAACAGAGGAGAGTCTCAGAGACCTCTGGGACAACATTAAACGCACCAACATTCGAATTATAGGGGTTCCAGAAGAAGAAGAGAAAAAGAAAGGGACTGAGAAAATATTTGAAGAGATTATAGTTGAAAACTTCCCTAATTTGGGAAAGGAAATAGTTAATCAAGTCCAGGAGGCACAGAGAGTCCCATACAGAATAAATCCAAGGAGAAATACACCAAGACACATATTAATCAAACTGTCAAAAATTAAACACAAAGAAATCATATTAAAAGCAGCAAGGCAAAAACAACAAATAACACACAAGGGAATCCCCATAAGGTTAACAGCTGATCTCTCAGCAGAAACCCTACAAGCCAGAAGGGAGTGGCAGGACATAATTAAAGTGATGAAGGAGAGAAACCTGCAACCTAGATTACTCTACCCAGCAAGGATCTCATTCAGATTTGATGGAGAAATTAAAACCTTTACAGACAAGCAAAAGCTGAGAGAGTTCAGCACCACCAAACCAGCTTTACAACAAATGCTAAAGGAACTTCTCTAGGCAAGAAACACAACAGAAGGAATATACCTACAATAACGAACCCAAAGCAATTAAGGAAATGGGAATAGGAACATACATATCAATAATTACCTTAAATGTAAATGGACTAAATGCTCCCACCAAAAGACACAGAGTGGCTGAATGGATACAAAAACAAGACCCATATATATGCTGTCTACAAGAGACCCACTTCAGACCTAGAGACACATACAGATTGAAAGTAAAGGGATGGAAAAAGATATTCCATGCAAATGGAAATCAAAAGAAAGCTGGAGTAGCAATTCTTATATCAGACAAAATAGACTTTAAAATAAAGACTATTAGAAGAGACAAGGAAGGACACTACATAACGATAAAGGGATCGATCCAAGAAGAAGATATAACAATTGTAAATATTTATGCACCCAACATAGGAGCACCTCAATACATAAGGCAAATACTAACAGCCATAAAAGGGGAAATCGACAGTAACACACTCATAGTAGGGGACTTTAACACCCCACTTTCACCAATGGACAGATCATCCAAAATGAAAATAAATAAGGAAACACAAGCTTTAAATGATACATTAAACGAGATGGACTTAGTTGATATTTATAGGACATTCCATCCAAAAACAACAGAATACACATTTTTCTCAAGTGCTCATGGAACATTCTCCAGGATAGATCATATCTTGGGTCACAAATCAAGCCTCGGTAATTTTAAGAAAATTGAAATTGTATCAAGTATCTTCTCCGACCACAATGCTATGAGACTAGACATCAATTACAGGAAAAGATGTGTAAAAAATACAAACACATGGAGGCTAAACAATACACTACTCAATAACGAAGTGATCACTGAAGAAATCAAAGAGGAAATTAAAAAATACCTAGAAACAAATGACAATGGAGACACGACGACCCAAAACCTATGGGACGCAGCAAAAGCAGTTCTAAGGGGGAAGTTTATAGCAATACAATCCCACCTTAAGAAACAGGAAGCATTTCGAGTAAACAACCTGACCCTGCACCTAAAGCAATTAGAGAAAGAAGAACAAAAATACCCCAAAGCTAGCAGAAGGAAAGAAATCATAAAGATCAGATCAGAAATAAATGAAAAAGAAATGAAGGAAACGATAGCAAAGATCAACCAAACTAAAAGCTGGTTCTTTGAGAAGATAAACAAAATTGACAAACCATTAGCCAGACTCATCAAGAAAAAAAGGGAGAAGACTCAAATCAATAGAATTAGAAATGAAAAAGGAGAAGTAACAACTGACACTGCAGAAATACAAAAGATTATGAGAGATTACTATAAGCAACTCTATTCCAATAAAATGGACAACCTGGAAGAAATGGACACATTCTTAGAAATGCACAACCTGCCAAGACTGACTCAGGAAGAAATAGAAAATATGAATAGACCAATCACAAGCACTGAAATTGAAACTGTGATTAAAAATCTTCCATCAAACAAAAGCCCAGGACCAGATGGCTTCACAGGTGAATTCTATCAAACATTTAGAGAAGAGCTAACACCTATCCTTCTCAAACTCTTCCAAAATATAGCAGAGGGAGGAACACTCCCAAACTCATTCTACGAGGCCGACATCACCTTGATACCAAAACCAGGCAAGGATGTCACAAAGAAAGAAAACTACAGGCCAATATCACTGATGAACATAGATGCAAAAATCCTCAACAAAATACTAGCAAACAGAATCCAAGAGCACATTAAAAGGATCATACACCATGATCAAGTGGGGTTTATCCCAGGAATGCAAGGATTCTTCAATATACGCAAATCAATCAATGTAATACACCATATTAACAAGTTGAAGGAGAAAAACCATATGATCATCTCAATAGATGCAGAGAAAGCTTTCGACAAAATTCAACACCCATTTATGATAAAAACCCTGCAGAAAGTAGGTATAGAGGGATCTTTCCTCAACATAATAAAGGCCATATATGACAAACCCACAGCCAACATTGTCCTCAATGGTGAAAAACTGAAACCATTTCCACTAAGATCAGGAACAAGACAAGGCTGCCCACTCTCACCACTCTTATTCAACATAGTTTTGGAAGTTTTAGCCACAGCAATCAGAGAAGAAAAGGAAATAAAAGGAATCCAAATTGGAAAAGAAGAAGTAAAGCTGTCACTGTTTGCAGATGACATGATACTATACATAGAGAATCCTAAAGATGCTACCGAAAAACTACTAGAGCTAATCAATGAATTTGGTAAAGTAGCAGGATATAAAATTAATGTACAGAAATCTCTGGCATTCCTATACACTAATGATGAAAAATCTGAAAATGAAATCAAGAAAACACTCCCATTTACCATCGCAACAAAAAGAATAAAATATCTAGGAATAAACCTACCTAAGGAGACAAAAGACCTGTATGCAGAAAACTATAAGACACTGATGAAAGAAATTAAAGATGATACAAATAGATGGAGAGATATACCATGCTCCTGGATTGGAAGAATCAATATTGTGAAAATGACTCTACTACCGAAAGCAATCTACAGATTCAATGCAATCCCTATCAAACTACCAATGGCATTTTTCACAGAACTAGAACAAAAAATTTCAAAATTTGTTTGGAAAAACAAAAGGCCCCGAATAGCTAAAGCAATCTTGAGAACGAAAAACGGAGCTGGAGGAATCAGGCTCCCTGACTTCAGACTATACTACAAAGCTACAGTAATTAAGACAGTCTGGTACTGGCATAAAAACAGAAAGATAGATCAGTGGATCAGGATAGAAAGCCCAGAGATAAACCCACGCACATATGGCCAACTTATCTTTGATAAAGGAGGCAGGAATGTACAGTGGAGAAAGGACAGCCTCTTCAATAAGTGGTGCTGGGAAAACTGGACAGGGACATGTAAAAGTTTGAGATTAGATCATTCCCTAGCACCATACACAAAAATAAGCTCAAAATGGATTAAAGACTTAAATGTAAGGCCAGAAACTATCAAACTCTTAGAGGAAAACATAGGTAGAACACTCTATGACATAAATCACAGCAAGATCCTTTTGGACCCACCTCCTAGAGAAATGGAAATAAAAACAAAGATAAACAAATGGGACCTAATGAAACTTCAAAGCTTTTGCACAGCAAAGGAAACCATAAAGAAGACCAAAAGACAACCCTCAGAATGGGAGAAAATATTTGCAAATGAAGCAACTGACAAAGGATTAATCTCCAAAATTTATAAACAGCTCATGCAGCTCAATAGCAAAAAAACAGACAACCCAATCCAAAAATGGGCAGAAGACTTAAATAGGCATTTCTCCAAAGAAGATATACAGACTGCCAACAAACACATGAAAGAATGCTCAACATCATTAATCATTAGAGAAATGCAAATCAAAACTACAATGAGATATCATCTCACACCAGTCAGAATGGCCATCATCAAGGAATCTAGAAACAATAAATGCTGGAGAGGGTGTGGAGAAAAGGGAACACTCTTGCACTGCTGGTGGGAATGTGAATTGGTACAGCCACTATGGAGAACGGTATGGAGGTTCCTTAAAAAACTACAAATAGAACTACCATATGACCCAGCAATCCCACTACTGGGCATATACCCTGAGAAAACCATAATTCCAAAAGAGACATGTACCAAAATGTTCATTGCAGCTCTATTCACAATAGCCCGGAGCTGGAAACAACCTAAGTGTCCATCATCGGATGAATGGATAAAGAAGATGTGGCACATATATACAATGGAATATTACTCAGCCATAAAAAGAAACGAAACTGAGCTATTTGTAATGAGGTGGATAGACCTAGAGTCTGTCATACAGAGTGAAGTTAGTCAGAAAGAGAAAGACAAATACCGTATGCTAACACATATATACGGAATTTAAAAAAAAAATGTCATGAAGAACCTAGGGGCAAAACGAGAATAAAGACACAGACCTACTTGAGAATGGACTTGAGGATATGGGGAGGGGGAAGGGTAAGCTGTGACAAAGCGAAAGAGAGGCATGGACATATATACACTACCAAACGTAAGGTAGATAGATAGTGGGAAGCAGCCGCAGAGCACAGGGAGATCAGCTCGGTGCTTTGTGACCGCCTGGAGGGGTGGGATGGGAAGGGTGGGAGGGAGGGAGATGCATGAGGGAAGGGATGTGGGAACAGATGTATATGTATGACTGATTCACTTTGTTATAAAGCAGAAACTAATTAAAAAAAAAAAAAAGAGAAATCTAGAAACAATAAATGCTGGAGAGGGTGTGGAGAAAAGGGAACACTCTTGCACTGCTGGTGGGAATGTGAATTGGTACAGCCACTATGGAGAACGGTATGGAGGTTCCTTAAAAAACTACAAATAGAACTACCATATGACCCAGCAATCCCACTACTGGGCATATACCCTGAGAAAACCATAATTCCAAAAGAGACATGTACCAAAATGTTCATTGCAGCTCTATTCACAATAGCCCGGAGCTGGAAACAACCTAAGTGTCCATCATCGGATGAATGGATAAAGAAGATGTGGCACATATATACAATGGAATATTACTCAGCCATAAAAAGAAACGAAACTGAGCTATTTGTAATGAGGTGGATAGACCTAGAGTCTGTCATACAGAGTGAAGTTAGTCAGAAAGAGAAAGACAAATACCGTATGCTAACACATATATACGGAATTTAAAAAAAAAATGTCATGAAGAACCTAGGGGCAAAACGGGAATGAAGACGCAGACCTACTTGAGAATGGACTTGAGGATATGGGGAGGGGGAAGGGTGGGCTGTGACAAGGCGAAAGAGAGGCATGGACGTGTATACACTACCAAACGTAAGGTAGATAGATAGAGGGAAGGAGCCGCAGAGCACAGGGAGATCAGCTCGGTGCTTTGTGACCGCCTGGAGGGGTGGGATGGGGAGGGTGGGAGGGAGGGAGATGCATGAGGGAAGGGATGTGGGAACAGATGTATATGTATGACTGATTCACTTTGTTATAAAGCAGAAACTAATTAAAAAAATGAATAAATAAACTTAAAAAAAAATGGAAAAAAAAAAAAAAAAAAAAAAAAAAAAAAGATGACTTGTGAGTCCTACTCTTGATTGCTAACTTCATATTTTAGTGTTCTCCCCACTCATTTATATTTACAGTGAAGTACTTGGAGAATGATCTGTTGCTCTTAAGTAAATACACACTTTACATTACTTAGAGTCCTCTCTGTCAGAATAAAATATAGTTACCCAGCTAGAAGCACCTTTCTCTTCTACTCCACTAGAAAAGCACAAGGGAAAGGCACTGGCCTATAAAACAATATGATTGCCTTGGTCATCTTGTCTAAGTGGCATGATGTGATTACCAAATTCATTAGGTTGTCTCCAGTGGGAAATGAAACGAACAAAGGATAGACTACTACAACAATCCAACTTCCCCTTCTTTGTCTGCACTTCCCACAAAGATTTCCAAAGTTAGGATTGACAAAAACATTCAGCACCATGGACAACACCACTGGATGCTAGTTACGGTGAGAAACAGGCTATGGGGCGCATCTTAGCTCTCTGAGTTTTTCTTCTTGATACTGCTTGCCTCCCTTAGTAACCAGGTATTTATGAAGACAGTGGAGTGGTGTTCTATACCGTTCTATAGGAAGAACCAGGAATGAAGCAGGGGAGGGGCTTTAGGAAACAGGGTTTAAGGAAAAATCACAATTGAAGGCAGCCGTGCTTCAAAACAACTTAAGTGGATTGAAATGTGTCCTTAGCCAGTTATTCCTGCACACCAACACTCCCATAGACAGAGCCTTTAGTCTAGTGATGAGATGGAGCATGCAAGCAGCAGTTGGAAGCCTTGCTGACCCTTCCAGAAACCTTCACTTTGACACCAGCCTCTTGGCAAAATGGTCCTTAGAAGTCCTTGTCAAAGCTGCCTAAGGAGGAGAGGGAATGTATGAAAATAAGAGAGGCTACAAGGACAAATAAAGGTGGAAATATAACAGAGACTTCTGTACTGTGAAATAGAGCTGAAACAAACTAATTTGGAATAAATCCCTAAGGAGGGTGGGAATGAGGAGAACATGCCATTTCAACTAACCAGCTGGCCACTGGGTCTTGCCAAACAGTAAACAGAACCAACGAAAGTGAGAGCTGAAAGGGTCCTTACAAATTCTCTAGCTCAGTGGTTCTCAAATGTGAGCTTGCATCAGAATCAACTGGAGAACTTGTTAAACTAGACTGAGGGCTCCGCCCCTAGAGTTGCTGATTCAGAAGGTGTCCTTTGACCTGGTAATCTGCACTTCTACAAATTCCCAAGTGATGTTGATGCTGCTGATGGAGGAGGGGGCACACTTTAAAAACCATGCTCCAGTCCAACCCCTTTTAGGGCAAAGGAAAGGCAACTGAGGCCCTAAAAGAGCAGTGGCTTGTCCAAGATCACACAGCTGGTTAACAGTCCATCCACCGAGTCCTACAGCCTGGGCCTCCTGATTTCCAATCATGTGTTTTTATTTCAGAGCACCACAATCAGATTTAGCCACTATAATAGCATCTGATAGAAAACTATAAGGGAAGGTCACAGCAATAGAAATGGATTCAGCCTTTTCTTTGCTTCAGTTTCTAGCATACTTGTCAAAGCACTGCCAAGCCAGGTCTGAGGCTTGACTCTCCATAACAGCACCAGAATGGGTCTGTCTACTTCTATTACTCTTTTGGTATCAATCCCACACAAAATTCACACCAAATCGATCGCATACTAGGTAGGATTGCCAGATTTAGCAAATAAAAATCCAGTTACATTTGAATTTCTCATTGTTTATCTGCAACTCAAATTGTAACTGGGTATCCTGTATTTAATCTGGCAACCCTAATCCTAGGAAACTGCTGGTCAATTTGAAAAAAGGGAGTTACCTTCTCAGCTCATGGTTCAATTATGCCCTCCCCAACCCAGACGCTAAGAGGCTAAGAAACAAGTGACCCCTCCACCTCCCGCCTCCACCTGCTGCCTGCCAAGCTTGTTGGGGCTCTATTGAGCCAAAGTAGAAAGGCTGTGATTTGAAGAGCAGCAAAAAAAAAAAAAAAAAAGCAGCAGCAGCTGAACTGGTATCCTCCAGCATTTTTCATTTTTATGGAAAGTTTGATTCTGGTTTCATGCCCTGTGATTAACCAAAACAAGAGGAAGACAAATAAAAATTCTGTACAGCTGTTTCACACTGACAGACCTGACCTTCCCAGCTGAGGGTTCTTTGTGCTGGGAAATTGTTACCTAGCAACCAGGCCTTGCAGCTGCCAGACTCTAAACACTGAAAGCATGACTTACAGAAAAGAAGCCAGGAGAAGCAGGGTGGGGTGGGGACTGCTTCAATCTGAGCTTTATCCTAGGGTCTAATACTATATTCCAGTAAGAGAAGATAAGCAGGAATCGAAGCCCCTTCCTGTTGTGATTCATTTGCTAATCAGGCTGCTTGAGTCAGCTTCCTGTCACCTCCACCTGCTCTAGCAGTTAAGCCTGGTAGGGTTGAGGGAGGAGTGGGACTGAAGATGCTTCCCAGAGATGTCAAATATTCTGTGTGGTACACATGGCTCTTATTCTTTGGCAATGGAGCACATGTTCAATAATTGGGCATTTCTTTCCTCTTCTCCTCCTTCTTTTCTCTCTTTCTCCCCCTCTCTCTCCCTCTCCCTTTCTCTCCCCCTCCCTCTTTCTCTCTCTTTTTAAATTACAAATAGAGGGGCCCTCTATCAGTATCTTTTAACAGCAAAAGGTGAAGGATTAGCTCAGTGGATTTCAAATATTAGCACTTAGATGAGTCACCTGGCCAGCATCTTAAAATGCAGAGTTCTGAGTCCCACCCACTAGCAAATCTGATTTAGTAGGTTTGGGCGGGGTCCAGGAAATCTGCATTTTTAACAAGCTCCCCACATGGATAGAGACTATGCACAACAGAATACTGGTTTATGGTGCCTTTTGACATAAAAGTTTTTCTTTTTAATTTTATGTGTTCAAATAATATTCTTCACACCACCCAACAATCTCCCTTAACAGATAACCATCTTCCAGCTTCATATGTCCAATTAGGTAGTGGCCCAGTTTCTGTCTCTGGGCATTGAGAGCCTCTTTAGGGGGCATTACTAGCTTGCCCTACTAGTATACCCACAGTTGTCTGTTTCTAAGCAACCATTTTGTCTCTGTTGACTGCCCTGCACATTCAAAGACTTCATGTCGGTTACATCGTTATTACGTTATTCAGCTCGGTTACATTGTTACATTGCTACATTGCATTATTCAGCTCACATTCCTTTAGCAACAGCAAATGCATAAATTCGGATGCAAAACATAGACCCCACATGCTAACTCCATCTCAGCTGCTCCATCCCATTCTCATAGATGCTTGTGTAGTAGTTTTCTATTGCTGAATAACAAATTTAGCAGCTTTAAACAACACCTATTCATTATCTCACATTTTCCAGGGATCGGGAGTCCTTGCACAGCTTAACTGGGACCTCTGCTCAAGAGTTTCACAAGGCTGCAATCAAGTTATCAGCTGTATTGCAATTCTCACCTGGGCTCTGGGTTCTCTTCCAAGCTCATCCAGGTTGCCATCAGAATTCAGTTGCTTGTGGTTATAAGACTGAGGTCCTCATTTTCTTGTTGACAGTCAGCCAGGGGCCACTCTCAGCTCCTAAAAGCCACCCGCTCAACAGGCACTGTCCCATGATGATAATTTACTTCTTCTTCACAAGCAAAAGAAAAGCTTCTCTGACTCCTATCTCTGACCTCCAGGCCCTCCAATAATTTCACTTCAACTCTGTCATTCTGTGTGACCACTAGGAGATTTTGTGTTTAAAATTTAAAACACTGAAGCATTGCAAACTGTGATGTATAATGTTTTTAGTCGAAAAGTATACATTGTAATTCATATCTGAACTATATTACTGAACTTGAATATTTTAAAAATAGAAACTACCACAACATCAAATTTAGAATATTCTTGTTACCCCCAAAAGAAACTCCATACCTATTAGCAGTCACTCCCCATTTCTTTCTTCCCAAAACTCCAACCCTAGGCAACCACTAATCTACTTTCTGTCACTCTGAATTTGCCTATTCTGGACATTTTATATAAATAGAATCATACAGTTTTGTGCCTAGCTTCCTGAACTTACCATAATATTTCCACAGTTCATTCATTGTTGTAGTATGTATTGGTACTTCGTTTCTTTTTTTGACTGAATAATGTTCCATTTTATGAATGTAGTACATTTTGTTTATCCATTCGTCCATTGATGGGCATTTGGGTTGTTTCCACCTTTTGGCTATTATGAATAATGCTGCTATGAACATTTGTGTGCAAGTTTTTCTGTACACACATACTTTCATTTCTCTGGGGTATTCACCTAAGAGTAGAATTGCTGGGTCATATGGTAACTCGATGTTTCCAGACTGTTTCCAAAGTGGATGCATCATTTTACATTTCCACAAGCAGTTTGTGAGGGTTCTAATTTCTCCGTATCCTTGCCAACACTTTCTATTATCTGTCGTTTTGATTATTGCCATCCTAATGGGTATGAAGTGGTATCTAATTGTGGTTTTAATTTGCATTTCCCTGATGGCTAATGATGTTGAGCATCTTTTCATATGCTTATTGGTCATTTGTATATCTTTTTTGGAGAAATGTCTAGTCAAACCCTTAGCACATTTTTAATCAGAGTAATTATCATTTTTTACCACTGATTTGTAAGATTTCTTTACATATATTCTAGATGCAAGTCCCTAATCAAAAATGATTTCCAAGTATTTTTTTCCCATTTTATGAGTTATCTTTCCACTTCCTTGATGGTATCTTTTATAGCACAAGTTCCCCCCCGCCTCAGGTTTTTTGGTTTTTTTTTTTTTTTGGCTGTGCCGCATGGCTTGTGGGATCTTTCCCTGACCAGGGATTGAACCCGGCCACGGCAGTGAAAGCCCAGAATCCTAACCACTAGGCCACCAGGGAACTCCCTAGCACAAGTTTTTAATTGTGATGAAGTCCAATTTTTCTTTGGTTGCTTGTACTCTTGGTGTCATATCTAAGAAACCATTGCCTAATCTAAATTTAAGATTTGTATATATATGTTTTCTTCTAAAACTTTAATATATATATATATATATATATATATATATATATATTTTGTCCTTACATTTAGACCTTTGATTAATTTTGAGTTAATTTTTTGGATACAGTTTTAGATAGGGGTCTAACTTTTTATATTTTTAATTTTTGCATGTGGATATCCAGTTGTCCAAGCATCATTTGTTGAAAAGAGTATTCTTTCTGCATTGAATTGTCTTGGTGCTCTTTTTGAAAGCAATTGACTATAAGTGTGACGGTTTATTTCTGGACTCTCAATTCTATTCCATTGATCTGTATGTCTGTCTTTATGCCAATACCACACTGTTTTCATTAATGTAGCATTGTGGTAAATTTTGAAATTAGGAAGTGTGAGTCCTTCCATTTTGTTCTTCTTTTTCAAAATTGTTTGGCTACTCTGGATCCCTTGAGTTTCCAAATGAATTTTAGTATTAACTTACTAATTTCTGCAAAGAAGCCAGCTAGGATTTTTATAGGGATTTTATTGAATCTATAGATCAATTTAAGGGTTATTGTTATCTTAACAATATTATGTATTCTCTTTCTCTTTTGAACTGGTTTATAATATCTGGTTCCCTCATTGGTTATGAGTTAAATAAATAAAATATTTAACACATGTTCATTTCTTTATCTGTGCAAGAGTCCAGACTTTACCCTTTTTTGAAAAATATCTTTCAGTACCTGTAATTTAGAGTAAGCATATTTCCCCTCTTCATAGATGCGGAAACTGACATCCTGAGAGGTTAAGCGTCTGGCTTTTGGCTTGAATTGCAACTTAATGATAGAGCTGCTACTGAAACCCAGGTTTTCTGACTCCCAGTCAAAGATGTTTTCATCAGACCACACGTTCTTCCTTTGTTTCTTAATTTTTAAAAACAATTTAAATGGCATAAATGATGTTGTTGAAATAATTCTGTTAGGTTTCTGCTTGGAACACAATTCCTTTTTCCCCTTTCCCCTTCTCCAAACTCTTTATTAACAATAAGGAATTTTTACTGTGCCAACTTGATGTCCTTATGTTTTCAGCTATATATTTATTATAGATGAATTTATCAGGTTTGAAATATTTGTGTAGCATTTGTTTCCTGGATCAAAAGATATTTGGAGAATCCAAAATCTGGTGCAAAGTATTGGACAGAAGACAGTGTTGAACGAAAGTACTAGTGAAGCATAGTCCATGACACAGGGAACCCCAAAGGAATATACCGAATGGGGGAACTTTAACCAGAATTTGGGCGGTAGAAAATTATCTGTGTGTAGTGTTATGGTGTGAGGTGTTTGTGGTAGGGAGTGGGGAAGCTGGCATGGAAAAATGCCAGGCAGCCATTTGTTCTGCCTATTACATGAAGAAGACAGCCCTTTCCAGAACCTATTTCAAAATCATCCTCTTTAGAAAACAAGCTTATCTTATCCTTCAGTTTTGTCTGTTCAAGCAAAATATTTCATTCTCTAGCATTTACTTGCAAATAGGAATGTCTGTGTTGAGATGTAAGTCCCAGTAACTGTGGTTGTCCAAAGTTGAAACTCCTCAATACCCACTTACTCTGAAAATTAGGCTATGTGTCAAAAAACCAAAATTCAACAGAAAAGAAGAGGCCTCCAGTTTCAGTTTGTATTAAAAGATATAAAGTTCTTATTTATAATCCATTCCACAGGGCTTTTGATGATGCAAGAATATTATTCTGTTTTCCTCATGTAGCTATCTTATGCAAGCCTTTGATTCTTGAAATGTACATGTAATCCAACTTCCTGCCAGCAGTTGATAAGGCTTCTGATATATAGAAATTCAAAACAGAGGAGTTTAGCTATGTCTCTCTGACAGTTGCTGTATGCTTTGATTCAAGCAGATGAATAAAAGCTGGACAGGTTTAAGATTTTTAAAGAAGGCTTCAGCTAGTTTCACATCTGTGCTTGTAGTAACCTAATTAGCATGTAGTGAATATCTGAAATGACTTTTACTTGATCAGTCAGCATGGTATGGGGCAAAGAACACTGACCTAGGAGTCAAGAGATCTGGATACTAGTTATGGCTCCGCCATTAATCAGTTCTGTGACCTTAGGTGAGTCCCTTCACTTCACTGAATATCAGATCCTGCATCTATCAAATGGAGATAATCATATCCACTGTAGGCTATCTCACAGAGCTGTTGTGATGATTAAAACAGATGACGGAAGTGAAAGAACTTCTAAAAGCATGAAGCACAAGACACGTGTAATTCACATCTTTCATCTTTTACCAGTGGAATGTCTGCTAAAGCTTAAGGACTTTAGAGAACTACTCCAAAATGCAAAATGTAAGAAAAAGGGGTAGGATTTGCTCAGAACCATAAATTTGCAACATACTTTATAGTTCACAGAGCACTTTCATATTCACTATCTCATTTAAAAGATCCACAATAACCTTATTCATTAGGCAAGGCAACAGTGAATTCTTCAAGGGCAGAGAATTACTCATCTTAACATATTCCCATCACCTAATGGAATGCCTGGCAAAATAAGTGTTTGTTGAATTAATGTGTATTATTTCTATCCCCATTTTATAGATGAGAAAACTAAGTTCCAGGGAGAGTAGGGACAGAGCTGAGATTTGAACTCAAGTTTTTCAAATCCACTGCACCACACCACTGTACCTTACTACTAGTGTTACTAATAGTAGCGGTTCTCAGACTTTGGTGAGGATCAGAAGCACCCATTAGGATTGTTGGAACCCAGATTGCTGGGCCTCACCCCAGAGTTTTGGATTCAGTAGATCCAGAGTGGAAACTGAGAATTTGTTTTCTAATAAGTTCCCAGGTGATTCTCATGTTGCTGGTCCAGGGACCACACGCTGAGAACCACTACCTTACAGCCTTGTTTGGTCTTCTGACCAGCAGAATCAGCACCACCTGGGAACTTGTCAGAAATGCAAAAGCTGGCATATAAAGTAAAGTTTGAGAAGCACTAGAAAACCACGAGGTCAGTTCTGGCTGCACATCAGAATCATTTGGGGGAGCTTTGAAATATATAGATTCTCAGGCCCCTCCCTGGAGATTCTGGATCCCAAGTGATTCTGATGCACAGCCACTTTTGGGAAACATTGCTCTAGACTAGTGATATACCACTATATTTTTATTACAACTCCCCTACTTTCCCTTCCCCACATCTTATCCTCCCAGCAGTTTCCCTGGGTGGTAAATGAGCCCAGCAGATTTGCATTTTACTGAGTTCCTGGAAGGCCTTTAGCAACTGGTAGTTGCGCATATAAATGGCCTAAGCTTTGATTTTTGTAAAAACAACATTCTAAATACTGCGGTATGCTGAGGGATAAAGCAAGTGCAAGACAGGATCTGTTAGGGAGATAGACCTATCACGCATTAGAACATTTACAAAACAATGAATGAAAAACTCCCTGGCATTCTCAGTATGAAACAAGATATGCGAATTGGAATAGTCAAGAAAGCTTCACAAAAGATGTGGACAATGGAACTGCATAAACATTTATCTTGCATTTCAATTGCTTTTTTCCCCTAGTTATCATTCAACAAATAGCCTCTCAGACAAAGAATAAATGTAACTCAACAACAGGAGCTAAACGGAAATGGGAAATAGAAAATGCACTTAACACCTGACCTCACACTCTTGTATAGAAGGATGAATTACAAAGAGTGGATCTGATTAAATAAGGAAAGGGTAGGAATGGGGAAATGTACTTTGAAAGGAAATTACCCTGACTTTTCATCCCTTGCAAAGTGAAGCATATTCAAGCTCAATGCAAGCCGAAGTCTCTCAAGCCAGGAGCAAGTGAAGGCCCTTCTAAGAAAAAGGGCCTGATACTATGCTAAAACCTCATTCCAAACTTCATTCCTCTGCCTCCAGGCATGACCATGCCCCAAACAGATGATATAGGCTGGAAATATGCTAGAACTAGGCTCAGCAGTTCCCTCTGCTATGGATCCATGAACTCCTACATTTACACCATGCTTATGTTTCTTCTTGAAAAACTGTGAATTTTCAGGGCAATGTATGCCATCTTTCTTTACCAATAATTCAATCTAATAATCCATATTCTAGTTTTTGGAATGGAACATTTACTCATCTGCTAACTCAGGGAGACCTAGAAAATCAAAATAATGTGTTATGTTAGTAGGAGCACTTTCACAGCTATTTTGATATCTAAGGTCCTTTTTACCTCTGAAGTTTCATGATCTAATACTATCCTTCTAATGGCCCTGTGAAGTAGGTTGAACAAGGTTCCTTAACCTGCTCTGCGCCTCAGTTTATTTATCTATAAAATGAGAGGGTTGGGCTAGAGCAATGGTTTTCAATCTTGGCTGAACATTGCCTTGCCCAGGGATATTTTAAAAATACTGATACTGATACCTGAGCCCACTTCCAAAGATTCTGATATCATTGGTGTGGTGCCAGGCCTGAGCATGGGGCCTTCTAAAATTTCTCCAAGTGTTTCTAATGGGTAGACAGGACTGAAATCCCCTGGACCAGATGAGGTCTAAGTTTTCTCCCATCTCTGACATTCTGAGTGTGGATGTCATTTGCATTATATGGATGAGGGTATTGAGGCACAGAGAGGTTAAATGACTGCCAACAGTTAAAAATTAAGTCAATTCTAAGGTGGGAGATAGAGCCTATGTCTTTCTACTTCAAATCTTAGACCTCTGTTTCAGGCTGCTTTTAGTTTACCTAATGTCCAAACATGTATGGTACTTAAATTAACACTGTGTATCTTTATGTATAGAAATCCAGCATTTCAGAAATATTACACTTGGGCTATTGGCTTCCTCTTTTTTTTTTTTTTTTTTGCGGTACACAGGCCTCTCACTGTTGTGGCCTCTCACTGCTGTGGCCTCTCCCGTTGCGGAGCACAGGCTCTGGACGTGCAGGCTCAGTGGCCATGGCTCACGGGCCTAGCCGCTCCGCGGCATATGGGATCTTCCCGGACCGG
This sequence comes from Mesoplodon bidens, assembly GCF_964165515.1. Classification (NCBI taxonomy): domain Eukaryota; kingdom Metazoa; phylum Chordata; class Mammalia; order Artiodactyla; family Ziphiidae; genus Mesoplodon; species Mesoplodon bidens. Next base: position 44,185,670 of record NC_138163.1, on the reverse strand, counting down.
GGCACGAACCCGTGTCCCCTGCATCGGCAGGTGGACTCTCAACCACTGCGCCACCAGGGAAGCCCTGGCTTCCTCTTTTGAGTTCACTATACCCTCTCCTCCATTAGAAGGCCTTCCCAAATTTGCTTCCACCTGGCCCTCATCTAAGCGTGCACACTTTCCTTCAGTACTTGCTACTCACTAAGTCATCCTCCACTGTTTCGTTCATTCAACATATATACTGAGCATATACCACTGTTCTAAGTCCTGAGAATATGTCTGTGAACAAGACAATGCCCATGGCCCCAACAGTTGTTGTTGTTTTTTTTTTAACATCTTTATTGGACTATAGTTGCTTTACAATGGCATGTTAGTTTCTGCTGTATCACAAAGTGAATCAGCTATACGTATACATATATCCCCATATCCCCTCCCTCTTGCATCTCCCTCCCCACAACAGTTGTTTGAGTTTTATTCTACAAGATTTAAGACTTTATTCTAGGTATGGAGCATGTCTTCCTAACTAGAGTATAAGCACCTCAAGACTAGATACTCTGTTTTCTAGTGCTTGCATAGAGTACCCCAAAGTGCCTTGTACACTACAAATAATAGATGTGTCTCTTATTTAATGATTATAGAGGACTGTCACAGTCAGTTATCCTTAACAGAATCTACTATTAAGAAAACCACCAATAAAATTGGAAAGATTAGGCATTTTGTTTATTCTGTATGTTATAGGTAATTAAAATTTACTGATATCTGAGATTCTTGCCAGTGTGGAATAATTTCTAGACATCAACAGGAAGCAGCTTAAGCTTGCCTATCTGGGATCTTCCAGGTTTGAGTTATGTAATCATAGAATTTTAAGTATAGAAAAGACTAAAGTGCATAGAATGTTTGCTTTGTGGAGGGAACTTTTGGGGCAATCTATTCTACAAAATAGAAACTGAGATCCAGTGAGGAGCAGTGGTTTATTCTAGATTACCCAGCTTTTTTTTTTTTTTTTTTTTTTGCGGTATGTGGGCCTCTCACTGTTGTGGCCTCTCCCGTTGCGGGGCACAGGCTCTGGACGCGCAGGCTCAGCAGCCATGGCTCACAGGCCTAGCTGCTCCGCGGCATGTGGCATCTTCCTGGACCGGGTCACGAACCCGCGTCCCCTGCACCGGCAGGCGGACTCTCAACCACTGCGCCACCAGGGAAGCCCCGATTACCCAGCTTTTTAATTGCAGAGCAAAAGTCTCGGGGTCCCTTGCCCAAGGCTCTTTTCCATTATTCCTTCCTCTATTTCATGGGTTAGCAAACGTTGTCTGTAAAGGGCCATACCTTCAGATTCCAGATTGAAACATCAACTCTTCACTGGGTCTCCTGCCTGCTAGCCTGCCCTGCACATTTCAGATTTTCCAGGTCCCACAATCACCTGGGCCAATTCCTTAAAACAAATATCTTTATATATACATATATATACATATATATGCATATGTATATATATACACATATATATGCATATGTATATATATGCATATATATATATGTGTATATATCATATTGGTTCTGTTTCTCTGAAGAACCCTGGCTAACATAGGCCATATAATAAATATACTGGGCTTTATGATCCCAACTGGTCTCTGTTGCATATTTTTCTTCCTTTTTACTTTTAAACCTATAGTTTGCAGACCTCTGAGCTATTGTATTGTGAGTAATGGAAAATCAAGTTCTCTTTTGTATTCCAAAGGAAAGTTTCCTAGAGACTGCAAACTCTGATCAACCTTAATTCTTTCTAATTATATTTCACTCTGATTATTCTTGCTTTGCATCCCCACTAGCTCTGCCTTTTGTGTGAAGATTTCCAGGGTTTGTATCTTTGCATTTATGCTGTATGTGTTACATACACAAACCCAGCTACCCCACGCCATTCTGTTCTACTTCAGTCCAGGACTTGACAAGGGCAAGGGCAGTATGGAGCAGATGCTGTCAACCTTGAAAGCCACATTCAGCTGGGGGGATGGAAACATATTGATTTAAACAGAATTTTTGCTTTACAAGCAGGGAGGGAGAGAGATTGCTCAGTCTGAACTCAAGGTCTCAGCAAGGTCCCTGTGGAGTAGCCAAACTCCATACCACTCAGTGAACTGAACCAGAGCCAGGACTGTTAAGCTAAGTGGGGGGCTAGGAGGTTTTTAGCGTGCTCAGTAACAGCTATTTCCTCTAGAGTCTGAGTCCTAGCCCTAGTCCCAGTTGGAGGAAAATCTGAAAGCAAGGGTGACTATGTAAAGTAAACCCTATGGAGGGGAGACCCTTCTAAGCTCTCATCTTCTACATTAGTTCTACCCAATTCCAGCCACCATCAATTTCCAGATGGGGCTTATTGGTAAACCTTTAGCCAACAAACTCTTCAGCACCCAATGTAATGGCAGTGGTAGCATGCAGAACCTCACTCCAGGGTGGGGTGGCTGTTGCTAAGGAAGATTCTGGTTGGGGTTGAGATAGAGGTGTCTATATTGACTACCACTAAAAATAGACATGGGGGATTCCCTGGCAGTCCAGTGTTAAGACTCCGCGCTTCCACTGCCAGGGGCGTGGGGTCCATCCCTGGTCGGGGAACTAAGATCCCACATCCCGTGGGCCGGCAAAAAATATTAAAATTAAAAAATAATTTTAAAAAATTAACATGGATTAAAGCCAGCCCCAACCCTGTTTTCTCTGGATGAGCTGCAGTAATCAATCTCACTGTTAATCAATTTCCACACCCCCTTTCACTCAGCTGCCTTCTACAGTGCTGCAGGCTAAATGACAGAAGCAGTTCCAGCCTGGAAATGAATGATGCCATTCATCAGTCCCAGAAGTCTCTCCTTGAAGATGCTGAGGAGGCAGATTCTTATTCCCAACAATCAGTTTACCAAGCCAGAGAAAACGCTAACTATGGACAGCATTTTATCATGCTTTGTACCGTGGGTAAAATATGTTAGAACTGAACTAGGAGAAGGGTCCTACTTGGTCCCTCTCAGTTATTAGTTGGGAGGTCTAAGAAGCTACTGCTCTCTTGGACTGAATCCTCAGTCATAGCATTCTCATTCACTGCTTAGCTCAGGTGAGCTCACAATGCCAGCCCAGGAAAGAGCCCATTATATCTAGGGCTGATTATCCATTAGGTACAGAAGGCACAGTGCCTAGGGCCCATCATATTTTTATGGATCCCTGAACATTATTTAATTTCTTTTAAAACCAGAAAACAAAGAACTTTTAGATTATAGAAAATGTTTAAATATGTAATAGTAATATATGCATACCAATACGTGGCAATTATTTTTCAAGTGGAGGAAGGGGTCCACAGAGGCCAAAGTTGCCCAGGGCCCACAAAAATCATAATGCTTCTGTAAGTATATCAACTATCACTGAAGATCTGAAATCTAAAGGGTAGGATAGCCTACTGGAGAACCCACACTTCTCTTAATCAGAGGAGTCCCTGGAAAAGCACAAACATCAATTCCTAGCAGGCGACAAGCCAAAAACACTTGAAACTCCAAGCAAGGCAAGGCCCCATCCTCTTTGCAAACAGCGAGAGGAAGTTCACCTATCAACTGCCATATTAAATAAACTGTGGAGGCAAAGACTGCCAGAGGGAAGCTTTTTATCAAGGCTGTAATGTCTCTGGTGAGTAAGACCAGAAATGTCCTGACATATAAATATTTATATACGACTTCATCAGATGAGGCAGCCAGTACTTAAAAGAAACAGGGGCACAGACATGCATATGCAGACATAAAGAGACTTCAGGAGGTACTGGTCTCTGGCCCAAAACCTCTTTTAAAGGATATTATCGTGCTGGGTGAGCCATTCAAACCCCTAGGGTCCGCCAAATTGTTGCCAGCTGGAGAAGCATGGACTTGGTGCAATAGAAAGTGTACAGCCTACATAAATGGCAAGCACTACTTAGTAAACCTGTCTCTGATTCCTCCAGTGAGACTCTGCAGCATGGAGCCGTGGAAGGAGTGCTGGTTTATATAGGACTAAATCTACTGTGAAGGCTCTAAACCTGGCAATGGAATTGACATTGCTGCCTCTTTATCACTATGGTTAGAGAAGCCGAACTTGAATGCCTGTGAGCAAAAGGATTCTCCTAATCTCTTACAACTTTGGGGGACTCTTGAAACATCTAGACAAATCTCCCCTTTTGGTCAATTTCTTCTTTTCCCTCTAGAATCTATATCAGAGATATGTGCTCTCAAGCCCTACCCTGAACATGGGTAAAAGGCTGTTACCTTTGTGGTGACTGTGGATACTCTATCTGCAAAGGCCCTCATGCCCCAGTTTATCACCCTTATCACAATGTAATGGCGCCTGTTTTCTTTCCATTTACTTATTCCTTTGGGCCTTGAAGGCTTTTTTTCTTTTCAAGCTTCTCTAATTAAAATGCAAATAAATACCCGAGGCTGAGGCCAATGATTCCCAAAGTGCTTTCTACCATATGGTCATGGTTTGGTTTTTTTTTTTTAAAACAGGTTTGGTGTTCAAACAAGTTTGGGGAACACTGGACTAAACAAAATCAAGCAGGTTTCTCTACAGAGGGCTTATAGGAGTCTTTTTCCAAGAAGGTAATATACTATGCAATGTTACTAAACTTATTTGATCAAAGAACATTTGATCAGACTAGTATTACATATAATACAATTTGGGAAATGTGCTCTAAACTGATAGGAGCTACCATTATAGAGAAGATGGATTTGTTAGAGCCTTACCAACTGAATCCGTGATCTAAGATGAAGGCTCTGAAAAAATCAGATCAAAAAGGGTCTGACTTTTCTGGGGATAAGGCTTTAAGTTATAAGGTAGGGCAGAGCACATTGGACAAAGGGCTAGCTCTGTATATTAAAATGCATACATGACATAAGTCATATCAGAAGGGCATTTTGGTAACCACGTATAGCACAGGAGCTGGCAGAGAGTCAAGCCTTAGGAAAATGAAACACTGCACAGGCAAGTTATGATAGATCTGGAGCATGGGGAACTGCCAGAAAACATCAAATCCCATAGCCTGACCCACTCATGACTCCATCTGCATAGGTATCTCTGAGGGCCTTCCTGAGTCAGCCCCTGCCCTCTGATTGATTGGAAAATTTTGCCTCCTGTTTCCAGCAATAGTGACTGCTCAAATTACCTGGATTGGACTGCTTGAAGAACCTAAATCATCATTTGAAACAGATATTTTCTGTCACATTTGACGCAGCTGCACACTCCTGTCTCAAAACCATTCTCTTAGCCTCTCTGGACACATCGTCTAGTTATCCACAGTTCTCTTTAACAATTCCTGTGCTCCTCCTACCCATATGTCCTTAATGCAAATCTCCCCCATAGTCTTTTCCTGGAACAACTTCTCACATGAGTCCTTGGTGAGCTCATCTACTTGCCTGATTTTAACCACAGCTGTTTGTGGGTTATTCCAAAATCTGTATCTCCAACCTAGAACTCTCTCCTGATTCCAGACCTATATATACCACTACATCTTGGAGACTCCACTTAGATGTAGCAAGGCATCCCAAGTTCAATATATCTAAGCTCTGCTTCTTGCCCTGGATTTCCCTACTCTACTGAATGGTTCTACCATCCACCCGTACATCTCAGCCATAAACCTCAGAGTCACCTGACTCCCTCACCTATGGTAGGTAAAATTCTAAGAATGATCCTTGCCCTTGAATAATCTCCTCCCCTTGAGTATGGTAGGAACCTGTGAATATGATATGTTATTTCTATGATTACATTATGTTAATGGCAAAAGGGGACATTTCAGACGTAATTAGGGCTAAAAATCAGTTGACTTTGCATTAGTCAAGGGGGAGATTATCCAGGTAGGACCAATCTGATCACATGAGCCCTTTAAAAGCAGAGAGTTTGCTCTGACTGGTGGCAGAAGGGGAAATTAGAGAGATTCTGAGCATGAGAAGGATTTGATGTACCTTTGATGGCTTGAAGATAGAGAGATCCAAGAATGTTTGTAGCCTCTAGAAGCTGAAAATGGCTCCCAGCTAACAATTAGCAAGGAAATGGGGACCTCAGACCAACAGGTCAAGGAACTGAATTCTGCCGAAAAACCTCGATGAGCTTGGACCTAGATTCATCCTCAGAGCCTCCCAATAAAAGCTTAGCCCATCTGACACTGTGACGTTAGCCGTGTGAGACCCTAAACAGAGAACCCAGTCAAGTATGCTTTAACTCTGGCCTACAGAACTATGAGATAATAAATGGCTGGGACTCTAAATGGCTACATTTGTAGTAATATATTACACAGCAGTAGAAAAATAACACACCCTCAAATTCTATGTTTACTACCACTGCCTGGGTTTAGATTCTTCTATTTTCTTTCCTATACTACCACACAACCTCCTACCTGGTCTCCCTACTGGTTTTGTCTTCCTCAAATCCAGAACAACAGAGCGACTAACCCAGGGCTTCCCTGGTGGCGCAGTGGTTGAGAATCCGCCTGCCGATGCAGGAGACGCGGGTTCGTGCCCCGGTCCGGGAGGATCCCACATGCCGCGGAGCGGCTGGGCCCGTGAGCCATGGCCGCTGAGCCTGCACATCCAGAGCCTGTGCTCCGCAACGGGAGAGGCCACAACAGTGAGAGGCCCGCATACCACAAAAAAACAAAAAAACAACAACAGAGCGACTAACCCAAACTGCAAATCTGATCATGTTATTCCTCTGCTTAAAATCCTTCAGTGGTTTCTATCCCTATAGGATAACATCCAAGCTACTTAACATAGTTTACAAGGTTATTCCTGAATCTTGCTCTTGACTTCCTCTCAGATTCATCTTCTGCTATGTCTGCCTTGCACTTTATCCTGTAACACAGTTTCTCAACAATAGCCCTACTGACATTTTGGGTCAGATAATTCTTTGTTGTAGGGAACTGTTCTGTGCATTGTAGAATGTTTAGCAGCATCCCCGGCCTCTACCAACTAGATGTCAGTAGCACCCCACCCTCATTTATGACAACCAATAATGTCTCTAGATATTGCCAAATGCCTCCTGGGGGTGCAAAACTGCCCTGGATAAAGACCACTGAGCTAATAATACAGAACTACGGTGTCTCCCTAATACCCAAGCTGTTTTTTTTTTCCTCAGGAGCTAATATCACAAGACCTGGAAAGGGTAGAGTCTGTGGTATCAAGAATAAAAGTATTGTAAATCTAGAAAAAACAGATGCTCTCTAATAGATGGACTGGGGTTCTGGTTTTAAAGTTAAGAAGCTTTGGGGAGATAGCTTCAAGATGACGGAGGAGTAAGACGTGGAGGTCACTTTCCTCCTCACAAATACATCAGAAATACATCTACACGTGGAACAACTCCTACAGAATACCTACTGAATGCTGGCAGAAGACTTCAGACCTCCCCAAAGGCAAGAAACTCCCCACGTACCTGGCTAGGGTAAAAGAAAAAAGAATAAACAGAGACAAAAGAATAGGAACGGGACCTGCACCAGTGGGAGGGAGCTATGAAGGAGGAAAGGTTTCCACACACTAGAAGCCCCTTCGCGGGCAGAGACCGCAGGTGGCGGAGGGGGGAAGCTTCGGAGCCGCGGAGGAGAGGACAGCAACAGGGGTGCGGAGAGATTCCCGCACAGAGGATCAGTGCCGACCGGCACTCACCACCCCGAGAGGCTTGTCTGCTCACCCGCCGGGACGGGCGGGGGCTGGGGGCTGAGGCTCGGGCTTCAGTCGGATCTCAGGGAGAGGACTGGGGCTGGTGGCGTGAACACAGCCTGAAGGGGTTAGTGCACCACGGCTAGCCGGGAGGGAGTCCGGGAAAAAGTCTGGACCTGCCGAAGAGGCAAGAGACCATTGTTTCGGGGTGCGTGAGGAGAGGGGATTAAGAGCACCGCCTAAACGAGCTCCAGAGATGGGCGCGAGCCACGGCTATCAGCGCGGACACCAGAGACGGGCATGAAATGCTAAGGCTGCTGCTGCCTCCACCAAGAAGCGTGTGTGCAAGCACAGGTCACTATCCACACCTCCCCTCCTGGGAGCCTGTGCAGCCGGCTACTGCCAGGGTCCCGTGATCCAGGGACAACTTCCCCGGGAGAACACACGGCTCACTTCAGGCTGTTGCAATGTCACACCGGCCTCTGCCACCGCAGGCTCGCCCCACATTCCATACCCCTTGCTGCCCCCAGCCTGAGTGAGCCAGAGCCCCCTAATCAGCTGCTACTTTAACACCGTCCTGTCTGGGCAGGAAACAGACGCCCTCAGGTGACCTACACGCAGAGGCAGGACCGAATCCAAAGCTGAACCCCAGGTGCTGTGCAAACAAAGAAGAGAAAGGGAAATCTCTCCCAGCAGCCTCAGGAGCAGCGGATTAAATCTCCACAATCAACTTGATGTACCCTGCATCTGTGGAATACCTGAATAGACAACAAATCATCCCAATATTGAGGTGGTAGATTTTGGGAGCAAATGTAGACTTGGGGTTTGCTTTCTACATCTAATTTGTTTCTGGTTTTATGTTTATCTTACTTTAGTATGTAGAGCTTATTATCATTGGTAGATTTGTTTATTGATTTGGTTGCTCACTTCCTTTTTTTTCTTGTTATATATATATTTTCCTTTTTCTCCTTTTGTGAGTGTGTATGTGTATGCTTCTTTGTGTGGTTTTCTCAGTATAGCTTTGCTTTTACCATTTGTCCTAGGGTTCTGTATGTCCATTTTTTGCTTTGTTTCTTTGTTTAACTATAGTTTTTTAGCACTTGTTATCATTTGTGGATTTGTATTTTGGTTTGGTTGCTCTCTTCTTTCTTTCTTTTTCTTATTACTTTTTAATTTTTTTATTTTTAATAATATATTTTTTATTTTAATAACTTTCTTTCTTTCTCCCTTCCTTCTTTCCTCTTTCTTTCTTTCTCTCTCTCTCTCTCTCTCTCTCTCTCTCTCTCCCTCTCTCTCCCTCTCTTTCTTTCTTTTTCTCCCTTTTCTTCTGAGCTGAGTAGCTGACAGGGTCTTGGTGCTCCAGCCAGGTGTCAGGCCTGAGCCTCTGAGGTGGGAGAGCCGAGTTCAGGACACTGGACCACCAGAGACCTCCCAGCCCCATGTAATATCAAACAGTGAAAGCTCTCTCAGAGATCTCAATCTCAGCGCTAAGACCCAGCTCCACTCAACGACCAGCAACCTACAGTGCTGGACACCCTATGCCAAACAACTAGCAAGACAGGAACACAACCCCACCCATTAGCAGAGAGGCTGCCTAAAATCATAATAAGGTCACAGACACTGCAAAACACACCACCAGACGCAGTCCTCCCCACCAGAAAGACAAGATCCAGCCTCATCCACCAGAACACAGGCACCAATCCCCTCCACCAGGAAGCCTACACAACCCACTGAGCCAACCTCACACACTTGGGGCAGATACCAAAAAAAAAATGGGAAGTACAAACCTGCAGCCTGCAGAAAGGAGACCCCAAACACAGTAAGTTAAGCAAAATGAGAAGACAGAGAAATAAATACACAGCAGATGAAGGAGCAAGGTAAAAACCCACCAGACCAAACAAATGAAGAGGAAATAGGCAGTCTACCTGAAAAAGAATTCAGAGTAATGATAGTAAAGATGATCCAAACTCTTGGAAACAGAATGGAGAAAATACAATATACGTTTAACAAGCACCTAGAAGAACTAAAGAGCAAACAAACAATGAGGAACAACACAATAAATTAAATTTAAAATTCTCTAGAAGGAATCAATAACAGAATAACTCAGGCAGAAGAATGGATAAGTGACCTGGAAGATAAAATAGTGGAAATAACTACCACAGGGCAGAATAAAGAAAAAAAGAGTGAAAATAACTGAGGACAGTCTCAGAGACATCTGGGACAACATTAAATGCATCAACATTCAAATTATAGGACTCCCAGAAGAAGGGTAAAAAAAGGGGGACTGAGAAAATATTTGAAGAGATTATAGTTGAAAGCTTCCCTAATATGGGAAAGGAAATAGTCAATCAAGTCCAGGAAGCACAGAGAGTCCCATACAGGAAAAATCCAAGGAGAAACACACCAAGACACATATTAATCAAACTAGCAAAAATTAAATACAAAGAAAAAATACTAAAAGCAGCAAGGGAAAAGTAACAAATAACATACAAGGGAATCCCCATGATCTTTCAGCAGAAACTCTGCAAGCCAGAAGGCAGAGGCAGGACACATTTAAAGTGATGAAAGAGAACAACCTACAACCAAGATTACTCTACCCAGAAAGGATCTCATTCAGATTCCACAGAGAAATTAAAACCTTTACAGTCAAGCAAAAGCTAAGAGAATTCAGCACCACGAAACCAGCTTTACAACAAATGCTAAAGGAACTTCCCTAGGCAGGAGACACAAGAGAAGGAAAACACCTACAATAACAAACCAAAAACAATTAAGAAAATGGTAATAGGAACACACATATTGAAAACTACCTTAAATGTAAATGGATTAAATGCCCCAACCAAAAGACTCAGACTGGCTGAATGAATACAAAAACAAAACCTGTATATATGCTGTCTACAAGAGACCCACTTCAGACCTTGGGACACAGACAGACTGAAAATGAGGGCATGGATAAAGATATTCCATGTAAATAGAAATCAAAAGAAAGCTGGCTTAGCATTTCTCATATCAGAAAAAAACAGACTTTAAAATAAAGACTATTACAAGAGACAAAGAAGGACACTACATAATGATCAAGGGATCAATCCAAGAAGAAGATATAACAATTGTAAATACTTATGCACCCAACATAGGAGCACCTCAGTACATAAGGCAAATGCTAAAAGCCATAAAAGGGGAAATTGACAGTAACACAATCATAGTAGGGGACTTTAACACACCTCTTTCACCAATGGACAGATCATCCAAATGAAAATAAATAAGGAAACACAAGCTTTAAATGATACATTAAACAAGGTGGACTTAATTGATACTTATAGGGCATTCCATCCAAAAACAACAGAGTACACTTTCTTCTCAACTGTTCATGGAACGTTCTCCAGGATAGATCATACCTTGGGTCACAAATCAAGCCTTGGTAAATTTAAGAAATTTGAAATCGTATCAAGTATCTTTTCTGACCACAACGCTATGAGACTAGATTTCAATTACAGGAAAAAATCTGTAAAAAAAAGAAACACATGGAGGTTAAACAACACACTACTAAATAACCAAGAGAGCACTGAAGAAATCAAAGAGGAAAGCAAAAAATACCTAGAAACAAATGACAATAAAAACATGACAACCCAAAACCTATGGGATGCAGCAAAAGCAGCTATAAAAGGGAAGTTTATGGCAATACAATCCTACCACAAGAAACAAGAAACATCTCAAATAAACAACCTAACCTTACACCTAAAGCAATTAGAGAAATAAGAACAAAAAAACCCCAAAGTTAGCAGATCAGAAATAAATGGAAAAGAAATGAAGGAAACAATAGCTAAGATCAATAAAACTAAAAGCTGGTTCTTTGAGAAGATAAACAAAATTGATAAACCACTAGCCAGACTCATCAAGAAAAAAAGGGAGAAGACTCAAATCAATAGAATTAGAAATGAAAAAGAAGTAACAACTGACAATGCAGAAATACAAAGGATCATGAGAGATTACTATAAGCAACTATATGCCAATAGAATGGACAACTTGGAAGAAATGGACAAATTCTTAGAAAAGCACAAGCTCATGAGACTGAACCAGGAAGAAACAGAACATATGAACAGACCAATCACAAGCACTGAAATTGAAACTGTGATTAAAAATCTTCCAAAAAACAAACATCCAGGACCAGATGGTTTCACAGGCGAATTCTATCAAACATTTAGAGAAGAGCTAACACCTATCCTTTTTAAACTCTTCCAAAATATAGCAGAGGGAGGAACACTCCCAAACACATTCCACAAGGCCACCAGCACCCTAATACCAAAACCAGAAAACGATGTCACACAAAAAGAAAACTACAGACCAATATCACTGATGAACATAGATGCAAATATCCTCAACAAAATACTAGCAAACAGAATCCAACAGCACATTAAAAGGATCATACACCATGATCAAGTGGGCTTTATCCCAGGAATGCAAGGATTCTGCAATATACACAAATCAATCAATGTGATACACCATATTAACAAATTGAAGGAGAAAAACCATATGACCATCTCAATAGATGCAAAAAAAGATTTCAACAAAATTTAACACCCATTTATGATAAAAACTCTCCAGAAAGTATGCATAGAGGGAACTTACCTCAACATAATAAAGGCCATATATGACAAACCCACAGCCAACATCGTTATCAATGGTGAAAAACTGAAACCCTTTCCACTAAGATCAGGCACAACACAAGGTTACCCTCTCTCACCACTATTAATCAACATGGTTTTGGAAGTTTTAGCCACAGTAATCAGAGAAGAAAAAGAAATAAAAGGAATCCAAATCAGAAAAGAAGTAAAGCTGTCACTGTTTGCAGATGACATGATACTATACATAGAGAATCCTAAAGATGCTACCAGAAAACTACTAGAGCTAATCAATGAATTTGGTAAAGTAGCAGGATACAAATTTAATGCACAGAAATCCCTTGCATTCCTATACACTAATGATGAAAAATCTGAGAGACAAATTAAGAAAACACTCCCATTTACCATTGCAACAAAAAGAATAAAACACCTAGGAATAAACCTACCTAAGGAGACAAAAAACATGTATGCAGTAAACTAAAAGACACTGATGAAAGAAATTAAAGATGATACAAACAGATGGAGAGATATACCATGTTCTTGGATTGGAAGAATCAACATTGTGAAAATGACTATAACACCCAAAGCAATCTACAGATTCAATGCAATCCCTATCAAACTACCACTGGCATTTTTCACAGAACTAGAGCAAAAAATTTCACAATTTGTATGGAAACACAAAAGACTCCAATTAGCCAAAGCAATCTTGAGAACGAAAAACAGAGCTGGAGGAATCAGGCTCCCTGACTTCAGACTACACTACAAGGCTACAGTAATCAAGACAGTATGGTACTGGCACAGAAACAGAAATATAGATCAATGGAACAGGATAGAAAGCCCAGAGATAAACCCACACACATATGGTCACCTTATCTTTGATAAAGGAGGCAAGACTACACAATGGAGAAAAGACAGTCTCTTCAATAAGTGGTGCTGGGGATACTGGACAGCTACATGTAAAAGAATGAAATTAGAACACTCCCTAACACCATACACAAAAATAAACTCAAAATGGATTAAAGACCTAAATGTAAGGCCAGACACTAGAAAACTCTCAGAGGAAAATATAGGCAGAACACTCTATGACATAAATCATAGCAAGATCCTTTTTGACCCACCTCCTAGAGTAGTGGAAATAAAAACAAAAATAAACTAATGGGACTTAATGAAACTTCAAAGCTTTTGCACAGCAAAAGAAACCATAAGCGAGACAAAAAGACAACCCTCAAAATGGGAGAAAATATTTGTAAATGAAGCAACTGACAAAGGATTAATCTCCAAAATATAGAAGCAGCTCATGCAGCTCAGCATCAAAAAAACAAACAACCCAATCCAAAAATGGGCAGATGACCTAAATAGACATTTCTGCAAAGAAGATATACAGATTGCCAACAAACACATGAAAGAATGCTCAACATCACTTATCATTAGAGAAATGCAAATCAAAACTACAATGAGGTATCATCTCACACAGTCAGAATGGCCATTATCAAAAAATCTACAAATAGTAAATGCTGGAGAGGGTGTGGAGAAAAGGGAATCTTCTTGCACTGCTGGTGGGAATGTAAATTGATACAGTCACTATGGAGAACAGTATGGAGGCTCCTTAAAAAACTAAAAACAGAACTACCTTATGACTCAGCAATCCCAATACTGGGTATATACCCTGAGAAAACCATAATTCAAAAAGAGTCACATACCCCAATGTTCACTGTAGCTCTATTTACAATAGCCAGGACACGGAGGCAACCTAAGTTTCCATCGACAGATGAATGGATATAGAAGATGAGGCACATATATACAATGGAATATTACTCAGCCATAAAAAGTAATGAAATTGAGTAAATTGTCGTGAGGTGGATGGACCTAGAGACTGTCATACAGAGTGAAGTAAGTCAGAAAGAGAAAAACAAATACCGTATGCTAACACATATCTATGGAATATAAAAGAAAAAAAAACTGGTTCTGAAGAACCTAGGGGCAGGACAGGAAGAAACATGTAGACGTACAGAATGGACATGAGGACAGGGGAAGGGGAAGCTGGGACGAAGTGAGAGAGTGGCATGGACATATATACACTACCAAATGTAAAATAGATAGCTAGTGGGAAGCAGCCCCATGGCACAGGGAGATCAGCTCAGTGCTTTGTGTCCACCTAGAGGGGTGGGATAGGGAGGGTGGGAGGGAGACGCAAGAGGGAGGAGATATGGGGATGTATGTTTATGTATTGCTGATTCACTTTGTTATACAGCAGAAACTAACACACCATTGTAAAGCAATTATACTCCAATAAAGATGTTAAAAAATAATATGTGCAGGGCTTCCCTGGTGGCGCAGTGGTTGAGAGTCCACCTGCCGATGCAGGGGACACGGGTTCGTGCCCTGGTCCGGGAGGATCCCACGTGCCACAGAGTGGCTGGGCCCGTGAGCCATGGCCTCTGAGCCTGAGCGTCCGGAGCCTGTGCTCCGCAACGGGAGAGGCCACAGCAGTGAGAGGCCCGCGTACCACAAAGAAAAAAAAAAGTCCACACAAAAACTTACACATATGTTCTTAGTAGCATTAGTAATAATAGTCAAAAGATGGAAACAACTCAAATGTCCATCAACCAATGAATGGATAAATAAATGTGGTATATCCATATAATGGAATGTTATTCATCCATAAAAAGGAATGAAATCCAAATACATGCTACCACATGGATGAGCCTTGAAACATTACGCTAAGTGAAAGAAACCAGTCACAAAAGACTATATATTGTGCGATTCATCTGCATAAAATGCCCAGAAAAGGCAAATCTATTGATACAGAATGTAGGTTAGTGGTTGCTTAGGGCTAGGGAAAATAGGGGGTAGGAGAGTGGTAGCTAAAAGGTATAGGATTTCTTTTTCTTTTCTTTTTTTTTTTTTTGCAGTACGCAGGCCTCTCAGTGTTGTGGCCTCTCCCGTGGCGGAGCACAGGCTCCGGACGTGCAGGCTCAGCGGCCATGGCTCACAGGCTTAGCCACTCCGCGGCATGTGGGATCTTCCCAGACCAGGGCATGAACCCGTGTCCCCTGCATCGGCAGGCGGACTCTCAACCACTGCGCCACCAGGGAAGCCCTGGATTTCTTTTTGAGATGATGAAATGTTTAAAAATTGATTATGGCAATGGCTGCACATATCTATGAATACACTAAAAAATCACTGAATTATACACTTTGGATGGGTGAAGTATATGGTATGTGAATTATATCTCAATTAAGCTTTTACCAAAAAAAAAAGTAATCCAAGCAATTCTTGGCATCTCCTTACTCCTCGGCCCCAATCCTGCTTAACACTATCTTGAAGGGATAGGACATGGAAACAAGCAAGTTTGGATGGGTCTGGGGTGAGAACATCACTAGTCTAGAGCAAGGGGGGCACCGCCAAGGAACTTTTCACTTCTCTTGAGCCCTCTAGTTTTTTCCTACTTAGTGAGGCTTAAGCAACCTCACTCTTGTAGCTTTGGATTGAGTCACTGTCCCAGAGCACCTATATAGGAGAAACTTCTGTGCCATTAGTTCACATCCACAGTTCTTGGAAGTTCTAGAAAACTTCAGAGAATTTGGCTGCTAACTTTTGGTGCCAAGGTACTCGCTGGACATATGGGCCACTGTTATTTCTAACTCTCAGATTAAATTCAAATTTTTAAAAACCTGTCTTATCTTTTCAACAAATGGTGCTGGAAAAATCAGATATACATTTGCAAGAAAAGGAAGGAAGGAAGGAGGGAGGGAGGGAAGGAAGAAAGAAAGAAAGAGAAAGGAAGGAAGGAAGACAAGCAAAACCTTGACCCTTACCTCATATCATACACAAAAATTAATACATTGGATTTCACCAAAATGAAAAAAATTTGCTCTTGAAAAATTAAGACAGCCGTTAAAAAGATGGAAACACATACTACAGACTGGGAGAAAATATTTGCAAATTATGTATGTGATAAAAGACTTGTATCCAGAATATATAAAGAACTCTTATAACTCAATAATAAGAAGACAATTCAATTTTTTAAACGGCAAAGATCTAAATAGACAGTTTAACAAAGAAGATACACAAATATCCAATAAGCATGTGAAAATACATTTGATATCATTAGTTATTAGGGACATGCAAATTAAAAAATACACAACGAGATACCATTTTATACCCACTAGAATGACTGTGATAAAAAGATAGACAATAACAAGTGTTGGCAAGATGTGAAGAAACTGGAATCCTCATACATTGCTAGTAGGGATGTAAAATGGTGCAGGCATTTTAGAAAATAGTCTGGCAGTTTCTTAAAATTTAAACATATACATACTATGTAACCCAGCAATACTATTCTTAGGTATTTACCCAAGATAAGTGAAGACATATGTCCACATAAAAATCTGAACATGAATGTTCATAGCAGCTTTACTCATAACAGCCAAAAGGTTGAAACAACCCAAATGTCCATCAAATTATGAATAAATAAATAAAATGTGGTATATCCATACAATGTAATATTATTCTGCCATAAAGAGGAATGAAGTAGTGCTATGGTATAACATGATGAACCTTGAAAACATGCTAAGTAAAGAAGTCAGCCACAATAGATCACATACGTCATGATTTCATTCATTAAAATTCCAGAATGAGCAAATCTGTAGAGACAGAAAGTAGATAAGTGATTGCCTAGCAATGGGGGGGCTGGGGGATTGGAGCATGATGTCTAAAGGGTGTAGAGTTTCTTTTCGTGGTGATGAAAATTTTCTAAAATTGATCCTGGTGATGGATACACAACTCTGTGAACATACTAAAAGCCATTGGATTGTACACAAAATGGGTGAATTGTATGGTATGGAGGTTATATCTCAATGAAGCTATTTTTAAAACTATATTTGGAGACAATGCATTTTCTTCCACTTTGAGGGAATGGCAATAATGAGAAAGATGAAAGTAAAGAACTAAGAACAAGAGGCCAGTTACTTCAATGGTTGCTAATGGAACAGCCTACATCCCTGGATCAGTCCCCACTTAATGATCCTCCTCAGTTTACTCAAGAAATAGCTCTGGGGGCTTCCCTGGTGGCGCAGTGGTTGAGAGTCCACCTGCCGATGCAGGGGACACGGGTTCGTGCCCCGGTCCGGGAAGATCCCACATGCCGCGGAGCAGCTGGGCCCGTGAGCCATGGCTGCTGGGCCTGCACGCCCGGAGCCTGTGCTCCGCAACGGGAGAGGCCACAACAGTGAGAGGCCCGCGTACCGAAAAAAAAAAAAAAAAAAAAGAAATAGCTCTGATGCTAACCTCTCCCATTGTCAATAATTCTTTTCAGCACTGAAAATAGCACCACTATGTTAAAGACACCTTAATAACGGCACTGTTAAATGCTTGACAGTTAGCAGGCTGGCTTTCATCTTGCTTTGTTTTGTGATTCCTCCACCCTCTGCTTCTCATATCATCCACATTGGAAAGAAAAGGAGGTCAAATCAAAATTACAAGTTTGAAAATATTCTTTGGTCATGTCATCACAGGTGTCAAGAAAGATCTGAATATAAGAACTGTGCGAATACCTTTAGGGACCATCCTAGAAAACAACATATCCACCAAGGTGATTACTATATCAGGTTGGAGATCCTAGGAGCATAGAGAGGTGGAGGGCATTGAGAAAAGTAGCAGCTTAGTGAAAAATATCTAAACAGAAGCAACACTGTAAGATGAATACTCCGTTAACATGGAGCCAGAAGTACTCTTATAGGTCATGTACTTATCTCAAAAACTGAGGTCCAGAGAAGAGATGTGATTGGCCCCCATAACACATAGCTAGTGGAGAACACATTGAAGACGAGAACTCAGGTCTTTGAATCCCAGTTTAGGGCTCTTTCCATATGCTAATGTTGGATATTGATAGACTAGTCAGTGTGGGGGACTGGAATACTGTGCCAAAGCTTTTGATTGAAAGGACCAAGCCCCAGCTCAATCACTGCTCAGAGCCAAGAGCATCTCATCAAGAATAAAACTCTAAGATGATAAATTACTGAAGGAATAACCAATCACCAGACTACCCTTGGTCTTTTCTTTCCAGAAGAACAACAGTATATTTGATGTTTGGCCACTTCCATCTTTTTTTTTTTTTTTTTTTGGCCGTGCTGTGTGGCTTGCGGGATCTTAATTCCCCGACCAGGGATCAAACCCAGTCCACCGCAGTGAAAGCGTCAAGTCCTAACCGCTGGACCACCAGCAAATTCCCTTAAGCCTTCTTTTAAAGCATAAAATCTACCTCAGTGTGAGACATCTTGAAGTCTATATTACACATAGCAAGGTAGTTTGCAAACTACCTCCTTTCAAAGAGCTCAGCCTGGCTTCCCTTCTTTGCTCTTTTCTACTTCATGTTCAAGCCAATCCTCTCAAATCCTGTCTCCAGGAATCAAATCTGTGGAAGGTTGAGGAGGGGGAAATTTTGGTAATGCAAACATTACCTTTCCAGCCTTGGTTTTCTCAAGCTAAGGTCAATGATAAATGACCTCCCTTTTGGGGCATAATTTATGTCCACGTGGCCTTTTCGATTGAGCCCAAGGTTGACTAACAGGACACAACACTAGGAGGAGAGAGGGGTTGGCTCTGGGAGACCTGGAGGCCAGGGAGTATAAGTAAGACCAGATATGGCTGAAGGGGGCAGACGTGGGGGGCATGGAGAAATACCGGCTACACAAGCAAAATAAAGTCACACCCACCTTGGGAAATGCACTCAACATTTCCAAGGTTAGATCCAACTTGTCTTCCTGTGTTTCCTGCAATCACCTTTGTGCTTCCAGCACCCAGTTATTTAGTATAGCAAGATGGAAGGGGCAAGTCTTTCCTGGAATACTTAGCAGCACTTCAAACATTCTTCATGCTCTCATTTTCCTATTCTACCATCTTCTGGTTCAAAACATCTTAAAACTCCTGTTCTAGCTTCCAAGGCTATGGGTAATCTTGGAATCAGCTTAAACCTCTCTTCTGTTATTCTGAGACCTAAAATTCCTGGTTCAAGTAGTTAGTACTCGAAAGATATAGACAGAAACACAAAATAAATTCATCCAATTGAAAACTGGCCCAACAAAGCTAACAAATCCTAAAGGCCATACTTATCCCTTAGGCAGGGATCTTGAGGCAACAGTGAATCTTTGCACAGAACCTGAATATGACAAAACTGAGAATAGAGATGCCAATAAGGATAGCATGAAAATGGATGGTGTGAGGACCAGCTGTAGCCCTGTGTAAGATGCCAAAAAACTAAAAGCCCTGTGTAAGATGCCAAAAAAACTAAAACTAAAATGAAAGCTCTGCATCTCTAACAAACAGAAGCACCATGCCCTGTGCTTTACAGAAATGAATTTAAGGCTAGACCATGTATCTACTGAGCCACTACTACCAAATGAACCAGAAATTTGGGTTCCAGTTTTTATGCATCCATTACGTTTAAGCATAAAGGTCCATATGTGGCTTGATTATAGAAATTAATAGTTGGATAATTTTGTCAACACACTTCAATCACTCCAGCTGCCAAGGAATCAAAAGAACAACTTCACCTGAGAGTGAACTAATATGCATCATCATCCAACTCTTCATCGTGTTTTCCCTGACCTCCTAGAAATTCATTACAGCCCGTGGGAGTAGCCAGAGCGCTACTAACTACTCCTTATTCCATTAGCAATTTCTTATTGAGGTGAGGAATAAATTGGGACCTCGTCCTACTAGTGATGGTTAGCTTCCCTGCCTACAGAGACCACAGATATCTCCGAGGAAACTGGTCTTCTATACTGGCAAAACATAAGCCCTGAAAAGATCAAAGGCTCCAAAAGCACATCCAAACAAAATAAAAACAGAAAGAGATGAGAGCCATGTCCACAGATTTCTTATCAATCAGCATAACCAATCAGTCAAATGGTACACATGAGAACAGAAGCAACAATAAATCTGGTATAATCAACTGGGCTGTTTTAACTGATCATTATTTAAACAATGGGGGAGAAAACTACTTGACTTGGTCTGTTTGGGATCCAGTTAGAGCAAGACTGAAACCAAGTGATGGCCTTGACTTCATGATAAAAACGTTCCATAACAAATAGCCTTGACCATACTTTGTCCTTTCTGCCTGGTGCCACATTTAGCCAAAGACAGGCATGGAATCTCATCCAAGCAAGTCCGAGCCATTGCAACACATGTGCCTTCAGCCTGCACAGAGGAAGATCATATTCCCAAGTAGTAAGAATACCCACCAGTAATCAAAGTGACTGACAGGTGTTAACATTAGGGCTGTCATCACTAGAACTGGGAGATGGGCTGGGCTCCAAAATTTTGAATTTGGCACCAAATTTCAGTATACTCAGCACTTATTTTGTAATTAGGAGGTTTTGTCCTTGCACCCCCAAATTTTGTTACTTAATGTCCTTGCTGTAACCACACAACAATGTTTGATTTGTGGGTTACCCCATGCATACCAGTGAGGTTAGAGTAGTTAGCTCCTAATCATTCAGCATATTCTGTAAACAGCATTTCCTAGTGTGCTCCTAGAGAGTGTGTGTATGTGTGCGTGTGTGCATGTACCTGTGTATTCCATATGTTTGTGGTTAAATAAGATTGGGAAATTCCGGGTCTAAATTAAATGGGTTTCCTTTCTGCAGGCCTTCTCAGAACATTTAATGTGCCAATGAGCAATGTGAATCTCTAAGAAAGGCATATAATTTGCAGCATTTCACAACTTTATTTGACCACAAAACCCTTTTATGAAGAGCTCCTGGGGGTGGGGAGATGGGGACAGTTCTCAGAATACACTTTGGGAAAAACTGCTTTAAAAGTCTGCTCTCAGTGACTTCCAAGTGAGTAATAGATCGGAGCTGCCCGGGTGGAATATGCACTCCTTTGGAAGCCCCCCTATGTCTTCTGATAGACCTAAGGATAGTGTCTGGGACATTGAAAACAGAGGGCTTCTCAGAACATATCAGAACAGCTACCTGGGCCATGTGAGAATCTCCTTATGTCAACAAACGTTTATAGAGCATCCACCATGAATCAGGAGCTAAGCATTAAAAAACAAACAAACAAAAAGGTTAAGATTACTTTAACTTTGCATGGTGGAGACAGAGAAGTTTTCAGAAATAACATGATATTTGAGGTAGGGCTTAAAGGATGACCCCCAGGGGTCAGGGTAGGCAGAGGGAGACATTTTAAAGAGAAGGAACATGGGCTTCCCTGGTGGCGCAGTGGTTGGGATTCCACCTGCCGATGCAGGGAACACGGGTTCGTGCCCCGGTCCGGGAAGATCCCACATGCCGCGGAGTAGCTGGACCCGTGAGCCATGGCCACTGAGCCTGCGCGTCCGGAGCCTGTGCTCCGCAACGGGAGAGGCCACAACACTGAGAGGCCCACGTACCGCAAAAAAAAAAAGGAAGGAACAGTATGTGCAGAGGCACTGCTGCCTGCTGCCTTGTGCACTCCTCCCTGACGTGTCTGTACACACACCATATCATACTCTGGCATTTCCTAACGTGTTCCCCAAAGAAATGGGAACCAATGCTTGAAAGGAGTTGGAAAGCTTGCTGTAGGATGAAAATCTACCCATCACTGGACTGGAGCTTGTTTACCTAAGAGGCGGAGGTGTCCCTTTATTTATTATTAGGAACAATCACAGAACGCTGAAGTATGGTACATCCCACAAAATGCTGGAAATTTGTGGTAAGAATGATGAAGGTAAAGTAGGGGGAAGAGTGCTAACATTTATTAATATATATGTAAATTGTCTATCAATTTACATATTTTATCTCAATGATGAATTGTATGCATACATATTTACATTGCGTGTTTTGATTTACAGAGTGCTTTCATATCCATGATTTCATTTGATCTTCATGATAATCCTGTGAGCATGGGTAGGGCAGGTGTGATTAGCCCCCTTGTACAGAGGAGAAATGTGAGCCTCAGGACAGTTACGTGGTTAGCCCAACGTCACAGACTAAGTGGCAATATCCAGATTAGAAACTAAGTCTTCTAAATCCCAGTCTTACGTCCTTGATTTGTATTTCTCCTGTACTTCTTCAAGAGGCTGAAGGTACAGGGAAGCAGAGTTATACCTAATGTTCAACAGTGAAATAGGCTGTTTTATGAAATTGAAATGATTGTAGAGTATATCCTTGCCACAGGAGGGAGATTAAATGTCATGGCTTCTAGAGTTAGGGTCACCCTCAACTCTAAGATCCACTGACCATAAAATTCCTAGACCCTACTTCTCTGAGGTGAGGTTTATGATGATTAATCCTGTTCCTGGACAGTTCCTGTTCATCATACACTTGGTCCTCAAAAAGAGATACTCTTAGATGCTTAGGAGTTAGAACTTTTTCCATCGCAGATAAACCCATTGCTGTGGTACAACAAACACAGATCACATACAACCAATACCTCCAGGTTTCTCTCACATCACAAAATGGTGGCGAACAGATAGAAGCCACACATTTATCCAAATTACCATGTATATGAGTTTGCATTTTCCCAGAAACTTAAAATCTTGTAGCGCACAGTATATATCAGAAATTATGGGAGTAGACACAGTTCTGCGTTTGAACACTCATCATCCTGATATGGTGAATCTATTTTTTTTAAGAATCTATATAGTTGTTCAAACACCAAAGGTATTTTAAGAGGTAGAAAGTATGGACTGATAATAATCCACACTTGTCTTATCTGATGAGGGACCAGGATTCTCTTTACAGCCAAAGAAACCAGCCACTGTTCCAATTCCCTTGGAACATTTTTTGTCATATATTTACAGCTCCCTGTGCTCAAGAGAATGGTGCATCTGTCTGATGGAGACGCCTGGCTGCATTCTTTCCCAGATATTAATATAGGTGGCACTTTAGTAGCACAACCAATGACATGAAGAACCTGATTTGGAGAGAAACAGATGGCACCATCTTTCTTGGGCTAATTTTAGGATCCTGAAATAGTCCCTTTCCACACAAACCATCAGTGGAACCAGATTAAGACAGCTATGTCACATGGAAAAGGGAGAGAGAAAAAATGTGGTCTAGTGTGAGGCAAAGACAACGAACCAGAAACCACAGTGCTTCCCTTCATATTCTCCTGTCATAGAGTATGAGGGTCACTTCCACCTCTTTTCATCAGAATGGATGCTAAATACCAATGTAAGAGTATCTAAGAAGAAATGAATGGGCAAATCTCATTTCTAGTCACATACATTGAACAATCCAGGTTGCATCATGCACTAGCTGAATTCATATTCCAAGGAGTTTGTAGGACCTAGGCTCCAACACATCTTTTCTTAGCAGATAAGGAAGCTATAAGTGACTATTCTACCTGGTAAGTCAGAAACAGATTGAATTTCAAAGCCTCACATTCCTGGTCCACTGCTTTGTCTGCTGAAAAGACCTTTCTCCCAAATGAGACATAGTATATCAGGTACGGATGATGAGAGGTGGAGGAAGAGTCTCCCAACCAGAAATGATGTCCGAGGTGTAAGATGGTCAGCCAAAGATTTAGAACAAATGAGAAGAGGTATAATCTGGGGAAAAAAGCACCTACCTGTTTTCCATCCAGAGTGTAGAGTTTTTTGACAACCCCGGTCTCTAGTTTGATGGCTTCAGTGATATCAGTGAGGACTTGCTCAAAAGAGTGGGCTGTCTTCTTGTTCAGAAGCACACGCACAGCCTTCCGAGGCTTCACCCCACTGCGGATGATGGTCACCAGCTTGGGGCGCACGAAGTCCTTGTTCTCTCTGGCCTGGGCACTGTTGCTGCTAGCCAGGGACTGAGGGGCTTTCATATTAGCAGATGTCTTCACATTGACAGACCAGTTGGGATTGACATTCTTGGTGTACTCCACCTTTTTAAAGAAGTTGTCTGAGGAGCAAACATAGCTTTCCCCTAAGGGAAGAAATAAGTGGTGATTAGTTTAACAGCAGGTATATGGACTATTCTAGCCAAACTAATACACACTGACCTTGAAGTAGGACTTCTGGAAAAATGGTGATAGTAACAAACTTCCTGTGCAGTTCCTAATTAGGCCCTCTAACAACTTGGCTCATTCAAATTCAAGAGCAAGTAATCAGCAAAATATTCTTCATCATAATGGCATACTTAGTTGAAAAAAATCCTGTAAAGCTAAGGGTCCCAAGGATAATGAACATACCTAAGTATAATCTAACAAGTGGGGTTCTCAAGCTTGATATGATCTCGTTTGAATTGAAATGTTTACAGTAACTCCTAGGATGTGTGTTAATGTCTAGGGTCATTACTCGAGCGTTTTTAACGTGTCTCTATTTCTTAATGTTCTTGTCCTATTTCTGGACTCACAGCCCTATTTGTTATATTATGAACTGAAGAGAACTTTCAAAATCAATACATTTTTATTCCAAGTCAAAGTGACCAAAGTAACCCTGTGTATTGGGCATACAGTGCAAACTTGCCAAGAAGCCCGACTGTACTTTGTACAGAGTATATGGCAAAGCAGTAGAATACTAAAATGTGAAATATGTGTGTGTGGTGAATGTATGTATGTTTGTATCATTGTGTCTTTTACCCCCATACCCAGGTGGAGAAACTATCTAAATAACAACCTGTAGACACACACACACACACACACACACACACACACACACACTATTCCTTGTGTCTGCAAGTCTAGCTCTTGCTTGAGAAATGCTCTCCCCTGTTTCCACCACCCACCCCTCATCTTTCCATCTTCCTGAATGCCACACACTAGCTCAGTGTATTCAGGGCCGTCTTCACCAGTGCTCACCCTTGGCTGCCACAAGTAATGAGGTGGAGATGTGAGAATACACCGTACACCCTGATTTATGGATTGGAGGGGCCTAGTGTAATTTTCACATTTACCATGGGCTAGAGGAAATGACTAGTACAGCGGAAGAAATGCAGGGGCCAGAGGCAAGAGAAGGGGATTAGACACCTGGGACTAGAAGCTGCAGAAAAGAGGAAGAGAGGTAGGCTCAGTCTGGGGGAGAGACTATTGGAAAAGGTTGAATTTTTTGAGTGAAACACATTAGCCTCAAGGTATACAGAAGTTCATCCAGAGGTTGAGATGCAGAAAACCAGTGTGACTGAATCAGGCTTAACTCATCGGTAATAACGCTAAATCTATCAATCAATCAACCAACGCGAGCCCGTGCAAAGAAAGCATTAAACACAATTATAATCTGATGGCTCTTCTTCCTTTGGTCTCAGCAGGAGAACCGAGCAGAGACATTCACAAACGCCTGGCTGATGATTCACTCCCTGTACAAATATCTATTGCTTTGCTGTAGCACCAAAGCCTTTAAGTCGTGTTAATTGATAAATTTCTCAGTTAGTGCTCAGAGAAGATTCAGTGAGATTCTGTAGGGCACCTTTGAGGACATTTATATGTGTGTGTGGAGCGGGAAGGTAAAGTGGCTTGTAATGTATGCAAAGTGGCTTCCAACACTGCTCTGAGCCCCAGATGCTGCTAGTGTTCTGTCTTGACAGCGGGACCAAGGCATGGTTTGTAGATGAGCACAGGCCTCACTCCTGCACCTGGTGCATGGATGCACAGCCAGGATGGGGTGGTCAAAGACCGCAGCCTAAAGAAACCCTAATTTCTCTGGCTGCCACTGGCTAGCGCAATCCTACACAAGTGATTAGAGGATGTGGTCTTTAATTTTTGACTTAAAGGATGAAGGGACCCTTTCAATTCCCCCATATACTCACAGCCAGTATTCCCCATACTCTAGAAATGGCACTCTACCAGATGCATGGGCACCTTCCAAGAGGTCACTGCCTTTGAGTCAGATGTTTTCCGTAATTTGTCATGTACTTTGAAACTCTGTCAGACAACTGGTGGTGTGCAAATGTATGAGGCTATATATTTATGATTTCACTCATCCACAGTCTCCTCTGGAGAGTCAGCTGCGCAGCCCTATTAGGACTCTGGACTTTTTTTGCTCCCATCTCTTAAACCTCTTAAGCCTTTGAACTATGAGTATGATTAACCACCCCCCATGAAAATGAACATGATGGCAGACAGCTATAGTATCATATGGCACCCAAGAACTTTTCAGAGGGCCCAGCTCTCAGCCAAATCTATGTTGAACACTTTCCAACAGTACATTTTAGTCTCTCCACTCTCTTTCCTTTTGGCCCCAATATGAAGTAATGGAAAAAGAGCAGCTGATGTGATGTCAGTCACAATGGGTTTCCCCAATATTTCCTAGTTGTGTGCCCTTGGGCAAACTAACCTCCCTTGGCTTCAGTTATTTGTCTGCAAAGTGGGGATGATGATAACAATACCTACCTCTTAAGGTTGTTCTGAGGCTCAGAGCAGGTGATGCATGATATGCAGGGCTGAGCCCAGAGTCTGCTACATAGTAAGCACTTGATAAATGCCAGCTATCATTATTATTAAGGCCCTAATCTGAAGGAATAGAGAGAGAACAAGAAAAAGAGCCAAGAGGGAAAAGAGGAAGAAAGGGTGGAGAGAAAGGAGATGAAAAGAGGAAGAGTAGAAGCTGAAGGAAAGCAAAGCAGCAGCAGCAAGGGCAACCATCTTGGAACTGAGCTATAATCATTATATAACATGAGTACTGCCCCGGGACCCAGGCTTCAAAGATCATATTTCCTGCTAGTTGAAAGGAGGCCTCCGGTTGCGTCAAAGGCCAAATGTGGTAGCTTCATGGATAACACCTAGCAAAGCCACTTGCTGCCTCTGCTGGTGCACACTGAGGGCAGAATATCTTTTAAGACTATCTTTTTTTAGAGCAGCTCTAGGTTCACAGCAAAATTAAGGGGAAGGTACAGAGATTTTCCATACACCCCCTGCTCCCACACATGCCTCTGCCGTTATCTGTATCCCCTACCAGAGGGCAGGATGTTTGTGGAGGTTGAGGGGGAGTCAGATAGACCTGGATTTAAATCCCAGCCAGGCATTTACAAGCTGTATGACATCAGGCAAATCATTTAATCTCTGAGTCTCAGCTTTTCTGTCTACAAATTGAAGCTATTGCACTAGGTGACATCTAAGGCCCTTCCAGCTCTTAAGGTCTATAAGAAGGAATTTTCTTCTCTTTTCCATCTCAAACAGGCTCTAGGAGATAAAGTTGTTATGGTAATTCCATGTTAAAGAAAAGAAATAGGTGCCCACCACTGAGGACTCTCCCCTTGTACTACTGGAAAGACATCAAATGTGCTGCTTCTCTCGACCAAAGCTTCCTGGTTCTGATTTTGCAAGTGTCTGCAACGTGTGCTGCCAGAGCTCGGTGCTTTCCTGCACGTCCAGCTGCCTGGCACTTGGAGCTGGGCGAGGTGTATTGCACCTTTACACAGCTGGGTTCCCATCCTGCCACAGCTTCCAGGGGCCATTTCCCAATCATTAGAAGCCTAGAAGGAAATCTGGCTTCAGAGCCAAGCAAGGTGACAATTTGTTGGAATCGACAATCTGCTTCAGGGCGAGGGGGTAAGGAAATGAAGTCATGGAAGCACAGCTGAAAGGGCAGGAAGGGAACAAGCTATGGGCTCAAGATGATCTAATGTCTACCTCCCTCCACTTTCAGGAGAGCTCCATTTTCAAAAACATTAAACATATTTATAGTTTCTCAGTGCAAAAGCACTTCTGCCTGGGCTTTCTCCTCTTTTCCTGGGCTTTCTCCCTCAAGAAGAAAAATATTAAATGGTGGTTTATTGTATTATCAGGTCTATTAGTGATGTATCACTCTCCCAGGTATCTTAAAATCCTCCTCTTTGGCAGTGTGCTTGCTTTAGTAGTTAGAGGATAAATTAGTGAGAAAGTGGTTTCATCTCATTGGAACAAATGAGCTATGGCAAAGAAAGTGGATCATAGCTGGTGTCACTATACAGATCTCCCAACAAGACTGTCACAATTGTAAATATTCTGTCCCATGGTCTGCATAATAATGCTCAAAAGGACACCCCTAAGATTGATCTGGGTACTTACATACAAGGAAGTGGGGAAGGAATTAGACAGTACATGAAGGAAGAATAATTCTCCAATGAAAGACTAAACAAGACAAAATGAAAACTCACTGGTGGATTTCATTCACTGACCCACTGGGAATATAGCTAATACATATATGGCCACATTCTGTCTGGCTTCACGAAGATTGTTCATGTACCCAACGAGCTGTTGGAAAGCTGCCATCAGTAACCTGACTTTGGTCCAAAATGGTCCCCGTAATACTTTCAGTATCTAGCAGCAGACAGTAGACTAGAGGCATTAGACAAAAGAGTGCCACAAGGCCAGAGAGATTATTAACCAATTGCTTTCTATTTCATTTTATTTTAGGCTAAATACTTAATAATGTGGCCATTTGGAAACATAGTATGTTCTATGCTCCATTATTCCTTTACGATCTACAAATCAAAAAACAAAAACAGGGCTTCCCTGGTGGCGCAGTGGTTGAGAGTCCGCCTACCGATGCAGGGGACACGGGTTCGTGCCCCGGTCCGGGAAGATCCCACATGCCACGGAGCGGCTGGGCCCGTGAGCCATGGCCGCTGAGCCTGTGCGTCCGGAACCTGTGTTCCGCAACGGGAGAGGCCACAACAATGAGAGGCCCGCGTACCACAAAAACAAAAACAAAGGTTTATGTATTCCTAGGAATTCCCACAATTGTACATAGCTGAAGGGGACCGTCAAGATCATTTAATCTAGTACTTCCCAACTTTAAGTGCTCATAAGACTCACCTGGGGAAATCTGTGAAAACAGACTCTGGAGCACTAGCCCTGAAAATTCTGAGTCAACAAATCCGGGGTGTGGCCCAGGAATTGATATTTTTCTAAAGCTCTAAAAGATTCTGAAAGGCAGCCAGGTTTGGGAGCCACTGGCTATTCCAACCCTTCACTAGCATCATCATTTTTTTTATTGGAGTATAATTGCTATACTATGTTGTATTAGTTTCTGCTGTACAATGAAGTGAATCAGCTATACGTATACCTATATCCCCACCCTCTTGGACCTCCTTCCCACCCACCCCCATCCCACCCATCTAGGTCGTCACAGAGCACCAAGCTGAGCTTCCTGTGCTTTATAGCATGTTCCCACTAGCTATCTAGCATGGTAGTGTATATATGTCATTCCTATTCTCCCAATTCATCCCACCCTCCCCTTCCCCACCCCCCGTGTCCACATGTCCATTCTCTACGGCTATGTCTCTATTTCTGCCCTGCAAATAGGTTCATCTGTACCATTTTTCTTATTACTATTATTTTTTTACATCATGAACAGTAATAGTCCCTTGTAGCTGTAGTTTTACCTTGTCAATGTGTTTCCATATTTATCATCTAATTTTATCCTCACAATCACTCTAATAGATAAAGAAGGCAGGTATTACTAGTCTCATTTTACAGATAAGAATATTACAATAGATATACAAAATGTGGTCTATACATACAATGAAATATTATTCCTCAGAAAAAAAAGGAATGAAGTGTTGATACATGGTATAGCATGGACAAACCTTGGAAACATTTTGTAAGTGAAAGAAGCCAGTCACAAAAGACCACATAGTGTATGATTCAATTTACATAAAATGTCCAGAATGGGCAAATCTGTAGAGACATAAGGTAGATAAGTTGTCACCTAGAGCTGGAGGGAATACGGGAAATGGGCAGTGACAGCTAACTGGTACAGGGTTTCTTTTTGGGGTGATGGAAATGGTATAAAATTAGATTATGGTGATGGTCTCACCACTTGTAAATTTTCTAAAAGTCATTGAACTGTACACTTTCATTGAACTGTACACTTAAGTTGGTGAATTTTACAGTATGCAAGTTATACCTTAATAAAGTTGTTTTTTTTACGTTGTTTTAAAAAGAGAGAACATTAGTCACAGTGATGATAAGGACAAACTTATAGTCATGTAGCTTAACCAGCTATAAACTAGGATGACTCAAATAGTACCAGCCACCCTTTATTGAATGCTATCATATGCCAGGCAGAATACTAAACACTTCGTATCCATTGTTTTATTTAATCCTCAAAGCAGTTATTCCCACTTTACAGATGAACAACTGAGGCTCAGGGAGTCTAAATGGTTTCCCCTGAGTTCACACAAGCTAGCAGGTGGCAGAACTGGGATTTGAACCAAATCGGATTCCAAAGATTTTTCCTATTGTAATCTTCTGCCTCTAAGATGAGAACCCAATGCCTCTGACTCTTCACCCAGGGATCTTTCCAAACTTTTTCATTTTGAAGTCTCTTGGGAAGCAACATGTATGAATTACTATTTTAAAATCTTTCTTTTAACCTCTTCCAAAGGTGAAAAAAGTAAAGGACTTCTGTCCTCCATCCCTACAGTTGCAAAGGACAAAAAAAAGGAGAGAAAAAGACCCTTTTTCTTTATCCTCTTCATATCTGTACCTTTTCCCATCTGGCTCTGTGGTAGTGGGATATTGGTCACATTTCTCAATGCTGCCCCAGAGATACCCCAAAATTTCCTTGACTGAATGGGCCATACTCAGGACTGAAGGGGCACTGAGGGCCACTGCAGTTTGTGGTTGTATGTGACTTGTGGATAAATGCGACTAGTCTTATTTACATTCTGCATAGTCCAGAAATTCACCAGGAAGTACTACTACTGCACCTGGGAGTGGTAGATAAGAGGAGTCCAATCTAGCAGGACTCAAAAGGATGAAGAGAAAAGAAAGCTGCAGTCTTCAAAATTGTATTTATTACCTATATTGAGCTAAGATCATCACAACACACACCCCAATACACACACACACACACACACACACACACACAGAAATCCAGGGAGGAAAATCAATATCAAGGGCTAGCCCTTGAGCAAGACATGTTAAAAAATGGATTTGGGGGAGTAGGCAATTTGTGCATGATATCACTCATATCAGACACAAGAACATTCTAATCCTTGCTCCAAATACAATGTCACTTGATTCAGAATTCTGCCCGAGCATATATCGTGGTCTTTAAAAGATCGCAGCTAGCGGAAATAAGGACATGCTGGGTGATTCAGGGAGCTTTTGTTTATGAAAATTATTACAGAGAAACCCCTCCAGTTTGACTGAGATGTGGATTTTCCAGTGACAAAAGACACACACCCTATCGATTACGCTGTTGGACAGCTCCCTCAGCCTAGCTTCAAGTCCTTCAAGTTTGCTCTGACTCTCCTTTATTTTAAGATATTTGCTAGGATGGCCAATCCTTCAATGTTCAGAAGAAGCCTAGGATTAACCTCCACCTGGCCATCCAGCACCTGATCAAATAATCTAAGCCTCCTCAGCATTGTTTCTCAAGGTCAGCTTGGAGAAAAACCTCAGACTTGAACCCCCAGACCCAGATCCAGTAGCCATATGGACACTGTCTTATAAGTAACTAGCCCCACATCACTCAACGTGACTTGAGAAACAGCAGCTACTTGCGAGAATGTGGTCTTGTACAAGGGAAGCCCTCATGCTCCTTTGTCTAGGAACACAAGAAACCTAGAAGCAGTGAAGCAGAGGCGGGGCACTCCCATCCATACCAAGTCCTTTAATGTGCTGTTTCTCCTTCCTTGCCTGCTGTTTCAGAGAGATCTGCCTGTTCTAAACTCATCTTTGCTTGGGGGAATGGAAAGAATGAGGAGGGAGGGCTGGAGAGTGGGAAGAGGTTTTGGGGGGAACATTTTCATTATCACCACTCCTGAGTGCTGTCCTTTAAAGTATTGTCAGGTTAAACTGATCGCATATGTTACACCCATTAAAAGGTGGGGTAGGGAGGCATCCTCAAAATACTTGATTTAATAAAGTAAAATATTAAGACCATGTCCCAAGATCTATTTTTCTAAATGATCACAAAAAAGACTTCATGGCTGGGCAAGTTTTGGTAAGAGCTGGGATTTTCCCTATGTTTGAGTTGGGTACACATGTTGTCAGGATTCTCAGCAATCTTGTCATAAAATTCGATTGCAAAACCAAAATCTGAAAAGGATTTCAACAGATTTAGGTACAGTGAGTCAGTTCCTATTCTAATAGGGATAGTCTTTATTAAAATACCAGACATACCTACAGCTTTTTTTGGTATTTCTCTCAATGACCTCAGCCTTAGGGACACACCCTGAAGTGGGCTTTTTAGAAGCAACAGCTGAGCAG
Organism: Mesoplodon bidens; assembly: GCF_964165515.1. Taxonomy (NCBI): domain Eukaryota; kingdom Metazoa; phylum Chordata; class Mammalia; order Artiodactyla; family Ziphiidae; genus Mesoplodon; species Mesoplodon bidens. The sequence continues at coordinate 44,153,326 of NC_138163.1, read as the reverse complement.
TGACCACTTACCTAAAAGTATAATCCTTTGTGAATACGTCCAGGAAGTCCAGCTTTTAGGGTGCATATTTCCATGAGTTGCAATTCACAAAGAGTCTCTCAGCAGTTCAAAGGATATTAGCATATAATATTTTCTCTCTGTTAACCCAACCAATCTTCCTTCCTCATTTTATACCCCTATTGATTTTATGGTCTGCCTCAATAGTGCTATTTAGAGTTAACTATGAACACATTCTAGAGTAAATGACACAATTCAGATTTTTCTTTGTATACCCTGGGAGATAAACACAATGCATTATCATCACCAGCCACACTTCAACGCCAGCCGAAACTGAAGACCATGAAGGGTAATGGCTAATGATTCTGTCAATGCCTATAGAATTAGAAGTCTAAGCAGCAACCTTGTGTTTTTACAAACACATTTCCCAATTTCTTTTAATAAAATCCAAGAAATGTACCCATAACTAACGATGCAACCTCCCACTAAGGGCCACCACCCACTCCTTGAATTACCTTCTTCCAGTTCATCCATGCTTCCGATTTTCCTGGATCCATCAATGGTGTAAATGTAACGCACTCCCTGAGGCAGGTTGATGTTGTCAGACAGAGATCGTGTCAGGTCAGCCAGCAAGGCGTCAAAGCTGCGAAAACGGTCAGAGGACACAGCGTACACAATCCCCTTGAAGTAGCGGTCCCCATTGCGGTAGAAACGTACCTTCTTGGCTTTCTTCTCGTTGCTCAGCGCCTGCAAGGTTCGGGTTCGGTAGAAGCTACAATGGGCGCTGTGAGTGGGGCTAGGCAGCCCATTCATCCGTGAGCCTCTCATGTTCCTGGATGTCTTATCTCTTTCATCAAAATGTCCAAAATCAAGTTCCATATTTTGGTGGAACCTCAGAGACCTGAGTGTTGGAGAAAAGGGTGGGGATGAAAAGAAGCAAAGAAAAAGGGGTGAGGAGGGAAAAAAAAAGAAAGGAATTCAAATATTAGCCAGATCCAGATCTGCAATCTGCTGCTTGTGAAAAGAACTGGTTGAAAAAAGCCCATGACCCATCTGCTGCTTGCCCCTGACCTGCAGGAATATTGATTTTAATAGAAAAGAAGGAGGGGCTGGAGGGGTGCTGCTGGCTGCGGGCATTGGGGTGAGAGATGGGGAGGGAGGCACTTCTGGCACTGTTCCAAACACAGGAGAGGGAGGGATTTTGAAATAGCTTAAAATCCTGGGACTTCCTGACACTGGCTCCTATCAAATTGTAACTTCGGGCTAAATACATTAAAACTGGCATCTGTTTCCTCACACATGCCCACATGACTAACACTTGTAAATGAATCCATAGCCTGACAAAATCCCCCTTGAAGGGAACAGAAGGACCTAGCCAACGTTAGCATCTCTAGCTCAGGAAGCAATCTTTGCATCTTAGTAAAATGACTATGAAGGGGAGTGTTTTAATTTTATCCCAAACCCTCTTTCCTACTCTAATGTGTGCATCCCCTCCCCCCAGAATAAAAAACTGGAATTCTCCTTTAAAGGGACAGCCTCTAGGGAATAGCCAGAGTCTTTGTGCTATTCATCAAACCCCTTCCCCACCAAGCTGGTGCAGCTATCCGAGATTCATAAGAAATAAGCTGAAAAAAAAAAGGAATTAGAAAAATCAGTTATTTAACGAGTTATTAGTTCTGCTTTACTCCTGGTATCCGCCCCCCCTTCTTTATGTGCTCTACCCACCCCCACCAATGATACAGCCCCACCTCTTAATGGAATCATTTAATTGTTGAAAAATTCCCAAATGAATCCTTTAACAGCATATGGGACCTTTAGAAGCAAGCACACCTTTCATTGTTCTGGGCTTCTACCCTGAATGAAGGGGCATTTTGCCCTCACAGCAGGCAATTCACCCCAAATTTGTCTATTGCCCAGGTGTGTTAGCTGAGGCAAAAGATGGTCATCTGTCAGATTTGCTTTCCCCCTTTCTGCTGAAAGAAAGAAAGGAAGGAAGGAAGGAAAAAAAGAAAGAAGAAAGAAAGAAAGAAAGAAAGAAAGAAAGAAAGAAAGAAAGAAAGAAAGAAAGAAAATCACAATATGAAACCAAATACAACAGAAGCCCCAAACGCTAGCAAAGGTAGTGACAGCCTAGGAACCAAACTATTAACATGCATCGCACAGATGGGATAAAAGGACTCACAAAGCAAGCAGGGCTCAGCTGCTACGCACTGCCACACTGAGATATTTGCAAGGGACCAGGAAGACAGGAGATAAAGGAAGACTGGTGCCTAGCAGGTTTGCCAGGCTCGATCCCTCTATTCTCCCAATGTCACCATGACCTGTGCTGAACTCAGCATTGTCTCTGTCAGACAACCTGCAGTGTAAGAGACCCCACCTCCTCAAGACAAGTAGCAAGCATTTCCCCAGGCATTCCAGCAATGCTTGGCTTTGCTTTAGAATCTGGGGTGCTATTATTCTAAAATCAACATCACAGTGAAAACAAAGGAACACCAAACTTACTTTTCTAAAGGAAAATCCCAGGTAGAGGCTTAGGGAAAAATCGGATAGAATAAGGCCAAAAAAAAAAAAAAAGAGGGGGGAGGTAAGAGGGAAAGAGAGAGAGAGGACACACCGAGAGCGGGAGAGAGAGAGAGCTTTGCCTTGTGCTTTTCCCGTTTGACATCTGTTACATTCTCCCTGAAAATCACTGGAAAGCCCCACTCACCGGTTTTCTGCTGGTTGGGTGGAGATGCTGAGAGAAAGAAAACCAATCTCTCTATGCCTTTGTTGTCTGAGCTCCAAGCAAGAAATTCCTGCCAGGGTGGATAGATGCCTTCTAGGTCCTAGTGCCTTGTCCAGCTTCTCCCCTATAACTCAAGCTTAGTGAATCTCCCCCAACCTCCTTTGATTAATCACATGCTTTTTTTTTTCAACTCACCGGCTGCATTAACAGCTAGAAAGGTTTCATTTATAACCAACAGGAAATTGCAGGGTAGCAAAAAGATTGCACAGGCAAGCTCAGAATGCTCTAATGAGCAATGTGCTAGTCTTTTCTTTTAGGGAACTGGCAATTTCACTTGGCCAAAACCTTGGCCTAATCTGCCTGGGGGCCAGACTCACAGTCAAACCAGGCTTCTTAGAAATTGTAGCTCTCTTCATTTAACCTTGAGAGAAAACAATCAAATATGCAAATTCTTTATGGCATTTTAGTTCATGCATCCAACAACTGGTTGTTTGGAAATGAGGTTAGTGGAGTAGACTAAGAAGCAGTAGGAAAGGGACAAGACAAGGGAAACTCATTCCAGAATTTCATGGAGGATGAAGTTGAAGACGGATCCCAAAGACCTTTTAGCTTGGTGTAATAATTTTGTTAATGGGATCTGCAGCGTTCACCTTTGAGAATTTGAGACTTCAAATCTAACCCAGAGACTTTTCTGTGTGAAGTGAGTCTGATGGCTACAAGATAAATATTAATAGCTCTTTCCTCAAACTGCCTATTTGTCACTATCTGGCTTCTTTATATCAAATATGTTATAAAAGGCAAGGAAGCATGCATATTGAATTCAAGAAATCAGGCCAAATAATAAGACAAAAGAAGAGTAAGGTGAGGGTGGGCTACCATATTCACAACTGAGGCTACATGCATTAATATGTAGCAGTATTGAACTATCATGGTTCCATTTTTGCTTGGCTTCCAGGAAGCTCAAAGCTAATAGCATGCTCAGGAATTATCTTATGTCTGATTCCTAGTATAATTAACCCTACTTTTTAGAGATAATGCTAGATGATTTATAGTTAAGCTCTTGCTATGCACGTATTTTACTGTAAGCTGCCTTAAAATGGGATTAAATATATGATTTTTCTTCTCTGGAAGGTGATAGCTCAGCAAAGCCTGAGCTATCTATGTTAGTGGGGTGTTCAGCGTCAAGTGTGCAACCTGCCCAGTCAAGTCCTCCCTACACTTTTCTGCTGCTCTCCTCTTTTCTAAATAAGTACATCAGGGGACAACATGTGTCTGCCCTGTTTTCTTCCATTTGTTTCTGCCTTACATTGTGGCCACCTCTTGAAAACTCAGGGTTATTCAAGTCAAGGGCAGAAAAATATCAAGAAATAGAGGCAGAGAAATATGGAAATTCCAACCAATGACTGCAACTTCTTTGTCCAGCAAAGCCAATGTCTTAAATTTTTTCTTTCACATAGTAAGCATTCTCTAAATACACAGCAATTGATTTTGCATCAGAACTCAAAATCATTTTATTTCTGGTGAAGATATAAGAATGGATGGGATGATAAAACTTAAACATGAAGGATTTGGAATAGATCTTAGAGAAAATTTCCTCATGATCTAGGCTTTTTAACACTACTGTGGAAGCAAAATGTCTTTAGAAGACAGTCTAGGATAGATGGCTTTGTTTGCCTTATATATACCAGAGTTCAGAGGGTGAACAAGATCAATGTTTCCCAGTGTGAGGTATGTGGATGTTAATAGGTATTCTTTAAAAAGAGAAAAAAGTTCTATGGTCAAATATGTTTGAAAAGTGATGGGCTAAACAAAATTTGTTTTCTTTATCATAAACTTCTCAGGGCCTTTAATATGCTTAAAACATGGTACAAGTCTCCGAGAAGGCAATTTAGTATAAAGGGCTTCCTGCTTTTTTTTTTTTTTTAACTCAGGATCTTCTTTTTCCCCAGAGCATCTCATAGACTTATGTTCTGTGGGAAAACCTTTTTCAAAAACTGGACTAGGTTATCTCACCAACGTAATTCTTCTCAAAGAATTCTCAGCTACTAACCAAAACTTTTTCTCTCTTTCCTCAGAGAAGGATCACTGGCAGAAGTGAAAGGCTCAGGCACAAGTCCAGGGGAAAGTACATCTTTCTGTATGGAAGTCAACTTTGAAGATAAAGGGAGAGTCATGATTGAGGGTTCAATGGCGTGAAGAGATTGAAGGATAAGTGCAGCAACCCCATTGTGGGAAATGTACCATTAAGATCTTTTGAGTAATTAGTGTGCTCAGTACCACAGGAAAGATGCAGAGTAGATAACATGTCACTGCCCCTGAGGAACTTGAAGATTCCCTGAAGAGACAGGACAAAAATATGTATGTTGCAAAAATCATGAAGGAGAAGGGCTGTGGTCTGGGTTAATCAAACTCAGGTTTAGGATCAGTGTCAGGAAACAAGACCATCATCCATCATACACACACACACACACACACAAAGAAACACAATCATTAGTTTACATTACCTATCAGAAACACAGTGAGTAGCATCTAGAGTGGAGTGGGATAAGCGAACAGGAAGTGAGGTTGGAAATATATACAAACGGTTTATGGGGACCAGAAAACTATAAAGTACATAACAGAAGCGGTGAATAAATGTAGAGCCAGACCATGTTCATGAATGGCAAGATGCAACGTTGTAAGGGTATCAGTCCTCCCCAAAGTGATCTATATAGATATGAAAAAACTCCAGTTAAAAACTCCAACAGGAGGGCTTCCCTGGTGGCGCAGTGGTTGAGAGTCCGCCTGCCGATGCAGGGGACACGGGTTCGTGCCCTGGTGCGGGAGGATCCCACATGCCGTGGAGCAGCTGGGCCGATGAGCCATGGCTGCTGAGCCTGCGCGTCTGGAGCCTGTGCACCGCAACGGGAGAGGCCACAGCCGTGAGAGTCCCACGTACTGCCAAAAAAAAAAAAAAAAAAAAAAGAAAGAAAAAAAAAAAAAAACCTCCAACAGGAGTTTTTGTGAAATTCACAAATATCAGGTAAGTATTACCTTTTATTATGCCCCAAATAGTCACATGCCACCTCCCTCACTTCTTTCGGCTTTGCCCACGTATCAGCTTCTCAACAAGACCAACCCAGACTATTCTGTTTAAAGTCACAACCTTCCTCCCAACCCAGCCCTCCAATTTCCTTTACCTTGCTCTATTTTTTCTATAACACTTATCATCTTCCAGCATACTCTATAATATGCCTATTTATTATGTTTATTATAAACCTACCCAAAGTAGAATATAAGCTCCACAAGGGCAGGAAAATTCTAACAGCTTTAATGAAATATAATTCATAATGCCAATGGTAATATTTCGTTTGCTTTTAATACTATATGCAAAGTGCTTAGAACAATGTCTAGCACAAAGTAGGTTTGGGTATTTGTTTAACTGGATAAAGTAAAGAAAACATGGACCCTTCAGTAGATGATATTGGGACAATTAACTTTCATATGGAAAAAATTAAATTATATCCCCAGTTCACACCATACATAAAAGTAAACTCCAGATGTTTTAAAGACCTGCATATAAAGAACAGGACTTGAAAATTATTAGAATAAATTGTAGGAGATTCTCTTTAATTCCTTGTGACAAAAAGACTTTCTTAACCAATATGCAAAAAGCAGAAATGTTATAGGAAAATATTGGTAAACTTGATTACATGAAAATTTAAAGCTTCTGAAGGCAAAAGATAGCATTAAAACATGAAAAGATAAGTAACAGACTAAGAAAAAGATATTTGAATCTTATATAACTGACATAAGATTAATTAATTAATATTAATTTTATATATAACCTATATATATAATATCAATAAGAAAAAGGCAAAACTCCAGTAGAAAAAAAATGAACAAAGGATATGCCCAGGTTGTTCATAAAAGAGGAAACCCTAATGGCCAATAAACAGGTAAAAATATGCTCAACCTCACACATAACTAGGGAAATCCAAGTTAAAACAGAAATTGCATCTTTTACAAGCGTTAGATTGGTGGAAATTTTTAAAGTATGGCATCCCAAGTATAAGCAAAGACAAAAAGCACCTGGAACTTTCATACGCTGTTGGAGGAAACATAAATTAGTACAATTTTGGAGAGCAGTTTTTGGTAGTAGCTAGTATAGTTGAAAATGTATATCAACCTATGATCCAGAAATTCCATTTCTAGATATACATCCCACAGAAATTCTCACACACGTGTTCAAGGAGACAGCTACAAGGATATTCATAAAAGCATTACTGAAATGCTGAAAACAACCCAAATGCCTATCATCAGCATACTAATTTGATTAGTGGTTATTCATACAAGGGATGTTATATACAGTGAAATAGAATAGATGCGTGCTAAGTGTAAGTGGTGGTGCACAGGTTTCTCTGCAGCCATAAGTTTTCATTTCTCTGAAAACTAAATGCCTGGAAATGTAATTGTTGAGTCATGTGATAATTGTGTGTTTCATTTTATAAGAAACCGCCAAACTGTTTTCCAGAGTGGCTTAATATTTTATATACACACCAGCAATGTATGAGAGATCCAGTTTCACTGCATTCTCATCAGCATTTGGTATTTTTATTTTAACCATTCTAATAGATGTGTAATGATATCCCTTTGTGGTTTAAATTTGTATTTCCCTAATGTGTAATGGTGTTGAACATCCTTTCATGTGCTCATTTACTATAACTGTAGAGATTCTTCAGTGATAAGACTCTTTGTGCCTTTTGCCCATTTTGTAATTGGATTGTTTGCTTTTTTAATGTTGAGTTTTAAGAGTTCATTATATATTCTAGATCTGAGTCTTTTGTCAGATATGTGGGCTTGCAAATATGTTCTCTCAGTCTATAGCTTGTCTTTTCATTCCCTTAACATTGTCTTCCATAGAGCAAAAGTTTTTAATATATTCATTTTTTTATGGTTTGTGCTTTTGGTGTCATGTCTCTTCATAAAGCCCAGATCCTGAAGTTCTCTCTTATGTTATGTTCTAAAAGTTTTATAGATGTATATTTTATATTTAAATCTATGATGCACATTGAGTTAATTTTTGTATCAGGTGTGCGATATAGATTATAGTTCATATTTTTTGTCTATGGATATATAATTGCTCCAGCACCATTTGTTGAGAAGATCCTCCATTGAACTGCTTTTTTACCTTTGTCAAAAGTCAATTGACTAGGGCTTCCCTGGTGGCGCAGTGGTTGAGAGTCCGCCTGCCGATGCAGGGGACATGGGTTCGTGCCCCGGTCCGGGAAGATCCCACATGCCGCGGAGCAGCTGGGCCCGTGAGCCATGGCCGCTGAGCCTGCGCGTCCGGAGCCTGTGCTCCGCAACGGGAGAGGCCACAACAGTGAGAGGCCCGCATACCGCAAAAACAAAACAAAAAAAAAAAACAAAAAAAAAGTCAATTGACTATATCTTTGTAAATCTATTTCTGTTCTATATTGAATAGCAGTGGTGAGAATGGACACTCTTGACTTGTTCCTGTTCTTAGCTGGAAAGCATTTAGCCTTTCATCGTTAAGTGTGACATTAACTGTGAGGTTTTTTTGTTTGTTTTCTGGTAGAGGTACTGTATCAAGTTGAGCAAGTTCCTGTATTCCTAGAGTTTTCCAAGGTTCTTTTTTTTTTTTAAGTCATGAACAGGTGTTGAATTTTATCAAATCACTTTTCTACGTCAATGATTTGATTGTGTGATTTTCTTCTGTAGTCTGTTAATACAATTGATTACATAGATTGATTTCAGAATGTGTACAATTTTGCATGTGTTGGCATATTTCTTAATGATTTTAAAAATTTGGAATCAAACATGAACTAAGGTAATTTTCCATATTTCTTCAAAATAATTTTTAAAATTACTCAGACAAGTAACTTAAGCAGAGTGTTAGCAATCAGGTAATCAGGAAAATATTTGGCAGAGGAGCATATAGCATATATAGGCAAAAAGGGAACAAGTTAGAAAGTGCAGTAGTACTCAACTCTGGCTTTATAATTGAATCAAATGGGAAGCTTTTATTTATTATTATTATTATTTTTTTTTTTTTGCGGTACGCGGGCCTCTCACTGTTGTGGCTTCTCCCGTTGCGGAGCACAGGCTCCGGACGTGCAGGCTCAGCGGCCATGGCTCACGGGCCCAGCCACTCCGCGGCATATGGGATCCTCCCAGACCGGGGCACGAACCCGTGTCCCCTGCATCGGCAGGCGGACTCTCAACCACTGCGCCACCAGGGAGGCCCTTTTTTTATTTATTTATTATTTTTTTTTTGGGAAGCTTTTAAAAAATACTCTTGACTGTGATTTAATTGATCTGGTATGGTTTCGAAGCACTAGTATTTTTTAAAGCTACCCTGGTGATTCTAATGTATAGCCAAGGCTGAAAACCACTGGCATAGTGGAAAGAACCTAATAAGGTAGACTTTGGAGTCAGATCTGATTTCAAATCCCAGTTCCACAGCTTATTAGTTACATGACACTGAGCAAGTTAGTGGAGTCTATTTATAAAATGGGGATAGAGAATTAAGCTCATATCCTCCTTGAGCCACTGCTATTTACAGTTTCTTCACTTGCTGTATTCTACCTGACACAACAGAAAAATGATTCAATACATAGTCATGCTTGAAATCACTCTTGGTGGGCCAAAAACTGAGAGGACTCCTTAGAAGATGAGAAGTAGATCTGTTTTGATTAAAGAAGGAAACCACAGCTCAGGACATGCATGGGAGAGCATTGGAGAGTATTCTTATAGGTAATAAAAGTACCCCAGGAGTTCTCTGCGCCAAAAGGTAAAAACTATGACAAAGGAGTGGTCTTAGAGGCAACTACTCAGTATAATGGGAAGAAAAGCCAGAAAAGCCAACTCCTCTCTATCCTTTTTCCCACTGCATGGGCCAGCAAGCAGTAACAGAGGGATCTGTCTTCAAGTGAAAGCAATGAATAAGGGAGCTTAAGACAGTGAGATAGTCTAGTAACATGGGTGATGGGCAATGGCAAAATAAATGGGAGTATTAATGAGAAATAGAGAGGTACACAGATTCATCAAGGTACCCTTATTATGGCATGTTCTCCACCTCACCCACTCTGATTGAAAACAGCAGATACATATTTTCCCTCTATTCTCTGAAACAAGTTGCATAAACAGAAGGAGCAGACAGTCTAAAACAATCTCAACTACAGAGAGAAGCATATAATAAGAGAATCACCAAACATTTAAACAAAGCAATGCCATGAAATAGAGACAATACACTCAACAAATGAAAGGACTTTCATTAGATAAGTAGAGTCCTCAGAACATGAATATAAAATAATAACCTCAGAATGATAAGGAAGGATATTACATCTATGAAAGAACAATTAATTATAGAACAATAATAGGTAAATATGAAAAATAAGAGATTTTAAAAAATAAATAACATAGGTGAAGATAATAAATGGACTGAACTAAGATTTGTGATGGATAGAAACAGAGATGAAATCATAGAGCTGGAAAATTGGCCTGAGGCATTCACCCAGAGCATAGTATAAAGGATAAGGGGATGGAAAGTAGTAAAGAAAATGTGAGAGGCATGAAGTATAAACAAATCAAGAAATTTCCACATTTGTCTAAAGGAAGTTCCATTGAATAAAAATGGAGAGAATGGAAGGAATCAATATTTGAGGAATAAATGGCAAAACAAACAAAGAAAAAACTCCCTAGAATTGAAGTCATGAATCCTTAGATTGGAAGGGCCTTATAAATGCCAAGGAGGATAACCTATTTTTTTTTAATTTATTTATTTATTTAGGGCTGTGTTGGGTCTTCGTTTCTGTGTGAGGGCTTTCTCTAGTTGTCGCAAGCGGGGGCCACTCTTCATCACAGTGCGCGGGCCTCTCACCATCGCAGCCTCTCCCGCTGCGGAGCACAGGCTCCAGACGGGCAGGCTCAGTAGCTGTGGCTCACGGGCCTACTTGCTCCGCGGCATGTGGGATCCTCCCACACCAGGGCTCGAACCCGTGTCCCCTGCATTGGCAGGCAGACTCTCAACCACTGCGCCACCAGCCCAAGGATAACCTATTTTTAAAAAAGAATAGTAATTAAAAAAAACCTCTAAACCTGGACACACCACAGTGAAATTTTAGAGCATCAAGGATAACGTGAAAATACTAAAATCTTTCAAAGAGAAAATAAAGACCACTTACAATGAACAAGAATAAGTTTGACTTTCCATTAGCAAAATCAGATGCAGGACAGCAGTGGAGCAATATCTTCAAACTGTTGAGTGAAAATAATGTTGAACCTTGGATTTAAGACAAAGCCAAACTATTATATGAGAGAGAGGGAGAAATAAAGGTGTTTTGGACATATAAGAACCCAGAAAACTTACCACCCCCAAAAACTCTCGGAAAGAATTAGTAGAGAATATACATCAGCAAAAAGAAAAATAATTGGTATAAAGCAATGATGTTAAGGAAATAAAGCTTAATCATTTATGTATTATTTATATAATTAAAATTAATTGTAAACTATAAGATGTAACCTATCTCCACCTGGGAGAAAGTTTGGCAAGTGTAAGGTCAGTGAAAGGTGTTACCTATAAATTTTGCTTGGACTGAGCAAAACATTGTGTTCTCACTACATCAACAAAGGGAATGTGAATCCTTAATGTAGTTTTTCCACAAGTTTAGAAGAGCATGAGTGGTGCCTGTGGTCACTGGCCTAATTTAAGTCTCAGGAAACAACTTCTAGAAAGTACTTTCTCATCTATAGCCAGTCCCAGGGATCATTCCTGGATTAATATATTCTTGTATGGATCAAAGTGAAAGAAGAAAAAAAACTGACCTACAGCAGTATACTCAAGAGATTTCATTCCACAAAATATTTCCTGAGTTTTCTTCTATGCACCAGGCTCTGTGCTAGGTGGTGAGGGGTGCAATGATAAAAAGACAAAGTGGAAGTGGAAGATCCTGCTCTTTTTATTCTCAATGAAAACCTTTCTTAGAAGCCCCTCAGCAGACTTTCCTTCAGGTCATATTGGCCAGGATTAGTCCCATTTCCATGCAGAAACTTATTACTGACAAGGGGAATGAGACTACTGATTGGCTTCAATTAATCATGATTCACTTCCTCTGCATAAGAAAGAGTTCAGCCCCCATCCCCATTATGGCTACACAGAGGAAGGTGAAAAAATTGGAGTTCTATTAGTGAGGAAGAAGTGGAAGGTACCAACAAGGTTTGCTACAGTATTTAACATTTCTGAACCACATAGTGGGGTCCTCACCATGTATTTTTCCTCAAAGAAATATTGTGACTGTTAAATGAGATAACTCTTGTTGTGTTCAATAAATGTAAATAAATGTCAGCTATTAATGTTGTGGTTGATGTTGTTATTTGGCTTTTAATTCGTTATCTCATCAATAGCTGGTTCTTTCCATTTTTCCCTTATGTCACCCACAGTTTGACATCAATGCCTCATTTCATGGCCAGAAGGTGGCTACAGAAATTCTAGGCATCACATGCAGATAATGTTTCTGATCTTCAGTTTCTCTATCTGTAAAACAGATATATTCATATTTACCTCAATGATTCATTGTGAGGACTAAATGAGATCATTCATATAAGAACTCAATAAAGTTAGCTACTATTGTTGTTGTTACTGACATCAATACGCTCTTGACAGTGCATGGCATAATGTCAAGCTCAAGGCAAGTGCTCAACAAATGGTAGCTCTTGTAAATAAACATGTGCATATCTGTGCAAGAAAAGGCTGGGAAATCTCCCTGACCTTGGGTTAAGCCAAACCTTCTTACATACAACATCAAAAGCAGAAATGACCAAAAAAAAATAGATACCTTGGATTTCATCAAAATAAAAAACATTTGTGCTTCAAATGATACCATCAAGAAAGTGAAAAGACAACCCACAGAATAGGAGAAAATATTTGGCAAATCATATAGCTGACAAGGAATTTGCATGTAGGATATATAAAGAACTCTTGCAACTCAAAAATAAATAACCCAATAAAAAATTAGCAAAGGATATGAGAGACATAGCTTCAAATAAGATACACAAAAGGCCAATAATCACATGAAAAGATGTTTAACGTCATTAGTTAGAGGGAAATGAAAATCAAAACCAAAGGAGCCACTAGGATGGAAGAATCATAAAGGCAGATAATGAAAAATATTGGACACCTGAAACTAACATATTGTAAATCAACTGTACTTCAATAAAAATTTAAAGAAAAGAATGTTGAGAAATTGGAACCATTATGCAGTGCTGATGGGAATGTAAAATGGTGTAGCCAATGTGGAAAAGTCTGGCAGTTCCTCAAGTGACTAAAAGTAGAGTTACCATATGATCCAGCAATTCAACGCTTAGGTATATACCCAAGAGAAATGAAAACATAGGTACACAGAAAAACTTGTACACAGATGTTCACAGCAGCATTATTCATAATAGCTAAAATGTGGAAATAACATAAATGCCCATCAACAGATGAATGGCTAAACAAAATGTGTTACATCCATGTAATGTAATATTATGCAGCCATAAAAAAAGACAAATATTGATACATGTAACAACTTGGATGAACTATGAAAATATTATAAGTGAAGAAAGGCAGACACAAAAGGCCATATATTGTATGTGTCCATTTATATGAAATATCCAGAATAGGCAAATCCATAGAGACAGAAAACAGATTAATGGTTGCCAGGGGTGGGAGTAAGGGGAAATAGGATTTACTGCTAATGGGTATGGGGTTTCTTTATGGGGTGATGAAAATGTTCCAAAATGGATTATGATGATGATTGTACAACTCTGTGAATATACTAAAAAACATTGAATTTTACAATTAAATGGGTGAATTTTATGGTATGTGAATATCTCAATAAAACTATTTTTTAAAAAAGAAAATGGACCCAGCCCTGTTAGAAATACAAAGATGAATAAAACAGTTCTTGCGTTATGGCACTCACATTGATAAGGAGGGCTAAAAAGTGCACAAAAATAGCATTCCTGACTCCATTTTATGTTCCCATCCTCATTTTCCTTTCATTCCACTTTTAATTTACAATATCTATTTGTATTCGATTTATTCTTACAAATCACTTCAAATCCTTTCCGGAACAAGGTGGGGTATTAAGTAAACAAATGACCTCAAACAGCGATGACACAGGGAAGAATTTGTTCAGTGTCATAAAAGAGTGCTATGGGAGGAAGTAAAGAGCATTTTACTCTTTAAAGTAAAGGGGGAAAACAAGAGTGCCTTCCCTCCCAAAGCATCTTGGTGCCCTCGCTCTTCTTATCAGCCATGGGAGAAAGAAGTCAGACGTCATAAAAATGGATCCCAGAGGGACATGAGCAGAGCCTGTCAGTAGACGTATGTGCAAATGTGATAAACTCTGAGAACATGGATTGTGTTAAAGATTCCATTCTCTGGCGGTTTGGGCTCTGCTGGACTGTATCATGAGCTGCAGCTAACCTAGTGGTAACGGGAGGAAAGTGATGCAAGCCTCTGGAGCTGGAATGTGCCTGCAACCTGCACCTGACCAGCAATGAGCATGTGGAAACATGAAATTCTTGGACCATTAAGCAGGCCTACTGAAGAACAGCCAGATACTGAGAGGTGAGTCTTCAGCACAGCAGCTTCAGGCTGAGCTCAGCTGTTGGTGCAGCAGGCACTGGGCTCTGTGCTCAGACACTGTCAGAAGCATTATAATTAAACTTCCCTGCCTCCCCCTGACCAAGGCTGACAGCTGTGAGAGCAGAGCTGCTAGGAGAGGCACTTATATTCTTGAATCAATTCTGATTCAGGAAGGGGGTGGGAATCATTCCACCTCCACAATTTCCACAACAAAGGGCACTTCTATTCCTGGGAAACCCATGAGCCAGAGATGCCTAAGGCATCTTGGATGAAGGAAGTATTTCTTCACATTTGAAAAAAGATATGGCAGTTTCTTATAAACTTCTATATACATATCTTATGATCCAGCGGTTCAACTATTAGGTATTTATTCAAGATAAATAAAAACGTATATCCAGAGAAAAAAACTTCCATATGATTGTTCACAGAAGCTTTATTCATAATAGCCCAAAGTGGAAACAGACCAGGTGTTCATCAAGATAAGAATGGATTAGCTAATTGTGATCTATTGGCAAAATGAAATACTACTTAGCAATAAAAAGGAAGGAACTACTGATACATGCAAGATGGATGAATTTCAAAAATATGTTAAATTAAAAAGTCTTACACAAAAGAGTAAGATTCCATTTATATCAGGCAAAAATCTATGGCAGAAAAAGATCAGAACACTGATTACTTTGAGGGGAATTGGGGACAGGGAATAACTGGAAGGGACACGAGGGAACTTTTTAAGGTGATGACTATGATGTATCACTTCATAGGGATTTATTTTCCAGAGATGCATGCATTTTTCAAAACCCAGTGAATGCACATCAGAAAGAAAAACTGAATGGAAAATAAAATGAGAGATAAGTGCCGTGTTGAAGGGAAGGGGAGATGTGGGATATTATCAGATTTAATTTTTTTAAATGTCAGTCTGAAACAACCGATTAAAAATGGCAAAAATCTTGAACAGACATTTACTAAAGGATATGCAAATAAGCATGTGAAAAAATGTTCTGCATCATTTTCCATTAGAAAAATGCAAATTAAAGCCACAATGGGATATCACTGCACTCTTATTAGAAAGACTAAAATTAAAAATGATGACAACCCCAAGTGCTGGTGAAGATTGCAAGCAACTGGAACTCTTGTATATTACTAGTGGGAATGCAAAACTGTACAGCCACTCTAGAAAATAGTTTGGTAGTTTCTTATAAACTTAAACATTCACTTACCATAGGACTGAGTAATCCCACTCTTAGGTATTTATCCTAGAGACATGAGAACTTCTGTTCACACAAAAATCTGTGTATGCACCAACAGTAGTTTTTTTCTGCTTTATGATGTCTGGGACCTCAGTTGGAAAGTCTTGAATGGCTAGCGATGACTCGGAGGGCTGAGGACTGGAAGCATCTAGGGGCTTCTTCACCCACATGCCTAGCTTGCGAACTGGGATAACTCAAAGACTGCTTAGTGGAGATTATAGTTAACTATAGCAGCTACAATGTCCTCTCCATGGGAGGGTCCAGAGAGGGAGTGTTCCAAGAGATCCAGGTGGAAGCTGTGTGGCCTTCTCTGACCTAGCCTCAGAAGTCATACAGTGTTACCTCATCCACATTCTATTGATTACTACAAGTCACTAAGGCTAATCCCAGATTCAAGGGGAGAAGTATTTGACTCTACCTATTAATGGGGGAGTGGCAAGGCCACACTGCAAAAGAGCATGTAGGATAGGAGATATTGTTGTCTCTACCTTTGAAGAGTATAATCTGCCATAGTGAACAAAGAAATTAATCTATGTACAAGTCTAAATAGCCATTGATTATAAAATCCAACAACAATAATAACAAATAATTGGGGATGTTAAAAATAAAATGGAAATAAAATATTAAATAACAATACATGAAAAAACCTATGCATGAATGTTTATAGCAGCTCTATTCATAATCTCCAAAAACTGGAAACAACACAAATGTCCTTCAATAAGTGATGGGTAAATGAACTGGGGTACATCTATACGGTGGAATATTGCTCAGCAATAGAAAGGGATGAACAATTGATACATGCAACAACTTTGATGAATCTCAAAGGTATGTTAAATGTTCTGGAATTAGTGATGATTGCTACATTTTATAAATATACTAAAATATACCAAAAACCCACTGTATTGTATACTTTAAAAGGATGAATTTTATGGTATGTAAATTATAT
This sequence comes from Mesoplodon bidens, assembly GCF_964165515.1. Lineage (NCBI taxonomy): Eukaryota > Metazoa > Chordata > Mammalia > Artiodactyla > Ziphiidae > Mesoplodon > Mesoplodon bidens. Next base: position 44,136,776 of record NC_138163.1, on the reverse strand, counting down.
TTCAACTAAAAAATGGGAGAAACATAATTTTCAGAAAAAGGTAAAATCATGGCTCTCAAACAAATATAAAAATAAATGTTTTACAGATTTATTTTACTTGTATGAGGAACATAGGCAGATGTTATAACCAGTTCAAAGGAAAAGTGAAAAAAGCACAAATTCATATGAAGGAACTGAATTGCAAATAAAGGCAAAACTGGTTTTTCCACAGGCAGGAGGGAAGCCAATCAAAACTCTCCTGGATAAGACAGAGTTTGAATATATATCAGCTACCTACAATTTACAAAATAATTTCCCTCTTTGCAAAATTGCTCAAAGACAATGAACAGGCCTGAATCAGAGAGCCTGGAAGAGTGTGCTATAGATAATGCATAGTTTTCCATTAAAGGACAAACTTTTTTCTACAGTGTGTTATAGCTCATAGAACTGTATACTTCCCAAATCAATTTTACTTTATGCTAATTGAAAATTGTTTTAATTAGAATTATTACACAGTGACTTTGTGATAGTAGATGACCAGAACAGAAATGGAACACCCAATAGGAGCCTGCCACAGTTGTCTACATCAACCACAGTGGAAGCCAGTGTTAGGGTGGAGCCCGTGGACATTGAGAAAAACTGATTTGAGGGGCTTCCCTGGTGACACAGTGGTTGAGAGTCCACCTGCCGATGCAGGGGACACGGGTTCGTGCCCCGGTCCGGGAAGATCCCACATGCCGCGGAGCGGCTGGGCCCGTGAGCCATGGCCACTGAGCCTGCGTGTCCGGAGCCTGTGCTCTGCAACGGGAGAGGCCACAACAGTGAGACGCCCGCGTACCGCAAAAACAAACAAACAAACAAAAACTGATTTGAGTTTGTGAGGGTTAAATCACACATTGAAAGTAATTTTTAATACAGTCAGGCCTGCTCAAACAGAGGAATTTATGAGTTGAAAGGAAGTGCATCCCAGGGACATGGATATCCCTTTTTTCTGGGTTGAGGGGATGCTAGGGCCCAGTGCCATCTCAGGGGACTGACCACTAAGCTAAGGTCCAGTTCACCAGGCCACCGTGTGAGAGATCATCACTTTCCCCACACCCATTCCTGCAACTGAAATATCCTAGGGTACTTCCTCAAATGAGAAACATTTACTAACACACAAAAAAGCAATGATAGCAGCTTTATACATAATAACAAAAAACTAGAAATAGGGCGGGTGTCCATCAATAGAAGAATGGATGCACTGTGTTGTACTCAATGAAATACTACTCAGCAATAAAAAGAAATTAACTACTGATACATAACAACAAGAATGACTCTCAAATGCATTATACCTAGTGAAAGAAGCCTTCTATAAAGAGTACATACTTTGTGATTCCATTATATGACATTCTAGGAGAGGCAGATCTAAGTGATGGCACAAAAATATCAGAACACTGGTTACCTCTGAAGGGCATTGAGGGCAGGGAATGACTGGGAAGGGGCATAAGGGAGATTTCTGATGATCCTTTTCTGTATCTGGACAGAAGTTTGGATTACAGACTTGTATGTACATGTCAAAACTCAGCCAATGGACCACAAGATTCATACTTCTTGTTGTATGTAAATTTTACATTAAAAGAACAAAAGAACCTTAGAAAATTACTGAACTCTAGTTAATGACATGCATACTGAAGTGTTTAGGGAGAAGTGTACCAAAGTCTTAAACTTACTTTGGCTTCAAAACGATAAATGCAACAGACCAATGAATGTATAAATACGGTGGCTAGATGGGAAAGTATGTTATAAAGCAAGTTCGACAATATGTAAATTGTAGAATCTATATGATGGGTATACAAGTGTTCACTGAAAAATGCTTTCAGCTTTTCTGCGTCCTTGAAAGTTTCATAATAAAATGCTGGAAAAAATTTAACTGGAATCTTCCCCTCCCCCCTCAAAAAAACAAAAGCAAAAAGAAAGAATGCAAGAATCCAACCCAGCAGCGCTCATTTAGAACTGAAACACACCACATGCTTTCGGCCTTAAGTAATGACAAGGTGAAATAAGGAATTAACCAAGGGCAAAACTTGCTGTCTTTCAAATGAACTTCAGGGCTTTGATTTATTGTTTTTGAAGGAAGTAGGCACTACTTCCTCAGAAGACAAGAATCAGCATTTGTACAGTATAAAAGGGAGGCAGGGGCCTGTTTCTGTATTCATTTGTAAAGCTGTGTGGGCAAGTGTTAAAAAAAAAAAAAAAAAACAGAGAAAAACAAGCGTAACCATACCCCAGGGGCCTTTCTCTCATTCCCTAGGTTATGTAAAGTGTATTTTTTTTGAAATATGCATTTTTTACATCTTTATTGGAGTATAATTGCTTTACAATGGTGTGTTAGTTTCTGCTTTATCAGTTATACATATACATGTTCCCATATCCCTTCCCTCTTGTGTCTCCCTCCCTCCCACCCTCCCTATCCCACCCCTCCAGGCGGTCACAAAGCACCAAGCTGATCTCCCTGTGCTATGCGGCTGCTTCCCACTAGCTATCTAATTTAAGTTTGGTAATGTATATATGTCCATGCCTCTCTCTCGCTTTGTCACAGCTTACCCTTCCCCCTCCCCATATCCTCAAGTCCATTCTCTAGTAGGTCTGTGTCTTTATTCCTGTCTTACCCCTAGGTTCTTCATGACATGTTTTTTTTTCTTAAATTCCATATATATGTGTTAGCATACAGTATTTGTCTTTCTCTTTCTGACTTACTTCACTCTGTATGACAGACTCAAGGTCCATCCACCTCATTACAAATAGCTCAATTTCATTTCGTTTTATGGCTGAGTAATATTCCATTGTATATATGTGCCACATCTTCTTTACCCATTCATCCGATGATGGACACTTAGGTTGTTTCCATCTCCAGGCTATTGTAAATAGAGCTGCAATGAACATTTTGGTACATGACTCTTTTTTTTTTTTTTTTTTTTTTTTTTTTTTAAGTTTATTTATTCATTTTTTTAATTAGTTTCTGCTTTATAACAAAGTGAATCAGTCATACATATACATCTGTTCCCACATCCCTTCCCTCATGCATCTCCCTCCCTCCCACCCTCCCCATCCCACCCCTCCAGGCGGTCACAAAGCACCGAGCTGATCTCCCTGTGCTCTGCGGCTGCTTCCCACTATCTATCTACCTGACGTTTGGTAGTGTATACACGTCCATGCCTCTCTTTCGCCTTGTCACAGCCCACCCTTCCCCCTCCCCATATCCTCAAGTCCATTCTCAAGTAGGTCTGCGTCTTCATTCCCGTTTTGCCCCTAGGTTCTTCATGACATTTTTTTTTAAATTCCGTATATATGTGTTAGCATACGGTATTTGTCTTTCTCTTTCTGACTAACTTCACTCTGTATGACAGACTCTAGGTCTATCCACCTCATTACAAATAGCTCAGTTTCGTTTCTTTTTATGGCTGAGTAATATTCCATTGTATATATGTGCCACATCTTCTTTATCCATTCATCCGATGATGGACACTTAGGTTGTTTCCAGCTCCGGGCTATTGTGAATAGAGCTGCAATGAACATTTTGGTACATGTCTCTTTTGGAATTATGGTTTTCTCAGGGTATATGCCCAGTAGTGGGATTGCTGGGTCATATGGTAGTTCTATTTGTAGTTTTTTAAGGAACCTCCATACTGTTCTCCATAGTGGCTGTACCAATTCACATTCCCACCAGCAGTGCAAGAGTGTTCCCTTTTCTCCACACTCTCTCCAGCATTTATTGTCTCTAGATTTTTTGATGATGGCCATTCTGACTGGTGTGAGACGATATCTCATTGTAGTTTTGATTTGCATTTCTCTAATGATTAATGATGTTGAGCATTCTTTCATGTGTTTGTTGGCAGTCTGTATATCTTCTTTGGAGAAATGTCTATTTAGGTATTCTGCCCATTTTTGGATTGGGTTGTTTGATTTTTTGTTATTGAGCTGCATGAGCTGCTTATACATTTTGGAGATTAATCCTTTGTCAATTGCTTCATTTGCAAATATTTTCTCCCATTCTGAGGGTTGTCTTTTGGTCTTGTTTATAGTTTCCTTTGCTGTGCAAAAGCTTTGAAGTTTCATTAGGTCCCATTTGTTTATTTTTGTCTTTATTTCCATTTCTCTAGGAGGTGGGTCCAAAAGGATCTTGCTGTGATTTATGTCATAGAGTGTTCTGCCTATGTTTTCCCCTAAGAGTTTGATAGTTTCTGGCCTTACATTTAGGTCTTTAATCCATTTTGAGCTTACTTTTGTGTATGGTGTTAGGGAGTGATCTAATCTCATACTTTTACATGTACCTGTCCAGTTTTTTAACATCATTATTGAGGTATAATTGCTTTACAATGGTGTGTTAGTTACTAGTTTCTGCTTTATAACAAAGTGAATCAGTTATACATATACATATGTTCCCATATCTCTTCCCTCTTGCATCTCCCTCCCTCCCTCCCACCCTCCCTATCCCACCCCTCTAGGTGGTCACAAACCACCGAGCTGTTCTCCCTGTGCTATGCGGCTGCTTCCCACTAGCTATATATATATATATATATATATATATGTGTATATATATATATATATATACTTTTTTTTTTTTTTTTTTTTTTTTTGCGGTACGCGGGCCTCTCACTGTTGTGGCCTCTCCCTTGCGGAGCACAGGCTCCAGACGCACAGGCTCTGTGGCCATGGCTCATGGGCCCAGCCGCTCCACGGCATGTGGGATGTGGGATCTTCCCGGACCGGGGCACGAACCCGTGTCCCCTGCATCGGCAGGTGGACTCCCAACCACTGCACCACCAGGGAAGCCCCGCCACTAGCTATATTTTATCAGGGATGTAGCAAAGGGCCTCATGCTCCCTCTCTGAATCTTCCAAATTCTATCCCTGTCTTTTTCCCTAGATTGAAACCTGAAATCCATTCACAGATCCTAGCCTTAAGATAAGGCTTTGATCCCACCCAGGTGCAGGAAAGACTAGCCTAAACGCAAGATCTAAAGGCAGATACAGGGATGTGCTGTGGTGGGGTGAATGAGAGTCTAGTAGCGAGGCTGCTTAAGTAACCTAGGAGTCTTGCGGAAAGGGCTAGAAGAAGAGGGAGGAAGGAAAAAACACTTTGATGATCCCCACACATCTGCACAAATAACCCAAATAAATACACAAATAATGCAGTTCATGTTAGACAAATTCAAAAGTTGTTTAAAGCCCAAAGGAAAAATAAATCCAGTAATAATACAATCACCCAGAGCTAGTATATTTCCATCCAGAATTTTTTTCTTTTTATGCATTCTGAGTTTTTAAATTTTATTTTTTAGTTTGAGATAATTGTAGATTCATATGCAGTAGTAAGAAAAAATACTAAGAGGTCTCATGTAACGATTACCCACTTTTTCCCCAAAGCTAACATCTTGCAAAACTATAGTACAATATCAGCACCAGGATATTGGCATTGATACAGTCAGGATACAGAACAGTTCCATCACTGCAAAAATCCCTCATGGTGCTCATTTATAACCTCATTCACTTCCCTCATATATCCACCCACTCAACCTCTGGCAATCATTAATCTGTTCTCCATTTCTACAATTTTGTTATTTCAGGAATGTTATATAAATAAAGCATATAGTATGTAACCTTTGGGACTGGCTTTTTTTGTTGTTGTTTAGCATAATTCTCTGGAGATTCATCCAGGTTGTGTGTTTCAATAGTCTTTGTATCTAAAGTGAGTCTCTTGTAGAAGTATATAGTTGGATCATGTTTGTTTTTTTAATCCATTCTGACAATTTAATCTTTTAATTGTAGAGTTTAATCCCTTCACATTTGAAGTACTTGCTGATAAGGAAAGGCTTCTGCCATTTATATACCATACCTTTTGTTCCCCATTGCCTCCTTTACTTTTTGTGATTCATTTTTTTTCTAGTGTACTGTTTTGATTCCTTTCTTGTTAGTTTTAATGTATATTTTAAAGTTGTTCCTTTAGTGGTTACCTTGGGGATTACAATCACCATCTTAACTTTTTAACAATCAGGTTTGAATTAATAACAACTTAGTTTCAATAGTATAAAAAACTACTCCTTTACAGTTCCATGCTTTCTTTATGTTGTTATTGTTACATCTTATATCTTTACTCTTTGTATGTCCAGTAATATAGATTTATAATTATTGTATTACATACCTTTTAAATCATACAGAGGAAAAAATAGGAGTTTCAAATGAAAAAATAGGAGTTTCAAAGAAAAAAAATGCAATACTATTGGATTTTATATTTACCTACGTAGCTACTTTCATCCTTGAATAAATTCCATAGTTTATGGTGCATAACTTATTTTATATTGATATATTGCTGAGTTCTATTTCTTAACATTTCAAGGATTTTTCCATCTATGTTCATGAGGAATATTGATCTGTAGCTCTCTTTCTTCCTTTCCTTTCCTTCCTTCCCTCTTTATTTACTGCTATAACTTCCCCTCTCAGCACTGCTTTAGCTATTTCCCGCAAATTTTGATATGTTGTCTTTTCATTTTCACTCATTTCTATATATTTTTTCTTTCTTTTTGTCCCATGGATTATTTAGAATTATGTTGTTTAGTTTCCAAGTATTTGTTGCTTTTCCTATTATCTTTATGTTATTAATTTCTAGATTGATTCCTTTGTGGTCAGAGAACACAGTTTGTATGATTTCTTCTCTTTTTCTCTGGCTGTTTTCAAGGATTTTTCTTTCTCTAGTTTTCATTAGTTTAATTATGATGTATCTTGGCATAGATTACTTTGGGTTTGTCCTGTTTGGAGTTCACTTCTTGAATCAGTAAGTTTATGTTCCTTGCTAAATTTAGGAAGGTTTGAGCCATTATTTTTTAAAATAACTTTCCAGGCTTGATCTCCTCCTCCTTTGCTTCTGGGACTCTGAAGCAAATGTAAGACCTTTTGTTATAGTCCCACATGCCCCTGAGGCTCTTTTTTTCAGTCTTTTTTCTCTTTGTTGCTCAGATGCTAATTTTTACTGTGCTATTTCCTAGTTCACTGAATCATTCCTCTATCCACTACATTCTGCTGTTGAGCCTATCCAATGGAGCTTTTTATTTCAGTTACTGTATTTTTCGATTCCAAAATATCCATTTGGTTCTTCTTTATATCTTCTATTTATTTGCTGAGATTTCCTGTTTCTTGGCTGAGGCTTTCCTTTTTTAAAATTATTTGATTCAACCAAACTACAATGAGGTATCACCTCACACTGGTCAGAATGGCCATCATCAGAAAATCTACAAACAGGGGCTTCCCTGGTGGTGCAGTGGATGAGAGTCCACCTGCCAATGCAGGGGACACGGGTTCGTGCCCTGGTCTGGGAAGATCCCACATGCCGCGGAGCAGCTGGGCCCGTGAGCCATGGCCACTGAACCTGCACGTCCAGAGCCTGTGCTCTGCAACGGGAGAGGCCACAACAGTGAGAGGCCCGCGTACCACACACACACACAAAAATCTACAAACAATAAATGCTGGAGAGGGTGTGCGGAAAAAGGAACCCTCATACACTGTTGGTGGAAATGTAAATTGATACAGCCACTATGGAAAACAGTACAGGAGGTTCCTTAAAAAACTAACAATAGAGCTACCATATGACCCAACAATCCCACTACTGGGCATATACCCAGAGAAAACCATAATTCAAAAAAACACATGCACCCCAATGTTCATAGCAGCAATATTTACAATAGCCAGGACATGGAAGCAACCTAAATGTCCATCAACAGAGGAATGGATGAAGAAGATGTGGTACATATATACGATGAAATATTACTCAGCCATAAAAAGGAATGAAATTGGGTCATTTGTAGAGACGTGGATGGACCTAGAGACAGTCATACAGAGTGAAGTCAGAAAGAGAAAAGCAAATATCATATAATGACGCATATATGTGGAATCTAGATAAATGGTATAGATGATCTTATTTGCAAAGCAGAAATAGAGATGGAGACTGGGATTGACACATATACATTACTGATACCATGTATAAAATAGACAACTGATGGTGACATACTATATAGCACAGGAAACTCTACCTAATGCACTGTGGTAACCTAAATGAGAGGGAAGTCCTAAAGGGAGGGGATATCTGGTGTATGGCTGATTAATTTTGTTGTGCAGTGGAGGCTAACACAACATTGTAAAGCAACTATACTCCAATAAAAATTAATAAAATTGTTTGATTCGAGAGTGTTCATAATTATGTTTTGGAGTGATTCTATAATAGCTGCTTTAAAATCTTTGTCAAATAATCCTAACATCTCTATCTTCTCAGTGTTGGCATCTATTGTCTTTTTTCACTCAGTTTGACATATTCCTGGTTCTTGTCATGATGAGTGATTTTCAATTGAAACCTGGACATTTTCATACTATGTTCTGAGTCTCTGGATCTTATTTAAACCTTCTGTTTAAGTTGACTTTATTTGACACCATTCCAGTGGGGGAAGGAGAGAGTGCCACCTCACTAGTGGATATAGAAATCCAAGTTTCCCACTTGGCCTCTGTTGACATCCAAGTTAGGGAAGCACTCCTCATTTTTGCTGTGTGGGGCTGGGAGTTCTTCTTCTCCATGCAGCTTCAATTGACATAATGTTAGGCATGGTTTCATTACTCTCCACTAGGCCTCCTCTGACACCACCCCAGTAGAGAATGTGAGGGATACCTTGCTACTGCTAGTGGGCACGGAATTCCAGGTCCTCCAGGTGGTGTCTCTGATACCACAGTGGAAGGAGGGCTCACTACTGCCTGGTGGGAATGAAACTCTGAGCTCTCTACTTTGACCTATTCTATAGGGGATGTTCATTACAGCTTTGCAAGGTGAAAGTTTGTACTCCCTACTTGGCCTTTGCTAGTGGGAGTGGGGATGAAGTCATGGTTTTTTCAGTGGTGTTTGACTGGAGTAGAACAATTATTTTATGAATGTTTTCTATCTTGTTAAGCTGTTCCTTTCCTGTTCCTTTGTCTAGAGAGAGCAAGCTTTTGTTGGGCGCGTTTTTTTTCTATATGCATTGGTGTTTCTGGGTTGCTGGCTTCTTCAGCTTCAAGTCTGAGAAATACGAGATAAAAAGAAAACTCAGGGAATTCACCAGTGTAACGCTCTTCAGGTCCTGAGGTACCTAACCAGTCTGCATTCTTTTTTCAACCTTTTAGAATTTTGCATGCTTGTTTTATATACAGTGCCCAGGGTTTTAACAGTACTTAGTGGGATTAATGGGAAAAAAATGTCTACTCCATCCTTCTGGACCTGATTTGTGTTTATATTGCTCTAGACTCTTTCAGTCCTCCTGTGTGACAGCCAGTGTTATTTCACACAAGGACCACAGGACTGAAGAAGTAATAGATCATAATTAAGAATATCCTTGTTTGTAAACCAAGGAAGGAAAGAAACACAGCTTGATCTATTTGCATCTGTGTGTTGTTATAGACAGAACCAATCCAAGAGTAGTCACTCTCATCATTACTGCCCTCAAACTGATCAAGCTCTGTGGGGATGGGGCACAGAATGAATTTTTTTAGAAGGGACAGGGAAGAATCAAGATGGATACAAAGACAGGAAAAGAGCAGTGACATTTAAGTGGTAATGCCAAAGGTAGCCCCCTTCAATAAGGATAATTTACTTTTTCTCAAGAGTACAGCACAGACAAGTCCCCTGATAGGTGCTGTCCCTTCCTCCCAGATTGCTGCTCCTAAGACTAATTATAAGCTATTCTGGAACTTACACTGGTCCAGGGCATAGGCCAAAGCAAGCAGATACAGAAAGATTGTGAGCATAGGCCTATGGTAAATTCAGCACTAATCCAAGGAGGTTTCATTGGTCTGAGTTGTCAGGGATGGGCATACCATAGAAGATTGCACTTAAGCTAAATCTTTAAAGATGAATGGGAGTTTTCTGGATAAAAGGGTGAAAGGAGACAGGTCCTAACTGGCTGCATGAGAATCCTCTGAGAACCTTGCTTTCTTAGTCTGCTTGGGTTGCCATAACAAAATACCATAGACTGGGTGGTTTAAATAACAGAACTTGGGCTTCCCTGGTGGCGCAGTGGTTGAGAGTCTGCCTGCTGATGCAGGGGACACGGGCTCGTGCCCCGGTCCGGGAAGATCCCACATGCCACGGAGCGGCTGGGCCCGTGAGCCATGGCTGCTGAGCCTGCGCGTCCGGAGCCTGTGCTCCGCAACGGGAGAGGCCACAACAGTGAGAGGCCCGCGTACCGCAAAAAAAAAACAACAACAAAAAACAGAACTTTGTTTTTTCACAATTCTGGAGGCTGGTAGCCCAAGATCAACATGATAGGTTTCTGATGAGAACTGTCTTCCTGGCTTGTAAATGGGTACCTTCTTGCTGTGGGCTCACATGACCTTTCCTTAGTGCATGCATGCAGAAAGAGATATCTCTTTCTTCCTCTTTTTATAAAGCCACTGATCCTATTGGATTAGAATCACTCTCTTATGATTTTATGACTTCTATTAACCTCAATTTCCTTCTAAAAGCTCTGTCTCCAAATACAGTCACATTAGGGGTTAGGGTATTATTGTATGAATGTTGAGGGGACATAACTTAGTCCGTAGCACTTGCTAAAAATGAGAATTGTGAAGCCAGCTGGAGCCCCCTCCCCCAGAGATTCTGCTTTGATAGTCTATGTTTAGACCCCATAAATCTGTGTTTTGAACAAAAACACCATGTTATTTTAATTGAAAGCTAGGATTAGGAAGAGAGTGGAAGATGTCAACAAAATAAAGGAATAGAGGATACTACAGAGGGATGACATGAACTTTAGAGGTATTGAAAATTAATAGGGTGTTTTGGTCACCGATTCCAAAGTGTGTGGGGGGGAAGGGTTCTCCCACACCACCAAGCAATTCTTGGACACCAGCAGGATGCCCTACAATTCAATTCAATTCTGACCTATCTACCCAGAGACAGCATCAGATCCCATAGGTTAAGGGTTCAGTCTTGCAAGACTGTCCCCATCCCCCTCTTCAGATGCCAACAGCAAGTCCAGGTTGTCACCTGTGCTTTTTTAAAAAACTTTTTTATTTTATATTGGAGTCTAGTTGATTAACAATGTTGTGATAGTTTCAGGTGCACAGCAACGTGATTCAGTTATACATATACATGTATCTATGCTTTTTCAAATTCTTTTCCCATTTAGGTTGTTACATAATATTGAGCAGAGCTCCCTGTTCTATACAGTAGGTCCTTGTTGGTTATCCATTGTAAATATAGCAGTGTGTACATGTCAGTCCCAAACTCCCTAACTATCCCTTCACCCCAGTCACCTGTACTTTTGACCAACCAGCTCTAGATCAGAGGTATCAACGACCTCCTCCTTAGGTTCAATTAATTTGCTAAAGCAGCTCACAGAACTCAGAGAAACATTTTACTTACTGGATCACCAGTTTATTATATAAGGATATAGCTCAGGAATATCCAGATAAAAGAGATGCATAGTGCAAGGTATGGGGAAAGGGCACAGAGTTTCTGTGCTCTCTCCAAGTGCACCACTTCCTCAAATCTCTACATGCTCACCAACCCAAAAGCTCTCCGAACTGCATCATTTTGGACTTTTATGGAGGCTTTATTACATAGTCATGATTGATTTAACCATTGGCCACTGGTGACTGATTTAATCTCCAGCCCCTCTCCCCTCCCCAGAGGTCAGGGGAGTGGGGCTGAAAGTCCCAACCCTCTAACCCTTTTCTCCTGGCAACCAGCCCCATCCTTAGGTGGGGTCTAAAAGTCACCCCATTAACATAATAAAAGACACCTTTATCATTTTCCTCACTTAGGAGCTCTGTGTCAGAAGCAGGGATGAAGACCAAATATATATTTCTTATTATAAACCAAAAGTAGCACTATATAGTTGAGAAGTCAAAACTGATACGTGAGATAATGGGTGTCTGTTACAAGAATTCCATTAAGTGTTAGCTTGGCTGATACAAGCACTGGTGGTGGCAGGAGGAAGGGAGGATTCAGTGAATCAACACAAGGAGATGATAATGAGTGTAGTATTATTCCTGGGACTGGGGCCTGTCTGCCTGACAGAAGATCTTTACATAGGAGCAGGGAGAAACAGTTCAGTGGAATAGGGTGGAGCCAGATATAGAGTAGACTAGGAAAATCAGAGAGAAGTATTTGTACTTGAGGTGGTAAGTTGATGGGTCACCACTTGTTGAAGGGACCACATGAAAGAAAAGCCAAGATGCAGCCATATTGGGGTTTTGCCCTCACTTCTCTAATAAGCTGGTTGGCAGCTGCAACTCTCCAGGCATGGTGGGTGAAATATGGTGAAGTAGAGAGACATCTCTAAGTGAGGGTCCATACCTAGAGAAGTAGTGGGGATAGGAGTCTGAAACAAGGCTGATGACAACCTAAGAGCTCCAGGATTAAGGAATCAGATTTAGAAAAATAATCTCTCTGAGGAAAAGGGTAGTGATGCAAAGATACAAGAAATAGTAAGATGAGGTCTATTTTATATATAATGATCCACCCCAAACCAGAAACTTTGGGGAAGCTATTGATGTCTGATTTCATATCTCATGTTTCCCAAAATGCTTAGCACACAGCCTCATGCACTGATGATGTTCAACAAATTTGAGCATAAATAAAAAGATTTGTTTCTATTTGGCTTGCTGGTTTGTACAATCTTAAAGCTCCTAGAGTAGGATGACTGAATAAAATAAGTCCATCATGAAAATGGTTATTGAGCATCCACTACATGCAAAGCACTGCTACTGAGCTAGTCAGAAACAAATCTTTGTTCAGGGGTGATGCAAGACCTTAACCAAAATAGCTGTTAGATGTCTAATACTGTGCACCTCTAGGATAGGCTACATAACTTCATCTTCCTAGAAAGATTAATAACACCTATGATTTCAACTTTCTTGGACAAATACAATCAAGAGAGGCAGTATTGCATAATGGTTAAGAGCACAGACCCTTGGGTCAGGCTGCCTGTGTTTAAACCTTTGCTATGTCAATTACTTATAGTTTGACTTTGGTCAAGTTACTTACCTTCTCTATGCCTACTTCTACTCAATTATAAAATATGATAATACATAGTATCTACCACCCAGGACGTTGTAATTCACAAATTAATGTAGGTAAAATGTTTTACTAGTTCCAGGCACATTGTATGCTTTTCTTAAAAAGTTACCATTATTATTGTTACTTAGCCCTTCTGAAACAATTGGTTATTTATATGTTAGTTGCACATAGTCCCTGAGCAACAGTCTTATTGACTATAAATATATTGTTCTTATAGCTTTATGATAACTGCTACTGTCCCTGTTGCTCAGTTAAGAGAAACACTGAGAGATTGCTATTTGCAGGCTTTGGGGTCAGATTGCCTTGGTTCCAGTCTAAGTTCTGCTTTATACTAACAGTGCGAGCCGAAACAAGGTATTTCAGCTCAACTGAGCCTTCGGTTTTCTCACCTATGACTCAAGGATAATATTATACACCTCATAGGGCTGTTGTGAGGCCTAAACTGGATGAGTGTAAAGTGGCCAGTGGCTGGCACAGAGTAAGTGATCAACAATAGCTAAGTGGCATACACTGTAACTCTTGGGAGGGAGAGAAGTCAGGGACTGAAACTCCCTCCTCCCACCCAGAGTAAGAGCTCTGGTGTGGATCAAGAGTAAAATGGAGTTCTGGAGTCCACAGAGCCACACAATTAGACCACCCTGCTAGGGTGGAGTATAGAAAATATAAATAGAACTGGCTTAAGGCAAACAAACCCTTGCTTTCTTTTGGCTCTCTTGGAGCCCTTCTATTCTGCATAGCTTGCACTTTTTATTCTTTCTGATCCCAGAGGGCTGGTGCAGTAAGGCACCATTCCCTAGCTCTTGGAAATTTGAGCAGGACCAGGGTGTGGAGACAGAGAGTAGGTGGCTTAGCCCATCTAGGTCTTATAAAAAAGAGAGGGGTGATGAGAGAGAGAGGGAATGGCAGAACACTTTTCCCTATGGCCTCATTTACTTCCTCCTTTTAGGCCAGTTCTAAGATCCAGTGATGGAAGATATGGTGTGGGCCATGGAGAGAAGGACCAAAGAGCATCCTCAACATCCTGCTTAGCTTGCCCTCTTGTATGAGCCCCATGCAGGATGGGAAAAGGAAGTCCTTGGCAGCATACATGGTCCAATTCAGGACTGAATAAAGAGTGTTCCCTCAGTGCTATCTATCTCCTGAGTACTGTAGAGGTTTTCCAAAATGGCCACAAATTCATTGAAACTCCTCCTTGAGTCAAGGTGGCCCTGTAACTGCTTCAACCAATACAATACAGCAGAAGTGACACTATATTGCTTCTGATGTTAGGTCACTAAAAAGCCATGCAGCTTTTACCTGGTTCTTTTAGGATAATCTCTCTGAGGGAAGTCAATTTCCCCTTAAGAAGTTAAATAACCTTGAGGTTGCCATGCTGGAGAAGCCACATGTAGGCACTACAGGCAACAATCTCTGTTTAGCCAGTCTTCCAGCCATTCCCACCAAGGCACCAGACATGGAAGTAAAGCCATCTCATCCATCACCCAAGTACCTTGAGTGCCCTCAACTGACACCACAAGAAGCAAGGCTCCCAGCGACGCTCTGCCCCAATTCCTGAGCCACAGAATCCATAAGCATAATATAATTGTTGGTGTGCCACTAAGCTTAGAATGGTTTATTATGCAGCAACTGTTACTGAAACAAGTACTTAGTTAGGGTCAGCAGATGGTTAGCTGAGGTTTGAGGGACCCAAGACACCCCCACCCAAATCTCTCTCTTCCTATAGAATATGACCCTGGCTTTGTGGTGATGCTTCTCTTCCACCTCGTTTTAGCTCATTTAAAAAAATAAGGCCATGGCCAAACACTAAGTGGTGATAGAAGCAACTTGACCTGGTCCAAGAGATGGGCAAGCAGAAAAAGAAAAATAAATACTGGGGGTAAAATTAGTGTTTCCTAGGTAATTTTGTGAGAAGGAAGTGCCAGGTCGACTGGGATCAACTTCTGAATCTGTCCCTAGCTAGCTTTATCCTGAGAATTTACCTCTGCCTGCTCTGGCTCCAGGGGGACAGCCACACATGTTGGTTCCTCCCACCATCAGCACAGCTGCCCTCTCCTGTTGCTTCATGTGGACTCATTCTGAAAAACTGGGAATGGTGATAATCATGACCCTCCCATTTCAGAATCCTTGGAAGGGCCAGTGAGGTTGGTGCAAACCAAAAGGAGGAGTTGGAAATGGCCAAGGTAGCCAGTGTCTTACCATTTGGGTTTTTGATTGTAAACTTTGCTGATCTGAAGGAAGTCGAGGTGTTTTCAAAGAAGCATCCAAGATCAGGTGTCCACTGTTAATTAGAATCCTAGAATTTAGAGGCATAAAGACCCTCAAAGATCTTCTAGTTCAATTCCCTCATTGTACCCATGAGAAAACTGAAGCTCTGAAAGGGGAAGTGATTTGGATAAATGTTTTAAACCAGCAAGTGGCAGAAGCAGAAAGAAAAATCTGGTTTTCCAAGTCCTGATCCAGAGTTATTCTCACCATACTCTACATCAGTGCCTCACAAACTTTCATGTGCACACAAATCACTTGGGGATCTTGTTTAACTTGAGATATGCCATGGGGGTATGAGATTCTTCATTTGTAACAAGCTCTCAGTTGATGCCAATGCTGCTGGTCCTTTGACCACACCTGGAATAGCAAGGCTATTGGGCAAAATTAGTGGGAGAAGCCAAGAAATCCTCTTTCTCTTGAAGTGTAAGCATCACAATCAATGTTCTGTCATTTGTGTCTTTTACCCCATGACTATTTTTCATTGGCCATCTCCTTATATTCCCCATTCCTTTTGAACATTTTGCCACTTGCCTTGGTATTAGCACCAGGAGATGATGAAATAAACATGTACAAGAGAAAAGATAAGACGAAATGTGATGGCATGGCTAAGTTCATTTTGCTTCTCCTTAGTGGCTTTCTGCAAAAGGTTTGTTGAAGGTAGAGGTAGAAATTGGCTCCAAAACAAGTTAGGGGGTTATTTCTGGATTTCCTGTCCCCTGTATTCATGGAAAATCCAGAGCATGCAGTATGAATATATAATAGTGTGCCCAGTTTTCTTGTGTGGTTTGTGGAAACTGGTCACATTGCTTTACAGCCGTACCACATATATTTAAAGGCTATAGCTATGCAATGGGGTTTCTGTCCAAATGATTCACAAAATTGCTTCAATCCTTTACTTTGTCAGTAGAGTTTTGGCTGGTACTTACAGAAGACGTAGACAAAGAACAGAAACTTATGCCTTCTATTTATGCTAGCGACGACATTCAACTTAAGCAAGATTATTTCCCTTCCCACATTTAGAAAATATATGCTCACGTTGAAGCTGGTTCTAAGTCTTTTCAGCTCTGTGACCCCTGTGATCTTAAACAGTTCACCTACCTCTCTGGAACTCAGTTCCCTCATTTGTAAAATGAGGGATGGGACTACTTCTAAAGTTCTAATATTCCAACTATTGTCTTCAGGTGTGGATAGTGGTGACTGACCAGCAAGACAATGATTAAGGCCATGAAAACATCTGCTTCAACCTTGTCCTCCAGGTTCTCTTACTTCCTAACTTCCTAGAAAAGAGACACACACATTAGAAAGATTTTCAGCCACAAGAATTGAAACAATGCCTTTTCTGTTTATACCTTAGTTACCCAGAAAAATAAATAAGCCAGAACACTTCTCTCAGACATCCAAAAAAACAAAAAAACAAAAGAGGAGTTCCGGTAACCTGAGGCTTCCCGGCTTCCCTCTGATGAGCTTTTCTGCTTGTGTCCTTTAAGCTTGTTGGTGACAATAAGCAGGACTAAGTCTGGGCTCAGTGGGCCGCAGGGCAGGCTGACAGTCATGTTTTCTTAGGAGGTGTCAGGAATGATCTTGGTCGTACAGGAAATGCCAGGAAATGTTTAGCAGTTCTTTCAAAGGAGATTCATATTCAAATGCCTTTGCCACCTGTTTAGAAAGAGAGCAGAGAAGGAAATGTCAAGCTACTCCCTTACCTTGTAACTTAGACCTTGGGGAGTCCCCTTGGTGAAACAGTTTTGTGACTGCCTAGTGCACACAAGCACTCAATGTTTTAAGAACTGACTTGAATGCTTCTGGCTTCAGAAGAAATGAAAAAAGCAATATTATATTATAAAATATGGATTAGCCCAAATGGAACTGTATCATTTCTCTATAGGTCCTCACTTCCCTATAGGTCCTCACTTCCCTATAGGTCCTCACCCTGGAGTTAGACACTACCTGATTTATTTGTGTTTCTCTGGTAGTTTTCTGTTTTTGTTTTTTGTATCTGGCTTCTGTAATAAATCAGAAAGACATTCTAAGGTGCCACATTATTTCACTGGGATCTAATTTTACAGAGAGCAGGGTTTCTCAGCCTCGGCATTATTGACATTGGGGCTTGGTAATTCTTTGCTGTGGGGACTGTCCTGTGCATTGCAGGATGTTTAGTGGCATCCCTGGCCTCCACCCACTAGATGCCAGTAGCACCTTCCTCCCAGTGTGACAACCAAAAATGTCTTCAGACACAGCCAAATGTTCCCTGGGGGACAAATCCACCCCTCCTTGTTTCAGTCCATCTGGCCCCTGTACAAGAAGCCCACCTTTCAAGGAGAGGTTATCAAAGATTTCTGTGCATAACTTGAAATCTGCGAATGGTCTTCCTCCTCCGCTTGTTGATGTCCTCATCTATTAAGGAGCCTCTCCAAAGAACCAGGTTAGATGGACAGAAATCTTTCATCTTAGCTTGATACTTTCATCTGCCACATGGGCTCTCCCCTGCAAGTCCTTTGCAACAATGACAAATAAACCTTGACACAGAGCTGAGGTCTGCTCTGTTCAAGAAAACAATTGCATCTGATTTTGAGTTTTTGGCTCTGAGAGGCATTGGTGGCTCCTGTGTTTCAAACAGAGATAAGAGACAGGAAGGAAGGAAGGAAGGAAGGAAGGAAGGAAGGAAAGGAAAATAAAGAACCAAAGAGAGAGAGAAAAAACAAAACAAAACAAAGAGGGTGTCTGGTCTATCCTTCACATCTAAGGAAGAAGAAACCGAAGCCAGCTCAGGCAGACTTGGCCACATGATGTTTTAAAATATTCACATAAGGAAATTTCACACTGCAGCCTGTCAGTACTGCCGATTCTAGTCATGAATTTTCCATTCCATTTGAGACTTCTGTTTACTGGACTTATAAAAGGAGAGGCACTTCTAGATAAACATCTTATTCCAGAGCATGGTAGGAAGGAACCAGAGCTGAAACTATGCATTTTCAGTGTGGAAAAGCAAGCTGATAGCTCAGAAACCTGGGTTTTCGGCCTAGGTCTTTTTCTAATCAGCAGTGTGATCTTGGACAAATCATCTTTCTATGGCCTTGTTTCTTTCATCTGGAAAATTACAGAAAGTTGGACTATAAAATCTCTAAGTTCTCTTCTTCTAAGACAATACACCAAAAATTTGGTTCTTAAAATTTGCTGAAGAGCACCTTGGAATTTGATTTCCAAGCAACTAATGCCGCCATCTAGTGGCCAAAAGAAAGCTTTCTTTTTGTTATAAAGATAACTTTCTCCTTCAGATAGGGCACAAATGGTGATTTGCCTTCACTCAGTACATTTTCTATCTATCTATCTATCTATCTATCTACCATCTATCTATCTACCTACCTATCTACCCATCCATCCATTCTATTTTTTATTTTATTTTAAAGTATAACATTCACAAGGGTGATAAATTTTGACAAACTGAGGTCATGAAAGAGAACATTGCCAGATCCCAGAAGCTCCCTTGTGTCCCTTTTCAGTCACTACCCTCCACCGTACACACACATACACACGGACATAATGAATTTCACAAATGTAATGTTGAGCAGAAGGAACCAGATGCATAAGTTACTACCTGCTCTCCTTCCAAGGGTTACCACTATCCTGATTACTAATAGCATAGATTAGTTTTGCTTGATTTTGTACTTTAGATAAATTGAATTATGCACTATTTACTCGTTTGCATCCGGCTCCCTTTGCTTGACATTATGCTCATGAAATTCATCCATATTGTTGCGTGTAGCTGTAGATCATTCTCATTGCTGTATAGTAGTCCTCAAGAGCCTTTAAAAATTATTCTGTAATCAAATTAAATTTTTTTTAGTAAAAAAGTAATTGTGGGCATGGTAGAAAATTTTTTTTAAGTTACTCATAACTCTCCACCTAAAGGCAACCATCATTAATATTTGCTGTATTTCAGTCCAGTATTGTTTCTATACATATTTTTCAACATATTTAATATAGTTGTATATAGGATCATATATATTTTTTATTACATTAATACTATAATGTAAACACTTCACTATGCTGTTAAAAGTCTTCATGGATATCATTTTTAATAAATAGCATTCTCTTACTGTTAGACATTTGGGATGTTTCGTTTATTTTGTTTTGCTTTGTTTTCTGTTTGTTTTGTTTTTTACTATTAACAAACAAACACAATGAACATCCTTGACCACAAAACGTTTTCTGTTCTTCAGGGGAGTTGCCTTGTAATGAAATGTCAGAAGTAGGATTATTTGGTCAAAGCTTTTAGCAACAGGAGACCATTCCAGTTTGTGCCTAGAAGGCAGTGATAAGAGACTGGGGAAGGAACTGGCTCATACTGAGCACCGAGTAGTACCTAACCCAGATATTGTGCTAGGTGCTTTGCTGACGTTCTCTCATTTAGTTCTCACAAGGACTCTAAGAGGTACCTATAGTCTGTATTTTGGAGAGAGAAAATTCAAGGCTTAAAGAGGTAAAGTAACTTGTTCAAAGGCACACAATGAGTAAAGCGGCAGAAGCAAGATTTGGACTCACGTCTGTCTCCTACAAAGCTTGTGATCTTCAAACTCTACCACACTGCCCCCCAGAGTGCAATTTCAATAATGCAATTGAAATGCATCCTCTTTTTCCAGTTATCTTCTCCACAGGCCTGTCCCAATTCCTAATAACCTGCACATGTTCTCTGGACAGGGGAAAATTACACACATTTCAGCCTTCACACTGAACCAAGGTTATCAGAGTGGCTATGGTCTTCTAGCCGGCCTAAGAGATAGAGATTAGGCACCAAGAGAGTGTGAGCAATGTTTCTCACCTATGTTCATACTTAAATTTCCTCTAGAGGGAAATGGGAGTTTCCTTGTTTGTTTCCTCTCTATTAAAGTATCTGAGTGTTCTCTCTTCTTTGCCCCACCCCTGTGACTTTTCTCCAACTTGAATATTGTCTTGTCGTAGCTGTTGCACTACTGAAGTTCTTCTGTCCCTCCACTCTGCAAATGCTAAGGCCTCACTGCTGGATTTCTGGATGCCCTTCTTGCTCATTCCTAGCTACTTTCTAGTTTCCCTGTTCCTCCCTCCTCTTCACCTCCTGCCAAATCCATCTTCTTTATTTGTCCCCATCTCTTCTTATTCTCTGCTGCTGCTGCTACTACTACTACCACCACCAACAGAATCTTAGTTGACCTCCCAGGTTACTTGCAGCCACTTTGGGAAACAGAGAGGAGAGTCCCGAGATAATGAGAAGGGAAAGAACACACAGATTTGTGCTTGGGGCTACGAGCAGCCAAAGCTTCAACCCAACCCATGGGTTGCATGTTAGATAAGTGTCAGGCAGCTGGAGAGCTTTATGAGCATTCTAAATGCCTGCCATGAAGACAAGTGTCAGCCTTCTTCACTCTCATTTAGGGACGAGGTCTGAGGGAGATGTTAGTATGTCCTGCCTTGTTCTGAATTGCCCAAAAAGCAAGGCCTTCTAAGAATGCTGTACCTCCTGCTCCTTCAACCTGACACCAAAATAAAACTCCCTGCAGTGCCCTCATCCTAATGCTAAAGTCTACATGAAGTTTGGGGGACTGACGGACGCAAGGCTAATGGATGTCAAAATCTTACTGGTTTCGAATCTGGTGCAGGAGCAATTGGATATCCATATGCAGAAGTAAATGAACTTCAACCCTTATCTCACACCATAAACGAACATTAACTCAAAATGGATCATAGACCTAAATGTAGGAGCTGAAATTATAAAAGTCTTAGAAGAAAACATAGGAATAAATCTCCATTACCTTGAGTTAGGCAATGGTTTTGTAGATATGATAAAAGCATAAGTGACAAAAGAAAATGAAAAATTGGACTTAATCAAAATTTAAAACTTTTATATGCCAACAAATTAGATAACCTAGATAAAATGGACAAATTCTTAGAATCAAATTACCAAACTGACTCAAGAATAAATGGAAAATCTGTACAGACCTATAACAATTAGAAAGATTGAATAAGTAACTTTAAAAAAAAAGTCTCAACAAAGAAAATGACTAGATGGCTTCACTGGTGAATTCTACCAAACAGTTAAAATAGAATGAACACAAATCCTTCTCAAACTCTTCCAAAAAATAGAAGTGGGAACACTTCCAAATTCATTCTTTGAGGAAAGTTTTCCCCTGATATCCAAGCCAGGCAAAGGCATCACAAGAGAGCTACAGACAAATATGACATATGAATATAGATTCAAGCATTCTCAACAAAATACTTGCAAACCAAATCTATCAGCATATTAAAAGAACCAGAATTAGTGAGATTTATCCCAGGAATGCAAGGGTGGTTTACATAAGAAAACTAATCAATGTAATACATCGCATTAACAGAAGAGAGAAATAAAATCACATGATTTTAATTAAGGCAGAAAAAGTAATTGATGGAATCCAACCACCTTCTCTTGATAAAAACTTTCAACAAAATAAGAATAGAAGGGAACTTCCTTAGCATGATAATGACCATTTATGAAAAACCCACAGTAAGGACCATACTCAATGATGAAAGACTGAAAATATTTCCCTATGTTCAGAAACAATACAAGGATAACTGCTTTCACTACTGCTATTTAAAATGTTGAATATACTAGATGTTTTAGTCGGATCAATTAGGCAATAAAAGGCATTCGAATTGGAAAGAAAAAAGTAAAAGTATCTCTATTGCAGATGACATTAATATATATTATGTTTTATATATCTATAACGTTCAAAAGAACACACACACACAACCTACTAGAGGCAATAAACATATTCAGCAAAGATACAGGGTACAAAAACAGCAAAGAAAACTTAGTTGAGTTTCTACACACCAGCAATGAAAAATCTAAAAAGGAAGCTAGGAAAAACAGTTCTATTTACAATAACATCCAAAAGAATAAAATACTTAGGAACAAATTTAAGCGAGGAGGTAAAAGACTTGTACACCAAAAACTACGAAACATTGCTGGAAGATATTGAAGAAGAACTGACAAAATGGAAAGATATCTCATTTGTATGGATTAGGAGACAATATTGTTAAGATGGCAATACTACCCCAAATAATCTACAGGTACAATGCAATCCGTGTCAAAATTTCAATGGCCTTTTTTTTTTTGTAGAAATGGAAACGCAAATCTTCAAATTAATATGGAATTACAAGGGGCTCCGAATAGCCAAAATAATCTTGAAAAAGAAGAACAAAGTTGGAGGACACACACTCCCCAATTTATTCAGCCATCTAATGGAATGAAGGACTGATACATGCTACAACATGGAAAAACCTCGAACACATTACAGAAAGTGAAAGAAGCCAGACACAAAAGGTCACATATTGCATGATTCCATTTATATGAAATAGAACAGGTAAATCCATAGAGACAGAACATAGATTGCTGCTTGCCAGTGGCGAGGGGGGATGAGGAATGGAGAACAACTGCTTAATAGGTACAGGGGTTATTTTGGGGGTGATAATGAAAATGTTTTGGAACTAGATAAAGGTGGTGGTTGCACATTTTAAATGCACTAAATGTCATTGAATTATGTTCACTTTAAAATGGTTAATTTTATGTTATGTGACTTTCGCCTCAATAAAAAAAATTAAACTTTTGTGTTTCAAAAGATGCCATTAAGTAAGTGAAAAGGCAACCCACATTATGGGAAAAAATATTTTCAAACCAGGCAAACATCCAGAGTAATCAACTTTTACAACACAACAATTAAAAGACAGATAATACAATTAAAAACACAATGGCCAAAGGATTTGAAAAGGTATTTCTCCAAAGATATAAAAATGGCCAAGAAGCACATGAAAAGATGTTTCCCAGTAACATCACTAGCTAGCAGAGAAATACAAAACTACACTAAGATACCAATTTATACCACTAGGATGGCTAGAATATTAAAAAAAAACATGGAAAATACCTAATGTTGGCAAGGATGAGGAGAAATTTGAATACTCATACGTTGCTGGTAGAAATTAAAAATGGTGCAGCCTCTTTGAAAAACAGTTTGGGGGAGGAGGGGAAGATGGCGGAAGAGTAAGACGCGGAGATCAGCTTCCTCCCCACAGATACACCAGAAATATATCTACACGTGGAACAACTCCTACAGAATACCTACTGAACGCTGGCAGAAGACCTCAGACCTCCCAAAAGGCAAGAAACTCCCCACGTACCTGGGTAGGGCAAAAAAAAAGAACAAACAGAGACAAAAGAATAGGGACGGGACCTGCACCAGTGGGAGAGAGCCGTGAAGGAGGAAAGGTTTCCACACACTAGGAAGTGCCTTCACGGGCGGAGACTGCAGGTGGCGGAGGGGGAAAGCTTCGGAGCCACGGAGGAGAGCTCAGCAACAGGGGTGTGGAGGGCAAAGTGGAGAGATTCCCGCACAGAGGATCGGTGCCGACCGGCACTCACCAGCCCGAGAGGCTTGTCTGCTCACCCGCCGGGGAGGGCGGGGCTGGGAGCTGAGGCTCGGGCTTCGGTCGGATCCCAGGGAGAGGACTGGGGCTGGCAGCGTGAATACAGCCTGAAGGGGCTATGTGCCACGGCTACACGGGAGGGAGTCCAGGAAAAGTCTGGAGCTGCCGAAAAGGCAAGAGAATTTTTCTTACCTCTTTGTTTCCTGGTGCGTGAGGAGAGGGGATTAAGAGTGCTGCTTAAAGCAGCTCCAGAAACGGGCGCGAGCCGCAGCTGAAAGCACGGACCCCAGAGATGGGCGTGGGACGCTGGGGCTGCTGCTGCCGCCGCCAAGAGGCCTGTGTGCGACTGCAGGTCACTGTCCACGCCCCCCTTCCGGGGAGCCTGTGCAGCCCGTCACTGCCGGGGTCCCGGGATCCAGGGACAGCTTTCCTGGGAGAGCGCCCGGCATGCCTCGGTCACGTCAACCTCTGCCGCCGCAGGCTCGCCCCGCACTCCGTGCCTCCCCTCCCCCCTGCCCTGGCCTGAGTGAGCCAGAGTCCCCGAAGTGGCTGCTCCTTTAACCCTGTCCTGTCTGAGCGAAGAACAGACGCCCTCCAGCGACCTACACGCAGAGGTGAGGCCAAATGCAAAGCTGAGACCCGGGAGCTGTGAGAACAAAGAAGAGAAAGGGAAATCTCTCCCAGTAGCCTCAGAAGCAGCGGATTAAAGCTCCACAATCAACCTGATGTACCCTGCATCTGTGGAATACATGAATAGACAACGAATCATCCCAAATTGTGGAGGTTCTTGGTGCTGCAGCCAGGAGTCAGTGCTGTGCCTCTGAGGTGGAAGAGCCGACTTCAGGACACGGGTCCACAAGAGACCTCCCAGCTCCACATAATATCAAATGGCGAAAATCTTCCAGAGATCTCCATCTCAACACCAACACCCAGCTTCACTCAATGACCAGCAAGCTACAGTGCTGGACACCCTATGCCAAACAACTAGCAAGACAGGAACACAACGCCACCCATTAGCAGAGAGGCTGCCTAAAATCATAAAAAGTCCAAAGACACCCCAAAACACACCACCAGACGTGGACCTGCCCACCAGAAAGACAAGATCCAGCCTCATCCACCAGAACACAGGCACTAGTCCCCTCCACCAGGAAGCCTACACAACCCACTGAACCAACCTTAGCCACTGGGGACAGATACCAAAAACAAAGGGAACTACGAACCTGCAGCCTGCAAAAAGGAGACCCCAAACACAGTAAGATAAGCAAAATGAGAAGACAGAAAAACACACAGCAGGAGAAGGAGCAAGATAAAAACACACCAGACCTAACAAATGAAGAGGAAATAGGCAGTCTACCTGAAAAAGAATTCAGAATAATGATAGTAAAGATGATACAAAATCCTGGAAATAGAAGAGACAAAATGCAAGAAACAGTTATCAAGGATCTAGACGAACTAAACATGAATCAAGCAACGATTAGAAACACAATAAATGAAATTAAAAATACTCTAGAAGAAAATCAATAGCAGAATAACTGAGGCAGAAGAACGGATAAGTGACGTGGAAGATAAAATAGTGGAAATAACTACTGCAGAGCAGAATAAACAAAAAAGAATGACAAGAACTGAGGACAGTCTCAGACACCTCTGGGACAACATTAAACGCAACAACATTTGAATTATAGGGGTTCCAGAAGAAGAAGAGAAAAAGAAAGGGACTGAGAAAATATTTGAGGAGATGATAGTTGAAAACTTCCCTAATATGGGAAAGGAAATAGTCAGTCAAGTCCAGGAGGCACAGAGAGTCCCATACAGGCTAAATCCAAGGAGAAATACACCAAGACACATACTAATCACACTGTCAAAACTTAAATACAAAGACAACATATTAAAAGCAGCAAGGGAAAAACAACAAATAACACACAAGGGAATCCCCATAAAGTTAACAGCTGATCTTTCAGCAGAAACTCTGCAAGCCAGAAGGGACTGGCAGGACATATTTAAAGTGATGAAGGAGAAAAACCTGCAACCAAGATTACTCTACCCAGCAAGGATCTCATTCAGATTTGATGGAGAAATTAAAACCTTTACAGACAAGCAAAAGCTGAGAGAGTTCAGCACCACCAAAGCAGCTTTACAACAAATGCTAAAGGAACTTCTCAAGGCAAGAAACACAAGAGAAGGAAAAGACCTACAATAATGAACCCAAACCAGTTAAGAAAATGGGAATAGGAACATACATATCGATAATTACCTTAAATGTAAATGGACTAAATGCTCCCACCAAAAGACACAGATTGGCTGAATGGATACAAAAACAAAACCCATATATATGTTGTCTACAAGAGACCCACTTCAGACCTAGAGACACATATAGACTGAAAGTAAGGGGATGGAAAAAGATATTCCATGCAAATGGAAACCAAAAAAGCTGGAGTAGCAATTCTCATATCAGACAAAATAGACTTTAAAATAAAGACTATTAGAAGAGACAAAGAAGGACACTACATAATGCTCAAGGGATAGATCCAAGAAGAAGATATAACAATTGTAAATATTTATGCACCCAACATAGGAGCACCTCAATACATAAGGAAAATGCTAACAGCCATAAAAGGGGAAATCGACAGTAACACATTCATAGTAGGGGACTTTAACATGCCACTTTCACCAATGGACAGATCATCCAAAGTGAAAATAAATAAGGAAACACAAGCTTTAAATGATACATTAAACAAGATGGACTTAATTGATATTTATAGGACATTCCATCCAA
The DNA here is from genome assembly GCF_964165515.1 of Mesoplodon bidens. Classification (NCBI taxonomy): domain Eukaryota; kingdom Metazoa; phylum Chordata; class Mammalia; order Artiodactyla; family Ziphiidae; genus Mesoplodon; species Mesoplodon bidens. The sequence continues at coordinate 44,110,258 of NC_138163.1, read as the reverse complement.
AAACAACAGAATACATATTTTTCTCAAGTGCTCATGGAACATTCTCCAGGATAGATCATATCTTGGGTCACAAACAAGCCTTGGTAAATTTAAGAAAATTGAAATTGTATCAAGTATCTTTTCCAACCACAACACTATGAGACTAGATATCAATTACAGGAAAAGATCTGTAAAAAATACAAACACATGGAGGCTAAACAATACACTACTTAATAACGAAGTGATCACTGAAGACATCAAAGAGGAAATAAAAAAGTACCTAGAAACAAATGACAATGGAGACACGACGACCCAAAACCTATGGGATGCAGCAAAAGCAGTTCTAAGAGGGAAGTTTATAGAAACAAAACCCCACCTTAAGAAACAGGAAACATCTCGAAAAAACAACCTGACCTTGCACCTAAAGCAATTAGAGAAAGAACAAAAAAAAAACCCCAAAGTTAGCAGAAGGAAAGAAATCATAAAAATCAACTCAGAAATAAATGAAAAAGAAATGAAGGAAACGATAGCAAAGATCAATAAAACTAAAAGCTGGTTCTTTGAGAAGATAAACAAAATTGATAAACCATTAGCCAGACTCATCAAGAAAAAAAGGGAGAAGACTCAAGTCAATAGAATTAGAAATGAAAAAGGAGAAGTAACAACTGACACTGCAGAAATACAAAGGATCATGAGAGATTACTACAAGCAACTCTATGCCAGTAAAATGGACAACCTGGAAGAAATGGACAAATTCTTAGAAAGGCACAACCTGCCAAGACTGAATCAGGAAGAAAGAGAAACTATGAACAGACCAATCACAAGCACTGAAATGGAAACAGTGATTAAAAATCTTCCAACAAACAAAAGCCCAGGACCAGATGGCTTCACAGGCGAATTCTATCACACATTTAGAGAAGAGCTAACACCCATCCTTCTCAAACTCTTCCAAAATATAGCAGAGGGAGGAACACTCCCAAACTCATTCTCCAAGGCCAGCATCACCTTGATACCAAAACCAGACAAGGATGTCACAAAGAAAGGAAACTATAGGCCAATATCACTGATGAACATAGATGCAAAAATCCTCAACAAAATACTAGCAAACAGAATCCAACAGCACATTAAAAGGATCATACACCATGATCAAGTGGGGTTTATTCCAAGAATGAAAGGATTCTTCAATATATGCAAATCAATCAACATGATACAACACCATATTAACAAATTGAAGGAGAAAAACCATATGATCATTTCAATAGATGCAGAGAAAGCTTTTGACAAAATTCAACACCCATTTATGATAAAAACCCTGCAGAAAATAGGCATAGAGGGAACTCTCCTCAACACAATAAAGGCCATATATGACAAACCCACAGCCAACATTGTCCTCAATGGCGAAAAACTGAAAGCGTTTCCACTAAGATCAGGAACAAGACAAGGTTGCCCACTCTCACCACTCTTATTCAACATAGTTTTGGAAGTTTTAGCCACGGCAATCAGAGAAGAAAAGGAAATAAAAGGAATCCAGATCGGAAAAGAAGAAGTAAAGCTGTCACTGTTTGCAGATGACATGATACTATACATAGAGAATCCTAAAGATGCTACCAGAAAACTACTAGAGCTAATCAATGAATTTGGTAAAGTAGCAGGATACAAAATTAATGCACAGAAATCTCTGGCCTTTCTGTACATTAATGATGAAAATTCTGAAAGTGAAATCAAGAAACCATTCCCATTTACCACTGCAACAAAAAGAATAAAATATCGAGGAATAAACCTACCTAAGGAGACAAAAGACCTGTATGCAGAAAATTATAAGACACTGATCAAAGAAATTAAAGATGATACAAATAGATGGAGAGATATACCATGTTCTTGAATTGGAAGAATCAACATTGTGAAAATGACTCTACTACCCAAAGCAATCTACAGATTCAATGCAATCCCTATCAAACTACCACTGGCATTTTTCACAGAGCTAGAATAAAAAAATTTCACAATTTGTATGGAAACACAAAAGACCCCGAATAGCAAAAGTAATGTTGAGAAAGAAAAATGGAGCTGGAGGAATCAGACTCCCTGACTTCAGACAATACTACAAAGCTACAGTAATCAAGACAGAATGGTACAGGCACAAAAACAGAAAGATAGATCAATGGAATAGGATAGAAAGCCCAGAGATAAACCCACGCACATATGGTCACCTTATCTTTGATAAAGGAGGCAGGAATGTACAGTGGAGAAAGGACAGCCTCTTCAATAAGTGGTGCTGGGCAAACTGGACAGGGACACGTAAAAGTATGAGATTAGATCACTCCCTAACACCATACACAAAAATAAGCTCAAAATGGATTAAAGACCTAAATGTAAGGCCAGACACTATCAAACTCTTAGAGGAAAACATAGGCAGAACACTCTATGACATAAATCAGAGCAAGATCCTTTTTGACCCACCTCCTAGAGAAATGGAAATAAAAACAAAAATAAACAAATGGGACCTAATGAAACTTCAAAGCTTTTGCACAGCAAAGGAAACCATAAACAAGCCCAAAAGACAACCCTCAGAATGGGAGAAAATATTTGCAAATGAAGCAACTGACAAAGGATTAATCTCCAAAATTTATAAGCAGCTCAGGCAGCTCAATAACAAAAAACCAAACAACCTAATCCAAAAATGGGCAGACGACCTAAATAGACATTTCTCCAAAGAAGATATACAGACTGCCAACAAACACATGAAAGAATGCTCAACATCATTAATCATTAGAGAAATGCAAATCAAAACTACAATGATAAATCATCTCACACCAGTCAGAATGGCCATCATCAAAAATGTAGAAACAGTAAATGCTGGAGAGGGTGTGGAGAAAAGGGAACACTCTTTCACTGCTGGTGGGAATGTGAATTGGTACAGCCACTATGGAGAACACTATGGAGGTGCCTTAAAAAGCTACAAATAGAACTACCATATGACCCAGCAATCCCACTACTGGGCATATACCCTGAGAAAACCATAATTCAAAAAGAGTCATGTACCAAAATGTTCATAGCAGCCCTATTTACAATAGCCCAGAGATGGAAACAACCTAAGTGTCCATCATCGGATGAATGGATAAAGAAGATGTGGCACATATATACAATGGAATATTACTCAGCCATAAAAAGAAACGAAATTGAGCTATTTGTAATGAGGTGGATAGACCTAGAGTCTGTCATACAGAGTGAAGTAAGTCAGAAAGAGAAAGACAAATACCGTATGCTAACACATATATATGGAATTTAAGAAAAAAAAAGTCATGAAGAACCTAGGGGTAAGACAGGAATAAAGACACAGACCTGGGCTTCCCTGGTGGCGCAGTGGTTGAGAGTCCGCCTGCCGATGCAGGGGACACAGGTTCGTGCCCCCGTCCGGGAAGATCCCACATGCCACGGAGCGGCTGGGCCCGTGAGCCATGGCCGCTGAGCCTGCGTGTCCGGAGCCTGTGCCCCGCAACGGGAGAGGCCACAACAGTGAGAGGCCCGCGTACCGCAAAAAAAAAAAAAAAAAAGACACAGACCTAGTTGAGAATGGGCTTTGGGATATGCAGAGGGGGAAATGTAAGCTGTGACAAGGCGAGAGAGAGGCATGGACATATATACACTACCAAACTTAAGGTAGATAGCTAGTGGGAAGCAGCCGCATAGCACAGGGAGATCAGCTTGGTGCTTTGTGACCGCCTGGAGGGGTGGGATAGGGAGGGCGGGAGGGAGGGAGACGCAGGAGGGAAGAAATTTGGGAACATATGTATATGTATAACTGATTCACTTTGTTATAAAGCAGAAACTAACACACCATTGTAAAGCAATTATACTCCAATAAAGATGTTAAAAAAAAAACAGTTTGGTAGTTCCTCAAAAAGTTAAACATAGAGTTATCACATGACCCAGCAATCCCACTCCTAGGTATATACCCAAGATAAATGAAAATACATGTTCACCAAAACAGTGTGTACGTGAATGTTTCTAGCAGCGTTATTCATAGTAGCCAAAAAGTGGAAACAATCCAAGTGTCTATCAACTGATGAATAGATTTACAAATTGTGGTATATACATAAATAGAATATTATTCACCTTTTAAGAGATAGTTAAAGTCTGTAAAACCTTTCCTGATTCTTCCCCACTCTGACTCCAGGGTTCATTGAGCATTCCCTTCTCCATGCTCCCTTAGTATCCCATACATGTATCTATAATGCTTTGTCATACTTCTTTAGAAGTGAAACCATCTACCACCACACAGTTTATTGTCTACACCACTTGCCTTTACTATTCTACTGTCTTCATCAGCATAACTTTACTATTCCAGGAAATTCTTGCCTGGAAAGGTGAAAGTTGCAAATAAACTTTATTGTACATCCCAGGAACTTACCGAGAAAATCATCAACTCCTCAACAGAAATCATCAACCAACAGTTTACACCCCAAAACTCTTTGAACCCGTCTTCTCAAAATCTTCACCTGCTAGGTCCACCAACTTTAAACTACTGCATTGTGATCCTTACCTAATCATAACCAAGTCCCCTCCCCATTGAAAGCCGCACAATAACAAGACTTCATAATCTCATAAATATCCTGACTTCACCCTCACCATTTATAGATGCTACTAAGTCTCTGCTGAGCTAGTGCTCCCCCTTACATGGAGAGAATAAACTCAGCTTTGTCTTATCAATGGGTTGTTTTGTTGATATTTTGAAGGAACCAGAATTCCACATTTGTTTACATATTTATCTCTCTCTACTAGATTTTGAATTCCTTGAGACCACAGGCTATGTTTGCTTCTCTTTTGATGTTCCACATCTAGTATACTTCCCGGAATATTGTAAGGATTTAAGCAAGAATTGTAACGAATGAATGAAAGGTAAGCAAAACTGTTGACTGCTAAAACACTTGGGAGGCTATTGAAATAACACAGGGTAAAAAGATGAAGGCTTAAATGAAGGCAGTCCAAACAGAGAAGAGGGTTGAAATACCTTTAGAAGGTAGAATTAATGAAACTACATAACATATTTTATGTGGTAGGTAAAGGAGAGGACAGAATTAAAAACTGACTTTGAGGTTTCTGTCTTGGGTGATTGGGTAGATGCCACCAATAATTCTTTTGATGTTGCTAATGAATTTAGGAGGAAGAAAAAGTGTTGGGGCAAAATAATAAAGTCTATTTGGACGTTCAATTCAAACTCTATAGTGTTTTCATACTTCCAACTAAAGAGCACTGAGCTTGGAGTCTAGAAGCCTGGGTTCTGGTTTGACTAATTGTAGCCACTTCACCATTATGTCCTTGCTTTGCTCTCTTCTTTAAAATGAAGCTAACTGATCTTAATGTATCATTCCCACTATAATAGTCTTGGATAGAATGATGATTTACACCATGTCTCTTGTACGGTCTGAAGTAAAGATATACAAGAGAACAGCAGAGGGCATCATTATATAAAAGGTATACAGAACAAAAAAAGCAGTCTGAAGAATGGATCAGCGTTTTCAGGTGGTAATGGATCTTTGTAAACGACCTTATATTTGTATAATATTTTACAAATTTAACAAAATAAGTTCACATATGGGTTTTTAAATATGTGATTTGTCCTCACCGTAATCATGTGATCTGCACTGGAAATAGATTATCCTATTTTATGGATGAGGAAACAAGCTTTGAGAGGCAAGTTTTCCTGGCCCATAAAGCTAGTAAAAAGCAAAGAGGGTATCTTTGATAAAGGAGGCAGGAATGTACAGTGGAGAAAGGACAGTCTCTTCAATAAGTGGTGCTGGGAAAACTGGATAGGGACATGTAAAAGTATGAGATTAGATCACTCCCTAACACCATACACAAAAATAAGCTCAAAATGGATTAAAGACCTAAATGTAAGGCCAGAAACTATCAAACTCTTAGAGGAAAACATAGGCAGAACACTCTATGACATAAATCAGAGCAAGATCCTTTTTGACCCACCTCCTAGAGAAATGGAAATAAAGACAAAAATAAACACATGGGACCTAATGAAACTTCAAAGCTTTTGCACAGCAAAGGAAACCATAAACAAGCCCAAAAGACAACCCTCAGAATGGGAGAAAATATTTGCAAATGAAGCAACTGACAAAGGATTAATCTCCAAAATTTATAAGCAGTTCAGGCAGCTCAGTAAGAAAAAAACAGACAACCCAATCCCAAAATGGGCAGAAGACCTAAATAGACATTTCTCCACAGAAGATATACAGACTGCCAACAAACACATGAAAGGATGCTCAACATCTTTACTCATTAGAGAAATGCAAATCAAAACTACAATGAGATATCATCTCACACCAGTCAGAATGGCCAGCATCAAAAAATCTAGAAACAATAAATGCTGGAGAGGGTGTGGAAAAAAGGGAACACTCTTGCACTGCTGGTGGGAATGTGAATTGGTACAGCCACTATGGAGAACGGTATGGAGGTTCCTTAAAAAACTACAAATAGAACTACCATATGACCCAGCAATCCCACTACTGGGCATATACCCTGAGAAAACCATAATTCAAAAAGAGACATGTACCAAAATGTTCATAGCAGCCCTATTTACAATAGCCCAGAGATGGAAACAACCTAAGTGTCCATCATCGGATGAATGGCTAAAGAAGATGTGGTACATATATACAATGGAATATTACTCAGCCATAAAAAGAAATGAAATTGAGCTATTTGTAATGAGGTGGCTGGACCTAGAGCCTGTCATACAGAGTGAAATAAGTCAGAAAGAGAAAGACAAATACTGTATGCTGACACATATATATGGAATTTAAGAAAAAAAATGTCATGAAGAACATAGGGGTAAGACAGGAATAAAGACACAGACCTACTAGAGAATGGACTTGAGGATATGGGGAGGGGGAAGGGTAAGCTGTGACAAAGTGTAAGAGCGGCATGGACATATATATACTACCAAACGTAAGGTAGATAGCTAGTGGGAAGCAGCCGCATAGCACAGGGAGATCAGCTCGGTGCTTTGTGACTGCCTGGAGGGGTGGGATAGGGAGGGTGGGAGGGAGGCGCAAAAGGGAGGGGATATGGGAACATATGTGTATGTATAACTGATTTAATTTGTTATAAAGCAAAAAATAGGGCTTCCCTGGTGGCGCAGTGGTTGGGAGTCCGCCTGCCGATGCAGGGGACACGGGTTCGTGCCCCGGTCCGGGAAGATCCCACTTGCTGTGGAGCAGCTGGGCCTGTGAGCCATCGCCACTGGGCCTGCGCGTCCGGAGCCTGTGCTCCGCAATGGGAGAGGCCACAACAGTGAGAGGCCCACATACCGCCAAAAAAAAGCAAAGAGGGAACTAAAGTCAGATCTTTCAACTCCTCTGTTTTAATTCACTGGCTTGATAGTTGACCCAAAGACCAGAAAGAGGGTTGGAATGGTTTAGTTAAAACTAAAGATGTTAATCCTCTCCTCTGTGTGGTGAATGATTTATATACTACACATAGGTGTACTAAAAATATGGCTTCTTTATTACTGTTACTGGTCTAATCTTGTTCAGGAGCTCCCACCCCGGGGGAGTATAGGTGGTACAGAAGAAAGTTTACGTATCCTCTTAGAAACTGGAAGATGGATAGTCAATTCTCAGTACCATCCCTCTCTGCTTGCCTCTGCTGGTGTTTGCTGCACGATGGCTGGTCTGATCTGGTTTCTGGCCTGGTATGTATGGTATGCAAGTGGTTCCATTTACCTTTTTGACATGAAATAGCATCCACTGCTACTGCCTTATTACACCATTGTCTCTGGACATTAAGGTCCCTACCTTCAGTAGCCTTGTCCAACTTCCAGGCCTCTGTTGGTCCAGTGGTCCTATCAGTATCTCCATGATTCTTCACTGAGGCACATGATAGGTGGGTCAGTTTGGGTCTTTCAAAGAGGAGATGCCAAGGTGGGTTTAGATGTATAAGATATTTATTGGTGGAAATGCCTATGAGGGCTAAAAAGGAGGGAGCAGGAGAAATCAGGGAGAGTCTTGAGACCTTAATGCAGGTTTTACCTTTGTAGAAAGAAAGAGGGAAAGGAGGCTTGGGTAGAAAGACTCTCAGACTGTAGCACCATTCTGAGAAAGTTTTAGCCAGGTCGATGGAGAATCTCGAAGCCAAAGTTAGACAATAGAGGAGTCCTGCCTCCCTCAGGACTGGGACAGCTCTAGGATACCTGTCATACTCCGTCACTGGCTAGAAGCAGCCTGGGAGAAGCGTGGATTTGGTGCCAATGCAATGTTGTATCCAGAGGGATGTAATCTGGGGCTGCCAATTATACTTCCTACACGAGGTTCTCTTGAAGAAAATTTGAGAAGAGCATTTACATAGCTGCCACTGTAGGGGAAATGAAGAACAAATGCATAGACAGCTAAATGTAAAATATAATATCAAGTAGTAATAGGTGCCAGACAGAAAATAAAAATCAGAGTAAGGCCATAAAAAGGGACTTTTGCCGGGAAGGAGAAGAGGAGCTCCTATTTTAGATGACTGAGGCTCATATGAGTGGATGACCAGGTGGAAGGGGAGTTAGGGAGACCAGTTAGGAGGCCATTACAATAGAGCTGGCAAGAAGAGATGGCTTGACTAGGATAGAAGCGGTGGAAGTGAAAGGAGGCAGTTAGATCTGTGATATGTATTAAAGATAAAGCTGTCAGAACTTGCTGATGGGTCTCATGAGGAGTAAGAGGTAAAGAGAGGAGCCCATGATGATTCCTAGGCGTGGGGATTAAAAACACTCATTGAGATCAATAAGAAAGAAGGTAGGGTGTTTGGGGTGTTAACGTTGGAATCAAAGGTCTGTGCTACATCACCATGAGTATTCTGAAAACAATTGAATTGTACACTTTAAATGGGTGAATTGTATGGTATATGAATTATATCTCATTAAAGCTATTACCAAAAAAAAAAAGAATAGAAAAAGAAAAAGTCTGCGTTAGACCTGTAAGATGCCTCTTAGCCAACCAGAGAACACTTAGATACATGAATCTAAAGTTCAGGGGAAAGAGGTTAGAGCTGGAGATACAAATTTAGGAGTCATCAGCATGTTGATGGCATTTGTTCTGTTATCTATTGTCATGTTTAAAGACATCCCAAAGTTTAGTAGCTTAAAGCGATGATGAATTATTATTTCTCATGATTCTGTGGGTTTCTCATGACTCACGTGGCTGCAGTTATCTGGGAGCTCAGCTGCAGCTGGTACATCTACGTCTGGGGCCTTGCTGCTGTCATCTGGGGCACCTTAGTTCTCCTCCATGTGGCCTTTTGCTCCCCAAGTGGTACCTCATTGTTTACTCAAGTAGCATAAGCTTCATACATGGGAGCTGGCAGAAGCTACTAGGTCTCTTATAGGCCAAGAATTGTCACATTCTAATTTCACCCTTTGTATGGGTCAGATCAAGTTACAAGGCCAGCCCAGATTCAAGGAGGAGGAGAGATCGATTTCACTTTCTCATAGGAGGAAAAATGTGCACATACAATAATGGAAGGAATTATTGGCTATCTTTGTAGATAATGCACCACAATATTTACAGTCATGAGACTGAAATAGATCACTAAGAGAGTGGGTACAGATAGATACCAAGGTATGAGGACTGGAGTCTAGGACACTCTACTGATGAAGAGGAACCTGCAAAAAAGACTGAGAAACAGTATTATGTGAGGTATAGGAAAACCAGGAGATAGACCTAGGTTCAAATTCTGATGTTACCTTGGATACCCACTAGATCCTAGGTAAGTTTCTTAACCTTCCTAAGCCTTAATATCCTCATCCATAGTGGCATGGACATATATACACTACCAAACGTAAAATAGTTAGCTAGTGGGAAGCAGCCGCATAGCACAGGGAGATCAGCTCGGAGCTCTGTGACCACCTAGACAGGTGGGATAGGGAGGGTGGGAGGGAGACGCAAGAGGGAGGAGATATGGGGATATATGTATATGTATAGCTGATTCACTTTGTTATAAAGCAGAAACTAACACACCATTGTAAAGCAATTATACTCCAATAAAGATGTTAAAAAAATAAAAATAAATAAAAATAAAATGAGGATAATAATAGCATCTACTTTTCTATTCATTTTCTTTATCACAAGGCAGAGAAAGAATGAATAAATGAATAAATGAAAAAATAAAATTGTCCTTTGGATCAAGCACAAGGAAGCCATTGGTGACTTTGGAAAGTGGAATACTGGGAGCACAGGAGAAAGTGACTGAGGGATGTAGTATCTGTAAAGAAAAGAAAAGGCCAGGGCTAGAGCAGAGCAAAATGTCAATTGTGAAGTTTTTAAAAAATATAGTAGAAAAGAAGGAAATCTTATCATTTGTGATGACTCAAGGTCCATTATGCTAAGTGAAATAAGTCAGAGAAAGACAAATACTATATGATCTCACTATGTGGAATCTAAACAAAAACCAACCAACCAAACAAAAACAAACAAAAAAGCCACAAGTTGAGCTCATGGATACAGAGAACAGATTGGTGGTTGCCAGAGTCAGGGGTGGGTCAAATGGGTGAAAGGAATCAAAAGGTACAAACTTCCAGTTATAAGTCCTGGGTGTGTAATGTACAGCATGGTGACTATAGTTAAATAATAGTCATATTATTTGAAAGTTACTAAGAGAGTAGATCTTAAAAGTTCTCATTACAAGAAAAAAAATTCTGTATGTATTGTGATGTGTGTCAACTAGAATTATTGTGGTGATCATTTCACAATATATACAAATATCAAATCATGTTGTACACCTGAAACTAATATAATGTTATTTGACAATTGTATCTCAATTTTTAAAAGATAGTAGATATTTCAACATGTTTAAAATGCGGATGAGAAGGAACTAGTAGAGAGGGAGTGGCTGAAAATACAGGAGAGGGAAGGAATAACAGATAGGGCATGGTCTTCGGAGTGTAAAAAGGATGGAATCCATGCAGAGGTGGGATGATTAAGTTTGGGCAGGAGGCAGGACTCCTCTTCTGCAAAATCCGAATGGAAAGAGATAAAAGAGGGGTGCAGATACGGATAAACTTGTAGGCAGTGTCTGCTTTCTTAGTGACTCAGAAAACAGATGGTCCGTGATGAAGAGAGGCTGGCAGTGAGGCAGAGACTAATAAAGGCTGAAAGTGTATGAAGAATGAAAGACTGCTGAGAAGGAGGGACAGATCCAAGAGTGGTTCCATGTTGAGGATTCAGGTGAACTTGAAGATCATGCGGCACCAATGGGTCTGCTGGTGTGGTTGTCTACAGAGCTCTGCAGTCCTCGGGAAGGAGCAGAGATGGCGGATCCAGGGTTGGGATTTATAGGACAGACACTGCTAATTTTAATGCTGCCTTTTAGGAAGACTAGGAATGAAAAGTCAGTTAGGAGGTCTGTGCTGGGCTTAAATTCTTATTCTTAGTAATAACCAGTGACCTAGAAATGCCCAGGAACTGAGGAAGAGGAGACTGAAAATTTCTGAGCACCTACCATTTACCAGGGCCACAGGATACATATGGGCATTTTTTCACTTAAACCTCACAACAACCATGAAAGAGAGAATTATCCTTGATTTACAGATGAAAGTGAAGGCTCAGGGAGGCGAAGGAACTTGCCTGAGCCTGGTTTTCTTGTTGTTTCCTTGGGAGTGTGAAGGCAGATGGAATACTGATGGGGTAAAGTGCGCATTGGGGGTGATTAGCTTTATGACATTATTTTGAGTCTCCACACGTACTGCGTGTTTGGTGTTCCTCTGGGAAATAACCGAGAGGAGGCCAATCAGCAGCCTCTCTCTGCCTGGATGAGGGGAATATGCTCATTTATAATTCTGTCTTTTAAGATACCAGTATTGCTGCTTAGAGACTCCATCTAGCCTTACTCTCTTTCTCATTATATTTTCACGCAGGAGACTGTCTCTTCATTTTGCCAGCACTAGCCCAGACCTTGTCTTTTTAAACCTCATTCAAAGGCTCCTCCGGTCCCCTTTATGGAATGGTCTCTCTTAAATTTTCCTTTGACTAGGGTCAGAATGTCAGTTCTAATTGTTATATCTTTGCATCTGATTAATGACATCACTGTTTCCTTTCCTTGCCAACTTCCTGACTTAATTACAAAGGGAGCCTCTCACATTTTAGAAATAGAGAAACCAAGACACAGTGTGAGCCAAAACCAGGTTTGTGGGATGTTTGCTAGTACCAGGTCTCTGTTGTGCATGATCAAGCAACTGAAAAATCCTGAGTTAACTTCCTGCTGGAGCATCCGTTGGTCTTTAGTGCGGGGTTGAGAGTCAAAATAGGTTACCACTTGTATTAGTCTTCCATAACCAATTAGCATGAATAATGGCTTAGCCCTGGAGCCCCTTGCTGAGCTAGGCTTTAACCCTTTAGTTGCTGGATCACGGGGAGTATAGCGCAGGGCAGGAGGGGATGGGCCAGCCAGGGAGGTGAGTGGAGGTTCTAGAGCAGTAGCTACTTACCAAACAATATGAAAAGATTTCAAGGCTTTCACAACTGGAAGAGTCTCATGAAGACCTGTCTCAGTGGTTATAAATGTTATCTAGGTGTGTTGATGGTCAGAAGGCAAGCAGGTTGATACTTTTCTCCTAAAAACGACATGAACAATTTTTAGACTGTTCATTGTTCCATTATGTCCATTCTTCCTTTCTTCCAAAGGTAAAGGATTATTAGTCGGGCATGTGGCCACTAAGCTTAAGAGTACATTCCCCAGGCTTACCTGCTGCTAGTTGTGGTCATGTGATTAAGCTACTGCCGATGGGATGCAGCTAGAAGAGATATGAAGAACCTTCTGTTCAAACTCTTAAAGGAAGAGGGCATCTCCTCCTTCTCCTACTTGGTTCTTGGATGTCGTGGAGAGCCATTTTGAGCCAGGTGGACAAGGGAAATACCCTAGGATTGGTGAGCCACAGGATGGAAGGAGTCTGGATACCTGGAAACCTCATACAGCAGAATTGCCATGCAGACGTGCAGCCTGCACTACCTACCTCCAGACTGTAATGTGAGAAATACACTTTTATTTGTTTAAGCCATTGTCAACTTGGGTTTCTGTTACACACAGCCAAAACAATATCCCAGATAGGAGGGTTGTATGGGTTTCTCTCTTTGCTATTCTTTTTTAAAAAATATTTATTTATTTATTTATTTATTTGGCTGCGTTGGGTCTTCGTTGCTGTGTGCGGGCTTTCTCTAGTTGTGGCGAGCGGTGCCTACTCTTCGTTGCAGTGCATGGGCTTCTCGTTGCGGTGGCTTCTCTTGTTGCAGAGTACGGGCTCTAGGCATGCGGGCTTCAGTAGTTGTGGCTAGCGGGCTTTAGAGCGCAGGCTCAGTAGTTGTGGCACATGGGCTTAGTTGCTCTGCGGCATGTGGGATCTTCCCGGAGCAGGGCTCGAACCCGGGTCCCCTGCATTGGCAGGGGGATTCTTAACCACTGCGCCACCAGGAAAGTCCTCTTTGCTATTCTTTTGATTCACCTGAACCACATATATGTATATGTATTCCTTTCTAACTACCAAGTTGAGAAGTGATGCTAGAAAGGCACAGGTGCTGAGATCTAATATTGATTTAAGGTCCATTGTACCCTCCTATTGAGTGATAAGGCCAATTCTTTTTCCACTCAATGTTATTTCTGAGGTGTACATTAGGTACCCTTAGAGGTTGTGTTGATCATTTAGATGACCCCACATACCTCTTTTAGATTAGGAAACTGATACTAATGTACCACCCTGGAAGTGGAATGGAACAGACCTTGACCTTACTTTCTATAGTCTATAGTTCAAGCATGGACAGATTCATATTCCCCTTGAGACTTAATATTCCCATGAGAAGAAGGTGATATGACACAACACATGAAGTGGTGGGAGAAGAAAGGGCCACCTGTTCAGCCAGCCACGTCGAGTTAGCCCTTGGGGATCACTGGGTGAGAGGTGACACAATTGGAATGGAATGTCTGTTTGACTAAATTGGGCAGTGGGATTAGTGATTCCCTACATTAAATAGTAACCTGATACCTGTTAGATGTAATATTTACTTTGCTGCAGAGAAGCTGCTTGCTCCTTAAAATAATCTATCTTAAGTCACAATTAGCAGAACAAAAAAAAATGAGATGGTGAAATACCATAGAGCAAGATTTGTGCTCTCTCTTTGTAGAATTTAAGCTGCAATTTCAGAGATGTTTATCAAGAGTTTATTGTAAGGTTCCAGTCAGGAATTATGATTTTATCAGCTAAGTCTAGAGAATCATAGGGCAGGAACTCGGCCCCCAAATAGCCTCAACAAACATTTTCCAGTTCCCTTAACATTTACTAAGCATTTGTACACATGTGATCCCCTTTAACGCTCACAACAGCCCTGTGAGGTAAATACTATTATCCCCATCTCACGGATAATGCAACTGAGGTTTGGAGTGGTTAAACAAACCTCAAAATGATCTCCAGCTAGTACTGGGAGAGAGCCAAGACTTGGACCCAAGCCTATCTTCCTCTAAAGCACAAGCTAAAAGTTAAGTTCTACACCTGAAGTTAATTTGTGAAGGACATGAGATGTGGCAGATCTACCTGCACAAGCTAGTTTACCTCTTGAGCCTTGAAGCTTGGAGTCAAGCAGTCCATTGGAGACCTATTTTCACAGAAATACACAATTTCTTATGATTCTTGAAATTTGAATGACAGTTGTCAAAGATGATATTTTAGTTCTAGTGGGGCTGCTGACATGCTATGAAAAGTCCCCAAATCCAGCAACATGAGGAGACTGGGGAAAAGCCAAGTGTCTGAAGAATCCCCAACTTAGATCATTAGCTAGCCTAGGAAGGAAAATGATTATATCTTCAGTTGTTTGGAGCTCATCACAGGGAGACAGATACCTGATTAATGGAAAATTTTATTACAGGAAACAGCTTCACTTCTAGGCACAAGGATAGCTTATATGTTTTCCAGAAGGTCGTCTTCTCCCTTAACAGTAATCTGCAGGGTCTTTAATGATCTATTCAGCACTGCTCTGTAATTCCCCATACTCTCATCTGAGAGTGAAGACAGGAAACCCAGTATTAACATGAACTCTAGACATCAGGAAAGGAAGGGAAACAAGCCTATTTGGTTTTTTGGTTTTGGTTTTGGTTTTGGTTTATTTGCTTTAAGGCAATAACTTCTGCCCATTCAAGTTGGAATCAGGACCTGGGCCTAGGGAACTTACACACTGTATGCTTCATTAGTGATTTGGGGACTTGGGGTCCAAGGCGAGTGGACTAGGTCTCTTTCCTCTGGGACCTGATGAGAAAGATCTGTTGTCTGGATACTTAGCTCAGCCTAGTGATTTAACAACAAATAACAGGGAAGGAAAAGGTCCCTGACTGAGGCAAGATAGAGTTTGCAAAAGAGTCTGAGTTTATAAGACAAGCCTCTGGGGCAACAATCAACTCCTATGCATATTCACCATCAAACCGACATGCCAAGCCAGAGTCTGTGAGGAATACACAGCCCTATAGGTCAGTACCACGGAATCATTAAACCAGGGAGGAAATTATAAACACCAGTAATCAAATTAAACAAAAACAACCTTATTCATTCATTAATCAAACATTTGAGTGTGAGTTCAGTTTTCTCTAACCAAAATGCACATCAGAATTTCTTTTCCTAATCAGTCCCCTGTCATGCAATGACTGTCCATTATCAAACTCCCTAAACATGGTTGCTAGGTAGTTAGAATTCACTGAGTCTGGACTTGGCTATTTTACTGTATGTTTACTTGGTGTATCAACTAAGATGCTCTTGGTTGTAAATAACAGAACAACTTTGCCTCTTTTCTGATCAGGTGGTTTGTTTTCTTATTGTTGAGATATACTTGGTGACACTTTTAAACTGCCAAATCAACCAACCCTGAAGCCTGCTCTGACTTAAACAGTAAGGTAGTGTATCGGTTTCCCATTGCTGCTGTAACTAATTGCCGCAAACTTAGAGGCTTAAAACAACACAAATTTATTATCTTACAGTTCTGGAGATCAGAAGTCGGAAATGGGTCTTACAAAACTAAAATCAAGGTGTTGGCAGAGCTGCATTTCTTGTGGAGGATCTAGGGCAAAATGCATTCCTTCCTTTTCTCAGCTTCTAGAGGCAGCCCACATTCCTTGGCTCATGGTCCCACATCGTTCTGACCTTTGCTTCCATTGTTACATCTCCTTCTCTGGCTCTGACCTTGCTGCCTCCCTCTCATAAGGACCCTTGTGATTACATTGGGCTCACCCTGATAATCCATGATAATCTTCCCATTTTAAGATCCTTAACTTAATCACATCTGCAAAGTACCTTTTGCCATGTAAGGGAACATATTCACAGATTTCAGGGATTTGAGCGTGGATATCTTTTTTTTAATTTTGTTTTGTTTTTTTTGCGGTACACGCGCCTCCCACTGCTGTGGCCTCTCCCGCTGCGGAGCACAGGCTCCGGACGCGCAAGCTCAGCAGCCATGGCTCATGGGCCCAGCCGCTCCGTGACATGTGGGATCTTCCCGGACTGGGTCACGAACCCGTGTCCCCTGCATCGGCAGGTGGACTCTCAACCACTGTGCCACCAGGGAAGCCCTGGAGTGTGGATATCTTTGATGGGCCATTATTCTGTCTACCACAGGTAGTTTACTAGATTACATAACTGGGAGTACAAAGTCAGAGCAGGCTTCAGACATCGTTGATTCAGCAGTTTAAAAGTGTCATTAAGTACAACTCAATAATAAAAACCCAAACACCTGATTAAGGCAAAGGACTTGAATAGACATTTATCCAAAGAAGATATATAAATGGCCAATAAGCACATGAAAAAGTGCTCAACATCACTTGTCATTAGGGAAATGCAAATCAAAACTACAGTGAGATACCATTCCACATCCATCAGGGTGACTATTATTCAAAAGAAAAAACAGCAACAGTAACAAAACACAAAATGACCAGCATTGGCAAGGATGTGGAGAAACTGGAAATGTTGTGCATTGCTGGTGGGAACGTAAAATGGTGCAGTTGCTGTGGAAAACAGTATAGCAGCACCTCAAAAAATTAAACATAGAATGATCCAGTAATTCCACTTCTGGGTATATACCCAAAAGAATTGAAAGCAAGGACTTAAACAGATATTTGTACACTTGTGTTCATAAGTACATTATTCACAATAGCCAGAAAGTGGAAACAACCCAACTGTCCATAGACAGATGAATAGATAAACAAAATGTGGTATCTACATACAATGGAATATTCTGCATTAAAAGAAAAAGGAAATTTTTACACATGCTACAACATGGATGAACCTTGAGGACATTATGCTAAGTGAATAACCCAGTCACAAAAGGACAAATATTTACGATTCCTCTTATATGACGTTTCTAGAGTAATCAAATTAACAGAGACAGAAAGTAGAATGGTGGCTGCCAGGGGCTGGAGGGAGGGAAAATTGGGGAGTCAGTTTTTAATGGGTACAGATTTTCAGTTGAGGAAGATGTGAAAGTTGTGGAGATGGATGGTGGTGATGATTGTACAATAATATGAATGTACTTAATGCCACTGAACTGTACACTTCAAAACGGTTAAGAAGGTAAATTTTATGTTCTGAGTATTTTACCACAATTTTTAAAAAAAAGATGTCACCAAAGACCCAGATTCTTTCCATCACTGCACTCTGTTACCCAGAGATCAGCCGCGATCTAAGGCTAGATTCTCCTCTCAGTCATGAGAAATTTGTCAACAGCAATCAGAGCCACATGTTCATTTTTGTTCACAACTAAGGGAAGAGTCTATCTCTTAAAAGCAAGGATAAAAGCAAGTTTTCCAAAAGACTCCAATAAACCTCTACCTGAATTTTAGGCAGCTTGTGTGTCTGAACCATAACTGGCAAAAGGGATGGGTTTATCCTCAGACCAATCAGACTTACCCCTTGAGCTGAGGTCCATTTCCCAACTTGCTTGGCTGCAATTCAATGGAAAAGGGATAGAATGAGTCATGAGAGATCAACCAAAATTATTACTCTTGCCGCTTTACAACTTTTGTAACAACCTCAACGCAAGTGCACAGACTTGGGTGCAAAACCTCTTGGCAAACTTCAAGCCATCTTTCCAACTCCATCCCAGTTATCCCCTGCCAGTACCAGCAACACTCCCCTGCATCTCAGTTCTAATGCTTTCCCATCCCTACAGCAACAGAAGAGGTCATGTCTATGGGGGACAGGGAAGTAGATGGGGAAGGCATCAGAAAAGAGGCCACATTTACATTTGTATCATTATCACCTGGGAAATGCCTCACAATTAGGGATTCCTGGATCCAACCCAAGAAGTGCTGAATCAGAACCTTAAATAAAAATTAAATTAAAATTGTTATTTCTGGGACTTCCGGGGAAGATGGTGGAAGAGTAGGACGCAGAGATCACCTTCCTCCCCACAGATACACCAGAAATACATCTACACATGGAACAACTCCTACAGAACACCTATTGAATGCTGGCAGAAGACCTCAGACCTCCCCAAAGGCAAGCAACTCCCCACGTACCTAGGTAGGGCAAAAGAAAAAAGAACAAACAGAGACAAAAGGATAGGGACGGGACCTGCACCAGTGGGACGGAGCTGTGAAGGAGGAAAGGTTTCCACACACTAGGAAGCCCCTTCGTGGGCGAAGACTGCGGGTGGCGGAGGGGGAAGCTTCAGAGCCACAGAGGAGAGCACAGCAACAGGGGTGCGGAGGGCAAAGCGGAGAGATTCCCGCAAAAAGGATCGGTGCTGACCGGCACTCACCAGCCCGAGAGGCTTGTCTGCTCGCCTGCTGGGGCGGGCGGGGCTGGGAGCTGAGGCTCGGGCTTCAGTCGGATCCCAGGGAGAGGACTGGGGCTGGCAGCGTGAACACAGCCTGAAGGGGGCTAGTGCACCACACCTAGCCGGGAGGGAGTAAGGGAAAATGTCTGGACCTGCCGAAGAGACAAGAGACTTTTCCTTGCCTCTTTGTTTCTTGGTGCGCAAGGAGAGGGGTTTAGGAGCGCTGCTTAAAGGAGATCCAGAGAAGAGGGCGAGGAAATAGTTAATCAAGTCCAGGAAGCACAGAGAGTCCCATACAGGATAAACCCAAGGAGAAACACACAAAGACACATATTAATCAAACTATCAAATATTAAACACAAAGAACAAATATTAAAAGCAGCAAGGGAGGGGCTTCCCTGGTGGTGCAGTGGTTGGGAGTCTGCCTGCCGATGCAGGGGACACGGGTTCGTGCCCCCGTCCGGGAAGATCCCACATGCCGCGGAGCGGCTGGGCCTGTGGGCCATGGCCGCTGGGCCTGCGCGTCCGGAGCCTGTGCTCCGCAGCGGGAGAGGCCACAGCAGGGAGAGGCCCGCATACCGCAAAAAAAAAAAAAAAAGCAGCAAGGGAAAAACAACAAATAACACACAAGGGAATCCCCATAAGGTTAACAACTGATCTTTCAGCAGAAACTCTGCAAGCCAGAAGGGACTGGCAGGACATATTTAAAGTGATGAAGGAGAAAAACCTGCAACCAAGATTACTCTACCCAGCAAGGATCTCATTCAGATTTGATGGAGAAATTAAAACCTTTACAGACAAGCAAAAGCTGAGAGAGTTCAGCACCACCAAACCAGCTTTACAGCAAATGCTAAAGGAACTTCTCAAGGCAAGAAACACAACAGAAGGAAAAGACCTACAATAACGAACCCAAAACAATTAAGAAAATGGGAATAGGAACATACATATCAATAATTACCTTAAATGTAAATGGACTAAATGCTCCCAACAAAGGACACAGATTGGCTGAATGGATACAAAAACAAGACCCATATATATGCTGTCTACAAGAGACCCACTTCAGACCTAGAGTCACATATAGACTGAAAGTAAGGGGATGGAACAAGATATTCCATGCAAATGGAAACCAAAAAAGCTGGAGTAGCAATTCTCATATCAGACAAAATAGACTTTAAAATAAAGACTACTACAAGAGACAAAGAAGGACACTACATAATGATCAAGGGATCAATCCAAGAAGAAGACATAACAATTGTAAATATATATGCACCCAACATAGGAGCACCTCAATACATAAGGCAAATACTAACAGCCATAAAAGGGGAAATCGACAGTAACACATTCACAGTAGGGGACTTTAACACCCCACTTTCACCAATGGACAGATCATCCAAAATGAAAATAAATAAGGAAACACAAGCTGTAAATGATACATTAAACAAGATGGACTTAATTGATATTTATAGCACATTCCATCCCAAAACAACAGAATACACATTTTTCTCAAGTGCTCATGGAACATTCTCCAGGATAGATCATATCTTGGGTCACAAATCAAGCCTTGGTAAATTTAAGAAAATCGAAATTGTATCAAGTATCTTTTCCGACCACAATGCTAGGAGACAAGATATCAAACACAGGAAAAGATCTGTAAAAAATACAAACACATGGAGGCTAAACAATACACTACTTAATAACGAAGTGATCACTGAAGACATCAAAGAGGAAATAAAAAAGTACCTAGAAACAAATGACAATGGAGACACGACGACCCAAAACCTATGGGATGCAGCAAAAGCAGTTCTAAGAGGGAAGTTTATAGAAACAAAACCCCACCTTAAGAAACAGGAAACATCTCGAAAAAACAACCTGACCTTGCACCTAAAGCAATTAGAGAAAGAACAAAAAAAAACCCCAAAGTTAGCAGAAGGAAAGAAATCATAAAAATCAACTCAGAAATAAATGAAAAAGAAATGAAGGAAATGATAGCAAAGATCAATAAAACTAAAAGCTGGTTCTTTGAGAAGATAAACAAAATTGATAAACCATTAGCCAGACTCATCAAGAAAAAAAAGGAGAAGACTCAAATCAATAGAATTAGAAATGAAAAAGGAGAAGTAACAACTGACACTGCAGAAATACAAAGGATCATGAGAGATTACTACAAGCAACTCTATGCCAATAAAATGGACAACCTGAAAGAAACGGACAAATTCTTAGAAATGCACAACCTGCCAAGACTGAATCAGGAAGAAATAGAAAATATGAACAGACCAATCACAAGCACTGAAATGGAAACAGTGATTAAAAATCTTCCAACAAACAAAAGCCCAGGACCAGATGGCTTCACAGGCGAATTCTATCAAACATTTAGAGAAGAGCTAACACCTATCCTTCTCAAACTCTTCCAAGATATAGCAGAGGGAGGAACACTCCCAAACTCATTCTATGAGGCCAGCATCACCTTGATACCAAAACCAGACAAGGATGTCACAAAGAAAGGAAACTACAGGCCAATATCACTGATGAACATAGATGCAAATATCCTCAACAAAATACTAGCAAACAGAATCCAACAGCACATTAAAAGGATCATACACCATGATCAAGTGGGGTTTATTCCAGGAATGCAAGGATTCTTCAATATATGCAAATCAATCAACGTGATACACCATATTAAGAAATTGAAGGAGAAAAACGATATGATCATCTCAATAGATGCAGAGAAAGCTTTCGACAAAATTCAACACCCATTTATGATAAAAACCCTCCAGAAAGTAGGCATACAGGGAACTTTCCTCAACATATTAAAGGCCATATATGACAAACCCACAGCCAACATCGTCCTCAACGGTGAAAAACTGAAACCATTTCCACTAAGCTCAGGAACAAGACAAGGTTGCCCACTCTCACCACTCTTATTCAACATAGTTTTGGAAGTTTTAGCCACAGCAATCAGAGAAGAAAAGGAAATAAAAGGAATCCAAATCGGAAAAGAAGAAGTAAAGCTGTCACTGTTTGCAGATGACATGATACTATACACAGAGAATCCTAAAGATGCTACCAGAAAACTACTAGAGCTAATCAATGAATTTGGTAAAATAGTAGGATACAAAGTTAATGCACAGAAATCTCTGGCCTTTCTATACACTAATGATGAAAAATCGGAAAGTGAAATCAAGAAACCACTCCCATTTACCATTGCAACAAAAATAATAAAATACCTAGGAATAAACCTACCTAAGGAGACAAAAGACCTGTATGCAGAAAATTATAAGACACTCATGAAAGAAATTAAAGATGATACAAATAGATGGAGAGATATACAATGTTCTTGGATTGGAAGAATCAACATTGTGAAAAGGACTCTACCACCCAAAGCAATCTACAGATTCAATGCAATTCCTATCAAACTACCACTGGCATTTTTCACAGAACTAGAACAAAACATTTCACAATTTGTATGGAAAGACGAAAGACGCCGAATAGCCAAAGCAATGTTGAGAACGAAAAACGGAGCTGGAGGAATCAGGCTCCCTGACTTCAGACTATACTAAAAGCTACAGTAATCAAGACAGAATGGTACAGGCACAAAAACAGAAAGATAGATCAATGGAACAGGATAGAAAGCCCAGAGATAAACCCATGCACATATGGTCACCATATCTTTGATAAAGGAGGCAGGAATGTACAGTGGAGAAAGGACAGCCTCTTCAATAAGTGGTGCTGGGCAAACTGGACAGGGACACGTAAAAGTATGAGATTAGATCACTCCCTAACACCATACACAAAAATAAGCTCAAAATGGATTAAAGACCTAAATGTAAGGCCAGACACTATTAAACTCTTAGAGGAAAACATAGGCAGAACACTCTATGACATAAATCACAGCAAGATCCTTTCTGATCCACCTCCTAGAGAAATGGAAATAAAAACAAAAATAAACAAATGGGACCTAATGAAACTTCAAAGCTTTTGCACAGCAAAGGAAACCATAAACAAGGCCAAAAGACAACCCTCAGAATGGGAGAAAATATTTGCAAATGAAGCAACTGACAAAGGATTAATCTCCAAAATGTATAAGCAGCTCATGCAGCTCAATGACAAAAAAATAAACAACCCAATCCAAAAATGGGCAGACGACCTAAATAGACATTTCTCCAAAGAAGATATACAGACTGCCAACAAACACATGAAAGAATGCTCAACATCATTAATCATTAGAGAAATGCAAATCAAAACTACAATGAGATATCATCTCACACCAGTCAGAATGGCCAGCATCAAAAAATCTAGAAACAATAAATGCTGGAGAGGGTGTGGAGAAAAGGGAACACTCATACACTGCTGGTGGGAATGTGAATTGGTACAGCGACTATGGAGAACAGTATGGAGGTTCCTTAAAAAACTACAAATAGAACTACCCTATGACCCAGCAATTCCACTACTGGGCATATACCCTGAAAAAACCATAATTCAGAAAGAGTCATGTACCAAAATGTTCATTGCAGCTCTATTTACAATAGCCCAGAGATGGAAACAACCTAAGTGTCCATCATCGGATGAATGGATAAAGAATATGTGGCACATATATACAATGGAATATTACTCAGCCATAAAAAGAAATGAAATTGAGCTATTTGTAATGAGGTGGCTAGACCTAGAGTGTGTCATACAGAGTGAAGTAAGTCAGAAAGAGAAAGACAAATACCATATGCTAACACGTATATATGGAATTTAAGAAAAAAAAAGTCATGAAAAACCTAAGGGTAAAACAGGAATAAAGACACAGACCTACTAGAGAATGGACTTGAGGATATGGGGAGGGAGAAGGGTAAGCTGTGACAAAGCGAGAGAGAAGCATGGACATATATACACTACCAAATGTAAGGTAGATAGCTAGTGGGAAGCAGCCGCATAGCACAGGGAGATCAGCTCGGTGCTTTGTGCCCGCCTGGAGGGGTGGGATAGAGAGGGTGGGAGGGAGGGAGACGCAAGAGGGAAGGTATATGGGAACAGATGTATATGTATAACTGATTCACTTTGTTATAAAGCAGAAACTAACACGCCATTGTGAAGCAATTATACTCCAATAAAGTTGTAAAAGATGGTTATTTCTCTTTCATGAATTTGCATTTTAAGAGGTGCTCTAGGTAATTCTGGTGCTGATCCATGGAATATACTTTGAGAAGCACTGGTCCTATCTTTGGTAAGAACTGTCCTAGGTTCTATGGATACAGTAACAAAGATGATCTGGGTCATACTCTGGAGGTGTTCACAGTCTATTTGCTAGAACAGATACTTAAATAACTATGACAAGACCTGATAAGTGCTATAGTAGAGTCATGAATAGAATTCTCTGAGGCTGATACTGCCTAAGGGAGTCAGGAAAAGATTCACAGAATATTGGGCTATAGTGAGATAGCATTACAGGGTGTATGTACAGTGGGGGAGAGAGGGAGAGGAAACAAAGTAACAATTTTAATAATTCAGGCTACCAGGAAGACTCAGTGAGTCCCAGATTTGGGTGATCGTGAGAAGACAGACATGCATTTGTTATTCCCTCATGGGATCTGAGTTACCCACTTCTCACAGCTTTCACATTTTATTGTATTGCTCTGAATGTGATTCTAGTGTTTAATGATATTTTTCATATACATATTTATGTACAAGGTTATATAAACAAAACCTTGTATAATATACTTTGGGATGGTTTAGTACATTTTCAAGTGTAGTTTTTACTATATGTAGTTAAACCTTATATTGCTGCCCTTAAACTGAATCCCACATCCCTATGCCTACTCTATCCTGGCACCTTAAACAACTATTCTAGAAGAGGAGTGGCAGTTATCCAGATGGAAAAGTAGGAAGAGCGATTCCAGGCAGAGGGACCAAACTGTCAGATCATGGAGCTACTAAAGAACATGACACATTTGGTAAACAGCCAATCAGAAGTTCGGCAGGGCTCTTCAGCAGGAAGTAGCAGATGTGATCAGGCAGGTCAGGTGGGGACAGATTATTAAAGACAAAGCTAAGAATTTGGCCGTTAAATGGAACAAAACTGGAAACCACTGAAGGAGCTTAAATAAGTGAATGACAAGATTGGATATGTGCTCTAGAGAGACCATTTATTGGCCAGGTGGTGATTACTCTAAAGCAGCAGAGACAGGGTCTCTCAGAGGTCCAGGGAGCTTCAGTCCAGTTCCATTTTACTGAGGCTCTTGGTATAATAAAGACAACAGATATGACAGAAGTCACCAAAAGTGTCTACTATTCTAAATGATTATGTTGAACAAATTAACACTTTTAACACACACACACACACACTGGATTGCAATTCTATTATCTCATTTGGAGATGTTGTAAATCTAAGTTGGAAACCTAGGCCACAACCTGGTTTTATTTCCAGACTCCACTACTTTTGAAAACTTTGAACAAGCAATTTCCTCTCTCTGACTTGGTTTTTTGACTATGGGAATACTAACTACTTTGTAAGGACTGGCTGAAAGAATATGTGTACAGGGTCTGGCATACTTGGGAGCTCAGCAAGTGTTCGTTAATATTTCTTCACAGTCTTTAAATATAACGAGCCTGTACCCATGTGCATTCATACAGGTGCCCCCATGTACATAAACACGTGCACTCAGATTCTGATATGCTGCCCTGGGGCCAAGGTTGGAAGAGGGATAGGTCCATCAGACCCTCCAGTGCCTCTCCCTGCTTCTATGTTGAGCCCCCTTCACTGAAGAGAGAGTATAGCCTCTATCTCAGGTACTTACTCAGTAGAGCCCCCTGCCTGCACATTCACCTCTGTGGCTGAGTTATGTCATCACCCTATTCCTTCTCCCAAGAGTGTTTATGTAGCAATCTTAGCTCTGATTGTTGAATTTAAAAATGCCCTTTTTCATGTTAAAAGGATTTCAGGTATGCATTAGTCTTTACCAGAAACCCCTCAGAAGTCAGGGGGACTTTCTCACTTCTCCTGACATTACACCTAGGAGGGCTCTTATCCTCAAGTGCTTTTGGGGTACTTGCCCTTTTCCCCTGCTCAAAGATCAACACTCCCTTTGGGCTCAGTGTTTTTTTCTGGGGCATAGAGACCCATAACTCACAGTAACAATTCCCTAGCTGAACAACAGTAATAACTCACAGTGCTGCAACAGGCTTCCTGGGTTCCTGTTAACTTTTCAGAGTCAAGTCACTGAGTGCATAAGACTTGGCACTCAGAAGCTCCGCATCACAGTCAGGGTGATTTCAGAACACAGCATCAGCTAAATGGGTCCCTGGGCCTGAGCCAACCTCCCAGGGCTCCAGCTCCAATATTCACCGTTTGCAGGATCTGTCACTTAGAAGTCCTTGGGGATGGTATATTTTAAGAGCTAGTAAAGCACTACTCTGAAAAGAAACTTTGGAAAATTATTCAGTGCACTATGGCAAAAAAAATCTCCATTTATCATCATTACGTGCTGATAATAGATAATACTTGATTGTGCCCTGATTATATCCAAGCCTCCTACCAGTGTACATGGCAGAAGATAGGGATGAAAATATAAACGGCTCCCAGCTCCCATTCACTTCTAATTGTCCATTCTCCCTTTAAAAAGATGCTGCCATCATTTTTTATATCCTGTTCAAACATGAAATGATAGGATTTTGTTGGCTGAAAAAGATTGCATGAGGCCATTTCATCCATCCCCTTACCTTTAAATAAATCTAGACTTAAAATCACCCCACTTAGCTGAGTATCTAATCATTTCTTGCTTCAGGGTTTAACAACTTGTACTACAAATAGTGTTTGCAATATCTCTATCCTAAATCCCTCCAGTTGCAACTTAATCTTCTGTTCTTTAGTCTTCAGTCTTCCCATTGAGTATCTTCCAGTTGCTAACTGGTCATATTCCATCACTGTGGATTTTCTCCCCCATGGTGATTGTTCATTTAAACATCCCTAACAAGCTCTATGCTCCAGCCCTTTAATTTACTCTGATAATCTTCATAAAAGCCTCTCCAAATCATCTTTGTCTCTCATGGATTGAGTGAATATGACCAACAACAACAACAAAAGAAAATTAAGAAAAGGTGAGAAAAGGTGAGTCTAAAGGGCGCTTCTCCCCATTTCTGTTATTAATATCACTGATGTTCAAATGATATTTAGTGCTATTTTTATAGAATACATGTCCACAGTAGAAAACTTAAAAGCAACATAGAAGAATTAAAAATAAGGAAAAATGATCTCCTGTAATCTGACCACCTAGCCCCAAGAGTTAAGATTTCCTTTGTGTGTGTGTTTGTGTGTGTGTTTCCTGAAATTGGGATCATGCTATATTTGTTGCTTTGTGTCTTACTTTGTTAAGGTTGTATTTCATGGGCATTTTCCATATCAGTATCCACTCTTCCAAAATATGACTTTTTAATAGCAGCATAATTCTCCACCTTATAGATGTACCTTGGCTCACTTACTGATTCCTGTACCACTGGGCATTTAAATGGTTTCTAATTTCTCACCATTTATACATAATGCTATATCAATGTCCTTATACATAAATCTCTGACCACATTCCTGATCTTTTTAAAAAGCAGTATTGTGTGTGAGTGTGTCTAAATATATTTGATTTCCTGATACCTATAATCTGTCTTTCAGATGATATCTCTGAATAATTTTCTATCAAATTCATATGTAGACTCTGAATAACAAATGAGTAATCCATGACTTTCAATTCTTAAATAGCTTCCCCACAACTATAGGATAAAGCTCTAATTCTTTTTTTTTTTGCGGTACGCCGGCCTCTCACTGTTGTGGCCTCTCCCGTTGCGGAGCACAGGCTCCGGATGTGCAGGCTCAGCGGCCATGGCTCACGGGCCTAACCGCTCCGCGGCACGTGGGATCTTCCCGGACCGGAGCACGAACCCGTGTTCCCTGCATAGTCAGGCGGACTCTCAACCACTGCGCCACCAGGGAAGCCCAGGCCTCCTGTTTTAAGTGAATTGGCATGATCCCTTCAAGAGCTGTGGATGACCAGGGCCCTTAATCAAGAGCAGATGGACTAGCAGCCAACCATCTGATTAAACTGATACTGGAGCCTCCACATGGAGAACAGATTTTTTTCCTATATGCTTTAAATACCATCTAGCTTTCTAGAATGGCTGAATGCAGTGGAACAGGATTTTAACTATGACTTTAATACAGGCAGTCCCCAGCATACAAATAAAATGTATTCCACAGGTTTAATGGCTTGGAACTCAAAACACATTTTTTCCTATAGAATTAATGTTATACATTAATTCTCAGGTTCTCATCCATCCCATTAAGAAACCTATTAATCCTCCAAGTGTACCTGAATTATAATACTATAGTAGTAGTTGGAACGCTATATTCTTTTTTTTAACATCTTTATTGGAGTATAATTGCTTTACAATGGTGTGTTAGTTTCTGCTTTATAACTAAGTGAATCAGTTATACATATACATATGTTCCCATATCTCTTCCCTCTTGCACCTCCTTCCCTCCCACCCTCCCTATCCCACCCCTCTAGGTGGTCACAAAGCACCTAGCTGATCTCCCTGTGCTATGGGGCTGCTTCCCACTAGCTATCTATTTTACGTTTGGCAGTGTATACATGTCCATGCCACTATCTCACTTTGTCACAGCTTACCCTTCCTCCTCCCTATATCCTCAAGTCCATGCTCTAGTAGGTCTGTGTCTTTATTCCTATCTTACCCCTGGGTTCTTCATGACCTTTTCTTTTTTTTTTCTTAGATTCCATATATATGTGTTAGCATACAGTATTTGTTTTTCTCTTTCTGACTTACTTCACTCTGTATGACAGACTCTAGGTCCATCCACCTCACTACAAATAACTCAATTTCGTTTCTTTTTATGGCTGAGTAATATTCCATTGTATATATGTGCCACATCTTCTTTATCCATTCATCTGTCGATGGACACTTAGGTTGCTTCCATGTCCTGGTTATTGTAAATAGAGCTGCAATGAACATTGTGGTATATGACTCTTTTTTTTTTTTCCCTGTACGCGGGCCTCTCACTGTTGTGGCCTTTCCCATTGCGGAGCACAGGCTACGGACGCGCAGGCCCAGTGGCCATGGCTCACGGGCCCAGCTGCTCCGTGGCATGTGGGATCTTCCTGGACCGGGGCACGAACCCGTGTCCCCTGCACTGGCAGGTGGACTCTCAACCACTGCACCACCAGGGAAGCCCCCATGACTCTTTTTGAATTATGCTTTTCTCAGGGTATAGGCCCAGTAGTGGGATTGCTGGGTCATATGGTAGTTCTATTTGTAGTTTTTTAAGGAACCTCCATACTGTTCTCCATAGTGGCTGTACCAATTCACATTCCCACCAGCAGTGCAAGAGTGTTCCCTTTTCTCCACACCCTCTCCAGCATTTATTGTTTCTAGATTTTTTGATGCTGGCCATTCTGACTGGTGTGAGATGGTATCTCACTGTAGTTCTGATTTGCATTTCTGTAATGATTAATGATGTTGAGCATTCTTTCATGTGTTTGTTGGCAACACTATATTCTTAATCTGTATTAGTTGCTGGGGCCATGTAACATAGAAGTAAAGAGGACAAGAAAGAGGAAGAGAATTCTACATCTCTTGCTCCTCTCTTGGGAATAGTCCTGGCCTGCTTCAGGCAAATTTTGAAACATGCAAAATTGTTTCTGAAAAACACCCACCTTCTTTTTGGCACCTTTCCCAGGCAGGGCTCCAGTGCCTTTTAGGCTTTGTTAAGCCCCCACCTCGACAGCTCCCTAAACTGCTTTAGCATCTCCAGTCCCCTCCATGACTTCCAAATCTCTTATTCTCCCTCACTCTCCATAAAATTACTATTTCCTCACAGAAGTCCAAAATTTAGCTCATCCAGCACTGTGCCAAACTTGTTTTGCTACCTGACCTTCTGAGCTCTGTCAATAGCAATACAATTCCTATTCAGCTAAGTTCAAAAGCATAGAGTCCTCTTTGACACCTTTTTTCCTCATCAGTCAAACATCTTGTTGATTTCACTTCTGGAAGGTCTTTGGTTATCACCATCTTTGTTTGAGATCTCATCAGTGTAGTTGACAGTTGTAGTTTTGGAATCAGTTTATGTGATCTCTCACTTGAACTGTACAGAGGCAGCCTCCTGACTGCTTTCATTACCTACCTCCTCCCTCTTCCCTTTTCTGATGGATGGACCTTCCTAAAGCATAGCTTTAATCACCTCCTCTATCCTTCCGCCCAAATCTACCAATGGTTCTCCTAACTCCTAATAGCTACTTACTACATTTAGTTTTCACAACTAAGATGAGGTAGATATCCTTATCCCAATTTTGAAAATTAGGAAAAATAATTTACTGAAAGCCACCAGCCTGATCAGTGATGCAGCCAAGATTTGAACTCAGGTTTGTGTCCAAAGACCATGGTCTTTTCACTCCACACCACATCCTAGCATAGCCCAACTACCTTATGTTGGCAATCATGGTCTTCCATGATCTGGCTCCATTTTATTTCTCATCCTCTCTCACACCACTTCTCTTTCTATCCACTCTATTCCCAGCTAACCAGACTACTTGCTTTTTCCCAAACCTGCCCTGGATTCTACTACCTTTGTCTATGCTGGGTGGTGAGTCTTTTCCTTGTAAAGGCCCAACTCAACTGCTACTTCCTCAACAAAGCCTTCCCTTCTACTACCCGCTTCACCTACAAACACACTCGAACACTAGCCAAAAGTTCTCTCCATTTTCTGAGTTACCACAACACTAATTGTAGCCTGTATTGTAGTTATTTGAGTGGGGGTTATCATCCCAACTACTACTTTAAATCCTTGAGGACAGGTACCCAAACTTCCTATCCTCAGTCCTAGTAAGTGGAGGTGTCCATAGTAGGGATTCAGTTAATGTTTAAGGAATGAATTATTAGTAGAAATGAAGATTGCAAGGTAAAACAAAGCTGAATGTTATGATGATGAGTTTCTATTTGATGAGAAAGCCCCCAGAGGATTTTGATCAGAGGAAGGCCATAACGAAAGTTGTCTTTTTTGAGTAACCAATGAAGATTCAAAGCATAGGTTAGAGGAGAACTGTGCTGAATTAAAGGCTCAGCTCTGTTATGCATTAACTCTGTGATTTTGGACAAGTCACTTCCTTAATAACAGCTTTATTAAGGTATAATTTATATACCACAAAAATCACCCTTTTAAAGTGTAAAATTCAGTGTTTTAAAATATATTCTCAGTGTCATGCAACCGTCACCACTATCTAATTTCAGAGTATTTTCATTACCCTGAAAAGAAACTCCATACTCATTAGCAGTTACTCCCCCTTTTCCCACAAACCTGCCAGCCCTTGGGAACCACAAATCTACTTTTTGTGTCTGTGAGTTTGCCTGTTCTGGACATTTCATATAAATGGAATCATATAATACACATTCCTTTGGGACTGGCTTCTTTCACTTAGCATAGTGTTTTCAAGGTTTGTCCATGTTGTAGCATCTATCTGTATTTCATACTTTTTTATTGCTGAATAATATTCCATTGAATGAAGTGGGTATACGCATCTTGTTTACCCATTCATCAGTGGATGGACATTTGGATTTTTCCCATTTTTTGACTAGTATGAATAATGCTGCTATGAACATTCATGTACAATTATTTTTGTGATCATATGTTTTCAAATCTCCTGAAAAAAAAAAGGAATGGAATTGTTGGGTCATATGTTTACCTTTTTGAGGAACTGATGGACTGCTTTACAGTTCCCACCAGCAATGTGTAACGGTTCAAATTTCTCCAAGCCCTCACCAATACTTGTTATTTTCTATTTTTGTTTTTGTTTTTTAATTATAGTTACTCTAGTCGGTGTGAAATGGTATCCTGTGGCTTTGGTTTGCATTTCCCTAATGACTAATATTGTTGAGCACCTTTTCATGTGCTTATTGACTACCTGTATAACTTCTTTGGTCAAATGTCTATTCAGATTCTTTTCCCATTTAAAAATTAGATGATTTGTGTTTTTATTGTTAAATTGTAATTATTCTTTATATATTCTGGATACAAGTCCCATATCAGTTATATGATTTGCAAATATTCTCTCCCATCCTGTGGGTTGTCTTTTCACTTTCTTCATGGGGTCCTTTGAAGAACAAATGTCTTTTAATTTTAGTGACATCCAACTTAGCTATTTTTTCTTTGGTTTCTTGTGCTTTTGGTGTCATATCTAAAAGTTTTCTAATCCAAGGTTACGAAGGTTAGCATCTCTGTTTTCTTCTAAGAGTTTTATAGTTTTAGCCCTTACATTTAGGTCTGTGAACAATTCTGAGTTAATTTTTATATGGTGAGATGTAGGGCTCCAACTTTGTAGTTAGTTTTGAAATAAGAAGTGTGAGTCCTCCAACTTTGTTCTTCTCTTTCAAAACTATTTTGGCTATTCTGGTTTCCTTGCATTTCCTTAAGAATTTTATGATCAGCTTCTTAACTTCTACAAAAAAGAAAAAAAGAAAGGCAGCTAGGATTTTGATAGGGTTTATGTTAAATCTGTAGATCAATTTGGGGAGTATTGCCATCTCGACCATATTAAGTTTTCTAATCCATGGATGTGGGATGCTGGGGCAGGTCATTTAACCTCCCTGAGCTTCATCTGCCTTATGTCTCAAATGGGAGTTATAATAGCCATTCTATCTATCTCACAGGGTTGTAGTGAAGATTGCATGAGAAAATTCTTCTTAAAGGGATTATTTATGACAGTATTATAGGAATCACTATGGCCTCTTGACGTGATAACTGTGAGGAACACTAAAAACATCAGTTTATGTTCATCATAAAACCAGTTTGATTACTTTACAGCCACATTTTCTTTTTCTAAAGTGCATATTATGTGGCTGGTGTCATAGTAGGCTCCATGGTGCAGTATTAAAAAGTGCAGGCTCGGGCTTCCCTGGTGGCGCAGTGGTTGAGAGTCCACCTGCCGATTCAGGGGACACGAGTTCATGCCCCGGTCTGGGAAGATCCCACATGCCACGGAGCGGCTGGGCCTGTGAGCCATGGCTGCTGAGCCTGCACGTCCAGAGCCTGTGCTCCGCAACGGGAGAGGCCACAACAGTGAGAGGCCCGCGTACCACAAAAAAAAAAAAAAAAAAGTGCAGGCTCTAGAGCCAGACTATCTGTTTTCAGTTCCCAGCTCTACCACCCCATTTGACCTTAGGTAAATTACTTGCCTCTCAGTCATTCAGTTTTCTCGTTTTTAAAATGAGGATAATAATAGTACCTAGCTCATAGCGTTCTTGTAAAGACTGAATAAATTAATTCATATAAAATGCTTGGAAATGCGCCTGACACAGAGCATTCAATAAATGTCAACCGTCATTACAGCATCACATAGAAGTACTTTAGGGCCCTACATCCAGTGGCATTTATAATCAAATACATATGACATTGCCTTCAGACCCTTGGTTTGCCTGATTTGAGTAAGTCAAGCATTTACTTGGAGCAGGAGTGAGTATCCTCTATGAACCAGACTTGAAGGGAAATTCTCACATAATAATATGGAGTGGATATATGAATAAATCATTGCTTTTAAAATTGACATTGTGAAAAGTAAGGCCCTTCTTAGTTAAACAGAAAACATGTAGATCGCTTGGGATAATGGTTTCGTGGGAAACCAGTGCAGTGACACTGCATCATTTTTTTCCCCTTAGGAGTCTATTTCTCTCTGCTCCTAGGTTTAGGTTATTATTGAGGGAAACAACTAGGGGAAAGAGGCAGAGCTGTATATGCACATCCATGCTGTGCCTGTCTCCAGTCCTCTCAGACATAGTCTGATTCCTGATGGCATCTGGTTCTAGGGAGATTGCTTTGGGTTGATTGCTAGTAAAGCACTGCCTGCTGCCAGTTTTCTAGAAGTTAGAGCTCAGGGAAGTCATTACTGAAACTGCTGCAGTTAGGAGCAGACTGGGAATCAGGGCATCCAACCTCATAATGACAGCCTGAAAAAGAAACAGAGCAATTTCTCTTGGAACCAAAGGATCAGGAGCCTTGTAGGAGCCCTCAACAGGCCATCCTAGTTCATTCCCTAGCCCCTAGGAAGACCTCTACGGAAACCATTTAGGAAAAACTGCTGTGTAGTCCCCACCCCTGCACTCTCTGCTATGTAGTCCATTTCTTAACTCGGGGGATGTGGACTTTAGGACACTTGAGCATTTAAATGGAGTTTAAGGGATAAAGCCCTAAATGGGAAATCTTCCCTCTTCAAATCGCTCATTCCCCAGCATGGAAAACCTAAGAAACAAAA
The DNA here is from genome assembly GCF_964165515.1 of Mesoplodon bidens. Classification (NCBI taxonomy): domain Eukaryota; kingdom Metazoa; phylum Chordata; class Mammalia; order Artiodactyla; family Ziphiidae; genus Mesoplodon; species Mesoplodon bidens. The sequence continues at coordinate 44,076,210 of NC_138163.1, read as the reverse complement.
GGGCATGGGAGAGGGCTTCCCTGGTGGCGCAGTGGTTAGGAATCCACCTGCCAATGCAGGGGACACGGGTTTGAGCCCTGGTCCGGGAGATCCCACATGCTGCAGAGCAACTAAGCCCGTACGCCACAACTACTGAGCGCAAGTGCCACAACTACTGAAGCCCCCGTGCCTAGAGCCCATGCTCCGCAACAAGAGAAGCCACCACAATGAGAAGCCCACGCACCGCAACCAAGAGTAGCCCCTGCTCACTGCAACTAGAGAAAAGCCTGCACACAGCAACGAAGACCAAACGCAGCCAAAAATAAATAAACAAATAAATTAAAAAAAAAAGGCCACGGGAGAAAAAGCCAAACAGCAACAGATCCCTTGTGTCAGCAAAGTGTTGCTAAGCAGAGTAACCTGGGTATTGGATGTAGGCACAGCCATGTGGAAACAGAAGAGTGGGTAAAAGTCAAAGGCAATGAAAGCTAGCAGAAGCCTTGTAGTCCAAACTTAGAGGAAGGCTCTGATGCTTTTATGAATATTTGAGACATTCTGATGAAAATGATTTCATCTGTTTGCTGTTGACAATAATTAAAAATAATTTATGGAGCCAAAGGCTAGTAAGTACTGGTAAGAGTTTAATGTGAACCTGAAAAGAAGTGTATTCGTTTCTTTTGAAACCTAGGATTGTACACTCAACCCCCTTGTTCTCCTCTCCCAAACTCTCTTCTCTGGTTGGCCACTGTTTCATTCCTCTCCACCAAAAAGTTCTTCCATCCCCCATGTTTACAAACTAGGCTCCCATTCTCCCTGCTTATCATTAAAATTCCTGGTCTTTATAGTGAAGATCCAACACTGGTGTAAAGCAACCTGATTGCATTAATTCAAGCTAAGGTAGGGATGACTGAAAGCTCTTGAATGATCTCAGGACTCTGCATTTTAAAAGAAGAACAGATTCATTTAAATTAATTTCTGATCCAGGAAAAATTTAAAACTAAGTGATGTGATGAATTTTTTTGGAAGGAAGGTTTGGGAAATGAGGGGAGCTTCTTGGTGCCCTTCAGATCATACACTACTTTGCCCTTACTGCTTTGGCTACACACTAAATGTAAAGTCATCCATGACAGGGAATATTGTCACAGCTTCAAAAGCCCACCCACTCAGAAGCATAAGGCCTTGGGACTTCCCTGGTGGTGCAGTGGTTAAGAGTCCACCTGCCAGTGCAGGGGACACAGGTTTGAGCCGTGGTCCGTGAAGATCGCACATGCCATGGAGCAACTAAGCCCATGTGCCACAACTACTGAGCCTGTGCTCTAGAGCCCGCAAGCCACAACTACTGAGTCCACATGCCGCAACTACTGAAGCCAGCGCACCTAGAAACCGTGCTCCACAACAAGAGAAGCCACTGCAATGAGAACCCCTCACACTGCAACGAAGAGTAGCCCCCACTCACCGCAACTAGAGATAGTCTGCACACAGCAATGAAGACCCAACGCAGCCAAAAATAAATAAATAAATAAATTAATTTTAAAAAAAGGAAGCATAAGGCCTTGAAGCATTAGATTTTAAATGAAAGTGAGAATCAGAGCTTTGGAAGTTGTCTATTGAGCCTTTGTAAAACTTCCCAGTTGATACCTCCTCTGAGGAAGCCTCTTCTCTCTGTGTTACACCTACAGAACAGTCTGACCAAGACTAATGATTGCTCTGTCTTGGTGTTTCTTTGCCAAGAGGACAGTAGGTAAGAGATTAATGAGAAGATAAGCATTAAGATGGAGTTTAAAATTTGGGATGCTCTAAACAAATTAATGGAGAAAGAGAGACAGCCCCTTGATATAGGTCAGCCTCAGCCAACTGAGTAGACAGTGTCTTTCTTGCCCTGTCAGTTTCACAGTTGGTGAAATTCAGCATTGGGTCCACACACACAGTTGTGAGATGGACATGCCTTGATCCACAAGCAAACCCCCTGCAGACAACAGATTCTGCAGTGACAGATTCTGCAGTGAAGTTCCACCTGGCTGGCGTGTAACTGATTTGCAGGTGCATGGCTCTGCTGGAGCTTTTGGAAACACACTCCTTATTCTAAGTTTTTTCCCTTAGGGTTTCCATCCCATCATCCTTGGCACCATTCTCCTCCCTCCCCTCCACAAAGACACACTATGCAGTTTGCAGGGGTGGTAACTATACCTACTGTTAAATATCACCATCACTCTGAATGACAGAGCAGCCAAACAAGACCCAAGAGAAAGGGAAAGTTAATGAGATGAAAGATTGCAAAACTTCCAAAGCAGGCTGCCTGAAAACGTTGAAAAGGTCTTTAATGCTGATGGATTTAGCTGTTTAATATCTTTAACAAGAGCAGTTATGTCTATTGTTGATTAATAATTGCTATTTTTATCTCTTCATTGACACCTATCCTGTTCTTTAACCTGCCCAGAATACCTACCCAAGTGGTTCTCAATCATGATTGTGAATCAGAGTTACTAAAGGGATGTTTTTCTAAAATCTAGATGGCCCAGTCCCACCCCAGAGCTACTGAATAAGAGTCTCTGGAAATGTGGCATAAGTATTCACATTTAAAAAAAAAGGTTTCCAGGTGCTTTTTGAGGCATAGCCAAGGTTGCAGACCACTGTTTTAGCCTCATCTGGACTAATTCTATCTTTACAACTCTGTTGAGGTTTGTATTATACCCCCATTTTATAGATTAGGAAACTGAAGCTCATAAAAGTACAGTGATTGGCCAAGCTCACACAGCTAGAGATGTGTGGAGCTAAGATTCAAAGCCAGGCCCATGACTCCAAAGGACATGCTCTTCACTTCATGACATTAATGAGCTATGCATAATTTTTCTCAGGACTCTGATATAGACTTCTTGTAAACTAGATGTCTTGACCTTATTTACAGTAGCTAGTTGTTCCACAGAACTCTTTCTCCAAGCAAACTTTGGTTCAGAATTCCAATATATAAAACAAATATCAGTAGAACCCAGTAGAGCAAGAAAAAAAAAAAAAGAAACATCTCGGGCTTCCCTGGTGGCGTAGTGGTTGAGAGTCCGCCTGCCGATGCAGAGGACACGGGTTCGTGCCCCGGTCTGGGAGGATCCCACATGCCGCAGAGTGGCTGGGCCCGTGAGCCATGGCCACTGAGCCTGCGCGTCCGGAGCCTGTGCTCCGCAACGGGAGAGGCCATAGCAGTGAGAGGCCCACATACCACACACAAAAAAAGAAACATCTCCTCCATATCTTTGGACCTTGAAGCAGCTGCATAGCACAATTTGAAAAACACAGTTCTAGTCAACTCCCAGAATCTACTGATGAGGAAATTAAGGTCCAGGGAAGTAAATCAACTTGCCCAAAGTCACATAGCATGTGGTAAATCAAGATCTAAAATTCAAGTTTCCTAATTTGAAGTTTAATGCTCTAACACACTTGACATGATAAAGATGGAAAAGAGCACCAAATCCAGAAAGTTCTAGAGAAAACCCCAGGTACAGGAGAGAGTAAAAATATTTACAGTTAATATATCTCGAGTACTTACTATATGCCAAGAAATCTTACTGCTTTACTTATGGGTATACTCTGACTGTTTCAGAGTACCTTCACCTGAATTAAATCTGCTTCATTTACATGTCTCTGAGTGTCTTTTGAACTAAGATCTCACATGCCATGTGGTAAGGCCAAAAAAAATTTTTTTAAATAAATAGTACACAATACAATGGTTTTTAGTATATTCATAGAGTTCTACAACCATCCTCACAATTTTATTTTTATTTATTTATTATTTTTTTACAACTTTATTAGAGTATAATTGCTTCACAATGGTGTGTTAGTTTCTGCTTTATAACAAAGTGAATCAGTTATACATATACATCTGTTTGCATATCCCTTCCCTCTTGCATCTCCCTCCCTCCCACCCTCCCTATCCCACCCCTCCAGGTGGTCACAAAGCACCGAGCTGATCTCCCTGTGCTATGCGGCTGCTTCCCACTAGCTATCTACCTTACGTTTGGTAGTGTATATATGTCCATGCCTCTCTCTCGCTGTGTCACAGCTTACCCTTCCCCCTCCCCATATCCTCAGGTCCATTCTCAAGGACGTCTGTGTCTTTATTCCTGTCTTACCCCTAGGTTCTTCATGACATTTTTTTTGCTTAGATTCCATATATATGTGTTAGCATACGGTATTTGTCTTTCTCTTTCTGACCCACTTCACTCTGTATGACAGATTCTAGGTCCATCCACCTCACTACAAATAACTCAATTTCATTTCTTTTTTATGGCTGAGTAATATTCCATTGTATGTATGTGCCACATCTTCTTTATCCATTCATCGGATGATGGACACAGTAATCATTAGAGAAATGCAAATCAAAACTACAATGAGATATCATCTCACACTAGTCAGAATGGCCATCATCAAAAAATCTAGAAACAATGAATGCTGGAGAGGTTGTGGAGAAAAGGGAACACTCTTGCACTGCTGGTGGGAATGTGAATTGGTACAGCCACTATGGAGAACAGTATGGAGGTTCCTTATAAAACTACAAATAGAACTACCATATGACCCAGCAATCCCACTACTGGGCATATACCCTGAGAAAACCATAATTCAAAAAGAGTTATGTACCAAAATGTTCATTGAAGCTCTATTTACAATAGCCAGGAGATGGAAACAACCTAAGTGCCATCATCGGATGAATGGATAAAGATGTGGCACATAAATACAATGGAATATTACTCAGCCATGAAAAATAAACTTTTGGGAAGTCTGAGGTCTTCTGCCAGCATTCAGTAGGTGTTCTGTAGGAGTTGTTCCATGTATAGATACAATTTAATTTTAGAATGTTTTCATCACCCCGAAAAGAATCCCCATACCCATTAGCAGTCACTCCCCATTCTCCCCTCCCCAAAGACCTGGCTACCACTAATCTACTTACTGTGTTTATGAATTTGCCCATTCTGGACATTTCATATAAATGGTATCATATAATATGTGGTCTTTTATGACTGACTTCTTAGCATACTTTTTTCAATGCTCATCCATGTTGTAGCATGAATTAGTGCTTCATTCTTTTTTATGACTGAATAGTATGCCATTGTATGGATATACCACATTTTGTTTATCCATTCATCAGTTGATTGACTCCTTATTGTCTCTTGTTTGAATCACTGAAATAGCATTCTGACTGATGTTCTTACCTCCATCTTTCTCTTCACTCTTCCCAGTGCCATTAGAAATATTTTGTAAAAGTGCCTATTTGCCATCACTACATCAGTGGTTCCCCATTCTAAGTAGGGAATCACAAATTTAACCTCCACTAGTGGCAAGACAGGTCATGCAGAAGTGTGAAACTGTAAAATATCAAGACAATTTTGAGTGGCGGGTTCAGTAGTCAGTTGAAGGGTGCAAGCCCTGCTTAGAGACATTCAATGGCTTCTATGTATCAGGCAGTTAAGTATCCTGATTGTGATTTGTTTCTATGATCTAGTAGTATAAAATTTCTCCAGAACTGGCCAAATCAAGGGACTTAAGATTTGATGCCAAAAGCTACGATTTGCTACAAAGGATAAGTTTTTATACAAGGTGAATTGCATTAGACACAGCCAAAAGGTTTGGTTATTTTGGTAGCAAGCTAGAAATACTGCTCCTAGGCCTTTCTGCAACAGCATTCATCCAATCAACCAGTTTGGATTGATCACCTACTATGTTAGAGGCACTGCATGAATAATTGCAGCTACCACAATGAAAAAGGTATTCATGTCTCACGGAGGAGGCAAACATATATACTAATAAATACATTACAGCGTGTTGAGTGATATAACCAAAGTATGAACAAAGTGATTTGGTGAAGAGGTTTGCAAACTGCTCACCACCAGTTTTTGTGAATAAAGTTTTATTGGCACATAGTCACACCCTTTCATTTACTTATTGTTTATGAATAGTTTTGTGCTATAATGGCAGATTTGCTGCAATAGAGACCATGATCTGCAAAGCCAAAACTATTTCCTACCTGGCCCTTTACAGAAAAAGTTTGCCAGTTCCTGCCTTACAGAAGCAAAGTCTTTTTGGGTAACCTGAAAAAGCATCAAAGATGTCATTTAAGCTGGAATTTTTAGAATCAGTCTTACATATTCAGGTGGACAAGAGAGGAAAGGAGATTATAGTCAGAAAGATCACAGGCAGAAGTTGAGCAGAGATATAAAAAAGCAAGGCCCTTACTAAAATCCACTGAATTATACATTTCAAATGGGTGAATTATATATATAGTGTATGAATTATATGTGAGTAAAGTTATTTTTTTAAAGTTACCTTCTTGCGAACTGGTCCAGTGTGTCTATGCTGTACGTTACAAGTTGTTTAACCTCTCCAGTTCCCACCCATAAATGCCAGTTGAGTCCTCCATGCTCTGACAACCAAAATCAATACAACATATTTCCAAATACCCCCTAGGAAGGTGGTAACAGGCTCACTGAGAGCCACTAATAGTCCAATGTGGCTTGAGTACAGGGTATATGGAAGCAGCAGCAGGAAGTGACAGGCTAGGAAGTTTAAATGTTATCCAGCAGTCAGGCCTCCTCCACATCTATAGTTCATGGACTAAGATCTTTGCAATTGGGAAGAGCTGCTCTCCCCTTTAAAGGAGGTCTTTCTGCAATATCCCAAGGTCAGTCTAAGGCGGAAAGCCCAGAAAAAGTAGATGTCTTTCGTAATTCCATCCCTCGCAATTCCCCATCCAGCTGAATGCTGACCATCCTACCAAGATGTGGTCAATTGAAGTGAACAAATCTGCTGCAATCATATAGACACAGCTGAAATATGCAGCTCCATATTGAACAAACTGCGCCATTAAGCACACATTACCAGCTGAGAACCTGCCCTTTTCAAATGCTATTGGCATGCTGATAAGACATTTTAAATACTCAATAAATAAAAAGCACCTTAAGAATGGTATGAATGTACTTATATGTTCCAAAGCCCCACAAAGTGAGCAAGATATATTTTCATCATTGCTCTTAATCCTTGCAACTCCTTCCTTTTCCTTATTCAACAGGAATTTGAGAGAAGGCACGAAGCGGCATTCTCAGAAGGGAGTGGGCTAAGAGTATTCAAATAATAACATTTCAACATGCTAAGGGTATTGGGAGGTAGAAATAAAGATCTCTCTTCTCCCCAGCTCTCAAGGTCAGCCAATTCTAAGCAGCAGTAATGTTTCCTGGGCCTTGATGAGAAAGGAATATGGGGATTTTGAACAAAATGACAGCCACACTGTTACATTGGTTGGGTCGTGTATCTGAGAGCACTCAAGGACAAAGTTCCTTTCCCCAGCATATTGGAGAGGGAGGGTTAGTGAGGTTTCTAGCTGCTTCAGTTTTCAAGACCCTTTCCTGAATATGTTGCAGATTAGACTCCAATCAGCCTAACTTCTCTTTGTGCCTCCATCTCATTCACAAATTCAAACAACATTTTATGGGGTCCAGTTTACTTAAAATTGTTGTAGTTATTGCTTCATTGATTGCAAACCAGGAACCACCCACTTCTCTTAAATACAGACAGCTGGGCCATCTGTTCCCTATGAATCATGTAAACAGAGAAGACTTGGGAGAAGGATTTAAACACTTTCCAACCTGGTTCTGCCTTATTTCAAAAATGCAATGAACTGTCCAGACTTAACAGATGCAATGCTTAATATCTGCCCTGCCAACTTGATCATCTTGTATAACATAGGAAGTTCTGGTTAGAACATGAGTTCAAAGCCTCCAACCTAGTCACATTTGTCCTCTTCATTGAATTAAGGTATTTTTTATTATATAGGAAATATATAAACATGAAATAAAAATTCAAGCAGTTCAGAATGGTACAAAATAAAAAGTAAAATGTTCCCTGCCTGCCCCTTGCTCCAAGACACATTCCTTCAGACCTGTGACTTTTGGTCTGAAAAGTTTGGGACTTTTGAGGTTAATTCCATAAATCTAGTTCTTGGTTTCTTAACTATAATCTGTATCTTTTGAGGCTACCCACGAGGAAAGATGATGAATTTGGCTCCTTTGTCTTCTCTCAAGACAAGATGCAGCCGAGACCCTAATTCATTAATTCTACCTCCCCTTCTCTCTCCCTTGACATTGTTGTTATAGTCTTTAGTTTTAGCTTTTTCATAAGTGAACTTTAAAATTCAAATAATATACTTAAGCCTTGATTTCTTAATCCGTCCACTTGGTTTTTATTTTATAATTATACTTTAATGCAGTCAAACTTAATATTTTCCTTTTCGTGGTGTAAACCTTTTGTCCTGTTGAAGAAATCCTTCCCTGCTACAACGTCACAAAAACATTCTCCTGTATTTTATTCTAAAGTTTTGTCTTTTGTAAGCCCCTAAACCATCTAGAATTGATTGTTGTATATAGTGTGAAGTAGGGATCCAATTTCATTTTTTCCATATGGGTAATTATTTATTTCAGCACTATTTATTAAATAGTCCAAGCTTGCCCCACTGTTCTGTAATGCTATTGTACTTCTGTTATACATCAGGTATTCTATAACACTTTGAATATAAGTGTTAGTCTGTGTCTGAGATCTCTAGTCTATCCCACTGGTCCATTTCCTTAAAATGAATTGCATGGCTTGGAGTCCATGCCTTGGAGTTGCATGCCTTAGTTTCCTCAGCTTTAACTTAGGATAGCAATATTTTGCCTTAACTACCTCAGAAAGTTGTTGGGAAATCAAATGGAATAATGCATGTAAAGATGCTTTGACAAATGTAAATTATGGAATCAAAACATACTAGCATCACTTAGTTAAACCCTTCATATTTATTGAAGCGCAAACTGGTGTTTAGAACAGACAAACGGTGTACGCATATAGAAGGTATCATTATTATGCTCCTACAGTATGCTTCCTAATGCCTCAGCACACAGCAAAGGGCATTGTATCTAATCCTACTAAAATATCAAATCAAGGACTTGATCTACTAGGAGTGTCTGTTGGACACTCTTCATGTTTTCCCAAAAATGTGATGTAATACCTGAAGTTTGACATATTACTTCCGTAGGAGCCTGCACCTTATGGCCAATTTCAAGGTTGAATGGTGCAAATGCATTTTGCATAGGCCACCTCTGATTCAGCAGCAGAGATTGGTATATATCACAGCCACTTAACAAATGGCATCTATCCAGTTGGTACCTGTCACACTGCTATTATGTGTTAAAATATAAGGCACAGTTAGGCAATTTATATCTATGCTTTATGTAAAACAAGAACATCTATTTATAGAAACTGGCCCATCTGCAAATTGGCAAACACACCTGAACAAGAAAACAAAAGTTTGATTTCAACATTAAATGGCAATGAATATAATTAAAAACTTTCATTTTCATTGAGTTAGAAAAAATGTGTCATAAAGGCTGCACTTGGGCAGATAGTCTACAAACAGGGAATGATTTTAGGATATGATAAATTTGGGTTATAAAGGCATTGTTTTTCATTTTTATTGTGAAATGCATTATTCACACCAAAGAGATTAAACATGTCTACAGTTTAAGGATTAATAATAAAAAATAAAGCAACCACTCCTGTATCTACCACACAGGTTAAAATATAGTAAATTACCAATACCTTAGAAGCCCTTAGTGTACCTTCTATAGTACCTCTCCACCCTCAGGGGTGACCACAATCCTGGATCTTATGTTAATTATTTCCTTGCTATTGTTTATAATTTTGACAACTATGTATACTTCTCTTAAAAAATGCATTGCTTAATTTTGCCTTGTTTTGACTTTTCTTTTTTTTTTTTTTTTTTTGCGTTATGCGGGCCTCTCACTGTTGCGGCCTCTCCCGTTGTGGAGCACAGGCTCCGGACGTGCAGGCTCAGTGGCCATGGCTCACGGGCCCAGCCGCTCCGCGGCATGTAGGATCTTCCCGGACCGGGGCACGAAGCCGTGCCCCCTGCATCGGCAGGTGGACTCTCAACCACTGCGCCACCAGGGAAGCCCTTGTTTTGAAATTTATGTCATTCTTGTCATTTTCCCCTTCATCAGCACTGGAACCTAATTGACTGAGTCTTAGATACATCTTTAACTTAAATAATTTCAACTGTATGATAGGAAAAGAAAAGAAGGAAAAAGAAAGAACTAGCAGAAATAAATAGGGAAAGAAGAATGATCATTTAAATAGTATTAGTAATTCTGTCCCCCATCTAGAGTTGTCAAATAAAATATAGGACACCAAGTTAAATTTGAATTTCAGATAAAAAACCAAAATTTGTAGTATAATTATTACATAGAACATACTTATACTAAAATATATATTGGTTCTTTATCTAATATTCAAATTTAACTTGGCTTCTATTTGTTGTTATTTGCTAATTCTGGCAACATATCCCACCTCATTCAATGAGCCTGCATCCAGAGTGAATGGGATATGGAAAATGTGACTCTCTTGTTTCTTTTTAAATATCATGTGACTTCTATAGTGTGATAATTTCACAGCATTATGTGTAAATCCAGTGTTCAACCATAGGAATAGTAATGTGTTCCAGTGCTGGAGGCAAAATTGTCTTGTTGAAAGATGTGTTGGTCTCTAATACGGTGCCTTCCCAGGTTGTTTTTTTAAGGTGATTTGGATTATAGAAAATTGTATCAGGAAGTGCATTCAGCTACTAATAACAGAGACTTAACTATAGCATTTTAAAAAGCAAGTAATTAGCCACTCATATGAAAGTAGTCTAGAGACAGGCGTGCAGGGATGATATAATGGCCTTAAGTGTCACCAGGGACAGGCTCCTATTTCTGCTCTACCATCCTTAGTGCTGCTTCCATCCTTAAGGTTACTTCAAGGTTCAAAATGGCTACTAGAGCTCCAGCCATAAAGTTCACATCCCACGCAGGAAATATGAGAGGTAGAGAGGGCAATATGGGACTCACCAGCAGTCTGTCCAATCTTAAATTGCTTTCCTGCAAGTTCCTCCTAATAAGGTCCACATTAGGTCTCATTAACCATCCCTAGCTGAAATGGAAGCTGAGAAATGTAATTTCTGATGAGCATATTACTATCCAGGAAAAATCTCTGTCACTAAGGAGGAAGAAGAAAGTAGATATTGGGAAGGCAATTAATAGTGTCACAGTGATTTTTGCCTTATCTACTGAATTAAGAATCCAACTCCTGAGTAAGATAGAACTCCACTGTGACGATTTTCATGTGAAATTGTCAAAACTCTCATTCATTACTTTTTTGATCATAAAGAATCAGTCAAATTATATTACCATGTTCAAAAAACAATGTATAAATCTGTCTATAAATTTAACATACATTTAATCCAGACTACTACTACACTGCTGTAAATAGGTAGCCCTTTCATTCAAATTCTCACTTTACAAGTAATACTCTGTAATACTTAGGTATTAATGCTTGGCACTAATGAATGCAGTCAATCTTCCTAAAGAACACTTTAGCTTTATTGACAAATCTAATATTGATTTTTATATCAGGAATCCATAGTTAAAGGATCTTTCAAATAACCCAAGTTCAGGAAACATCATCGTTTCCTAAACTCTTTGGAGGGCAATCAGAGATACACTATTGGGCCATGCTTCTGGTCTGACACGGGTGTGTGTTAGATGCTACACTTATCCCCTTTGATGCCCCAGCAAATCATCATACACATTTTGTGATTTTCCAGAGTCCTTGTTTCTCCTCTGGGCCACCATTTGATCTTTTTACCTTCACTTGAAAGGTGTAGAAGGATGCAGTATAAACAAAAGACAGATGCATTTTTCTTTTAAGAAGTTACAGGAAGAGTCAAGTAAGGAGTTTGAAATAATGAGACCAAATTTAATTTTATACCTATTTAAATATTCAATTTACTAGTGATTCTCTACACAATCAAGAGTTTATTCTATAGCAAAACTGTACTATGCTCCATAGGATGCCTGTTGGCTCCCTAATCCTCAACTTTTCCAAGTATAAGGGCCAGTCCTGGGAACAGAATATATCTTAGTCAGCTCAGGCTGCTATAACAAAATATGACTTTTCATTGTATCCTCACATGGTGGAGAGCAGAGACAGGAAGAAAATTCTCATGTTTCTTCTTATAAGGTCACTCACTAATCCCATTCATGAAGGCTGCACCCTCATGACCTAATTATCTTCCAAAGTCCCCACCTCCAAAAACCATCACACTGGGGGATTAGGATTTCAACATATGAATTTTGAGGGGACACATTCAGTCCATAACAGAAGGGCTGTCAACTACTCCATCACCTTCTCCCCGCTTAGCCTCCAAAACAAAGTCCAGGAATAGAGTGGTGAGTGTCACTGAAGTTCAGTGCTCAGCCCCTACTTCTGGACTCAGACTCACCAGCCTCCACAGGTGGCTGAACACACTATGTGCTTGGACTACACAGCTATATAACTCACTACTGTCAAGGGGAAAAAAATTAAAAATGGCATTTGCTTCCACATATTGTGTCTTTGATCATGGGATTCCCTCAGCCTGGAATATCCTTCCTTGCATCTTCTTTATCAAATCTCAACTCATATTTCAAGGCCCAGGTCAAGGGCTAACTCTTCTGTGAAGCTTTCCCTAGTGTCCTCAGGCAGAACTAACTTAACCTTCCTCCATACTTTCAAGTCACTTTACTTAGCACTTAGTCACTTTACTTAGATAAGTCTGCCTAGCATGCACTTCATTCTGCTTTGTATTAAATATACTGATGTGTTTGTTTCTTCGACTAGATTGCAAACAACTTGAGGTCTGGGAGCAGATGTTAGTTAACCTTTGTTCATGACATGGAATCTCTCAGTCCCTATGGCTTTTGGTTCAGAGTGGTCCTCATCCCATGATATTATTTGGGGAAAAGGTAAATAGTCATTCTTTTTTATTCACCACTGATAAAGTATGCATTGCAATGAGGTCACAAAGTCCTCCCAAGACATAATCCCCTATGAACCAGTGTTACATTTAACAAAAGACCATCGTAAACTCCATCCTGAGGAATGTTTATATTGCAAGAACAGCAAGCCCTCCTTAAGACATACCCCTAGAATCCAACCTGCAGAAAGTATTAGGGAAAGTCTCGACGGTACTCTTTGGAAAACAGGAGCCAACAACCAGTAAACGCTATGTCTATGTCTATTACCTATGCCTCAACATCTGTTCTTACTGTCTCCACAGAAAGGAATTATTTTTAACGTATGAAGCATATCTTGACCCATCTTATCAGCCAGTTTCACAATAAACTGGTGTCTAGCCTCAATCCCAGAGGTGAAGTTAGATAAGTAGCCACATATTTCCAACACACAGTTGTTGGGAGGAGCACTATGCTGATCTGGCTCTTATTCTGGTCTCGTAGGACCCAAGGGAAGAACAATCTACTCAATCATCAGTTGGGTTTCCTTCTTTCATTATTGCAGACACATCTGTGCAAATACCAAATCTCTAAAATCAGCACCTTGGATCACAGTTTAGTCTACCGTCTGGGCCCAGTTGGGACTCTGGGAACATACATTTCAAAATGAATAACAGGGTATTCACCACTGCAGTCCTTTTGGCTGGATAGGGCCAGAGATTGGCCAGGGAGATGCAGTAATAAGAAAAATGCTCAGCAGTCTCTCTGCTTGTTCTGCCAGGCTACCAGACAGACCTCTGAATCCCCAGAGTGATTCGTACTCTGTGACACTGTGTTCTGAGAATAAAAATTGTTTAAATGTGGTAGGGTAGAAAGATCAGGGGATTTGAAATTTGCTAATTCCTGGCTCCATCATTTATGAGCTATGTGAACTTGGGATAAATCAATTAAACTTCTTGAAGTATATACCTATTTTTTAAAATGTAAAATGAAGTTAATGCCTACCACATAGGATTGGTGTAATGCATAACTGAGATAATGCAGAGCTCAGCACACAGGAAGCATTCGTTTAATATTGTCTGTAATCTGTGAGTTGTCAAGAAAAGCTGCAGGGTAATAGTCCCTTCTGTTGGACATTTGGTATGTGCACAATATTTTTGGATTTTTGCATGTATTAATAGCTCACGTTTTTCTCACAATAACTATGGAATACTAAATAGGACCTGTCATGCTGACTTCTTCCCAAAAAGCCCCACAGTCTTCGCTCAACCTCAGTCTGAAATTTGAAATTCCCTTTAGTTCCAGCTTACAGTTCAGCTAAATTGCAAAGCCTCAAGGACAGCTAAACATTTATGCAGCATTTAAAAAGGTCCTGAAAGCTGGTTTTGATAAAGAAAAAGAAAAAGAAAAAAACCACAATGATGAAGATGGGCCATAGAAGATGGCAAACACCAAAGGGTAGGGATGGGTAAAGCCAGAAAAAGGAACACTCTTAATATAATAAGTGTGGCCTACATCAAGACTCTTGGAGAAAAATAATAATTATTGAATACTAACTATGTACCAGGGATTGTTCTAAGCCCTTTACATGGAATGTTTTATGTAATACCTGCAGTAACCCTCTGAGGTTGTTACATTACTCTTCCCATTTTGCAGAGGAAAATACGGAGGGTCTAAGAAGTTAAGTAATTTTACAAGGTTATTTATTGGCAGAGCCAGGATTTGGGTGCAGTCTGGCTAGATCTTGAGTTGAGCTTATGATTTGAAGCATCATATATGATAGCAGCTGACATTTGGTAAATGTTGATGGTAAAATGTGTGAGACATAGTTCTAAGCACTTCACATGAATTATAATAATCCTCCAACAAACCTTGGGAGCCAATGTCATTGTTAACTTCATTTGACAGAATAAGAGACTGTGGTTCAGAAAGTTAAGTTACTTGCCCAAGGTCACACAGCATATAAGTGACAAATAAGCCAAGATTCCAACCAAGCACTTTGGTTCTGTGGCCTGCATTCTTTTTTTTTTAATTCAAGTATAGTTGATTTACAATATTGTATTAGTTTCAGGTGTACAACATAGTGACTGAATATTTTTATAGATTATACTCTCTCTTTAAAATTATTATGAAATATTGGCTATATTCCCTGTGTTGTACATTACATCCTTGTATCTTATTTTATACCTAGTAGTTTGTACCTCTTAATCCCCTTCCCCTATCTTGCCCCTCCTCTCACCCCTCTCCCCACTGGAAACCACTTGTTCGTTCTCTGTATCTGTGAGTCTGTTTTTGTTTTGTTATATTCATTTGTTTCTTTTATTATTTAGATTTGTGTCTTGCACTCTTAAAGGCTACCTTATACTGCCTCTCCAGGTAAAACAGGTATTACTAACCACATCTAACAGATGAGAAACTTGTGTTCTGTGGTTGAGGTCTCATAGCCACTCAGCAGAAACAGATCCTAAATCCAGGGTCTCTGAATCTTTGCTTTTACTAGTCCATCTGACCACTTCCCATAGAGACTATTCTATAGCTTGGGATTTAGTTTGC
Organism: Mesoplodon bidens; assembly: GCF_964165515.1. Lineage (NCBI taxonomy): Eukaryota > Metazoa > Chordata > Mammalia > Artiodactyla > Ziphiidae > Mesoplodon > Mesoplodon bidens. The sequence goes on along the minus strand of NC_138163.1, from coordinate 44,060,839 downwards.
AAGGTCTTTTACAGTTCTGTCTCTCTTAAATGGGTAGCTCAAATGCAGCTTCTCAGGCTTTGGTTATTCCACAACAGTTTGGTAGATTAGTTGCTGTTCTTTTCTGGTGTTCTAAAGCTGATAATTCCTGAAGAGTTGATCTAAGAAGATTATAAATAGCCCTAGAATGTTCTTCCCTAACCCTCTGCCTCTCCATCTTCAGGCCTTACAGGAAATACATTGGCAATTATCACAGGAAAACCAATCATTCAGCCAGCACTACCTAACAAATTGCCTTGAAACTATTTTAGAATTGACAGATGAGTACCAGGTCCTGGAAGGCAGATGTTCTTGCTTCCTTAATTGTTGCCTGACTTAAAGCATAAGGCAAATAATAATGAGAATCTTCTCTCTGAAATGCACTACCTCCGATGGCAAAAGAAGCTGTACATGTATCTATTAAATAGACCTACTGAAACCTTGTTTGCTCAATATTAAGTAAGAGATGCTAATATAACCCAGCATCTGTGAACAAGGCAAGAAGACATCTGTGGATTACCAGGACAAGTATTTCATATTTTTATAACCTTTTTAATAGCTTAAGTAGCTCAAGGTACCTTTATAAACACTGGAATTTAGCCGTCTAACACCTCTAGGATATGAGAAAAAGGTGAATGTCTACTTCTTCCTATTTGAATAAAAAATTGAGATGCAAAGCTATTAAATAAGACAGGTCTACAGATCCTTAATTCACTGCTATGTCCTTAAACTAGTGGTTCTACATAGCAGTACTTATTCTAGGCAAAAATATGAGGGCGAAATTTGTTTTTTGGGTCCTTCTGCATTTTCCTTTATCCACTGAGCAATCTTCATGCCCTTTCTGTAATCCTCTCTTCCCCCACTCAAATGGCCTAATGCTAAAAGATTTTTATTATGGCTTCTAATATGGACCAGAGCCATACTCTATGACTTGTTCTCCACATTCCCCACTTGAAAAATTACCTGGGTCCCGTTCCAATAGGACTTCCTACAAAGTGTAATGTATAAAAGCAATGAGATGACCTCAAAATCCCAGTTCTGGGAAAGTATGTGGCACAAACAAAATGCCAGTAGGTAAGAATAGAGGTAGGAAGATGTAAGAGTGGAGTGATCAACTGTCCCAGTTTGCCCATTGCTGAGGAGTTTCCTGGCACATGGGACTTCAGTGTTAAACTCAGGGAAAGTCCCAGGTAAACTGAAACAAGTTGTTGACCCAAGGAATATGGTTTATAGTAAGCAAACAACTAAAAAAAACCCCCAAACCCTAAATGTTCATCAGTAGGGTAATGGTTGAGTAAATTAAGGGATGCCATTTTGTAGAATATTATCCAGCTATTGAAAAGAATGAGATAAATCTCTATGTATTGAATAGAAAAGATTACTACAAAGAATTATTAAATTAAAAATCAAAGTATACTGTACAATAATATGTCCAGTATGATACCATTTTTGTGAAAGTTTTTTTAAAAAAGGCAACGATGGCTTCCCTGGTGGCGCAGTGGTTGGGAGTACTCCTGCCAATGTAGGGGACATGGGTTTGTGCCCCGGTCTGGGAAGATCCCACATGCCGTAGAGCGGCTGGGCCCATGAGCCATGGCCGCTGAGCCTGTGCATCCGGAGCCTGTGCTCCGCAATGGGAGGGGCCACAACAGTGAGAGGCCTGCGTACCACAAAAAAAAAGAAAAAAAAGAAAACGCAACGAAAGTAGAAAAGTCACATGACCAGATTTGCATATTAGATCCAATCCTAAAAATGAAAAGAAAGTAATTTGGCATTTAAAAATCCAATTTTGTATTGGATAACACAGGGATGATACACACATTTGGAAAGGTCATTAGGGCAATTATTAATAGTCATTATTACCTCATGCCTAGGAATTTTGAAAAATGTATCCTAAATGCCTGAAAGAATACAGTAAGAATTAATATTATTAAAATCACTATACTACCCAGGGCAATCTACAGGTCCAATGGAATCCCTATCAAAATACCAATAGCATCTTTCACAGAAATAGAACAAATAATTCTCAAATTTATATGGAGGGCTCCCCTGGTGGTGCAGTGGTTAAGAATCTGCCTGCCCATGCAGGGGACATGGGTTTGAGCCCTGGTCCAGGGAGATCCCACATGCCATGGAGCAACTGAGCCTCTGCACTATAACTACTGAGCCTGTGCTCTAGAGCCTGCAAGCCATAATTACTGAAGCCCGCCTGCCTAGAGCCCATGCTCCACAACAAGAGAAGCCACCACAATGAGAAGCCTGCTCACTGCAACTAGAGAAAGCCCGCTTGCAGCAACGAAGACTCAACACAGCCAAAAATAAAATAAATAAAATAAATAAATTCAAAGAAATTATATGGAACTACAAAAGACACAGAATGGGCCCAAAGACCCAAAACAATCTTAAGAAAGAAGAATAAAATAGGAAGTATCATGCTCCCTGATTTCAAACTATACTACAAAGCTACAATAATCAAAACAGTATGGTACTGGTACAAAACTGACAATGGAACAGAATAGAGAGTACAGAAATGAACCCACACTTATATGGGCAATTAATCTACAACAAAGGAGGCAAGAGTATACCATGGAGAAAAGACAACCTCTTCAAAAAATGGTGCTGGGAAAACTGGACAGCTACATGTAAAAGAATCAAAATGGACTACTTTCTTACACCACATACAAAAATAAACCCAAAATGAATTAAAGACATAAACATAAGACCTGAAACCATAAAACTTCCAGAGCAAAACATAGGCAATATGCTCTTTGACATCAGTCTTAGCAACACTTTTTTAGATATGTCTTCTCAAGCAAGGCAAACAAAAGCAAAAATAAACAAATGGGACTACATCAAACTAAAAAGCTTTTGCACAGTGAAGGAAACTAGCAACAAAATGAAAAGGCCGCATACTAGAGGGGAGAAAATATTTGCAAATGATATATCCAACAACGGGTTAATACCCAAAATATACAAAGAACTCATACAACTTGACATCAAAAACCAAACAACCCAATTAAAAAATGGCCAGTGGGGCTTCCCTAGTGGCGCAGTGGTTGAGGGTCTGCCTGCCAATGCAGGGGACGCAGGTTCATGCCCCGGTCTGGGAGGATCCCACATTCCATGGAGTGGCTTGGCCCATGAGCCATGGCTGCTGGGCCTGCACATCCGGAGCCTGGGCTCCACAACTGGAGAGGCCACAGTGGTGAGAGGCCCACGTACAGAAAACTAAATAAATAAATAAAAAGGCCAGTGGACCTGAATAGACATTTTTCCAAAGAAGACAGATGGCCAAGAAGCACATCAAAACATACCCAAACATCACTAATCAGGGAAACACAAATCAAAACCACAGTGAGATATCACCTCACACCTGCCAGAATGGCTATCATCAAGGGTCTTTCCTGGTGGTCCAGTGGTTAAGAATCTGCCTTCCAATGCAGGGGATTGTGGGTTCGATCCCTGGCCAGGGAATTAAGATCCCACATGCCGTGGGGCAACTAAGCCCACGTGCTGCAACTACAGAGCCCACACACTCTGGAGCCCGCATGCCACAACTAGAGAGAAGCCTACACACCACAGTGAAGATGCTATGTGCTGCAACTGACCTGACACACCCAAAAATAAATAAATAAATAAATACATACATACATATTTAAAAAAAAAGAATGGCTATCATTAAAAAGACAGCAAATAACAAGTGTCAGCAAGGATGTGGAGAAAAGGGACTTTTCATGCATTGTTGGTGGGAATGTAAATTAGCGAAGCCACTAAGGAAAACTGTATGGAGGTTCCTCAAAAATTAAAAACAGAAATGACATAGGATCCAGCAATTCCACTCCTAGGTATTTACACAAAGAAAGTGAAAACACATATTCGAAAAGATATATGCACCCCTATGTTCACTGCACCATTATTTACAATAGCCAATATATGGAAGCAACCTAAGTGCCCAACAATACATGGAAGGATAAAGAAAATGTGGTATACACACACACACACACACACACACACACACACACAATGGAATATTACTCAGCCATAAAAAGAATGAAATCTTGTCACTTATGACAACATGGATGGACCTAGAGGATATTTTGCTAAGTGAAATGTCAGACAGAGAAAGACTGAATACTGTATGATTTCACTTATATGTGGATCTAAAAAAAAACAAATGAACAAACATAACCAAACAGAAATAGAGTCATAGATACAGAGACCAAACAGGTGGTTGCCAGAGGGGAGGGGGTTGGAAGGAGGAGAGAAATACGTGAGGGAGATTAAGAGGTACAAACTTCCAGGGACTTCTCTGGCAGTCCAGTGGTTAAGACTCTGTGCTTCCACTGCAGGGGGTGTGGGTTTAATCCCTGGTCAGGGAACTAAGATCCCACATGCCGTGTGGCAAAAAAAAAAAAAAAAAAAAAAGGCACAAACTTCCAGTTGCACAATAAATGAGTCACAGGTATGAAATACACTTTGTTGTTGTACAGTGACAGATGACAATTAGATTTATCACAGAGATCCTTTTGAAATGTATAGAAATATCAAATCACTGTTGTGTACCAGGAACTAACACAGTGTTGTAGGTCAATTATACTTCAAAAACAAACAAACTCATGGAAAAAGAGATCATATTTGTGACTACCAGAGGTGTGGAATGGAGGGAGGGGGAATTGGATGAAGGCAGTCAAAAGGTACAAATTCCCAGTTATAAGATAAATAAGTACTATGGATATAACGTACAACATGATAAAGATAATTAACACTGTACGTTATGTTATATGTTATATATGAAAGTTAGAGAGTAAATCCTAAGAGTTCTTATCACAAGGAAAAAATTTTTTTCTATTTCTTTAATATTGTACCTATATGAGATGACGGATGTTCTGTAAACCTATTGTGGTCATCATTTCATGATGTACGTAAGTCAAATCATTATGTTGTACAGCTTAAACTTATACAGTGCTGTGTATCAATTATTTCTCAATAAAACTGGGGGGAAAAGACAACTGAAGTAGAAAAGTGACATAAGTAGATTTGTATATTAGATCCAATCCTAAAAATGGGAAAAAAAAACCTTGACATTTAAAAATCCAGTTTTGTACTATATAACAGGGATGATCCATGCATTTGGAAAGGTCATTTGGGCAATCATTAATAGTCATTATTACCTCAGGCCTAGGAATTTTGAAAAAATGTATCCTAAATACATGAAAGAATAGAGCAATCTAGAATAATTTAGAATTACAGTGTCATACCAGAAAACATGAATGTTCAAAAAGAAGTGAATAGAAGAAAAAAGAATAATAGAATGAAAGCAAACAGGCATTATTTTCCATTTTTTTGAGTGGCCTTAAAAGAAAAGCCAAATGCAATTGCTAGTGATGGAAGTAGATAGAAAGATTAAAAACACATAAGATAATGTTTAGCCAGTAAATAGAAAATTTTAATAAATAAAGTTTAGAGCTGTTTGAATTTCATGTAGTGTAGATCTTTGATATGAACAAATTCACTATATGATATATATGAAAATAAATAAAAGTGATTAGAAAACTGTTTTATTGAGTGCAATACAGTCACTGCAAAAATTGTGTTTTGTGAGTGAAATATGTTATAGAGGTAGTCAAGACTTTGGGGACTTGTCATTGTCTCAGAACATATTTCATTTGAATGTTAAAGGTTATCAATATACAAAAAGAAAGAAGAGTAGAAATGAACTATACCAAATGTGTAAGGATGATTCTTACTGATTAATATGAATACAGAATATTTTAACTTTAAATACTCGTCTATGTTTTCCAACTTTATCTACAAATGAAATGTAGTCCTTTTATAATCAGAAACAAAAAAACCCATTAATTATTAGTTTCTATCCACCTCTGGAGGGAGCATGTGGAAAAGGATTGTGCCAATGCAATGTTGGTGGGAGCATAGTGTAGGGGAACAAAATTTGCCACCACAAAATCTCTTTGGCATGCAGATTATTTCCAAGCTGAAAATAATCAAGGCCCAAAAGACTCAGGAAGAAGAACCTTTGACCTTCCCCTTAACTGCCTAAAGAATGTAGATAGAGAACCTATTTCAGGAAGGGAGATATTACCATAGATAACTATAGTAGAACTAGGTGTGGTAGATAGGGAGGAACCCAGCAAAGTCTGTTTGTTGAAATTCCTCTCTGGATCCCATCCTTTCTGTAGGGCCCAGCAAACATTTGCTAACCAAATATTTGCTTTTCCATCTCCCTGTGAATTGCCTTCCTCCCCTCTGAAGTACTAAACCCCACCCCCCCAACATCCTCTTTTTTCTTTAGCTGAAGATGGTATTTAAGGTGAGGGCTTCAGCCTTTTTGGCAAGTTACTCATTTCTCCTACATCTCTCCCATGTATACATGTTATTAAACTTTTGTTTGATTTTCTCCTGTTGATCTGTCTCATGTCAATTTAATTCTCAGACCAGCCAGAAGAACCTAGAAGTGTAGAGGAAAAATTTTTCCTCCCCAACATAAATTGGTGACCCCATTTTGGAAGGCAATTAGCTGTATCAATGAAGCATTTTAGCTTGAATATCTTCAATCCAGCAATTTCACTTTTCTGTGCAGAGATCTGTATATATAAGGACAATCATTGCAGTGTTATAATAGCAGCACTTTGGACAACCCAGTGTGCATCAAAGAGGTATTGGTTAAATAATTTAAGCTATATATATATATATATATATATATATATATATATATATATATATATATAGGAATAAAGGGAAGACATTCAAAAGAACAGGTAAATATGTAACTAATGACATGGAAGGCTGTCCATAGTATGTGGTTGAATGACAACAAATTGCAGAACAACATACTTATAACCCTATTCCTTATATGTGTACACACACACACATACACACACACATGTATTTGCATATGCATAGAAAAAGTCTAGAAATATAGAAATGAAACTGTTCTGTTAAAACATTGGTTACTTCTGTAAAGGTGAGGGGAAGAGTGGAGAGAGACTTCACTTTACATATTTACATATTGCTTAAGATTTTCTTTTTTAATCATAAGCATGTATTATCTTGTTAAAAAAAGGGTTTTATCCAAAAAAATCATTACACACACACACATAAGCAATCAGATAAATTTTTTCACATTAAAGTATTAGAAGTCAATTGGAACCATAAAATCTGACCTGAGGGGGCAGACACAATTTAGCTGAAGGTCTCTAGAGATACAAAATCCTACCACCAAGGAATGAATGAATGAGTGAACGGTATTTTAGATTTGGCACAGTAGAAAGAAGAGAGGAATAGTTTTGGGTGAATTGAGGGCAAGGGGTGTTCCTAGTGTTCCCACATTATATGACAACACATGGGGAGCAACTAACATATTCTCTCAAATGGTTTAGGGAATCACAGACTATATTATAAAATTTATCTTCAGGGCTAGTTCCAGGAAACCACTCTAAAGGCTTATGTACTAATTCCAACCAGGTCCATAAATGATTGCCAGGATGACCAGTAAAGTCTAATAACTTGGCTAAAATTTCCATTGAATTGAACCCAGATATTTGAATTGATAGACCTATAACCACATGGTTTTTGACATGTACATTCTTCATGGAACATTATGCTGTGAGTTCCTATTAATTAAATTTAACGCAAACAACACTAATCACTCCACCACCTTCACTCTCCCCGACCAAGGAAGAGAAAATGGAAAAGAAAAAAGATGGTTTTAATTTGCTCAGACATCCTGGTTTTGTTGAAATGATTTTAAATCCTTTGTTTCTTAATTGATACCTTTCCCCCAGTAATTAAAGTATGGCAATAAATAAGGATGAAACCTTTTATATTACTTGACAATGACAGGGTCAGGCTCTCAGTCTCATATTCATCAGCCTGAGATGGGAAGCAGCAGCATGATGGGGGATACCCATCTGTCTTTATTAAGACTTGGCACCAAAGGAGCACAGAATAGAGAAAAGCTCATTTAGTAAATGGCAGTTCCCATTCTACAAAGTGACAGAAAATTTACTGCACTGTCAGCAAGAAAAAAATAATCCACTCAGAGAAAGTTTTTAAATTAGGGAGATTTAAAGAGAAAGCATTTTAGTGATATTAGAAAGAATAAAAATTTCTTCCTAATAGTACATAACAAATTAGAAAAAAAAATCTTCTCCAGGTCATTGTTCATGTTGCCTTTCCCTCCTCTAACACCCTTACCTTCTAGACCTATTCCTATCTTTTCCATCATTTAAGGCCAGAAACAATCCCCTGGTCCACCCGAAGCACTCCCTAATTTCAATCCAATCTGATTTCATCTTTCTGTTGCCAGATTTTCTAATGGGCATAATTTAGCATACTAACAGTTCAACACTTTACTATGTATTTTCATTCTCTAATTGTTTCACGTACTGGTTTGCTTTGCCCAACTAGGTTTCAAGTTCCTTGTGGACAGAGACTGTCTTAAATACTCTTGGAGCTCCCTTTAGCACTTGGCAGGGTGCTAGGCAAATAATAAGTGTTCAACAAATGCTTGATAATGGAATTTTTTTCTGATCTAAATCCCATTATCCATGGTGACCATCTTTATCAGACAAGAACATGAAAAAACTCAATAGTTCAATTTCTTAAATAATTCAAAAGTATTTATCAAAGTAATACACACAAGGTTAAAACAGAATACAGGAGGGCTTATGATGCAAAGCAACAGACTTCTGCTCCACCACGTCACATCCCATATTTATGCCCTCCAGGACAACCCCTTCTACTTATTTAGCTGTTTCTTCTTGTAGTTACCTCCTATAATTTGAAAAGATACATGCACCCCAATGTTCATTGCAGCACTATTCACAATAGCTAAGACACAGAAGCAAACTAAATGTCCATAGACAGAGGAATGGATAAAGAAGATGTGGTATACATATACAGTGGAATATTACTCAGCCATAAAAAAGAATGAATTAATGCCTTTTGCGCAACATGCATGGACCTAGAGATTATCACACTAAGTGAAGTAAGCCAGACAGAGAGACAAATATCAATGAAATTGCTTATATGTAGAATCTAAAAAAAACCAAAGACTCATAGACATAGAAAACAACCTCATGGTTACCAAAGGGGAAAGGAGGGGAGGGATAAATTAGGAGGTAGAGATTAACAAATACACACTACTATATATAAGGTAGATAACCAACAAGGACCTAGTGTATAGCACAGAGAACTATACTAAATATTTTGTAATAACCTATAAAAGAAAAGAATCTGAAAAAGTACATATATATATATATGTATATATATATATAAAACTGAATCACTGTGCTGTACACCTGAAACTAGCATGACATTGTAAATCAACTCTACTTCAATTTAAAAAAAAGAAGTCCAATGTCAATATCATTCTCATTTCTTTGTAGGTTATTGTTTTTCTCTCTGGAAGCTTTGAGGATATCTTTATACTTTGTATTCTGAAATTTCATAAGAATATACTCTGAAAAATTCTCTTGTATTATTTCTTTGATAATTCTCTCTACTTTGTTCTCTCTTGAATTCCTATTAGTAAAACGTTGGATCTTCTGTGTTTTCCTCCTATGTGTCATTTTTTTTCTATCTCATTTTCCTTCTTTTAGTCTTGTGCTACTTTCTTTGATATTTCCTCAACTCTATATTCCAAATCTTCCCTTGAAATTTGTCTCAGCAATCATATTTTTTTACTTCAAGATATCTTTCTTGTCCTCTTTTTATTTATTTTCAAATATCCTATTCCTGTTATATAAATGCAATGTTTTCTTGAATCTCTCTTAGTATACTAATTAGGGTGTTTTGCCTCTCCTCTTTTTTTCTCTCTCAAGGGTCCTTGCTTTTTTTTTTCTATCTGTTTATCATTCTTTCATGTTGAAAGTTTTCCTTAAATATTTGGTGATCATTGATTTTTTTTTGTTCACATGGAAGAATGAGGCATTAAAAAAAGTGATTGGAAGCTTCATATACATGAATGGGGAGCTAGTCATTTTGTTGGGGGATTTCCTAAATGTAAAAATGTGGAGGCCTTTTCTCTTGGACCTCTCAATCTCTTTAAAGAACAACACTCCAATTTTTTGGAGCTCATGGAAGATATTTCTGACCACAAGGTATTCTGTCCACCAGATTGGGGGGAATAATGGGGGACTCTATTAAAAATGACTTAATTTATTCCCTCCCCCCTTATGCCTTACGACTCACTCATTCTCTTTTTCAAACAGCATTTATGCAGGGAAGGGTGACTTTCACTGTATCGCCACTCTGAAAGTATTGTAAACTGTGACTTCTATACTACTTTATCAGTTACTACACCTCCATCTGTTTTCCAGCTTTCATCCAACATTCATCCACTAATGGCTCCCCTCCCATTCTCTTCATCATCATGAATTTATATCTTTTGTATTCTTTTGCTATCTTGGGGTGTAGAGGTAATATATGCATGTAATCTGTCTGCCATCTTTAACTTATTGAAATACATAAAACTTTTTTTTTCTGGCCATGCAGTGCAGCTTGTGGGATCTTAGTTCCCCGACCAGGAATTGAACCTGGACTTCAGCAGTGAAATCACCGAGTCCTAACCACTGGACCACCAGGGAACTCCCCATAAACCTGTTTTGACTACAGTTTGAGCTCTCACTTTGCTATTTGTTTAATTTCTTCTGGAAGTATAGCACTAAAGAGCATCATACTCATTACTGTGATGATATCCAACTGATTAGTAACAAAAGTCCATTTTACAGGTTACTGAAACATTAGAACAATGAACTTCAATATACTCCCTTCTTAAGCAGAATTTTCTTTTATTTTTCAGCTTTATTAAGATGTAGCTGACATATAACATGTGTAAGTTTAAGGTGTACGATGTGAGATTATATATATATATATATAAATGAGTATCACTATAGGATTAGTTAACACATCCATGACTTTATATAGTTGCTACCTCCCATGGTTACTTTTATTTTTTGTGGTGAGAATTTTAAGATCTACTCTGTTAGCAGCTTTTAAGTATACAGACAGAGTATTGTTAACTACAGTCACCATGCTATACATTACATCTCCAGGACTTATTCATCTTATAACTGGAAGTTTGTACCCTTTGACCACTTTCACTCACTTCCCTCACCCTCTTCCCACCCAACACACACTGGCAACTACCATTCTACTCTCTGTTTCTATGACTTCGGGTGTTTTTATTTTTTTTTTATTTTTATTATTTTTTTTTTTTTGCTGTACGCGGGCCTCTCACTACTGTGGCCTCTCCCGTTGCGGAGCACAGGCTCCGGACACACAGGCTCCGCGGCCATGGCTCGCGGGCCCAGCCGCTGCGCGGCACGTGGGATCTTCCGGGATAGGGGCACGAACCCGTGTCCCCTGCATCGGCAGGCGGACTCTCAACCACTGTGCCACCAGGGAAGCCCTTCGGGTGTTTTTAGATTCTACTTATAAGTAATATCATCAGCATTTGTCTTTCTCTGTCTGACTTACTTCACTTAGCATAGTGCCCTCAAGATTCATCTATGCTGTTGCAAATGACAGGGTTTCCTTCTTTATATGGCTGAATAATATTCCTATATATATTATATACATATACACATTCATCCATCAGGGGATACTTAAGTGTTTCCATGTCTTTGTTATTGTAAATAATGTTTCAATGAACATGGGAGTACAAATCAAGATAGTAATTTCTTTCCCTTTGGATATATACCCAGAAGTGGAGATTTCTGGATCATATGGTAGTTCTATTTTTATTTTATTTTTTGAGGAACTTCCATACTGTTTTCCATAGTTGTTGCACCAACTTACATTCCCAAAAGTAATGCACAATGGTTCCATCTTCTCCACATCATTGCTAGGGCTTAGCTCTTGTCTTTTTGATATTAAACATACTAATAGGTGTGAAGTGATATCTCACTTTGGTTTTGATTTGCATTTCCCTGATGATGAGTGATGTTGAGCACCTTTTCATGTACTTGTTGGCCACGTGTATATCTTCTTTGGAAAAATGTCTATTCAGATCCTTTGCCCATTTTTCAATTGGATGATTATGATGATGATGACGATGATGATTTTGCTCTTGGGTTGTATAAGCTCCTTATATAGCTTGGATATTAACCCCTTATCCTATTAGGTGGCTTGAAAATGTTTTCTCCCATTCCGTAGGTTGTCTTTTTATTTTGCTGATCATTTATCTTGCTGTGCAGAGCTTTTTAGTTTGATGTAGTCCCACTTTTTATTTTTTATTTGGTTGCTTGTGCTTTAGGTGTCATATCCAAAAAGTCATTGCCAAGACCAATGTCAAGGAACTTTTTCCCTACGTTTTCTTCTAGGAGTTTTATGGTTTCGGGTCTTACATTTAACTGTTTAATCTATATTGAGTTAATTTTTGTGAGTGGTGTATGATAGGGGTCCAGCTTCATTCTTTTGCATGTGAATATCCATTTTTCCCCAAACAATTTATTGAAGAAGAATCTGTCTTTTCTCCTTTGAGTATTAATGGCTCCTTCATCAAATATTATTTGACCATATATGTATGGGTTAATTTCTGGGCTCTTGATTCTGCTCCATTGGTCTATGTATCTGTTTTTACGCCAGTATCATACTGTTTTGGTTACTATAGCTTTGTAGTATAGTTTGAAATCAGGAAGTGTGGTGCCTCCAGCTTTGCTTTTCTTTCTCAAGATTGCTTTGGCTATTCAGGGTCTTTTGTCATTCCAGGTGCATTTTAGGATTGTTTTTTATCCTTTTCTGTAAAAAAACAGCAGAATTTCTATGCATAGACCAAGAGTGTCTGATATATTTTTTAAAACAATCAGTTCATTAGGGACCTATCTGTCCATTCCCACAAGGCAGTGGTTCTTAACCTGGGGAGCTTGTTAAAAATACATATTCTCAGGTTTCAGCCCTGCAGAAGGTCTGGGATAGGGCCAAGATTCTGTATTTTGAAAGAGCTCCCTGGGTGACAAAGCACAGCCTGGTTAAGAGCCACTGACCAGTGGAAGGCCAGCAACAGCAAGTCTGGACCATTCCCATTCCCTTTTCCTCCTTATTGCAACCTTTAGTCTTGCTGACTCCAAGAGTGCATGGCAGACGTTAAGGGGGTAGTTGCTGCATGGCTAACCTAGCTTTCCAAACCATGGGGAAAATAAAAATCCACCAAGCAATCAATAAAAAAAAATTGACAGATTTAATCTGTGCTGAGTAAACTCATTTGACTAAGGTCATCAGTGTGAGTGATGAAGATCAGAACAGTACTTGGACCAATCACCATATGTAGTCCAAACCAAAGGGTACTATTATCTCATTTTAAATCTATAACAATAGGGTAAGAAATTACATTATCACAGTGCTAGGGCTTAGCTACCAGGTGGGGAAAAACCCCTTCCTGTAAGGAAGAAATAAGCGAACTCTGAATTTGAGCAATGTGCGCTAGGTTTTATTGGGTGGAAGGGTTATTTTTAAAGGGAGAACTAGATTGTAATCATGACAACCCAACATTATTGATTCACTGTCTTATTTTTAAGGTCTTGCAAGCCCTTCTAGAACTTTGACATTTTCACCCCCAAGGGAATCAGAAGTGAGCCAGAAAGAGCTGCTGACTTGCAAAAAGTAAGAAGTAGATCTTAGACATAGCTTTAGTACCAGGGCAGGAGTATGATACAGTGGTTAGGAGCATAGGTTTATACTCAGGCACAGCTGGGTTAAGATTTTAGGCTCCATCACTTACTAGGTGTGTGATCTTGAGCAAACTATTTAACCTCTGTAAAGTTTAGTTTCCCCTTCTGTAGTTTCTAAAGTGAACCAAGCTCTGTCAAGCTTTGGTGCCTCTGTATAGGCAGCTCCCTCTGCCTTGAATAGCACTCACCTCCTTTAACCCTGACCAACTCTTACTCATCCTTTAGGTCTCAAATCAACATTGCCACTTCCAGGAAGTCACGATTCCCTAGAGTTAGGTAATGCTCTTCTGTGTCTCGTCCCCAAGTATCCTAAGCACATCTTCAATCATAATAAATGTATGGGAATTGGTGGTTTTTAAAAGTTTGTTTCTTCCACACATAAGGAGTCAGTAAGCTAGGGCCCATGGGTTAAATCTGACCCATGACCTCTTTTTGTTCAGACCTCAAGAATGGTTTTGCATTTTTATAGAATTGGTTGAAGAAAGAGGAATTTGCAACAGAGATCTTAAGTGTCCCTCAAAGCCTAAAATATTTACTCTCTGGCCCTTTACAGAAGAAGGTCAGCATTTGCTGACCCCTGCCATAGATCATAAACAATTTGAAGGCAAGGACTATTTTTCATTTCACTGTATGTCCTATTCCTAGCACAATGCCTGGCACATAAAAGCACTCAGATATTCATTGAATGAAGGAATGAATTAATGTTTATAACCAATATTTTTTAAAGTATAATTAATGATAGAATCAAAACACAGCTTCATTTTGTCTCCTAATGTGCAAATAAAATATACTCCTTTGGGGTCAAATTTCTCTGACCTTGGATAGAAACTTGGACAAGTCACATGATTTTCCTGTTCATTCCTTCAAGAGTCAACAGTCCTAAAATCACTCAAAGTCACAAAACGCAGTCTTGATTCAGTAATCAGAACATATTCAGTCCAAGATATTAATCAAATTCTTTAGGCTTTACTTGGAAATAAGGTTCCCCCTCCCCCTCCACACTGAGGCCTGTAGGTGGTGGTCATCTGCCTTTGGAGAAGTGGGGGATGATAGGTTTTCTTCTTTCTCTCCCCACTTGCCAGCTCCTATTTGGACCCTCACCAGGGTGGAAGCAGGAACAGGGAAGAGAGGTAAAGGGATCGGTCTTTTCTTCCTTGGTAGAAGAAATGGCTTCCCACTCTGTGGGTCTCTGGCTCTTCTTTGGGTTCTTTAAATGTTCCCATCACGGAGGACCCCTCTCCTGCAATTTGGGAGACCTGGGTTTATAATTTATATTCAGGTTGGTAGTTTACAACTCTTTCCTCCACCCCTATGAATCCAACAGTTATCTCCAGCTTTTTTTTTTTTTCTGGGGTCTCTACACCCCTCTAGGTGGCTCTATTGGACAGGGTCTAGTGTGACTCCACCTTGGCTGTCTCTCTTGCATGACACCCTTTTGATTGATTCCCAGGAAACTGTCAAACATCCCTTGCCTGATAAATTCTGGGAATGCTGGCCAATCCCAAAACAGTCAACCCTGTCCTCCTGCCAAGGGCCACGTTAAGCTTTCTCAGAATGAAGTGCATCTCCAGTTCTCTGCTCCTACTGCAGAGAACAAATGTCAAGCTCTCTGAGTGGTCTGGTGAAACCCCTCTCACTAGAGTTGAGGTGAAGGAGGTAATACCTCCACTATTCCAACACTCCTGTAGAAGGTGGAATCGAGTCTTAGCCTGGCAACAGATCTCTACAAAGAAATGTTTTCACAAGTTTTCCCCCCACTCTCCTCCACGACCTGACTTCTTTTTATTTCTTGGAACCTGTTTTGGAGCATTTCCTTTGCAAATTCTGTATGTCATGATCTGGCTTTGGAATTTCCCATCTACTGTAGGGCATCTATTATGTCTTCCTGGAAACTTGCATTTTAATATCATGTTACCTAAGGCTTTTTTTTCCTAATTAGGTGGGAAACATTAGACTACCCCTAATGAAATCTCCAGTTATATTCAAGTAGCCTCATTCTCTTTGGACGTTTAAAAAATTTAGATGGCAGCATTAACATTTATTGAGCATCTACCATGTAGTGCAGGCTTTAGAGATGTTTTCCTATATAATCCTCATGAAGAGAGTTTTTCCCTCTTTTACAGATGATAAAACTGAGAAATTAGACTTTCTCAAGGTAACCTAGAAAATATAGATCAAAGCTGAGGCTGAAACCTAGGTCTATCTGACTTCAAAATCCATGGTCTTTTTGTTACAACGTGACCTTCCAACTTTTTCACCAAAATATCCCAAATGGCAGAATAGAATGAACACGTATCCCTGGAGAAGTCTGGGTAGCCCAAAGAGGCACCACCACAAGTGCAACATTTCTCTGAAGTCTCATGCTTGATTGTAAAAGTGCATACAAAATTTGCATTTTATTCTACAATATGTTTATTGTCATATAAACTATCTTGAAAATTATCACTCAAATTACCTACGTTCTCCCTGAGATCCTCTAGAAAAATGCATTATGTTTACCCTGTAGTTTCATGAATCTTGAGCATACTACTCCAGTTTGAGAGACCGCAGCATACTCCACAGGGTATTAGACTATGCTGGTGAGATATTAACAATTTCAAGGAGAGTCTCAACCCACTGTAACCACTAGAATGAGGGAAATGGAAAGTTAAAAGATGCAAGGTTTGGGGGCTTCCCTGGTGGCGCAGTGGTTGAGAGTCCGCCTGCCGATACAGGGGACATGGGTTCTTGCCCCGGTCCGGAAAGATCCCACATGCCGTGGAGCGGCTGGGTCCCGTGAGCCATGGCCACTGAGCCTGTGCAACCGGAGCCTGTGCTCCACAATGGGAGAGGCCACAGCAGTGAGAGGCCCGCGTATTGCAAAAAAGAAAAAAAAGATGCAAGATTTGTTAAAGAAAATTTGGGATAAAGGAAAAAGCACTGCAGTAATTTCTTAAAGATTGGCATAATACATTATTATGCTATTATTATTATATACTATTATTAATAATGATATGGAATTATTAATTTCATACTAAAAATTGTTGATGACCATGAGTTTTTGGATGAACAATGCACTAATAATGTAATATTGGACAAGTGACATGAGGGCGTTCAGCTGTTCTTTTTTTTTTGCGGTACGCGGGCCTCTCACTGTTGTGGCCTCTCCCGTTGCAGAGCACAGGCTCCGGACGTGCAGGCTCAGCAGCCATGGCCCACGGGCCCAGCCGCCCCGCGGCATGCGGGATCCTCCCGGACCGGGGCACGAACCCGTGTCCCCTGCATCAGCAGGCGGACTCCTAACCACTGCGCCACCAGGGAAGCCCCGTTCAGCTGTTCTTAACCTGGAGGCCATGGAGCATGGAAATCATATGCCTATTTCTGAGGAAGAGGACAATCCATAGCTTTCATTAAGTTCTCAAAGGAATCCAAGATGTACCAGAGGTGACGAACTACTGCTACAGAGAAAAGAGCAGAGACTTTGGGATCACACTGCCTTGTTTTCAAATACTGGCTCCAGGCTTACTAAACTACATGACATGCTTCATCTCTGAGCCTCTGCTTCCTTATTTGTAAAATGAGAATAATTATATACAAGTCACAGCGTTGTTGTGAGGATTAAATGAGACTCTCTACATTAAATGCTTGACACAGAGTAGGCACTCAAGAAATGTTAATCTCCTTCCTCTTGCCACAATATATAAAACACAGTAATGGCATTTAAACTACAGTTGGATGAATCATTTTTAATGGCACATGTATGCTGGATAGATATGCCTTCTTCAAAGATATTCTACCTGAAGCTTAGACCCCCAACCAGAAACTCAGACCTAGATTCCAATACTGATGTTACATCTCCACAAAAAATTCAAAATAAAAGTATTCAGTTGGTGCCTACAAAAAAGTTTCCCCAACATATGCACATATTCTGTTTATAAAGATGGAATTATTTAAATACCACTATATCCTGGCATGTTTGGTTTCAATTCTATGCATATATTACTATAAACCTAAGATGAAAAACCTCTTGAATTGAGCAGGAGATCTGATCCCCTTAAATGTCATATGAAGAGGCTTTTACAAAAACAGGGAGTCTTCACTAGTCCTACAGATTCATGAAGAAGAGTCGAAGGGGTTAAAGTGGAAGGCTTATACAAACTTTGCTTCTCAGATTCTCTCTTACCTCCTCCCTCTTGGCTCCACACCGCTAAGGCAAGGCAGAGCTGAATCACTATCTTTCCCACACGCTCTAAACTGTTGCCTGCGAAAGAGGAACTGGGGACTTCACTATTCAGGCTGCTTCCATTCAAGTGTTCCAGATGGTATATACACATCCAAACAGACACTTCTCTTGGCTCTTTGGAGTTTATAAGAAGCAGGCATCTGAAACTGCACTCTGAAGCTGTAAGTGGCAACTGGAATTTTAAGTAACTGTTAGAGGGTGCTTTTCTGTTTTACGCTGGAAAGGTCTGACTCTTCAGGAAGATGAAAGAGAAAGCATATTTGCATGAACATAGTCCTGCTTCTGTGGCAAAACAAGGCTTTCTTTCTATTTTCCAGATATTCCAGAGACGTTCCTGAACAACTTGCCTGTCGATGCAAGCTTCAAAAGGGATGCTTAAATGGCTAATCCCATTCATCCTGTGAGCCAGGAAAGGTAAGAGAGATTTGGAAATATTATGATGTCATTTACGGTGAAATGAGCGGCATTTTATTTATCGGCAGGTGTGACAAAATAGGCACCATCTGCCGCAGAAGATACAGCAACTCCCACTTGAGAAGCTTGTTACTTAATGGCTCCAGCCATTGAAGAAGCACTTGCGGCTGGAATTCTTTTTTCACAGGCTGATGTGGAACTAGATACTCTAACAGCTCCCACCTCCCTTAGTTTTCTCTCCCTCACACGGGGCAGATAAATACGAACAGAATATGTTAACTCCTCAAAGCTGTTGCAATTGATAGTTTTGACTGTCTCTTCTGAGTCGTTTCTCTGATCATTTTCCTTAGCTATGTGGTGGGATTTCAGCTCTGAAATTATATAGGCAGGTGTCATTCAGAAAAACGTAAAATTACCAGTGAATTGTTTTCAGAACTTTGTCATGTTAAAGTAAAAGTAACTATGGCGAGCTCCTTGAGGATCCAAACAGGGATCAGGTTACATTTATCTCTGTCTCCCCAGCACTTTTTCTCTTATTAGAAACAAGTTTCACCCTAGGAATCCCTCTCAGCATTGATGGATGGAGAAAGCTCCACATTCCCATCTCATTTTAAGGAGCAAAATTCATGGTCTGGGTGTGTATGTTGTTTTGCTTCTGCGAGGTTATATATACTATGCTGACGTTGAACATTACGGGAGACTTGGGATTTCAGTGTTCATACCAAAAACTCAAGTTGTTTTTTTTTGTTTGTTTGTTTGTTTTAACCAACAGTTTTATTTACCAAGTTAATGACAAAACATGCAATCAGAAAATCAGAGGTGCATTCACATTGCTTGTGGGTGTTTTGATTTACATTACCAGTAAACCGGATGTTCAGGCTAATGTTGGACATTGGCCAATTATTATTAAGTTAATCTCTTTCCATTTTCCCTTCCCCCAAACTTCCCTCCCCCTTTCCTTTCTTCGTCTCTTTTCCAATGTTTTCCTACTTCCCCATCTTCACCTCTATCTCTTAACCACTCATTTCCTCCAACCTCTTATCCACTTCCCACACTCCTCATCACCTTACTTCTCACATTTCCTTCCTTCCCTCGTCCCCTCTTCCCTCCATCTTCCTTTTTTCCCAATTCCTTACCTTTTTTTCCTATCCCGCACTCTCCTCCTCGTCCCTCAACAGCTTTCCATCACTTTTACAAAGACTAGAGACTGATTTTCTTTTTATTAGCTTTCCAGAAAGAACTGCAGGATACTAAAATCCTACAAGGGTCTTTCCACAAAAACCAGATTCTTTAGAATTAATAGAATTTTGATTTCTTTTGAAATTGCATGGTTGTTTTTTCTTTCCAAATGGTCCAGAGCTTTTAATGGAGCAATCACATTTTCTGTGCAACTAAGTAGTTAGTTAGCAAAGAGAGCTATGGCAATCCTGTTCCGAAAGCTTTTATGAGAAGTTGTCACAGATGCAGGAGCAGATTAACAAAGAGGACTCCCGGGTATCTAACTTTTCATTTACTCATTTCAAAGTCCTTAAGATTTAAGGAATTAAATTGATAGACCTGTCTGCATTGAACAGGATGTTTGGTGTTCTCCAGACTGCAGAGGTTTTAAGAAATACATGGCTAGTTAGTTTTCCAAACCCTCAAATGAAATGTTTAAAGAAGTTGACAACTGTACGTGAGATCACTGTTCTCTACAGCTTCTCCAAGCTTCATAGAATTCTAATAAATATTTAATAAGTATTTAGACCTTAAGGAAGATTAAGGGTCGTTTGTGTAGGAGGCAGTTATTGTTACTGAAAAGCATTTATAGACACAATTGAACTTTCTAAAACTTAAGGCTGTAAACCCATTCCATGTAGTTTTCCTTTAAAATCATGCAACTGAAATAGTAATTCAAGAGCAAAGTTTCTAACAAAGTGACTATTCCTTTTTAAAATTTTTTTTTGGCTGTGCTATGCAGCTTGCAGGATCTTAGTTCCCCCACCAGGGATTGAACCCGGGCCCACGGCAGTGAAAGCACTGAGTCCTAACCACTGGACAACCAGGGAATTCCCACAAAGTGATTATTCCTTAATTCCAGATGATAATCAGGAATTTAGTCTCATTTGCACAATAAGATATAGGGGAGTGGGGGAAGGGAATAAAAATAAAAGGGAGTTACAGGTGCTTCCCCAAGCTATATTAGCTATCAGAACAGAGATAACACTGTGCTTCTCTCTAAATTGTCAGTGCTAAGTACATTTCTTCAGTCATACCCATGCATTTGTTCAACAATTATTGAGCAGCTATTGCGAGCACAGTTGTATAAGGGGCAGAAGGTTGAAAAAGATCCTCAAGGGGTTTATAAATTACAATTTTGGGGAAAATACAGCAAATAGATACTTACAGTATTAGGTGAATGTAATTTCTCCAGGAGAGAGAGAAAGCCTGCGGGAGTTAGGATTTGCATGAGAAATCAAGGTCAGTTTCATGAGCTGAACTATGAAGAATGGTAGCATTTCTCCAAGCAGAGATATGCAAAGATGGAAGAAACTGATCAAACAAAAACATGGAGGCGGGGAAGTAGGTGACAGTGAGCATTACAGCTTGATTGGAAAGGAGGGTAGTGGAAGGAATTAAAGTCAGCCAGGATCAGGGCATTGACAGCCTTGAACGCCAAGCTAAGGAGAATGGAGTAAAGTCCAAAGACAATAAGGACTCTCAAAGGCAACGTGGGCTCCCAAATCTTTATTCCTTTTTCATCCTGTAAGATTAATTATAAATAAATCATATAGTAATGGACTGTAGAGTAAAAAGAGCAAATCGAGGATGACATATAGCTTGACAATTTTTTTATAAAGTTCGAAACAAAAATAGACAACATAGTGTTTAGACACAGGTGTGTGTGTGTGTAAATAAAAGCAAGGTAATGACTAACAAAATTCAGAATACTGATAGTTTCTGGGGAGGTGTGGGATTAGATAGAGAGGAGCATAGGTAGATGTCATGTAAATTATTAGTTATTCTCAATCTTACAGTTGGTAGGTGTTTGTTTACAGGTGTTTGTCCATGGGTGTTACTGAGTAAACAAATAAAAGGGACCCTGGATGCACCGATGATGACAATGTGCCTAACCAAGAAGCCTGACTTCCCCAAATCTGTGTATTTGGAGGTCCACAGGAGACTAAAAAGATACTATACTACTGTTGAGGTTTTTCCCACTTGGATTGCACTAGCAGTGAGTGTTTATTTTCCTTCGACTTGTCTTCTGGAGGCCAGGTGAAAAAGTAATGCCTCTATGTGGGCTGCCCGGGACTGTCAGAGTCCTGACTCTGCAATGCTCTGTTCTATTTGTAGAGTGGTGCTTCTCAGCCCAGGCCACATATCAAAATCACCTGTGGAACTTTAAGCACTACAGCTGTTCATGCCCCACACAAACCTACTGAATCAGAACCTCTGAAGGAAGAACCCAGGTATACATATTTTCAAAAGGTTTTGTAAGTGATCCTGAGGGCAACAGGGACTGGAAACCATTCCTCGCAGAGTATACTTAGAAACTCTAAATCGGTAGCTTGTCACAAATGTAGACTTCAGGATCCTATCCCGAGAGATTCTGATCTAGGAAGCAAGGAGAAAGGCCCAGAAACCTGCATTTGTAATACAAATCTTCCAGGGACTTCCTTCAGAAACATTGCCCCAAGGGTTCCAAAACCCTAGGGCCTCAGGGTGATTACTCTGTGTATTCGTTTCCTAGGACTGCCATAAACAGAGTACCACAAACTGGGTGGCTTAAAACAGAAATTTATTCTCTTAGGTCTGGAAGCTAGAAGTCTGAAATCAAGGCATCAGCTTGGTCACACTCCCTTTGCAATCTGTAGGCTAAAATCCTTCCTTGGCTCTTCTAGCTTCTGGTGTTTACTGGCAATCCTTGGCATTCCCTGGTTTGTAGATCCATCACTCCAATCTCTGTCTCTGTCTTCTCCCTGAATGTCTCTGTCTTCTCATAAGGACACCAGTCATATTGGATTAGGGCCAACCTAATGACCTCATTTTAACTTGATTACATCTGCAAAGACCCTTTTTTCAAATAAGGTCACATCACATTCACAGGTACTGGGTGTTAGGACTTCAACATACCTTTTGAGGGGACATAATTCAACCTGTGGCACTCTTTTAATAGTTTTTAAAGTAGGGTCCCCAAACAACCAATAAGATTAGCTATGTTCTTTAGCTGGGATATCTAGGTAGAGAAACTGATAGTTAACTCTCAAAGTTCTACATGCAAAGAATCACCTGAAAACCTTGTGCTTAGAATGCATATTCCTGGGCCTTGATCCAAGGTATTAGAACTCAGTAGGCCTGGGGAAGGGCCTAGGAGTCTACATTTTAAATCAGGTAGGGGGTTCATGCATCACACTCTTGAGAAAAACTGGATTTGGGAGGACAAGCAAGGCTAAGAATAGAGTGGTCTGGGGAGAAGGAGCTCCCAAGAGCAGACCCTGCAACCTGCATTTGTGACAAGTTACTCAGGAGAACCATTGCCTTTGGGGCTGGTGTTTCTAGGGAACAAAAGGGTACCTACGTGATTATCTTTTCCACTTGTTAGTGAATCAGAAATCAAAATAGATGTACCTTTAAGTATTGCAAAAATGTTTCCTAGACCATAGCTCCAAAGACAGTAGAAAGATACCCTGTCTCTTTGCTGTTGTTTCTTGAGAACCACATGGGCGGTAGGGGAATTAGATAGGTAGGCTAAGGATCATGAAGATTACAGAAAGTGTAGTACCACGGGCTAGTGAATATAAACTTTAAGCTGAAATGCTCCCAGGCTGGGGGCAAAATTCAAGATTATAGGAAGAGTAATGTGATTGTTGGAGCTGTTTCTATTAACTCTCCTTGGGCTTGTTAACAAGCGACAGAACTGGGCTACATTGTCAGCTCTCTGACACTACTGCACATAGAAGTTTGACAGGTGACGGTGGTTTATGTTGTTTTTATAGTCACCCATATTCAAAATTCATGTTCTGAAAAACAAGCTAAATCATTTTGGAAGCCTTCAACAGTAAATAGTTGACCCTATTTACACACTTGAATGTTTTTGCGAATAAAGACAAGGTTCTGGGGCTTCCCTGGTGGCGCAGTGGTTGAGAGTCCGCCTGCCAATTCAGGGGAAACGGGTTCGTGCCCTGGTCTGGGAAGATCCCACACGTCGCGGAGCAGCTGGGCCCGTGAGCCATGGCCGCTGAGCCTGCGCGTCCGGAGCCTGTGCTCCGCAACAGGAGAGGCCACAACAGTGAGAGGCCCACGTACCGCAAAAAAAAAAAGACAAGGTTCTGTCTTTACCAATAATGAATGATGCAGTTATTTGCTCAGAACAAACACACCCTTTCAATTACTTCTGATCTACAAATACTGAGGGAAAAACTGTATTCTCACCCCACAGACTTAAATGAGAGAGACAGAACCCAGAAACGAAATTGGGGGAAGCCTGCATTCCTGAAAATTCCATGATTTGTTAAAGCGACCCATGGCACTGGGACTTGGGGTTTGAAGAAATGAATCCTTAGATTTAGGCCTTTATTTCAGTGCTAGACTTTCCTGCTTAAACTAGGGCAGTGGTTCTCAGTCCTGACTTTACAGTCACTTGGGGAGCTTTTTAAAAATACCAGTGGTTGGACCCCACCCCAGACCAATAAAATATGACTCTCTAGAGTGGTGACCAGGCCCCCTACTGTGGAGATTATGATTCAGAAAGTCTAGATGGGGCCCAGGGTCTGTATTTTAATAAGTACTTCAGGTAAATTTTATGACCAGTTAGTCTGGGAAACACTGTCTTAACCTAGCCTAGTTATTAGCTGCTGTTCTCTGATCTGAATTTTTCTTTAACCTTGTAATAGGTATTTACCACTTAGACAAAAAAGCATTCAAAATGATAAAAACTCAGCGTATCATTTTAAAACTAATTTTCCCATAGCAAAACATTTTGCAACATATCAGTTAATTTTTATTTCAAAAGAAATTGCCATCTGTTTTTCTTAGATACCCGAACCTTTTATTGTTGTTTTTGATTTTCAGGAAAATAAATCTGTTGAAGAATTTTAAGAGTCAAATCTTCTGAGCCTAGATCTACTGCTGTCTGCACCTCTGAGACCTCCTCCATCTGAGAATTACCAGGTCTGACAACACTTTCCCTCCAGCCTACAGTGAGGGATGTCAACAGAACTGTAGAAAAGTCACATCCTCTAGACTTCCAACCCTCAAGCTGTGGCAGCTGGAAAGAAACCTTACAAGTGCCATCCCTATGGGGCATTCAGAAAGACTAGAAGCCTAAAAACTCAGATATGCTGAGCCTGAAATATACAAAAGCTTTTAGAAAGTCTCCCCACCGAAGAATCCAATTAAACTCACATAATTAATGCACACATTTAGATGAGCTGTAGATAAAATAGAGCTCTTTCTCCCTCTACCAAAAGACAGGAAAAGTCCGATTTAGTACTCAGACATTCTGGTCTCCATACCAGTATTATAAAGCAGTTTCACCATATTTATTTTAATCAGTATGTGAGTAGGACTGTGGAAAGTAAAATATTTTATTTATATTTTTAAAAAAATGATTAAGAAGTTCTGATAAAAAACTATTTGGGAGGGGGATGCTTGTGCACTACTGACTTGGCTCTGGTTGTGATTGCTTTGTGTATGAGATTGTTAGAACACCTCCAGCATATTCAGAGACAGCCTAAGTGACTGTGGAATGCCTCAAGGGCAATAGAAATCAAATAGAAATAGGTACCAACTCAAGTCTTAAGTGATGACGGAGGTGCATTTCAAGTACCATGGGAATCTCACTGGGCGGGCCCATTTCCCCACCCTGGCAACAGAGGTTGACACTACTTCAGAGAAGTATTCCAACCTGTATATGTATGTGGGCTTATTCCTGAGCCTCCTGGCCATTCTCCTCATCCTGCTCTTCACAATGCTCCTTCGGCTCAAACATGTCATCTCACCCATCACCGAGAGCACAGAAAGTGTTCCTCAATTTACAGACGTAGAGATGCAGAGTCGAATCCCCACTCCTTAGTCAGGAAGAAAGTGAGCTTTAATGGATCTCAGTGAACCCTTGTATGTTGATGTCCAGGAAAGCTGACTTTGTTGCATGTAGCTTCCCACGTAGGAAATCAACAAGTTGTTCACTTAACAAGTTGTTCATGTTTTCTCTATATTATTCTTTATCTTGACTCTGCTTGTGGGATATCTAAGAGGTTTGACTCATTCCTTGCCAGGAATATAGGAAATGGCAGCTGGTTGGGAGGGCAGGTTTCCATGGTAACCAAAGAGAGCCTGGGCCTTGAGCAAACCTCAGACTGCAGAAATTCACATGCAGCTGTTGTAAAAAACACATGACCTTGGAAGCTCCAAGAACAAGGGAAATTTGCCTTTGAAAGGGCTAATTGTTCAAAGAGGGTATCCCAAGAAAGGAACAAGCTTTAATTTAGCAGTTGGACCCTAAAGAATCACCTCTGCTTACATGACGTTAAATCATGTTGGAGGTTAATGGAAGGGACCACGAACCCTTTCCCAAAGGAGCAATGATTTTATCATCTGTGGCCATCGGGTTTGTCCCAAATGAAAGAAGAGTTCTTAAAAGAAACTGTTTCAATTTAAAGAGCAAGTTTACAAAAAGAAGTTTCTAGTCAACAAACTCATCTAGAGAGGGAAAATGTGCATTTTATATCTGTGTTATTACTATTACTGGACTTTAAAAAACTCAGATAATGGCCGATGTATTACAAAAATCTGGAACAATGAGCTCCCCCCAGACCAAGGGAAAATTAAGTCAAAATGTGCTTATGATAATGAACCTTATATTATACGTGCAGCTTCTTTGCCTTTTTCTCCTTCCCCATCATGCTCCAGGATTGAGTTGCACTCAAATATAAGCTTTGTTTAAAGATGGCCTCGGCAAAGAAGACTCAACTGTACTTTAAAGCAGAAATGAAATAATCTTGGTATTCTGTCGTTGAATGATTGTGGCTTTGGGCAAAACACTCAAGCCTCTAGGTACCAGGTTTTTCTCTCTGAAAAAATGATCTGAGGGCTATTTAGTCATCACTAGACTCCTTTTAGATTTGAGTGTAAGAAAAACAGAGACAAAGGAGGAAAGGACTAAACAACACCCTCCAACAAATCTTTATTGAGATCAGTGTCCTCAAATGTAACATTTCTTTCCCAGAAAATGTTCCTCCCTTCCTGATCCCTGCCAAAAGATGAAATGTTTCACTTATTACCTATAAGAGAAATATATTTTGAAAAATTCCATTCTCATAAGTAGCCCTAGTATGCCAGTAGTGGAAAAAGAATTTGATTTTTTAATAATTAACGTTCCAAAAGGGAACCAAAGGAAATGAGTACTGTTTACAAATTAGAAATTAGAAGGCTGGTCATACTCTTGCCACCAAAGAACTAAAACACCCATGTGCAATTCTACCTGCTTAGAAAAAATCAGTTCTCTCTTGCACCTAAAAGGTGGTCATCAAATTTCAACCAGGTGCTCCCTCGGGAATTGCAGCGGCAGTGAGAAAGAAGTGGAATGGTTGTTAGGTTAATGGCACCTCTACCAGACATGCAGCTCTCTCTAGTTTGTTACCAATTTAAATTGGCCCCTTTACTCTGATCTAAATCTAGCATGGTGGTGAAATTCCCAAGTGCTTTCTACTTTTATACACAGTCATTTGCCAATACTCCCTCTCCAAGGGGCTGCAAAGTGTGAAATCCCCACATGCAGAGCTTAACTTAGCAGCAAGGCTGACTCTGGCACACCTGTTAACAATAGCGCACTGTAAGAGATGGCAGTTGCATTCTGCACCATTCAGAAGAGATGAGCAGGTAGGCTAAGACTCGATAGGGCATGCACTTCCCCTTTTGGTATTATAATTTCCAAAATGCAAAGTGATTCATATTATTGCATTTGGTGGTTTAAGTTGTCTTTATTCAACACCCAGACTCCACGTACCTTTTAAAATGTTAGTTCTTGGCAGCCATACACTCACTTCATCAAAGGCTGCCAATATACCCCAGAACTTCTTAAGGATACACATCTCTCCTCACTCCACACTCTGCCTTTTATGCTCACAGTATTTGAATGTACTTTACAGTTAAGAAGTCAGTGACTGGATAAATGAAGGAACTGATTACATTTTCAACAGCAGTGAATAGCAAGATACCCAATGCCTTGTTGCTGAATCTGATGAAGAGACTGCAAATCTATTCCCTGCCCACCTGACCTCTCCAACACAGATTTCAGGAGTTTAAAACTTCTCCTTAATCTCTGACTTGGATGAAGATTCCCAATTTATGATTAGGTTACTCACCTGGAAAACAACCACCCTCTTTCATCACAACTACCCCATGGGATCCAAATCTTCACCGAGCATTAACCAAAGTACACAGCACGGATTGCACTAAAATAGCAGCATAACCCCTGACGATTTCCAATGATAACATAAATGGAGATGTATGTAAGCAGATGTGTCACTATGGTGACTCACATGGTATTTAATCTTTGGGAAAATAAACTGAATGTTTTCATCATAGCAAACCAACTGTAAAGAAAACTTTTCCATTTATATTAAATTTTATTATATCCTCCAATGTATTAATTAACATATATTACCGTGCAAAGAGGCAGCTAGAGCAATCAATGGGCATAATTTGAATTTATCCATCTATCCAAAATGCTGACTTGGCAATTCCTTCCCTCACCCCCACTCTCCAAAATATTGCATGTTAACCTAAATGTATATAAACAGGTAGGTTATTTATATGTAGATGTACTTTGTTTTAAGGTGAAAGAATGAGTCTTCACTTTTTATTATACTGAATCACATGAAATTTCCCTTTCCATAAATAAAAATGCTGAAATATCAGCAATTTCATATAATTCAACCAAATAAAAGGACTCACCACATGAATTCTTTAAACAGTAAACTCTCCTAATGTGTTTAAAATAACTCAATATCCAAAAGTGTACTTTGCATACATTTCAGAATCATGGGTTGTATAAAACAAGGTTTATTGTAAAAGGCTTTTGTATTATGTATTATGTACTAGGCAAGAAATCTTGAGGTAAATCAAGTAAAGACAGGTTCATTCAGCCTAACATTTCCATCTATGCCAAATCTGAAGCTTTGGGCTCCTAACTGAGTTTGATGGCTGCAGACCCCACCATGCTTACTAAGTAGGTAAAAGGGTCCATTTAATGCAATTAAGTGGTTATGTTTAGTAATACGTCTTATTCACCTGCATTTGTACAAAAGAAGCACTTTTTTTTAAAACAAAATTGTGTGGAAGAGAAAATTGGGTTTCTTTTGTTTAAAATCATTAATACTTGAAATAGATTCATATTGTGTATATTAAATATAATATTTGAATTAATATTTAGCATGTCATTTTTGTTCCCTGTAAAATAAATTGTTTGGTTTGCTGATAACAGCTATATATTGTCTGAAGAATATAAAGAGTATTAGTCTCTTCATCCCAATATAAATTGTAACAATTACAAATTTGTGGGATTTACAATTCTGAGGTGTCATTATTTTTTCTTAGTCGCCAACCTCCCAACTTTAATTTTCTCCCCACTTGCCACCTTATTGGTGTGTTTCTTTGTTTCTTTAGTAGTAAGATGTGAAAAATGAGTAATGACTACCAGCTGCCAATGAAAGTGACCTGAGGTGAGAGTGAGATAAGGTATCTAAAGTATCAATATCTTGCAACATTCCCCAACATGTGGATATTTTTATTTATGTATCTTCCGTTTCGTACTTTCTTCATTTGTTCCTCACAGCAATCCTGTGAGTAATAAGTGGAAGTATTATGAAGTCTGTTTCACAAAAGAGGACATTAGGACAGAGAGACTGGGGACACATTCATGGTTACACAGAGGCCAAGTCAAGAGTATACTGCCAGTCTTTGGACTCCTAGTTTAGTACTCATCTCAAAAAGTGCTTTGCTTTCTGAGCACTGAATAGATACTCCAGAGTTATTCATTCCATTACACTCCAAGTTCTGCAAAAACCTATTGAGCTCTATAGGTTATTAATTACTCCTGTGCCAAAATTCAGAACAAATAAGCAGAATTCTGCCATCTATTAAAATCATTTTATAGTTGCAGCAACACATATTTAACAGACTGTAAGGAAGTTACACAAAGGCAGATCCTGCAGCTTTAATTTACATGGAAGAGGGAAGAGGCAGAAATATAGATGAATTATCAACCCACAATGTAAATTCTAATCCTTTGATCATTTGACTTAATGTTCACAGTCAATGCCAGTTCTTCATATACATGATTGTGATCTTTCCCCTCCTAGAAATGAGAACACCTCCTCTTAGGTAAAAATAGTGTTCTTATTTAAAATTGTATAGTGTTCTAACTGTACACAGCTATTTCATTTGTGCTCTTTAATAAATGCAATGGCATTAAAAGGGAGAGAATTACTGGCTAGAGAAGCTTCCTCTAGCCACAAAGAATGAATGATTGTCCTCGTAGAAAAAGGAGACAAAAATGTGGGACATATGTAGAGTGGGAAAAGGAAATGCACATAATAGATATAGGTGAGGAGGTTTTGAAGAATAACTTGAGTAATTCCAGGAATTTCAATTCATTTTTCACATCAACTATTTGTTGATTAAATTATACATACACACGTAGAAGAGTAAGAGAGACAGATTACACAGGCTAGGCTAGGCTCTGTGGGGATCTAAAGTTTGCAATCATAAAATCTACAATCTCGGGGCTTCCCTGGTGGTGCAGTGGTTGAGAGTCCGCCTGCCGATACAGGGGACACAGGTTCGTGCCCTGGTCTGGGAAGATCCCACATGCCGTGGAGCAGCTAGGCCCGTGAGCCATGGTCGCTGAGCCTGAGCGTCCGGAGCCTGTGCTCCGCAACGGGAGAGGCCACAACAGTGAGAGGCCCGCATATCGCAAAAAAAAAAAAAAAAAAAAAAAAAATCTACGATCTGGTCAAGATGATAAGTACCTATATTCATTCATTCTTTCAACATTTATTCAGCACCTACTGTGTGTGCTACCAGTGAAAACAGAACACACTCTATGCCCTGGTGAAAGTTACAGCCTAGGGGATGGACATCTCCAATCAGATAATTACAAGAATACTATGTTACAAAGGAGAAGTATAGGGTGCTTGGGTGCATACAAAGTGGAGGGCATGCTGCCTAGACTGGCCTAGAGTGTCAAGGAAGACTCTACTGAGATGATATCTAAGCTAAAATCTAATGGAGGAGTAAAAGGAGAGAATAGAGCAAACATTCCATAGAAAGAACAGCATGTGCAAAGATTCTGAGGTCAAATAAACTTGGCACACTTGAAGAAGCACAGTGAGTGAAGAGAAGTCTCCAGAAGGCTGGAAAGGTTGACAAGGACAACAACATGCAGGGCCTTGTGGGCAATGTTATAGATTTTTAACTTTAAGCATAGAGAAGATGAGAACTCTGGTAGCAGTGTGGACGAGGAATTGAAGAGGGGCAAGAGTGGATGCAGGGAGATCAGTTAAGAGGCTATGGAAGTGGTTCAGGAGAAAAATGATAATACCTTAGACTTAACACCATCCCATCGAGTGGTAGTGGGTAGGGATAAAGAGAAGTAAATAATTCGAGATAGATCTAGGAGATAAAGTTAGCATTACTTGATGACTTGGATAAATGGGGTAAGAAGGAAGAATCTAGAATGACTTACTGGATTCTGGTTTGAACAAGGGTCTAGTGGTTCTATTCACTGAGACAAAGAACAGTAGAGGAGAATCAGATCAAGGGGGAGATGAATTTCATTTTGGACATGTTTAGCTTGATGTGCCTTTGAGACATCGAAGTGCAGATGTTGAATAGGCAGTTGAATATACGGGTCTGGAGCTCACAAGAGAGGTTAGGGCTGGAGACATAAATTTAAGAGGTGTTAGTGTATGAGATTGCCCAGGGAGGGGTTTTAGAGTAGATTGAAGAAAGAATGCCAATTATGTAACACAGAATGTGCCCGAATATTTCTCCCTGTTTTTGGAGAATTAGTCAATCGTCAAGCAGGTTGGGAAAGAAGATTAGGTTTAAGGGTCCTCAAACTGAGGTAAATTGCCTGGGAATACTTGGTAGCAGGAGAAGAAGAGTGAGTTAGAGATAAAGTCCTCTGGGGAGAGGGAAGACTCCAACCTGAGGAGACCAAATACAAGTATGAAGTACAAAGGTTAGGAGTAGTACCATAAATAAGAGGAAAATAGAGCCAATAATTTGAAGCTGGAAACCAATGAAACAGTGTTGGTACAGGTTAGTAATAGTACAAATAGGGTCCTGAGAGTTTGCAATGAACAGGGGTGGGTTGTCAAACACAGGTATGTGATTGTATTGATCATGTTCCTGGCAGGAAACAGATGGCATTCTCATAAAGGGTGAGTAAAGAAACTCTAATGAAGGGACTATTTACTAAGGGGTGGGTAGGATTAAGGGGTCAAAAGAGATGGCAAAACACCCAGGGACTAGCAGCTGTAGGAAGTTACAACCACTCTTAGGCTTGAGTGGGGAAGGGGAGGGAAACGTTTTTGGAATACGGCATGCCCTGTAGCTGTGAGAAAGAAACTAACAATCTCTGACCTTAGGTAAATAAGCAAAGCCATAGGGGGCTGGAGGATTAAACACTTTCTCCTCTACCTTCATCTGCTGATGCAGACCACCTGGAAGCCAGAGGGCAAGCAAGCCAGGGGGTGCAGTTTGTAAAGGTCAGCTTCCTAGAACAAACAGCAGGGTGCAGAAGGCTTGTGAGAAGGGATCTGGAGAAGACAGAGAATATACAGCACAAAAGGAGGCATGTTGGGATGGCTTAAAGATCCAACTTGAGGTTTACTGAATATGATTCTACCATAGAAAAGATAAAACATACTAGAAATTTTCAAAGGAGGCGTATCATTCAGAGTCCAATCAGAAAAAAACAAAACCACTCTAGCTATTTCAAATAGAGGGAATTTAGTATAAGGAATTGGCAATGCACGTGATAGAAGACAAATGGGGATAGTGAAACAGGCTCAGGATTAGCAGAAGCAGAAGGCTATCACCAATCCTAGAGCTTGGGAAATAATGGGAAGAGATAATATTACAAGAACCCAGAAGCAGTGACCCTCTTTGGTCCTAGAATCATGGAGGGGCCTGCCAGCAGGAGATGAGACCACAGTCAGGGCTACCTGGTGGAATCTGGGACCTTAACAGAAAGAGCTCTTTGGCAGGAGCTACAACCATGGAGAAGAAAGATTTTGAGCCATTTTTGGTAGAGCATGTTGTGATTGATTAACAACATCTTTTATGGTGAAGAGGGTAATGGAGGCATACATGCCACATATCTTTCATTATGGACCTAGATATACTTCTTTATATCATGACTGTGTAGCATGAAGATATAAAATGTTAGTGTAAGATTTAGCCGGGAGCAGAATTTCTCTTAGGAAGAAAACTGTCTTTATCTGGCAAGATACTCTAACAGTTCATCTTAATTGTGGAAATATAATCCTCAGTGTATGGCTGATTTGGGCTGGAAGCAAGAAAAAGATGGATAAACTGTAACATAAGAAATGAACATATATTTGAAGGGTTGTTGGGTATGAACGACAGATGAGAGGTAAAGAATACAAAGTAGACAGAGGACCTAGCAACATGGCAGGAGGCTAGAGGCCAAGAAGGAGAGATAACTAGTCAAGATTCTTCCCTCAGAAGAACTTTGAAGAACAGCAATAGTTAATGTTCTAGACAATCCAGGTAGTCTGGACATATCAGTGCTTTGGTAAGGGAAGGGGCTGTGATGGTATCTTGCATGGTGGCATTTGCAGAAAAGGGACTATACACACAGAAGGCAAAACAGAGCAAAAATGGTAAAGCTGGTAAAAACAGGAACTTGGATCCAAAGGTAAGTCGAAATATAAGGCTTTCCTTTACCCCAAACCTTAGATACTGTAACTCATTAGATGCCTGGAGACCTGCTAATTACATGTCTAAATCAAACCCTTCAAAATTTAACATTTCAAGCTAACAGAATATCCAATACTTATTCACCAATCTATTTGTAGGTGATGCTGAAATCTGCTATCTTATTCTAACACTACTTACACTCTAGAGTTCTAACTCGTGGATAAAGACTGTTCTGGAGAATAAGAGACACTGATTTCTAACTTTTTTTTTTTTTTTTTTTTTTTGCGGTACGTGGGCCTCTCACTGTTGTGGCCTCTCCCGTTGCGGAGCACAGGCTCCGGACGCGCAGGCTCAGCGGCCATGGCTCACGGGCCCAGCCGCTCCGCGGCATGTGGGATCTTCCCGGACCGGGGCACGAACCCGTGTCCCCTGCATCGGCAGGCGGACTCTCAACCACTGCGCCACCAGGGAAGCCCTGATTTCTAACTTTTGAAGAATTTCCGCATTGACATGGTAGAGGCAATCTGTGTAGTTTGAAAGGACAGAACTCAGACCAACAATTAGAATTTAAAGGGAGCAAGGTTAATAGGAAAATAACTTTGGCTCATTGTGTTTCTAGTAATAGAGATTCTCCCAAATAGAGCAGGTTTTCTTGTAGGGTAGAATATTGTTGAAACAGTTCAAGCAGAGGCCGATGGTCATATCTATCAGAGGTAATGATGATAATAATAATAATCATTAGCATATTTTGAAGACTTATGTGTTAAACTCTATGTTTAATATTCTACATGCATTCTTATTTAAACTTAACAAAATCCTACAAAATAGGTATTATTACTATCCTCATTTTACCTACAAGAATATTGAGGCATAGAAAGGTTAAATAACTTGCCCCAGGTCACACAGCTAATAAATGACACAGAACTGGGATTCTAAACCATAGCCAACTGACTCCAGAACTCATATGCTACCATTATGCTATACTGGCTATGTAATGGTATAGAAGTGTCCATAAGTTGGCTAGGAAGATGACCTGGGGAACTTCTAATTCCAATACTCTTTATGTATATATGTATAAATATGTATATAAAATATATGATCTCTGTGTGTGTACCCGTGTGTATATATACATCTTCATATATAGAGCACTAGGGAAAGAGACTCTTTAATCCATGGAAAAGATGAGTAAAAGATGGCCCTCTCAATAGAAAAAAAATCAACATAAATAGAAATCGATACAAACTGAGAGGTGGTTTGTAAAATTTTGGTTGACAAGACATAGGAAGTGACTGAGTCCTATGAATTTGACAAGGTAGATAACCTGGAAACTATGACTGGAATGTAATGAAACATCAACCACCTCAATTGTAATGTAACTGGACCATCTGTGATGTTGAATTAGAGAGATCTACCTGGCATCTGAAAAAATGGAGACAAAGAATCGGTCATTGTTTATGAAGCAACAGTGCTATTTTAAAATATTTTAAGTCTACAATAAATGCAAAGAAATGTTAGGAAAGATAAACTATTTTACCTATAAACCTGTTACCAAGATTTGGCAAGTTTTAACTTTTGCTTCAGATTTTTTAAGAGAAATAAAATATTATAGGAAGAGTTAAAGCCCCTGTGTACTTCTCCCTGATCCTATTCCTGTACCCTAGGGTTAACTACTGAGAACCAAAATCATCACCCTCTACTCTCAGTTTGGACACTAAAGACTGAAATTACCTACTCTCCCCCACATATACTTTACTCTCTACATTAATAAGCCTACTCTTCCAGGAGATTCCTATCCAAGCAAATGGCTTGATTGTTCATTATACAACAGTAACTTCCTGAAAGATTCATCAACTTTTCAATGGAAAATGTCAACAGTTCGTGCCCTAAAATTCTGAATACCTTTCCTCAAAATCCTCCCATTGCTGTTTCCACCATTCCTGGACTGTTATATCATGATCCTCATCCAATTGTAAACAAGTCCTCATATTAGAGGATCCACTTTTAACCAAATTTCCAATTCTCAATAAATTCTGCCCTTGCCTTCTCCCTATGAGATACTACCAAAGCTTTGGGGAGGTGGTTTTCTCCCTTTCCATGGTAAACAAATAAACTCAAGTTGTGTTGGTGATATATGAGGAGCCAGCATTCGACACTACTATTCTCAGCTTGGTATTTATCATTACAATGTATGATTTAATTTGTTTCATACATACATATGTATGTATCCATAATGATATGTAACATTGTTTTGCAGTGCATGTTTTTAAATTTAATATAAATATATCATAATGTACCTATCCTCCTACAACTTATTATGATGATTATGCTTATTAGGTTCATGATATTTATCATTAATTTTCACTGTTGTATTCCATTGTATAAATACACCACAATTGTTTTATCCAGTTTTCTGGATGAATGCTTTGTCTGATATTATTGATAATAGAGCTGCACCAGCTTTCTTTTGGTTAGTATTTACCAGATATATATTTTTCCATCCTTTTACTTAAAGTACACATTTTCTTATATTTTAGATATGTATCTTATAAGTACAATATTAGTTGGGTTTAGCACTTTTATTGGATTTAAAATCTGTATGTTTTAAATGGTATGTTCAGCCCATTTATATTTATTGGGGTTACCAACATATTTGGACTTATTATTATATTTTGTTATTTCTCTTGGTTTTTGTTTGCTTTTTTCTCCTTTCCTACATTTCACTCAGTTGCTTAATTTTTAATTCCTTTTTATTCCCTCTATTGATTTTGAAATTAGGTATTCTACTTCTATTCTTTTAGTGGTTAACTGTAAAATACTAAGATATTTTATGATTACTTAATGTAAAGGATAAAGTTTATCAGCATGGTTAGTCTCCTATTCCGTAATACAAGGACTGAATGGCAGAATTCTTTACATGCAATTTCTTTCCTCTCATCCTCTATATTACTCTCGCTGAGCATTTTATTTCCCTTTTGTTTTATTTTTTCATTTAATTTTTTAATTAAAATGATGCATGAACTAATTTTAAAATTCTCAAAACATCATGCTGAGTAAAAAAGCCTTAGACAAAGGGAACCTATTTTATGATCACATTTATATTAAATTCTAGAACTGCACTATCCAATATGGTAATTACTAGCTACAAATTGCTACTGAGCACTTGATATAGGATTAGTCCAAATTGAGATGTACTATAAGTGTAAATTGCACACTAGATTTCAAAGACATAATATAAGAAAAATGTAATATATCTCATCCATAATTTTTATACAGATTACATGTTGAAAATGATAATATTTTGGACATATTGGATTAAATAAAATACATTATTTAACTTAGTCACTTCTTTTTATTTTTTGTAACATGGCTAATGGAAAATTTTAAATTACACGTGGCTCCATTTTTGACTCATATTACATTTCTATTTAACAGTGCTATTCTAGAAAAAGCAAAACTTATCTATAGTGAAAAAATCTAAACAGTAGTTTCCTTTGGAAAGATGAGGGTAGAGATTGACTGGAAAAGTCAGGAAGAAACTTTCTGTGGTGACAGGTATATTTTATAAATTGGAAGTTAGCATTACACAGGTGATTAATTTGTCAAAATTCAAAATATTAAGCTCTCATTAATCATATGCATGCTGAAGTATTTAGGGTGAATTATATTGATATTTTCAATTATTTTGAAATGCATGAAAAATTAAGATGGTTTGATGGGTGAATAAAGGGATGAATAAATACATGGTTGTATGATAAAACAAATATTGTAAACTGTAAATTGTAGAATCTAGGGAGTGGGTATACATACAATTGTACACTATAAAATGCTTTCAACTTTTTGTATGTTTGAAAATGTCCATTATGAAATGATGAATGAAATTATACATGTAGATAATTTTAAAAGCTAAATACATGAGACAATGGTTTTAAAGGCACTGGCCATCAGGCAATGAAGGACACTAGTTTGTAGATATGAGAAACAAATGAGGTGACACCTATGATTGCCCTAGCTATAAGTGATTTTCCAGGCGATGGCATAGGGTGGAGGTATTGAGGCAAAGGTCAGTGGATCCTCTCTGTTGATGTTATGGAGCTGAGAGTCTGGGGAGTCAAATGCAACTAGAGTTAATGAGACAGAAACAGAGTCCCAGAGAGCTGCAGAGGTCTCCCCTCAAGTATTCAGCAGAGTAACTATCAGTGCACATGTGTGAAAAATCTACTTGAGGCCAGAGAGAGAACAAGAAAGGATTAGATTACAAAGAACAGTACCTGACACAGAGGGCAAGAAATAGTGCCTATTCCTACCAGTCAGATTGGGAAAAGCCATAATTCACAGGACGTTGGGTAGGGTACCCAGAAGGTCTGGCCTCAGTGGTGGGAAAAATTAGCCCTAGACTGAGCTCTTCTTTGGACTCACGTAAACCAGAAAAATAAGACCTGAAAGGATCAAATTGTTTCCAGGTAACTTAACTGCATCTAAGAACAAAGCTAACAAAGATTTATAGGAATATAAGTATATCCAGCACCTGGCAAGGTAAAATTCATAATGCCTGGCATCCAATCAACCAGGTATGTAAAGAAACAGAGATACATAACTTATAATGAAGAGAAAAAAAATCAATCAAAACTGACCCTAAATTGACAGAGATATTAGAATTAGCAGAGAAGGACATTAAAACAATTATTATAACTTGTATTCCATATGTTCAATAAGTTAAGCAGACATATGAAGAAGACCCAAATTGAACTTCTAGAGATGAAAACTACAGTTCCTGAGAGTAAAAATTCACTGGGTGGGATTAAAGGCAGACTAGTCACTACAGAAGAAAAGATAAATGAACTCAAATGCATAGCAATAGAAACTATACAAAATGAAACATACAGAGAAAAAAGAATGCTAAAAAATGAAAGAGCACTAGTGAACTATGTGTGGCTTCATATGTGAGCAATTGGAATATTTCAGTGGGTTGGGGGCAGAAAAAACATTTGAAGAAGTTGGAAGAAACTTTCCAACTCTGACATTAATGAAAAATATAAATTCACAGATCCAAAAAGCTCAATGAACCCCAAACAGAAGAAGTATGAAGAAAATTACAGTAAGGCATATCATAATCAAATTGCTCAAAACCAATGATAAAAAGAAAAATCTTAAAAGGAAATAGAGCTATTACACATAGCTGAATGAAAATAATGACATCAGATCTCTTGTCAGAAACAATGTTATAGAAAAGAGAGTTGACACCTTTAAAGTACTGAAAGGAAAACAAAACAAAACAAAACCCTGTCAAACCAGAAATCTATACCTGGCAATATATATTTCAAAAACAAAATCAAGTCATTTTCAGGCATACAAAAATTGAAAGAAATCATCACTAGCAGAGCTGCACTACAGGAAATACTAAAGGACATTCTTCAGGCAGATACCAGATGGAAGTAGTGACTTAAACAAAAAGCAAGAAGGAGAGCACCAGAATTGGTAACTATATGGGTAAATATACAAGACTTTTCTCTTATTTCAATTTCTTTTAAAAACTGTTTAAACAAAAATAATAACAATGCATTGTGGAATTTAGAGCATATACAAAACTAAAAAATATGACAACAATAGCATAAAAGTTGGGAGGGGAGAAATGGAAATATATAATTGTAAGGTTGTCATACTATATGTGAAATGGTGTAGTATCACTTGAAGGTATACTGAAACAAGTTAACTGTGCAAAAAAAAAAACACCTTAAAGCAATCACTAAAATAACAAAACAAAGTGTTATAGCTAATAAGCCAACAAATGAGATAAAATGGGGTCATAAAAAATATCTGATTAATCCAAAAGAAGGAAGAAAAAGAGGAAAAAGTGAACAAAAAAAGGTGGGACAAATAGAAACAAATAACATTATGATAGACTCAAACTTAACCATATCAATAATCACATAAATGTAAATGGTTGAAATATCCAAATTAAAAGGCAGAGATTGTCATATGGAATAAAAAATTAAGACCCATAGGAGACCATATGCTGCCTGCAGGAAACACACTTTAAATATAAAGGCACAAACAGGTTAAAAGTAAAAGGCTAGTAAAAGATATAGCATGCTAACACTAATCAAAAGAAATCTGGAGTGGTTATATTAATATCAAAGTTGATTTCAGAGTGAAATATTGCCAGGGATAAAGTAATTTACTTCATAATGATAATGAGGTCAATTAATCAAGAAGACATAACAGTCCTAAATGTTTATGCACCAAATAACAGGGCTTCAAAATTCATGAAGCAAAATTTGATAGAACTGCAAGGAAAAACAGACAAACCCACAATTATAACCTAGGCATCTCTATACCCCTCTCTAAAAAATGAATAAAATGTGGGTAGAAAATTAGCAAAGATATAGTAGACTCAAACACCACTTGACCTCATTGACATTTATAGAACACATCACCCAACAACATCAGAATGTAGTTTCTTCTCAAGTGCTCAGGGAATATTTACCAAGATAGACCATAGTCTGGGCCATAAAACAAGTCTCAATAAATTTAGGATTCAAGTCATGCGAAGTTTGTCCTTTGACCACAATGGAATTAAATTAGGAATCAATAACAAAATGATCTTTGGAAATATCCACAATATTTGCAAATGAAATAACACTTCTAGATAATGAATGTATCAAACAAGAAATCAAAAGGAAAATTAGAAAATAATTTTAACTAAATGAAAATTTAAGCACAACATATTAAGAATTGTAGGATGCTACTAAAGCTGTACTTGGGGCAAACTTATAACATAAGATGGCTATATAAAAAAGAAAAATGATCTCAAAGTAATAACACAGTCTTCTACCTTGAGAAACTAAAACAACAACAACAACAAAAAAAAACCCAAATTAAACCTAAAGTAAGCAGAAGAAAGGAAACAGTAAAGATCAAAGCAGAAATCCATGACATAAAAGAGAAAAATCAGTGAAGCAAACAAAAAAAACTGGTTCTTTAAAAAGATCAATAAAATTGGTAAATCACTAGCCAGACTAATGAGGAAAAGAGAGAATATGAAAATTAAAAATATCTAGAACAAGAGAAGTGACATCATGAAAGATTCTGCAGACAGCAAATGAATAATAAGGGAATAACTTGAGCAACTATTCCCATAAATTTGATGAATTAGGTGAAATGGACAAATTCCCTGAAAGACACAAATTACCAAAGCTCAGTCAAGGAGAAACAGATAACCTGAAGAGTGAAATATATATGAAATTGAAATTATAGTTTAAAACCCTCCTACAAAGAAATTCCCAGGCCCATATGGCTTCACTGGTGAATTCTACCACACCTTTAAAAAATAAATAATAATAACTTTATATAAAATCTTCCAAAAAATTTAAGAGAATACTTCCCAACTCATGCTACAAGGCTATCATTACTCTAATACCAAACCACACAAAGATATTACAAGAGAAGAAAACTATAGGCTAACACTCTCATGAAATACATGCAAAAATTCATAACAAATATTTAGTAAATTGAATCTAGCAATATATAGAAATATAACACATCATGACCAAGTGGGTTTTATCCCAGGAATGAAAGGTTAGATTAGCATTCAAAAACCAATCAATGTAATGTATCATATTAACAAACTAAAAAGATGAAAAAAACATGATCATTTCAATAGACAAAAAAAGGATTCGATGAAACCCAATAGCTTTTCATGATAAAACCATTCAACAAACTAGGAATAGAAGGTAACTTCCTTAAATTGGTAAAGGTTATCTACAAAAAATCTGCTGCTAACCCCATATTTAATGGTGAAAGACTGAATGATTCACTCCTATGATCAGGAACAAGACAGGAACATCTGTTCTGCCCCTTCTATTCAACATTCTAATCAGTGCAGTCAGGCAAGAAAAAAAAAACAAATATAAAAGGCATCCAAACTGGAGAGGAAGAAGTAAAACTATCTTTATTTTCAGACAACATGATTGTCTATGTAGAAAATCCAATAGAGTCTACAAAAAAAAAAAAAAGCTACTAGGACTAATAAGCGAGTTTAGCAAAATGTCAGGATACAAGATTAATATACATCAACTGTATTTCTATATACTAGCAACAAACTATTGGAAACTGATTTTTAAAAACAATACCATTTGCAATAGCATAAAAAATATGAAATTCTTAGGGCTAGATATAACCAATGATGTGAAAGACCTGTACACTGATAATTGCGAAACATTGCTAAAAGGAATTATAGAAGACCTAAATAAATAGATATTCCTTGTTTGTGGTACAGAAAATTTAATATTGTTAAGATGTGAACTCTTTCCAAAATTGATTTATAAATTCAACACAATTCCCATCAAAATCCCAGCAGGCTTTTTAAAGGAAATTAACAAAAGGATTCTAAAATTCATATGAAAATGCAAAAGACCTAGGATAGCCAAAAGAATTCTGCAAAAGAACAAAGTTAGGGGTTAACATCTGATTCCAAGACTTATTATAAAGCTACAGTAATCAAGACAATGTATTGTTGGCATAAAGGTAGCCAAACAGATCAATGGAACAGAATAGAGAGTCCAGACATAAACCAACACATATGGATACTTGACTTTTCACAAACATACAAAGACGAAGCAGAAGAGAAAGAAAAGTCTTTTTGACAAGTGATGCTTAAACAATTGAACATAGATACGTAGGCAAAAAAAATGACCTTTAATCCATAACTTGCCCTATTTACAAAAATTAACTCAAAATGGATCTTGTACCTAAATGTAAAAACTAAAACTTCTAAAAGAAAACATAGGAGAAAATCTTCGTGACCTTGAGTTAGGCAAAGATTTCTTAGACTTGACAACAAAAGCACAATCCATAAGAGAAGAAAATGATAAATTGGATTCCATCTAGATTAAAAATTTTGGCTCTTCAAAAAGCAATGATAAGAGAAACAAAAACAAGCCTCAGACTGGGAGAAAATCTTTGTAAATTATATAACTGACATCCAGTATATATAAAGAACTCTCAAAACCTAACAATAAGACAGTAAACAAACTAATTTGATAAAAAAATGGAGGAAATATTTGAACAGACATTTCATCAAAGATATATGGATGGCAAATAAGCACATGAAAAGTTGCTCAACATAATTAAGGAAATGCAAATTAAAACCACAATGAGACCACTACATGCTTATTAGAATGTCTAAAATTAAAAAGCCTGACCACATATTAGCAAGGATTGGAGTGACCAGAACTCTCATACTGCTAGTAGGAATGTAAAATTGGAGAGCTGCTTTGCAAAACAGTTTGGAGTTCATTATAAAGTTGAACATACACCTACCATACAATCTAGTCATTCCACCCTGAGGTATTTACCCAAAACTAAAGAAATATATGTCTGTACAATGACTTGTACAGAGTATTCAAAAGAACTTGTTAAATAACAAAAATTCAACTAAGCACATTTATTTATTTATTTATTTATTTTGCGGTACGTGGGCCTCTCACTGCTGTGGCCTCTCCCGTTGCAGAGCACAGGCTCTGGACGCGCAGGCTCACCAGCCATGGCTCATGGGCCCAGCCGCTCTGCGACATATGGGATCTTCCCGGACCGGGGCACGAACCCGCGTCCCTTGCATCGGCAGGCGGACTCTCAACCACTGCGCCACCAGGGAAGCCCTCAACTAAGCACATTTAAAGATCAAGTTGCCTTTATTTAATGATTTATGAATCAGGAAGCATCTCATCTAGCAATAGAAAGGAGGTCCACAGAGCTGTAGAAAAGGAAAGAATTTTAAAGGAAGAAAGGGGGCAGGAAAAGGAAATGATTAGCAAAGAATGCACTGTTTCAGGTTAGGCCACCATCCTAAGGGGAAGGGAAGGGCCTATTGGGTGGATTACCTCACTAGTGCTGACCTGGTAATTCCAGGTTTACTGGTTAAAGGTTACATTCCTGGGGGTGTTGAGACTGCAATTAGGTTAGGTATTAAGTCTCAGTTTGCTGATGTGGGGTTTAGCACAAGTGACTCCATTTTGGCACTGATGTCTCCTTTTCAAGGAGCTTAACTGGTAATATGCAAAAACTGGAAATAACCTAGAAGTCCATCAACAGGGGGATGAATAAATAAATGGTAGTATACCTATACAATGAAATATTACTGAGTCAAAAAAAGGACTGGATTCTTGATA
This sequence comes from Mesoplodon bidens, assembly GCF_964165515.1. NCBI lineage: Eukaryota > Metazoa > Chordata > Mammalia > Artiodactyla > Ziphiidae > Mesoplodon > Mesoplodon bidens. The sequence continues at coordinate 44,017,394 of NC_138163.1, read as the reverse complement.
CATGCAACAATATGGGTGAATCTCAAATTAATTATGCTGAGGGAAAGAAACCAGATCAAAAAGAGAAAATACTCATGATTCCAATTAATATAAAACTCTAGAAAAATGCAAATCGACAGTGACAGAAAACGGATTAGTGTTCTTGGCAAGGAACAAGAGGGAAGGCCCAAGGAAACTTTCTGGTAGATATGTTCACTATCTTGATTATGGGGATGGTTTCAGGAGTGTGTGTATATATATGAATATGTGTATTTTAAACATATATATATATATATTTGAATATATATGTCAAAACTTACTAAATTATGCACTTTAAATATGTACAGCTCTAATGTTGAAAGTTTTTTTCAAATGTCTGGTGATCCTTGGCTTGAATATTCATATTTAAGAATGAGACACTGACAAGCTAAGGGAAAGCTCTCTGTGTATAGAGATTGCTTGTTTACTTGTAGGTATCACTATAGGATGATCAGACATTGGTCCAAAATCCCTAGCATGATGTATAAAACTTTCTATCACCTTGTCTTGTTTGCTCTGCTCAGTCTTCTTCCCCCACTACTTTCTCTTTCACAATACACTCCAGATGGCATTCAGCATCCTTTGCCTGGAAAGCCCCCTTCTACCTCTGTATCCTTAGTGTACTGCCACTCACCTCAAAACAGCTTGATTTATCCTCATTATCCAGTTCTATCACTTTCCTTGATTCTCTCCCACCCCCCAGAACAGTTAATTACTATTTCCTCTGTGTGACCTCAGTGTTATAATTGCTTATAGTCTTGCATTTAATCATTGCATTGCAATTCATTTATTTGCATATATGTGAGTCCTCTGAGGGAAGACATTCATCATTACAACCTCAATGACTAGCACAGAACCTGGCACATAGTAGATGTTCAGCAGTACTGGATGACTGACTGCATGGCTAAATATCATATTCTGATTCATACTGCATTTCCTCTGGTGCCTATAGCTGAATTTGCTCAGTAGGAAAATCTAATTCCATGACCTGGCCCACCTACTCTGTTCCAACCAGATGTAGTTAATCCTGCTTACCCCCAACTGGGTCCTGAAATAGATGAAAAACTACAGATACTGTGAACATTTTAGTTGCCATTACTGGAAGAGAGTGTAGGCTAGTGTAACAGTGGGAGGTTGCTTTTAGTAAACAGATGGTTCACTTAGCCTAAATATGATACTAATAATGATACTACCATTGTTCTTTATGTATCCATTTACTTATCAAACCTTTCCCTCAGTGTTCTTCACATGGTGAATTCGGAAAATTTTTGATTTAGTAGAGCCTAAATTAGTGGGATTTTACTTTACATGAGAAAAATAGGGATAATCATAATAATTTTGGAATAAAACTAATGCTTCCTTCTAGCATATGCTCTTTGTGGCACTTTATAATCTTTTTCATTTGCTAGTAGGAATTTAGGTTTGAATGTCTCCATTTATTTATTTATTTATTTAATTTTTTTTGCCGTATGCAGGCCTCTCACTGCTGTGGCCTCTCCCGTTGCGGAGCACAGACTCCGGACGCGCAGGCTCAGCGGCCATGGCTCATGGGCCCAGCCACTCCGCGGCATGTGGGATCTTCCTGGACCGGGGCATGAACCCGTGTCCCCTGCATCGGCAGGCGGACTCTCAACCACTGCGCCACCAGGGAAGCCCTCTCCATTTATTTTTAATTAGAGCTTTTCATTTTGCTTGATCATGTATTAAACTGTATATGTGCTATTGCTGAGTGGGTTGTTATGGAAATAGTAGTGACATCACAAACTCTGTATTGTAGCACAATTTTGAGGTAGAGAAACAAATGAACGTGTAGATAATAAAGGAAAATTCTTGCCTCCATTCAAATATTTATGATAATTAAAGAAAATCATATGAAAAAAATTAAAAGCAATATTTAATTATACTGATGACTATTCTTTAAAACTTAATGGAAGGAAACTCTTTTTCAATGATAGCCACACTCATTTATATTGGATTCATGTATATAATCAATCAAAATGAGGTAGTTACACAGTAATGACTGTGATAATGATGAGATTCTGAAACAGAGGCAATTGAATATGCATCACTTGCTTTTCACATGTAAATTCCATTACTAACAGAGCACTACTGTTCCCTTGTATTTCTATATAACACTGTAGCTAATAGGAGTATCATGGTAGAATAAGGGGAGAAAAGGTCTTTATGTTGCATTTGCAAATTTACAAGAAGCAAAAAAAAGTCTAGATTTAAATCACAGCAGAGGATCTTCCTTACCTGGACACTCAACAATCAGTTTAGGATGAGAATACAACTAACAGATTTGTATCTAATCTACAATTCAGCTATATTTCTCTGGTCGATATTGATCTGTCTCCTTTTCTCCAAGAGTGAAATGCACACAGTGTTTTTTTCAAACTCTGGATTCAAATGAATGTAAATATTGGAATTCTTTCAGACTTAGTTAAGCATCTAGCCACTTCCTCTAGAATGACTACATCAATAAGCAGGTCAATTTATCTCAAGAAAAATGTAGATTTTCCAAGTGTTCTGCATTTCTTTTACTTAAGTATCAAGAGGGTGGGGAAGAGAACAGAAGAGAGGCACCTCAATTAGAAACTACCTGCTAGCCTAGCATCAAAACCATTTTTCCCAATTTATTTAGCAGAGTAAATAAGAAATATTCACATAAGTCTGTCCTGGGTATACAATTCTCTAATAAGCTTAGTGGAAGGAAAATTTGACAAGGCTCCATCCTTATCCTTAAGTAGCATACATATATCATCTGGATAAGTAGACATGGTTTAATGAAGGAGCAAAGGGCATTCATAAAAGCTTTCTTCCTCTTATTAATGGCATCACCATTTGCTCAGGTCAAAGACATTGGAGATACTGTATTCTTGATTATTCTCTCACCCACACATCCAACTCATCAATGGATCCTGTTCGCTCTACCTTCCAAACATGTCCAGAATCCACCACTTCTTACCACCTCCACAGCTACTATCCTGGTTCAGACCATTGTCATCTATAGGGGAGGAAAAACTTGTCTTCTATCTCTTAGAGTATCCAGCTGGGCCTAAGAATTAAACTGACATAAAACAGATTAACAGAAGAAAAGTATACAAGTTTTAACTGTTTTTTTCTTTACATGTACATGGGAGTCTTCATGAGAAAAATGAAGGCCCAGAAAAGCAGTTAGAGTTGAACACTTATGTACTGAATTGGACAAAGAGTAGTAAATTGTGAAAATGTGACAAGGCAAAGGGGCCTTGGCTAGGGTATTTAATTGGGTGGGGAAGTGAACAGGAAGGTAAATGTTAGTTTAACAAAGTTTGTACAGATTTCTCTCAGCCTCAACTTCCTGTCCTTGGAGATAGAATGTCTCTTCCCTTCTGGTATAGGGAGCACATTGTCAGGGAGGAAGAAAATTTCCTCTCCCCTTCCAGGGTTCTTCTGGCTGGTCTAAGAATTAAATTAACATGAAAAAGATTAACAGGAGAAAATCAACAACATTTAATAACATGTATACATGAGAGAGACCCAGAAAGACTGAGTAACTTGCCAAAATGGCTGAAACCCTCACCTTAAATACCACCTTCAGCTAAAGACAAGAGAGGATGTTGGGGGCTAGTGGTTTGGAACCTGAAAGGGGAGGAAGGCAAGTCACATAGAAATGGAAAAGCAAATGTTTGGTAAATAAATGTTTACTGGGCCATGCAGAGACTGTGGACACAGAGTGAATGCTGGTCTCTAGACCCTAACAAATGTCTCCCACCACACCCAACCCATACTCTTTGCAGACGTCTCTGGTGAAAGCACTATTCCAGGCCCTTTAAATTCTTTTAGGTAGTTAAGGGGGTGGTAATAAGAAAAACTTCCTGAGTCTTCTGTTTCTTAAAAATAATCACCTAAATTAATCCTCATGCCAAAGAGACACATTTTGGGGTGGCACAATTTGCTCCCCTACATCTCTTACATGGAAATTTCATCTCCTGTGTTTAAAAGAAAGGAAAAAAAGTCAGAGTGTCCTTCTTGCATCTGCTGTTTTTTCAAGCGCCTTTAACTCAAAATATTGCCTTAACTATGGCAATAGCCTCCTTGGTGGCTTCTCTGCTTCTACTCTTGTCTCTCTAGTGTCTCCAGAATCCATATAACAGCCAAAGCAACCTTTTAAAACTATAAATCAGCTCGCTTCACTCCCCTGTTGAGAATACTCCAAAGGGTTCCTATCACCATGGATTTCAAGGCCCTACCAGACCTATCCCCCACCAATCTGTCTAACCTCATCTCCCAACACTTTCTGCTCCTTCTCTCCACTCCAGCCACACTACTCTTCCTGGTGTTTTTCAAACATGTCATGCTTGAGAGACTGAATATGCAAACGGACAATGGCCAGACCATATATAAAAATAGAACTCTTACCCACAATCTGCAGAAACCAACTCAAGAAACCAACTTACTTTCTACAAGTCAGACTACTATCTCTAGTAACCAATCCAGGAAGCCAAACAATACTCCCTGTAACAATCAGCCCAAAACATCCAGGAACTGATTAATAACTGACAGCTTCCCTAATTTTTGTCCCAGCTTCCAACTTAGTACCAACCAGAGAAAGCCAAATATGTATCAATCACATAGGATGCCCTGCTTCTCATTAGCCTGCCTACAGTTTCCGCATGCCAACAGCCTCCAATCAAGGCATACCTGAAGCTATCCCTCTTTTCCATGATGAAGCTTCCCTAGTCGCCTGACTGTCTTTGCCAAATCCAAGTAATGGTGGCTGACTCCCTTGCTGTAACAAGCTATGAATAAATAGCCCTCTTCTTGTTTTCATTTGGGTGGTCTCATTTATCTCTACATGCTCATTTGTGCCACAAGGTCTTGGCACTTTCAGTTCCTTCTGCCTGGAACACCCTTCTGCTTTGCATGGTTGGCTCACTTAATGAATTCAGGTCTCTGTTCCAAAATTACTTCCTCAGAGAGGACTTCCCTGGCCATCCTATCTAAAATATTCTTCTCAAAGCAACTGGTTCTAATCGGTGATGTTCAAAAAATATGTATTGACTAGAAATACTCTATAGGCAGCTCCACCTTTGCACAAAAAGGGGTATAAGAACCAGATGAGCCCAGCAGCCTAATGCCTTCTAAGGAGTACCTATGACAATGCTGAATTTTATCTGAGCCCTGTGCTCCTGGAAGGCAGTAAAAGGGAGGAAAAATATCTTTTTCCCTCAACCCTTCTAGGTTCTTGGCTGAGTCTCTGTAACAAGAGACAGATTAACAAGAGAAAAGCATACACATTTATTTAATATAGGTTTTATGTGACACAGGAGCCTTCATAAGGAAATGAAGACCCAAAAGAAACAGTTAAACCTGAGTACTTTTATGCTAGGTTTGATGAAGAGTGGAAAGTCACAGAAAATGTGATAGAACAAAAGGGTATGAGCTAAACATAGTAAACAGGGAAACTTAGCAAGGCTTGTTCAATCAAATTCCCTCCATCTTCAGAGATAAGGATACTCTTTTCCTTTGGGTACTGGGTGGGCACCTCTTACATGAGGACCTTATGATCTGCTTCAGGGAAAGTTCAGAGAGTCCTTCCTGCACCAACCATTTCTTAAATTCCTTCAGCTCAAAATTTTCAATATGCCAGGGCATCATATTTTGGGGGTAATGTGTTCTGAAACCCATCATTAGCAATAGTTGAGTTCCTCCCACTCCTTTATGTTCTGGCTAACTTCAAAGGAGCACTCTGTTATCATATCTTCCCAGATAAGACCCATCTTCATCCTTCTTTATGACTCCCATATGCCTCGTGGATAACTCCCTTGTTTACCTGCCTCTATAAAACCTCAAGCTCCCTTCCTTTCCTTTGAGGTGTTCCTCATTAACGAACAGTCTCCCTATTGCAATAGCCTGAATAAAATAATCTCTTTAATTGTCTGGTGCATTTTGTCTTTCATTGCTTACATCTGGAACTGCTTTCCTTTCTGTACCCTACCTACCCACCTACCACACACATACATACTCTAATAAGAAAGAATTTTGTTCCATGACCCAAATAGATCAGCTAAGCAGCCTGTCAGAACATTTGCTTTAGAGTGAAACTTCCATGCAAGATGCTTGTTAAAGTCCTCAGAAAGATAGAGCAGTGATCTTTCTAAGATTATTGTAATAGAGTGTAAGACTTTCCTGCCCCTGTTTACTAATAAATGTGTGCGTTGGTTAATTCAGTTTAAGACCTCCATTCATTGTAACATGTCATGCAGTAGCAAAGTTGTGCATTTGAAGACCTATAGTCTTCAACTTGAGTCATTCAAACCTAACACTTCTGAAAACCAAATTGGTTTAAGTCAGATTACAACAAAGATATGAAAATAAATGGAAATTAACTGTTCAATATTCACTATTATTAATTTAATGTACAAATATTTAATCCCTTTCATATTTTCTTTTCATTGTCTTCTTTATATGAAAACTGAGACCATCTATACCTACACATCTTTCTGCCTATATTAACGTGACTTTACTTTTCCATTGTCTTTATCAGCATAATTTTACTATTCTAGGAAATTCTTTCCCAGAAAGATAAAAGTTGCAAATAAACTTATTGTACATTCCAGGAACTTCTTGAAAGAATCATCAGGAGAGTCCTGAAAGTCCATTTGCGGACTGCTGGGTCCACAAATATTAAACTATTGTATTATGATCTTTATCCAATCATAATCAAGCCCCTTCCCCAATTGAAAGGCCCACCTTAAACCAGACTTTACAATCTCATAAATATCCCGAGTTCACACTCTCTACTTATAGAATGATGATACTAAGTCTCTGTTGAGGTGGTGCTCCCCCTTACTGTGGTGAGAATAAGCACAGCTTTGTCTCAAGATATTTTGGTGATATTTGGGGAGCCAGCATTTAAAATAAGAACTTGCATAGAATCATTTACAAGCTCATTTCCGTTAGCTTGACATTTCTCACAGGGTCTTTGGTTCTGCAACCAAGAATTGGCCTTCTAAAGTTTTGTTTTGCTTTGTTTTGTTTTGTTTTGTTTGTAACTTAAGCTGTACAGTTGGGGATTGTAGTTAGCTTTTCACACATCTCTCTCACTCACGTACACATCTCTAGTCATTCACTCGTAGACACAAATCTGTGAGGACCAGTTTGGAGCCTATGTCAAGAGTCCAGGTGAGAGATGATGAGGCCTCTGACTTAAAGTAGTTGCTATAAGAATAGGAAGAGCCTGAATTTAAAAAAACATTAAGGTAAAATCAAAAGCATTTTGTGATTAACTACATTTAAGAGTAATGGAGAAAAGCCAAGAATTGCACTGAGGTTTCTAATTTTCAAGAACTGTAGAATTATGTATCATTCGAAATATCAAGAATATTTCCATTTTAATTCAGATATTTATTGAGCAACTACTATGTGCAGAGCACATGTATGGAGGAAGAATGGGGGGCAGTTAAGTTAAATGGGAGGTTCCTGGAGGACAGTCAAGTGGAACAATTAATGAGTAGTTGATAATATGGGTCTGAAATTCAAGGAAGAAGTTGGTATTGGAAAAAGAGACATGAGAACCACTGGCGTGGAGTTTATTACTGAAGCTGTAAATAAGAGAAAAAGAGAAAAAGCTAAATAAAAATGGCTAGAGAGACAGGAGGAGAACTAGGGAAAAAAAGTGATGTCACAAAAGTTAAAAAAGTAGAGCACTTTCAAAAAGAAGATTTTTTTTTTAATATTCCACATATGAGTGAAATCACATGGTATTTGTCTTTCTCCGTCTGAGTTATTTAACTTAGCATAATACCCTCAAGGATAAAACAATGTTGCCTAAACTTTAAAAAAGAAAAAAGGAAAAACTGGTTAACAAGGACAAATGCTGCAGAGAGGTCGACTAGGCCTTGCATTTGGCATATTAGTACATCTTTGGTGGTTTTAGCAAAAATACTTTAGTAGAAGGAAGAATACATTATGTAGTCCTTGTAATTAATCAATTTCAAAGGAAGCAAACAGATTTTAATTACTTTATGTTACTGGTGGATAAATTTCAATTTGAAAGATTAAGGGCATTTTGATTGGAATTTCTCAAGAAGACTCTCTTTAATGGAATGGCTGGCCTTTGAAAATGTATTTATTCAACTTTGCACTAACTAGAATGTTGGCCATGGAAGGAATGCAATAGATAATTGTTAAACTGAAGAGAATTCACTTCTCTCTCTCTCATATATACATATAATTGTGAATAAACTATATTTTATATTTTAATATACATACTTTTTATTTTGAAATAATTACAGATGCACAGGAGGTTATAAAAGAAATGTACAAGGAAGTCCCATATGCACTTTCCTCAGCCTACTCCAATGTTAACATCTTATACCACTATAATACATGATCAAAACCAAGAAACTAACTTTGGCACAATCCACAGAGTTTATTCAAATTTCAGTGGTTGTACATGAAGTAGTTTCTGTATGGGGGGTGTCTCTATGGAATATTAGCACATGTGTGGCCTTGTGTAACCCCCATAATAATCAAGATATTAAACTGTATCATCACCACAAGACTCTCTTATATTACCCCTTTATAGGCACACTTGTCCCCCTCCTCCCTATCCCTAACACCTGGCGACCAACCATGAGTTCTCTACCTCTATAATTATGCTATTTCATGAATGTTACATAAATGGAATAAGGCACTATTTTTTGTGACTGAATTTTTCCACTAAGCATAATTTCCTTGAGGTTCATTCAAATTATTGTGTGCTTTGATTGTCCATTCTTTATTGCTGAGTAGTATTCCATGGTATGTATAAACCATAGTTTGTTTATTCACCCTTTGAAGGACATTTAGGCTGTTTTGGGTTCTTGGCTATTATGAATAAAACTGTTATGAGCATTAATGTAAAGGTTTTTATATGAACATACGTCTTTATTTCTCTGGGATAAATGACCAGGTTGTACATTATATGCTTAGCTTTGTAAGAAACTGCCAAACTGTTTTCCATACTGGCTGTACCATTTTACCTTCCCACTGGCATAAGGTCCAATTTCTCTGCATCCTCACCAGCATCTGGTGTTATCAATATTTTTTTCATTTAGCCATTCTGATAGGCATGTAGTGATATCTCATTGCAGTTCTAATTTGCATTTCTCGGATGGCTAATGTTAAACATCTTTTCATATGCTTGCCATACGTATATCTTGCCATATGTATATCTTCTTCTGTGAAATGTCTCTTCATATCTTTTGCCCATTTTTTAACGGTTGAGTTTTGAAAGTTCTTTATATATTCTAGACACTAGTGCTTTGTCAGATATGTGGTTTGCAAGTATTTTCTTCCACTCTGTAGTTTTTCTTTTCATTGCTTTTAACAGTCTTTCATGGAGCAAAATATTTTAATTTTGATGAGCCAGTATGTCAGCTTTTTTCCTTTTATGGATCATGCTTTTGGTGTCAAGTCTAAGGACTCTCTAGTGCTAGTTCCCAAAGATTTTCTACCATGTAATTTTTTAAAGTTTTATAGGGACTTCCCTGGTGGTGCAGTGGTTAAGAATCCGCCTGCCAATGCAGGGGACACAGGTTCAATCCCTGGTCCGGGAAGATACCACGTGCCGTGAAACAACTAAGCCTGTGAGCTACAACTACTGAGCCCGCGTGCTGCAACTACTGAAGCCTGCGTGCCTAGAGCCCATGCTCTGCAACAAGAGAAGCCACCTCAATGAGAAGCCCGCGCAACACAAGGAAGAGTAGCCCCCACTCACCGCAACTAGAGAAAGCCTGTGCTCAGCAAGGAAGACCCAAGGCAGCCCACCCCCCAAAAAAAGTTTTATAGTTTAATATTTAAATCTGTAATCCATTTTGACTTAATTTTTGTATATGATATGAAATTTAGGTGAAGGATAAGTTTTTTTGCCTTTAGATGTCCAATTGCTTCAGCACCATTTGCTAAAAAGGCTATCATTTCTCCATTGAATTGATTTTGCTCTTTTGTCAAAGATTTATTGGGTATACTTGTGTGGATCTATTTCTGGGTTTCTATTCTGTTCTATTGATCTATGTGTCTATCCCTCGCCAGTACCATACTATCTTGATTATTGCCAATATATTGTAAGACTTAACATCAGGATAAGGGATTCCTCCCAACTATATATATTTTTACTTTAGTGCTTTATAGTAATTGCTCTGTGATATGAGCAACTATTTGTCTATAATATAGACATATCAATTTGCAAAGAATTAGAATATAGTAAGATATATTTTAAACTATACCTATATGAGAAATAATTTAATAGTCATCCTTGAGGAACTGATATAATGGAAAGAGCATTGGACTAGGAGTCGGCATACCTGGGTTTCATAGCTAGCTTTGACACAAGCAAGCTAAATTACTTTAAGCATATCTCTCTTTTTGAACTTCTCAGAGTCTGCTTCCCCATCTGTAAAATGAGTAGGAAGTAGATAGTCTCTCAGATTTTTTCTAGAAAGAGGAAAAGTTCCTGAGTTTATTTAGTCTATATGAATTGTCTACATGGCTACCACATAGCACAACTCCAAGAGGCACCATTCACACTGTATTCTGTGTCAGGATTTGGAAAACAATAGCCTAAGGCCCAAATCTAGACTGCAGCCTGTTTTTTGTAAATCAAGTTTTACTGGAACACTGCCATGCTTATTCATTTACATACTACGTGTGGCTGCTCTCCCCACTACAATGGCAGAGTTGATTAGTTGCAATACAGACCCTATCAGAAAAGCCAAAAATGTTTACTTTACAAAAAAAATTGCCAAATCTTGGTCCATTTGAAGGCTGCTTCCTGGAGTTATGCAACTATGGTTGACCTAATTATTTAAATATCTGTACATAAGGGAGAAAGCACTGATTTGACAAGAATTAAACTCCTCTTTTGTTTTATTAATCTATCACTATAGTTAGAAAATAATCAGGGTCACAAAAATAATATTCCTAATTTTAGTGCCATCATTATCATATGAGTATATGGTAAATAAGCCCTTTCAAATAGTAGCAGAAGTTTAGCCTAGGAGAAATAGGCCTTGATGTATTAGTTTAGATAATTTCTTTTCATTCAAGTACTTTTCAGTTCAAAAAACATCTGAGCACCCCTGAGTATCATGAGATGTATGTGTGCTGTGAGGTAAGCAATGAGTAAGACAAGATCCTTGACCTCAAGAAACTCACAATCTAGTTGAGGGGAAAGAGGATAAATCAGAGAAAAAGCCAACACAATTAAGATACATTGTGATAAAATATATAAAAGGGGGCCAATGAGGCTGTAGGAACATCAGGGCTATGTTTTCCTTCATTTCTTAGCTGAGTGGCTTTCTCATGTGATGACATTGCAGGGGAAGAAAAAGTTTTCCTCAACTCTCTTAGGGTCTCTGGTTGGGTCTGAAAATTAAACTGACAAAGACAAATTAACAGGAGAAAAGTATACAAGTTTTATTAAATTTTTACATTTAATAAAGAGAATGAAGACCTGAAGAAGTGATCAGAGCAGGAAGGCTTTATACCTTTTATACAAACAATAAATTTGTGAAGAATTGACAAGACAAAGGGGTTTGGGAGAGGGTAGTTAGTGGTGAAGCAGTAATTAGGAAGATAAGCGTTAGTTTAACAAGGTTTGTTTATACAGATTTCTCTGGTGCCATCTCTGGGCAGATTAGAGTCTGTCTTCAGTAAAAGGAGAATTTATTTCCTGCCTTTAGGCAGAAAAGGGGGAGCTTTTTTAGAGTTTGCTGCTTCTTAATTGCCTTAAGCTCAAAATAATTATTATGTCAAAGAGACATATTTTGGAGTGGTAGATTGTGGTTTCCTTCAACATTCTATCATTCCCTGAGTGTTGTCACAGCTTGCCCTAGAATGGTTTATTTAACGTATGCTTTGTATGAATTAATAGAAACTTAAAAGTATTGCCCACTCTTGGCACTTTTGAATTCTAGAGTTTTTAGTTATACTATACCAGAATGTCTGACCTGAAATGATAAAGGAAGTGTGGTATATATATATATATACACAAAATGGAAAACAACCCAGTCATTAAAAAGAAGGAAATTGTGCCATTCATGACAACATGGATGGACCTTAAGGGCATTAATTATGCTAAGTGAAATAAGTCAGATAAAGACAAATACTGCATGATCTCACTTATACGTGGAATCTAAAACAACAACAACAACAAAAAAACAAACTCATATAAGACATCAGATTTGTGGTTACCAGAGGTAGGGGTGGGGTATTTGGATGAAGGTGGTCAAAAGGTACAAACTTCCAATTATAAGATAAACAAGTAATGGGAATGTAATGTACAACATGATGACTATAGTTAACACTGCTGCGTGGTACATTTGAAAGTTGTTAAGAGAGTAAGCCTTAACTGTTCTCATCAAAAGGGAAAAAAATTTCTGTAACTGTATGAGGTGATGGATGTTAACTAAACTTATCGTGGTAATCATTTAACAATACATGTATGTCAAGTCATTGTGATGTATACCTTAAACTTACACAGTGCTGTAGGTCAATTATATCTCAATAAAATTGAAAGAATAAATAAATAGAGAAACAAAGTAGAATGTCTGACCAATACACATGTACATATATGTTTTCTCTTAATCATACGGGCTCAAAACTTTGGGCTTATATTTAATTCTTTGAAGCAACATGGTTGAACAGTTAGGATTTTGTGGCCAGGTTGCCTGGGTTTAAATCTCAACTCTCTGACCTTCGGCAGGGTGCTTATACTCTCGGTACTTCACTTTCTTCACCTGTAGAATATCTAACTCGTAAGGTTTCTGTGAGGAATAAATGATTTAATATATATAAACTACTCAGAATATGCCTGGCACATAATCAGCTCTAAATACATGATTGTTATAAATACCATTCTTCCTCCCTTTGCTCCCTACATTTATTTAGTTGTTGAGCCACGCATATTCTTCCTCTACCATGCCTCTCCAATCCAACCTCTCTACTCCATTCTCACAAATACCACGCTTTTACTACTTTTCCTCTGGAGTATTCTTTCCACTATTTAATTCGTCCCACATTCCAAAGTCAGATTAATCTTCCTAAAATGAAGCTCCAGTGATGTAAAACCTGCCTTCTCCCCATATATACAACAGTGATTTTCAACCTGCAGACTATGGAACCCTGGGACCCTATGAGGTTACTGTAAGTGATTTTGGAATCCATATTACACTCCAGAGGCAGAATTCTGTTAGCCTATAGTCTGCATTAGGTAACTAGAAATTATCCAAACCAAAGGCTGGACACTGGACCCCATTTAGTTTTGAGTCCTGGTATTCCTGGTAAAGACAGGTTTCTCTAGATTTTTTTTGCCCTACTCATATAAGAATAAGGTGTGTATTCAAAATATTTTAACCAATCACATATTTTGAATACCTTCAATCTCAACAATGAGAACTCATTTCTAATGTTCATCATGCTAATTAACAAGCCAGAAATTTCACCAATAAAATCTGGCTTCCAATGTTCCCAATGTGAACTAATAAAGCACATGATATTGCTATAGATAGTGTAGCTATAAATAAAGCACTTGTAGTAGCCACTTTATGGGTAGATGCCTTCTAATTTAAATAATAGTTGGCTCTCTGGAATGTGAACTCCTAAGTATGAAACCAAGCAGGACCCTGTGGAGCCCTCCAGGGTAAAGTCTTTCCACATCCTCCATTTCTCATTTGTAGGAAAAATGTTTTCAGCCTTCTAGACCTTCCCTGAGCTCCAAAGGGCAGATTCAAACAGTTAGTAAATAGAGGAGCAAGGGAATGCAGAAACAAAGGAAAGACAGTCAAGAAACAATAGTGCAGCAATGGAGCGGATCCTGGCTCCTCCTCAAGGAATATACATAACAATCTGGTACACATCTCTGAGTTCTTCTACAGGAACTAACCCCCCCCACCCCCAGGTGGAAGATGGTAACTTCAGGCTGAGCACAAGCACGAGAACCGCAGACTGGTTGGAACTAGAAGGCTGATGATTGAGATTCTTGGAACACCACCCTGTTACCCCACTACCAACCAACTAGAGGAAGGTCACATCCTCCCTCCAAATTTTGCCTATAAAAACTCTTCCCTGAAGACCATCAGGGAGTTGGAATCTTTTGAGCACGAGCTGCCCATTCCCCTTGCATGGCCCTTGCAATTAACCTCTGTCTGCTCCAAATGCCGACAGTTTGGTTTGTCTTCACTGTGCATCAGCCACACAAACTTGGGTTTGACAAGTAGAATACTAGTCAAAACTGGGTTGTAACTTCAACTAACACAGATGTACAGTGTCACATTTTCTATGCTAAAGTGTTTTAAATGATAAATAACCTAACACTTCTGCTCTGATTTCTGCTTGTAATTACCCTTCTATTCTTCCTAGGTTATCTCAGATGATACTTCCATAAAGTCTTCCTATAAAGCCCCAATGAGCTTCTGTAGCACTCAGAACTTCTCTTATGATACCCACCTTATACTCTTATAGTCCCTTTCCTCACGCTGATTCTCAGAGGCAGTAGAGCACAGCAGTTAAAAGCATGAGCTCTGGGCTTCCCTGGTGGCGCAGTGGTTAAGAATCCGCCTGCCAATGCAGGGGACACAGGTTCAAGCCCTGGTATGGGAAGATCCCACATGCCGCAGAGCAACTGGGCCTGTGAGCCACAACTACTGAGCCTGCGCGTCTGGAGCCTGTGCTCCGCAACGGGAGAGGCCGCGATAGTGAAAGGCCCCCGCACCGCGATGAAGAGTGGCCCCCGCTCGCCGCAACTAGAGAAAGCCCTCACCTAGAAACAAAGACCCAACACAGCCAAAAATAAATAAATAAATTAAAAAAAAAAAAAAAAAAAAAAAGCATGAGCTCTGGAGTCAAGCTGCCAGAATCTGAATCCTGACTCCACCTGTGACCTTGGCAAGTCCTACAAGTTGCTTAGCTCCTCTCTGCAATTTCCTCATTTGTAAAATGGGGATGTTGCAAATTAATTGTAATATGCATTTGCTGTATTGACTGAGAATATTTAACTTTGCCATAGGAAACAAGAAAATAAGTGGGAGAGATGAAATTCATACATATGTTAAGCAGAGACAAGTAGATTAGTAACCCATGAGACATTTTAGACATAAACTAGATATATGTGTGCAGAACATAAATCAGAAGGGATAGAAGAACCAAGTAGGCACTAAATATTCATGAGGCACAGGAGGCACCTAATATTCACGATACACCAAATATACATCAGACCCCTGAGGCACCAAATATTCATGGTACAGTAAATATATGAGGCACTCAGTATTCATGAGGACCTAAATCAGCCACCCATGAGGGTCACATATTCTGGGCCCATGTATCCTCTGGCCAGGAAATGAAAAATAAAAATCCCTAGCTGCTCAGTGGGCTGTTGCAAGCTTCCGCTGTGGACAGGCACACTGGCCCCTACAACACTCCAATAAAGTATGTGTGTGTAACTGGCTTCAGGCTTCTTTCATCCACAAAGCCCCTTTGCTCAAACTTCATCTCTGGTCCTCCTAACCACACCATCAGTGGGGAAGGTTAATGTGGACAATAGAAACAGGACACATGAAGGTTGCATAACCCAGGTGTGGTTTAGCCTGCTGGCATCCTATCCTAAGTGTATTAACATACTGCATGTCTCTCCTCTAGTTTCTTACTGTAAATATTGAATTGACATAATATTGTAAATCACGTGATTTGAGTAATCTGAGACTTACCTGAGTTTCTAAGAGCTCAAATGCTCATTATTCCTCCATGCTTTAGTTTTTTTTCTTAACAGCCTTATTGAAATATAATTCACATATCATACAATTCACTCATTTAAAACATACAATTCAATGTTTACTGGTATATTACACTGTTTTTTTAAATCGTGGTAAAATATATATATATAATAAAATTTGCCATTTTAACTATTTTAATTGTACAATTTAATGTCATTAATTACATTCACATGTTATCCAACCACCACTATTTCCCAAACCTTTTAATCACCCCCAAAAGAAACTCTATAACCATTAAGCAATAACCCCCCATTCCTCCTTCCTCCAGTCACTATTACCTTTAATCTACTTTGTTTCTATGAATTTGCCTAATCTAGATAGTTCATATAAGTGGAAGCATATAACATTTGTCCTTTCTTTTTTTTCTAAGATTCTTTTGATGTGGACCATTTTTTAAAAGTCTTTATTGAATTTGTTACAATGTTGTTTCTGTTTTATGTTTTGGTTTTTTTGGCCATGAGGCATGTAGGATCTTAGCTCTCTGACCAGGGATCAAACCCACAACCCCTGAATTGGAAGGCGAAGTCTTATCCACTGATCCGCCAGGGAAGTCCAACATTTGTTCTTTCATGTCTGACTTCCTTCACTTAGCATAATGTTTCCAAGGTTCATCCATGTTGTAGCGTATATCAGAACTTTGTTTCTTTTTATGACCAAATAATGCTCCACTGTATGGATATACCATATTTTGTTTATTCATTCATCTGTTGATGGACGCTTGGGTTGTTTAAACCTTTTGGCTATTGTAAATAATGCTGCAATGAACACTGGCATACAAATACCTGTTTGAGTCCCTGCTTTCAATTCCTTTGGGTATATATCTAGGAGTGAAGTTGCTGGGTTACATGGTAATTTTATGTGTAGCTTTTAGAGGCACCACAACCAAACTCTTTTCCATAGCACTTGTGCCACTTTACATTCCGGCCACCAATGTACTAGGGTTCCAATTGCTCCACATTCTTGCCAAAACTTGTTATTTCATTAAAAAAATTATAGGCATACTGGAAGATGTGAAGTGGTAACTCAGTGTAGTTTTGATTTGCATTTCCCTAATGCCTCCCTTTAGTTTTGCCTAAACATACTCCCTAGAGCAGATTTGGAAAACACTTCCTGTAAAGGGACAGACAGTAAGTACCTTAGGATTCACAGGCCATATAGTCTTTTTCACAACAAACTCTGCTGTTGTAGTATGAAAGCAGCCAGAGGTAACATGTAGAAAAGTGAGCATGCCTGTGTCAACTACAAATTGGCACTTGCCATCTGACGCTGGATTAAATCAGGTGCTGCTGCAGTTGCTGACCTTCAACACCCCCTGAAAGCAATTCAGGGTGGAGATCAGGTATGAGGCACTCGGTGCTCTGAGAAAATATGGCAGAACAGGTCTTCAGATAGATATTTTCAGGAGCTGATTTTATGAGCCCAATTCTTGCATCTCCTCATATCTAGAAAAGTACTAAATTCCTTCATGGTGATGTCTGCTCCTCGTGACTAGCAGTAACCCTCATAAGACCTTCTGCAAAATATGTGCTTGATTGCATGTATTCCTCCTTCACTGAAATCACATATATATTGACCTTCCCCCCTACCTCTTTGGAGCAGTTTCTCAGAGCTATCTGAAATGCTGTCTTCAGGGCTCCAGTCCTCATTTTGCCCCAAATAAAACTTAACTCACAACTCTCACATTGTGCATTTTTTTTAAGTTGACTCCTGTGTTACAATAAAACTTTATTTACAGAAACAAGTGCTGGGCCAGATTTAACACACCGGCCATAGTTTCTAGACTCTTTATCTAGAGCTACAGAGCCATTGTCGCTGAATTTTCACCACATGCAAAAATACGAATGGGCTTCCCTGGTGGCACAGTGGTTGAGAGTCCGCCTGCCGATGCAGGAGACACGGGTTCGTGCCCCGGTCCGGGAAGATCCCACATGCCGTGGAGCGGCTGGGCCCGTGAGCCATGGCCGCTGAGCCTGCGCGTCCAGAGCGTGTGCTCCGCAACAGGAGAGGCCGCAATGGTGAGGGGCCCGTGTACCAGAAAAAAAAAATATGAAGGAATCAAATTTTTCTGTTTATTTAAAAATATTCAAACAATATTTACTAAGTACCCACTATATCCTGTATGTGCTAGGTGCCGGGTATACAATAGTGAGCAAGATGCAGTTCTTGCTCTCAAGAAGTTCTGAGACACTTGGGAAGTTCTGAGACACTTTTACTGAGATGGCTTTTTATTATTTTTCTGACACAATTGAACACTTAGCTCTACTATAGAGATATTATGGTTTCATTACAACAGGGAACAAAACAAAATACCCCACAATTAAAGGTTTAAATTCTCCTGGGAAAAGTCTGACTCAATCCATTTGTTCATTTATTTTGCTTTTTTTAAGCCATGTTAATTATTTAAGGGAGCAAGAGAGGCTCTAAGCCCATACAATTTCCTTGACTACTTTTACACACAAATTTTAAATTTCATGTGTTAAAAATAATAAGTATGTTTTAGGATGTGAAGTTGATAATCTTTTAAAAAGTTTTCCATGTTTAATCCTTTCTGTTATGCCTCACACTCAATGATATCACTGAGGTGAATAAAAACTGACTGTACAAAAGAAAATTGAAAGGGTGAAAAGGACAAAGATCAGGTCAAATATGAATAGAGATAATCATGTTTTAAATCTTATAATTAATTTACCATGTACAGTCCACAAAAAGATGCTGGCAGCAATAGAATCTCCCTGGCTTAAATCAAGAGAATTCGGGGATTAGAAATGACATTTAATAGAATTATTATTATAAGCATATCTTATTATTAAGATGAATGAAATTCATGTTTTATCTGAGTTTCTGAACACATGCTAGCAATTACAAGAATGTTTAAATAAATAAATCATCAGAAGTCTTCTACCCAAGTTAATCCCCTTTAATTAGGCAAGAGCTTAATAGAAAAGATTAGTCTTTACAAAGCTATCAGTATTTGAAAACTAAATTCAATTTGACAAATGAAAGAGATTAAATTCAAGGCAAAGCATAGGGCAAGGGTCTAGCAATCAGGAGGTCTATTTGTGCACCTGATTCCTTGAGTAAACCTGGGCAAAGTACTTTAAATCCTCAGCTCTAGATTGATGGATGGATAGAGGGATGGATAGATAGAGGAATGTGTGATAAAGCAAGTTAAATAAAATGTTAATTATAGAATGTAGATGGTGAGAATATGGGTGTTCACTGTAAAATTCTTTCACCTTTTCTGTATGTTTCAACATTTTAGTAATAAAATATTGGAAATAAGAAAAATCCTCAGTTCTTTATAATTAGTGACAACAGGGTCATAGTCCCACTTTGACCATAAAAGATAGTTTTGTGTGTGTGTGTGTGTGTATGTGTGTTTGTGTGTTTTACCTGACATGCTAACCAACTTGCAGTACCTGTACTACATTTTCCACATATTCCAATATTTTAGCTCTAATTTAGTATGTTGGACTGGAAGGGATAGTGTAGATGTATTCCTTCCTCATCTTCATTTATACTTATTCCCCTGAAGTTAGGAGAGCAGCCACAAGAACAATCAGAAGCTCCATGTTACCAATCTTTATGAAATGATTCCAAGGTTACAGTTGTCAGTCCATCACACCAGAGCAATGACAGAGTTCACCATCTGTGTGGATTACAGATGGGCCTTATTTCTTAGGAGAGAAGGTATAGTGGAGAAAGAAAAGGTTCCTAAAACAAATACCCAGTATTTGGTTGACAACTTATCCAATTTTATGTTCTTATCATCAAGGGAAAAGGGGGTCTTGTCTCAAAAGGGAAACTCGGGCCTCCCTGGTGGCGCAGTGGTTGAGAGTCCGCCTGCCGATGCAGGGGATACGGGTTCGTGCCCCGGTCTGGGAGGATCCCATGTGCCGCGGAGTGGCTGGGCCCGTGAGCCATGGCCGCTGGGCCTGCGCATCCGGAGCCTGTGCTCCGCAACGGGAGAGGCCACAGCAGTGAGAGGCCCGCATACCGCAAAAAGAAAAAAAAAAAAAAAAGGGAAACTCTATTACTAATTCTTAATCACCAAAGGAATTAATATTCAGGGCCCTACTTGTAAGTAGGTTGGCTAGAAAGGTGGAAAAAAAATTTAATGTGAGTTAAGTGAAGGAGGCAAGGCATGAGATGTAGCCAGGTATGAGAGCTCTGTGAGGCAGAGACTTTTTGGCTATTTCTGTTCTCTACTATATCCCTAGGCCCTAGAACAGAGCCTAGCACGCAGCAGGTACTCACTAAATACTGAATAAAGGAATTCTCCCCAACTGACTACATTGTAAACACATTTAGGGCATGGACCACAGCTTGCCACCGATCATATTAAAAAGAACCAGGCAGTCTAGCCCCAAACGAAATCACCACAGGCTAAAATTAGAATACCAGTGGGATGAAACGTTTCTTATCATACCTGTACCATGAACTCTCTCTCTCAGCTTGTTCATTTAGAAACTTTAATAGCTTAACACTTTGCATGAGATGAGGTATGCATTTTGAAAAAGGAGGAAAGAAAGGGAACTTCTACTTATAGATATTTAGAGGACTAATATTTCCTAGTTGTAATTTTAAGGCATTTAGGCAGTCTTGTGTATATCTCAACTAACTGTTTTCTGCAAAAAAAATTACCTACCTTTATGTTGCTATGACTTTTGTATGACTGGAAGAGTTCTTATGAATCAGGAAGTATCAATGTTGCTATTCCTGAAAAAGAAAAAATAACTGATAAATTTGTAAGTTTTCACTGACTGAGATAGAGCTGACAATTAATCATTTATTCATTCAATTATTCATCGGGTACGTAATGAATGGCTATAATGCTTCAGGGAGTGAGCTAGGCCCTAAGGATACAAAAACAGTGAGAGTGGACCCATCTCCTAAAGGAGCTCATAGCCTAGTAGGACAGGGGGAGATAAGGATATCAATCATCAGAGTGCAGTGTAATAGAAAAGTACCCTAAGAAAAGAACGAAGAAATGGGGAACAGGGCCATTTTTCTGGTTTAACTGATTAACAACTTTAACCAATAACAGAATCATTTTAAACTGTAATAGAATCATTTTCATATCAGAAGAGCTTTGAAAAACTATGAACCAACTACAGTATTTCACTTTAAAAAAGAAGATAACTTTTATATTATTTGGTTAGTTTGTTAGTGCACATGGTCTTTAAAAACAAAATATGAAAAATGTGACAAATGGATTATTATAGAGGAAGTACAAGCTTTAATAAACAGCACAATTTTTTAAAAGGGTAATTGTAATTTATAATTTATTTATTTGACTTATGCTGGATATAATTACCATTATAATGTGTTATTATTTTCAGTCTGGCATGAGATCTGATTCCAATTTAATGCAGGCAGCCTGGTAGAGCTCTCAGTTTTCAGCAGCAAGTATCCAGCCAGAGACAATATTCAAGCCTTAGAAGAATGGAGGGCCCTTATATAGTCCTTCAGTGGGAACAAGTGCCATCAAGCTATGCACCTTCAGGGTTCTTATACATAGAAAACCTTAACATATTTGTCTTAGGTATGCTGATTGAGGGCACAATTAGCTCTGTTATTCCCAACCTTCTGGTATAGGTTTTACATATATGTGACTCGGGCAACCTTCTTATGATGATCCTACATGCTCCTCTGGCTATAAGTTTTACAAATAAGTAAATTAGGAAACCCTAATATTGATTCTGATTATATATAGTGACGCTTGCAGCTCTTATGTGTTGATACTGATAAGATGTTATGACCAGATCTGGGACTCAGAATCATAATCATGATACTCTTCTCTCCCCTCCCTCCCTCTCTCTCTCTCTCTCTCTCTCTCTCTCACACACACACACACACACACACACACCACACACACACACTCATACCATAATTACCAAGGGGGTATAAAGTTTAGAGAAGTAGGTAGTTGATATATAGGAAATAAAGAATGTGATAGTTCCAGCACACATGAGATTTTAGATTGAGAATCATGCCCAGTATAGTCAGAAAAACAAAACTAGAATACACCACAGTCCAAAATATATATAAAGACCACAGTGTTAACAAGAGTGGTTTAGAGATCTTCAAGACCAGCATCAGTGATATAAAGATCAAGAAGGAGCCTTTGGGAATTTTAGCATAATTAACGAAGAGCTGTATTCAGAGCATTTTGGATAACTGTGGCTCTGGGGATTAGTTCCTATATAATGCTTTAGTCTGCATACAAATTTTGCTGCTGTCTTTTGCTCAGAATAAGTGTAAATACTAGTTAGCTACTACACCTAAAGATAAACTACTGGTACACTCCATATAGAGCATGTTACAATTCTTCCCCAGAATATCAGAGGCAGGATTTACTTTACAAAAACAACATCTATAGAGAGGCTAGTAAGGAATCTCAAAAACAAAGATAAGCACACAAGCAAGAAACACCAATTAATATTTAAACAACAGTTATCATGTAGGAAACCAAAATTAATAAACAGAAAAACTACAATCAGAAGAAACAATAAATAATGGAAAAGGAGGGCTTCCCTGGTGGCGCAGTGTTTGAGAGTCCGCCTGCCGATGCAGGGGACACGGGTTCGCTCCCCGGTCCGGGAAGATCCCACATGCCGCGGAGCGGCTGGGCCCGTGAGCCATGGCCGCTGAGCCTGCGCGTCCGGAGCCTGTGCTCCGCAACGGGAGAGGCCACAACAGTGAGAGGCCCGTGTACCGCCAAAAAAAAAAAAAAAAAAAAAAAAATAATGGAAAAGGAATAAATATTTTAAAATAACTATAAGTAATGTTCTCAGAAGAATAGAAGTTATCAGACCCATAAACAAAGAAAATGTTGACATAAAACAAAACCAATGGCAGCTTTTTCTAATCACCTTTCCCGTTAACCTGTGCCTCAGACAGCCCTGCTTCTTTATTCTTTATCCCATAAACACCCAAGCCTCTTGCCTTTTTGGAGCAGATTTGAGACCTGCTCTCCCGTCTCCTCACTTTGCTGCAAACCTGGGTGTTTCACCATTTTGGCTTGCTGCACAATGGTCAAAACAAACCTGCCGTGTGGCTGACAGGGTCTTGGTGCTACGGCCAGGTGTCAGGCCTGAGCCTCTGAGGTGGGAGAGCTGAGTTCAGGACACTGGTGCACCAGAGACGTCCTGGCTCCACGTAATATCAAATGGCGAAAGCTCTCCAGAGATCTCCATCTGAACGCTAAGACCCAGCTCCACTCAACGACCAGCAAGCTACACTACTGGACACACTATGTCAGACAACTAGCAACACAGGAACACAACCACACTCATTAGCAGAGAGGCTGCCTAAAATCATACTAAGTTCATACACACCGCAAAGCACACCACCGGACATGGTCCTGCCCACCAGAAAGACAAGATCAAGCCTCATCCACCAGAACACAGGCACCAGTCCCCTCCACCAGGAAGCCTACACAACCCACTGAACCAACCTTAGCCACTGGGGTCAGACACCAAAAACAACCAGAACTACGAACCTGCAGCCAGCAAAAAGTAGACCCCAAACACACCCAAACAAAATGAGAAGACAGAGAAATACTCAGCAGATG
Source organism: Mesoplodon bidens (assembly GCF_964165515.1). Classification (NCBI taxonomy): domain Eukaryota; kingdom Metazoa; phylum Chordata; class Mammalia; order Artiodactyla; family Ziphiidae; genus Mesoplodon; species Mesoplodon bidens. The sequence goes on along the minus strand of NC_138163.1, from coordinate 43,994,003 downwards.
AAGGAGCAAGGTAAAAACCCACCAGACCAAACAAATGAAGGGGAAATAGGCAGTCTACATGAAAAAGAATTCAGAATAACGATAGTAAAGATGATCCAAAATCTTGGAAATAGAATGGAGAAAATATAAGAAACGTTTAACAAGGACATAGAAGAACTAAAGAGCAAACAAACAATGATGAACAACAAAATAAATGAAATTAAAAATTCTCTAGAAGGAATCAATAGCAGAATAACTGAGGCAGAAAAAGGGATAAGTAACCTGGAAGATAAAATAGTGGAAATAACTACCACAGAGCAGGATAAACAAAAAAGAATGAAAAGAATTGAGGACAGTCTCAGAGACCTCTGAGACAACACTAAATGCACCAACATTCGAATTATAAGGTTCCCAGAAGAAGAAGAGAAAATATTTGAAGACATTATAGCTGAAAACTGTCCTAATATGGGAAACTAAATAGTCAATCAAGTCCAGGAAGCGCAGAGAGTCCCATACAGGATAAATCCAAGGAGAAACACACCAAGACACACATTAATCAAACTATCAAAAATTAAATACAAAGAAAAATATTAAAAGCAGCAAGGGAAAAACAACAAATAACATACAAGGGAATTCCCATAAGGTTAACAGCTGATCTTTCAGCAGAAACTCTTCAAGCCAGAAGGGAGTGGCAGGACATATTTAAAGTGATGAAAGGGAAAAACCTACAACCAAGATTACTCTACCCAGCAAGGATCTCATTCAGATTTGATAGAGAAATTAAAACCTTTACAGACAAGCAAAAGCTAAGAGAATTCAGCACCACCAAACCAGCTTTACAACAAATGCTAAAGGAACTTCTCTAGGCAGGAAACACAAGAGAAGGAAAACACCTACAATAACAAACCCAAAACAATTAAGAAAATTGTCATAGGAACATACATATCGATAACTATGTTAAATGTAAATGGATTAAATGCTCCAACCATAAGACATAGACTGGCTGAATGGATACAGAAACAAGACACGTATATATGCTGTCTACAAGAGACCCACTTCAGAACTAGGGACACATACGGACTGAAAGTGATGGGATGGAAAAAGATATTCCATGAAAACGGAAATCAAAAGAAAGCTGGCATAGCAATTCTCGTATCAGACAAAATACACTTTAAAATAAAGACTATTACAAGAGACAAAGAAGGACACTACATAATAATCAAGGGATCAATCCAAGAAGAAGATATAACAATTGTAAATATTTATGCACCCAACATAGGAGCACCTCAATACATAAGGAAAATGCTAACAGCCATAAAAGGGGAAATCGACAGTAACACAGTCATAGTAGGGGACTTTAACACCCCACTTTCACCAATGGACAGATCATCCAAAATGAAAATAAATAAGGAAACACAAACTTTAAATGATACATTAAACAAGATGGATTTAATTGATATTTATAGGACATTCCATCCAAAAACAAGAGAATACACTTTCTTCTCAAGTGCACATGCAACATTCTCCAGGATAGATCGTATCTTGGGTAACAAGTCAAGTCTTGGAAAATTTAAGAAAACTGAAATCGTATCAAGTATCTTTTCCGACCTCAACGCTATGAGATGAGATATCAGTTACAGGAAAAAACTGTAAAAAATACAAACACAGAGAGGGTAAACAATGCGCTACTAAATAACCAAGATATCACTGAAGAAATCGAAGTGGAAATAAAAAGTACCTAGAACCAAATGACAATGAAACCATGATGACCCAAAACCTATGGGATGCAGCAAAAGCAGTTCTAAGAGGGAAGTTTATAGCAATACAATCCTACCTCAAAAAACAAGAGACATCTCGAAAAAACAACCTAACCTTACACCTATATCAATTAGAGTAAGAACAGAAAAACCCCGAAGTTGGCAGAAGGAAAGAAATCATAAAGAACAGATCAGAAATAAATGAAAAAGAAATGAAGGAAACAATAGCAAAGATCAATAAAACTAAAAGCTGGTTCTTTGAGAAGGTAAACAAAATTGATAAACCATTAGCCAGACTCATCAAGAAAAAAAGGGAGAAGACTCAAGTCAATAGAATTAGAAATGAAAAAGGAGAAGTAACAACTGACACTGCAGAAAGACAAAGGATCATGAGAGATTACTACAAGCAACTCTATGCCAATAAAATGGGACAACCTGGAGAAAATGGACAAATTCTTAGAAAAGCACAACCTTCAGAGACTGAACTAGAGAGAAATAGAAAATATAAACAGACAAATCAGAAGCACTGAAATTGAAACTGTGATTAAAAATCTTCCAACAAACAAAAGCCCAGGACCAGAGGCTTCACAGTTGAATTCTATCAAACATTTAGAGAAGAGCTAACACCTATCCTTCTCAAACTCTTCCAAAATATGGCACAGGGAGGAACACTCCCAAACTCATTCTACGAGGCCACCATCACCCTGATACCAAAACCAGACAAAGATGTCACAAAGAAAGAAAACTACAGGCCAATATTACTGATGAACATAGATGCAAAAATCCTCAACAAAACACTAGCAAACAGAATCCAACAGCACATTAAAAGGATCATAGGGTCCTGAACCAAGATGGCGGAGTAGAAGGACATGCTCTCACACCCTCTTGTGAGAACAGCAGAATCACAACTAGCTGCTGGACAATCACTGACAGGAAGACATTGGAAGCCACCAAAAAAGATACCCCACATCCAAAGACAAAGGAGAAGCCACAATGAGACAATAGGAGGGGCACAATCACAGTAAAATGAAATCCCATAACTACTGGGTGGGTGACTCACAGATTGGAGAACACTTATACCGCAGAAGTCCACCCACCGGAGTGAAGGTTCTGAGCCCCACATCAGGCTTCCCAACCTGGGGGTCCGGCAATGGGAGGAGGAATTCTTAGAGAATCAAACTTTGAAGGCTAGCGAGATTTGATTGCAGGACTTCGACAGGACTGGGGGAAACAGAGACTCCACTCTTGGAGGGCACACACAAAGTAGTGTGGACATTGGGACCCAGGGGAAGGAGCAGTGACCCCAGGGGAGACTTAACAAGACCTACCTGCTAGTGTTGGAGGGTCTCCTGCAGAGTCAGGGGTTGGCTGTGGCTCACTGTGGGGACAAGGACACTGGCAGCTGAAGTTCTGGGAAATACTCCTTGGCATGAGCCCTCCCAGCATCTGCCATTAGCCCCAAGAAAGTGCCCAGGTAGGCTCCAGTGTTTGGTTGCATCAGGCCAAACAACCAACAGGGAGGGAACACAGCTGCACCCATCAGCAGTCAAGTGGATTAAAGTTTTACTGAGCACTGCCCACCAGAGAAACAGTCAGCACTCCCCACCACCAGTTCCTCCCATCAGGAAACTTGTACAAGCCTCTTAGACAGCCTCATCCACCAGAGGGAAGACAGCAAAGCAAGAAGAACTACAGTCCTGAAGCCTGTGGAACAAAAACCACATTCACAGAAAGATAGACAAGATGAAAAGGCAGAGGGCTATGTACCAGATGAAGGAACAAGATAAAACCCCAGAAAAACAACTAAATGAACTGCAGAGAGGCAAGCTTCCAGAAAAAGAATTCAGAATAATGATAGTGAAGATGATCCAGGACCTCGGAAAAAGAATGGAGGAAAAGATCAAGAAGATGTAAGAAATTTTTAACAAAGACCTAGAAGAATTAAAGAACAAACAAACAGAGATGAACAATACAATAACTGAAATGAAAACTACACTAGAAGGAATCAATAGCAGAATAACTGAGGCGGAAGAACGGATAAGTGACCTGGAAGACAGAATGGTGAAATTCACTGCTGCGGAACAGAATAAAGAAAAAAGAATGAAAAGAAATGAGGACAGCCTAAGAGACCTCTGGGATATTAAATGCAACAACATTCACATTATAGGGGTCCCAGAAGGAGAAGAGAGAGAGAAAGGACCAGAGAAAATATTTGAAGAGATTATAGTTGAAAGCTTCCCTAACATGGGAAAGGAAATAGCTACCCAAGTCCAGGAAGTGCAAAGAGTCCCATACAGGATAAACCCAAGGAGAAACACAACGAGACACATAGTAATCAAATTGGCAAAAATTAAAGACAAAGAAAAATTATTGAAAGCAGCAAGGGAACAATGACTAATAACATACAAGGGAACTCCCATAAGGTTAACAGCTGATTTCTCAGCAGAAACTCTACAAGCCAGAAGGGATTGGCAAGATATACTTGAAATGATGAAAGGGAAGAACCTACAACCAAATTACTCAATGCGGGAAGGATGTCATTCAGATTCAGTGGAGAAATCAAAAGCTTTACAGACAAGCCAAAGCTAAGAGAATTCAGCACCACCAAACCAGCTCTACAAGAAATGCTAAAGGAACTTCTCTACGTGGGAGACAGAAGAGAAGAAAAGGATCTACAAAAACAAACCCAAAACAATTAAGAAAACTGTCATAGGAACATACATATTGATAATTACCCTAAATGTGAATGGATTAAATGCTCCAACCAAAACACACAGGCTTGCTGAATGGATACAGAAACAAGATATGTATATATGCTGTCTACAAGACACCCACTTCAGACCTAGGGACACGTTCAGAATGAAAGTGAGGGGATGGAAAAAGATATTCCATGCAAATGGAAATCAAAAGAAAGCCAGAGTAGCAATACTCATATCAAATAAAAAAGACTTTAAAATAAAGAATGTTACAAGAGACAAGGAAGGACACTACATAACGATCAAGGGATCAATCCAAGAAGAAGATATAACAATTGTAAATATATATGCACCCAACATGGGAGCACTTCAACACATAAGGGAACTGCTAACAGGTATAAAAGGGGAAATCGACAGTAACACAATAATAGTGGGGGATTTTAACACCTCATTTACACCAATGGACAGATCATCCGAAATGAAAATAAATAAGGAAACGGAAGCTTTAAATGACACAATAGACCAGATAGATTTAATTGATATTTATAGGAGATTCCATCCAAAAACAGCAGACTACACTTTCTTCTCAAGTGCGCACGGAACATTCTCCAGGATAGATCATATCTTGGGTCACAAATCAAGCCTCAGTAAATTTAAGAAAAATGAAATTATATCAAGCATCTTTTCTAACCACAATGCTATGAGATTAGAAATCAATTACAGGGGAAAAAACATAAAAAACACAAACACACAGAGGCTAAACAATACGTTACTAAATAACCAAGAGATCACTGAAGAAATCAAAGAGGAAATAAAAAAATACTTAGAGACAATGGGCTTCCCTGGTGGCGCAGTGGTTGAGAGTCTGCCTGCCAATGGAGGGACATGGGTTCGTGCCCCGGTCTGGGAAGATCCCACATGCCGTGGAGCGGCTGGGCCCATGAGCCATGGCCGCTGACCCTGCGCATCCGGAGCCTATGCTCTGCAACGGGAGAGTCCACAGCCGTGAGAGGCCCGCGTACCGCAAAAAAAAAAAAAAAAAAAAAAAGACTTAGAGACCAATGACAATGAAAACATGATGATCCAAAACCTATAGGATGCAGCAAAAGCATTTCTAAGAGGGAAGTTTATAGCTATACAAGCCTACCTCAAGAAACAAGAAAAATCTCAAGTAAGCAATCTAACCTTACACCTAAAGGAACTAGAGAGAGAAGAACAAACAAAACCCAAAGTTAGCAGAAGGAAAGAAATCATAAAGATCAGAGCAGAAATAAATGAAATAGAAACAAAGAAAACAATAGCAAAAATCAATAAAACTAAAAGCTGGTTCTTTGAGAAGATAAACAAAATTGATAAACCATTCGCCAGACTCATCAAGAAAAAGAGGGAGAGGACTCAAATCAATAAAATTAGAAATGAAAAAGGAGAAGTAACAACAGACACCGCAAAAATACAAAGCATCCTAAGAGACTATTACAAGCAATTCTATGCCAATAAAATGGACAACCTGGAAGAAATGGACAAATTCTTAGAAAGGTATAACCTTCCAAGACTGAATGAGGAAGAAATAGAAAATATGAACAAACCAATCACAAGTAATGAAATTGAAACTGTGATTAAAAATCTTCCAACAAACAAAAGCCCAGGACCAGATGGCTTCACAGGTGAATTCTATCAAACATTTAGAGAAGAGCTAACACCAGTCCTTCTCAAACTCTTCCAAACTATTGCAGAGGAAGGAACATTCCCAAACTCATTCTATGAGGCCACCATCACCCTCATACCAAAACCAGACAAAGATACTACAAAAACAGAAAATTACAGACCAGTATCGCTGATGAATATAGATGCAAAAATCCTCAACAAAATACTAGAAAACAGAATCCAACAACACATTAAAAGGATCATACAACATAATCAAGTGGGATTTATCCCAGGGATGCAAGGATTCTTCAATATATGCAAATAAATCAATGTGATACACCATATTAAGAAATTGAAGAAGAAAAACCATATGATCTTCTTAATAGATGCAGAAAAAGCTATTGACAATATTCAGCACCCATTTATGATAAAAACTCTCCAGAAAGTGGGCACAGGGGGAACCTACCTCAACATAATAAAGGCCATATACAGCAAACCCACAGCAAACATCATTCTCAGTAGTGAAAAACTGACAGCATTTCCCTAAGATCAGGAACAAGACAAGGATGTCCACTCTCACCACTATTATTCAACATAGCTTTGGAAGTCCTAGCCACAGCAATCAGAGAAGAAAAAGAAATAAAAGGAATACAAATTGGAAAAGAAGAAGTAAAACTGTCACTGTTTGCTGATGACATGATACTGTACGTAGAGAATCCTAAAGATGCCACCAGAAAACTACTAGAGCTAAGCAAAGAATTTGGTAAGGTTTCAGGATGCAAAATTAATGCACAGAAATCTCTTGCATTCCTATACACTAATGATGAAAAATCTGAAAGAGGAATTAAGAAAACACTCCCATTTACCATTGTAACAAAAAGAATATAATACCTAGGAATAAACCTACCTAGGGAAACAAAAAACCTGTATGCAGAAAACTATAAGACACTGATGAAAGAAATTTAAGATGATACCAACAGATGGAGAGATACACCATGTTCTTGGATTGGAAGAATCAACATTGTGAAAATGACTCTACTACCCAAAGCAATCTACAGATTCAATGCAATCCCTATCAAACTACCACTGGCATTTTTCACAGAACTAGATCAAAAAATTTCACAATTTGTATGGAAACACAAAAGACCCCGAATAGCCAAAGCAATCTTGAGAACGAAAAATGGAGCTGGAGGAAGCAGGCTCACTGACTTCAGACTATACTACAAAGCTACAGTAATCAAGACAGTATGGTACTGGTACAAAAACAAATATAGATCAATGGAACAGGATAGAAAGCCCAGAGATAAACCCACTCACATATGGTCACCTTAATTTTGATAAAGGAGGCCAGAATATATAATGCAGAAAAGGCAGCCTCTTCAATAAGTGGTGCTGGAAAACTGGACAGGTACCCTTAAAAGAATGAAATTAGAACACTCCTTAACACCATACACAAAAATAAACGCAAAATGGATTAAAGACCTAAATGTAAGGCCAGACACTATAAGACTCTTAGAGGAATACATAGGCAGAACACTCTATGACATACATCACAGCAATATCCTTTTTATCCCACCTTCTAGAGAAATGGAAATAAAAACAAAAATAAACAAATGGGACCTAATGAAACTTCAAAGCTTTTGCACAACAAAGGAAACCAGAAACAAGACAAAAAGACAACCCTCCGAATGGGAGAAACTATTTGCAAATGAAGCAACTGACAGAGGATTAATCTCCCAAATATACAAGCAGCTCATGCAACTCAGTAGCAAAAAACCAAAAAAGTCAATCCAAAAATGGGCAGAAGACCTAAATAGACATTTCTCCAAAGAAGATATACAGATTAACAACAAACACATGAAAGGATGCTCAAAATCACTAATCATTAGAGAAATGCAAATCCAAACTACAGGGAGCTATCACTTCATACCACTCAGAATGGCCATCAACAAAAAATCTACAAACAATAAATGCTGGAGAGGGTGTGGAGGAGAGGGAACCCTCTTGCACTGTTGGTGGGAATGTAAATTGATACAGCCACCATGGACAACAGTACGCAGGTTCCTTAAAAAACTAAAAATAGTACTACCATATGACCCAACAATCCCATTACTGGGCATATACCCTGAGAAAACCATAATTCAAAAAGAGTCATGTACCAAAATGTTCATTGCAGCTGTATGTACAATAGCCAGGACATAGAAGCAACCTAAGTGTCCATCGACAGATGAATGGATAAAGAAGATGTTGCACATATATACAATGGAATATTACTCAGGCATAAAAAGAAAGGAAACTGAGTTATTTTTAGTGAGGTGGATGGATCTAGAGTCTGTCATACAGAGTAAAGTAAGTCAGAAAGAGAAAAACAAATACTGTATGCTAACACATATATATGGAAACTAAAAAAAAAAAAAGGTTCTGAAGAACCTAGGGGCAGGACAGGAATAAAGATGCAGACGTAGAGAATGGACTTGAGGACACGGGGAGGGGGAAGGGTAAGCTGGGACGAAGTGAGAGAGTGGCATGGACATATATACACTACCAAATGTAAAATAGATAGCAAGTGGGAAGCAGCCACATAGCACAGGGAGATCAGCTTGATGCTTTGTGACCACCTAGAGGGTTGGGATAGGGAGGGTGGGAGGGAGACGCAAGAGGAAGGGGATATGGGGATATATGTGTATGTATAGCTGATTCACTTTGTTATAAAGCAGAAAGTAACACACCATTGTAAATCAATTATACTCCAATAAAGATGTTAAAAAAAGATAAGCCCTGGAAACTACATAAATAAAAGGGAATCAAAACAAAGAATACAATGGATCTCTGTAATAGCATTATGGAACAGCAGAAGAGAAAAAAATGTTGGTCATAACATCAAACTAAAAATTCTCACAAAACAGTGCAAAATGAAAAAGAAATAGAAATTTTGATAAAGCAATAATAGATATGGATTACGTCCAGAAGTTCAACATCCATGTAACAGGAATTCCAAAAGACCAGAAAGTATAGAGAAGAGGAAGTTAATAAATCAATAATAGAAGATAATTCCCCCCAAATGATAAAAGGTATTAGTCTTCAGATGGAAAGAGAAGTGCTAAACAAGGTAAACAAAGAAGGCATATATAAAATGCATTGTGGTGACATTTTACCACAATGAATTAAAAAATGGGTTTTAAAAAATCCCAAAAGCTTCCATAAAGAAGAAAAAAGCAACAAAACCAGTAAAGTTTGTAGTTAAGGCTAAATAACTGTAGATACATAAGGTCAAAATATATATATTTTTTTTTTTGCGGTACGCGGGCCTCTCACTGTTGTGGCCTCTGCCATTGCGGAGCACAGGCTCCGGACATGCAGGCTCAGCGGCCATGGCTCACGGGCCTAGCCACTCCACGGCATGTGGAAGCTTCCCGGACCGGGGCACGAACCCATGTCCCCTGTATCGGCAGGCGGAGTCTCAACCACTGCGCCACCAGGGAAGCCCCAAAATATTTTTTTATAATTACTTAGAACTAAAATCTTGGGAGATATCAACTTGAGATACAACGGGAAAGAAATTGTAAAGTTGCAAAGGTTATTGTCTAAAACAAGGGAATATATAGATTCTAATGAAATTTAGAGTTTGCTTTATAAAAAAAGATATAAGTGTGTATGTTGAGAACTAACCAGATCCATAGAAAGAGCATATTCACCTTTGAAAGTACAAGAAGAAAAATAAAAGAACAAATCAAATCATCAACCCAGCTAAAAGGAAGAAAAGAAAAATGAAAGAAGAAAAATGACAAATAAAAACCATGAAAAATGATAGCAGTACTAAGGAAAAATGTACCAGTAATTACAATAAGTATTAATAGGTTAAATTACTCTATTAGGGGAAGACCCTGTGAATGAAAAAATTTTTTAACTTTTAATTATGAAATAATTTGAATATTACAAAAAGTTCCATAACTAGTTAAATAATTCTGGTATAGCATTCACCCAGATTTCCCAAATGTTAATGTTTAAACCACTTTTATTTTCTGTCTCTAACTTTTCCCTGAAATGCTTAAGAGTAAGTTGCATACAGTATTTGTTTTTCTCTTTCTCACTTACTTCACTCTGTATGACAGTCTCTAGGTCCATCCACCTCACGACAAATAACCCAGTTTTGTTCCTTTTTATTTCTGAGTAATATTCCATTGTATATATGTGCCAGTATATGTGGAATCTAAAAAAAAAGAAAAAGGTTATGAAGAACCTAGGGGCAAGATGGGAATAAAGATGGAGACCTACTAGAGAATGGACTTGAGGATATGCGGAGGGGGAAGGGTAAGCTGGGACAAAGTGAGATAGTTGCATGGACATATATACACTACCAAACGTAAAATAGATAGCTAGTGGGAAACAGCCACATAGCACAGGGAGATCAGCTCGGTGCTTTGTGACCACCTAGAGGGGTGGGATAGGGAGGGTGGGAGGGTGGGAGATGCAAGAGGGAAGGGATATAGGAACAGATGTATATGTATAACTGATTCAATCTGTTATAAAGCAGAAAGTAACACACCACTGTAAAGCAATTATACTCCAATAAAGATGTTAAAAAAAAAAGAGTAAGTTGCAGACAGTATGCTCTTACACAGTTTTACAGAGTACCATCTTACTGGGACAAATAGTGAAATTTAAATAAGGTCTGCAGGGGCTTCCCTGGTGGTGCAGTGGTTAGGAGTCTACCTGCCAATGCAGGGGACACGGGTTTGGGCAGATCCCACATGCTGGTCTGGGAAGATCCCACATGCCTCAGAGCAACTGAGCCCATGCACCGCAACTGTTGAGCCTGCACTCTAGAGCCCGCGAGCCACAACTACTGAGCCTGCGTGCTGCAACTTCTGAGCCCGCGCACCTAGAGCCTGTGCTCCACAACAAGATGGGCCACTGCAGTGAGAGGCCTGTGCACCTCAACAAAGAGTGGCCACCGCTCGCCGCAACTAGAGGAAGCCAGCATGTGGCAACGAAGACCCAACGCAGCCAAAAATAAATTAAATAAATAAAATTTTAAAATAAATAAATAAGGTCTGCATTGAGATAATAATATATCACTGATTATGGAATATTACTCAGCCATAAAAAGGAACGAAATTGGGTCATTTGTAGAGACGTGGATGGACCTAGAGACTGTCATACAGGGTGAAGTAAGTCAGAAAGAGAAAAACAAATATCGTATATTAATGCATACTTGTGGAATCTAGAAAAATGGTACAGATGAACCGGTTTGCAAGGCAGAAATGGAGACATAGATGTAGAGAACAAACGTATGGACACAAAGGGGAGAAAGTCAGGGGCTGTGGTGGGATGAACTGGGAGATTGGGATTGACATATATACGCTAATATGTATAAAATAGATAACTAATAAGAACCTGCTGTATAAAACAATGAATAAAATTCAAAAAATTAATATATCATTGACTGATAATTGTACTGTGGTTATGTAAAAGCATCCTGTAACTTATTGATACCTTCCCTGTGATTTCTTTGAGAACTTCTTTACTTTCAAATACCACAAGATGTTACAGAATCATCTTATATTTTACCTTCCCTAGAACTGGAATCAGTAATTTCTTTAAGGAAACCTTATTCCTTTGTTGTAGAATCGTATTTAGAAATCAAGATCTGGGCACTGGGTGTGCTCATTGGTACTAGAATATCGTTTGCTTCTATTACCTCTCAGTGGACAAACCTAGGATATACATGCATGTATACATACACACATACACACATCCATATTTCTGTATCTATCAATCTATCTTTCAAAAACCATGAATTAACACTGATAACTAATTCAAATCTAACTCCATGAGGTTTGTCCTAGGCTTCCCTCTTGTTCTGTTCTCCAACATTATGGACAATATATTCACTTATTTGCTCAATCTCAGAATACATATATTAGCTGCAGAATTGCTAACTCATACAACTATGAAAATCAAACCTATCAACAAAAGTACAATATTGGTTTCCAATTCCATCTTTATTCTTAATTTATGTTATAGCAACTTCAGTGTGTCATGGGGGAGCTCAGATGTTGGTTCAAATGTTGAAACTCATAACAGTCAACTTTTTCTATGAAAAAAACACAACTGCATTATTCAAACAGGTGAGGAAATCTCAAGGCAAGGGGCAGGGTGCATGGCTCTCTGGGAGAAAGTTCAGAACTGAGAGAGAATGAATAGCAGTGTGCAGGCTTTTTATAAAGAGAAAAGTCCCACTGGCACAGGAGTTAAAAGAGGCTCTTTTCCAATGCAAGATTTTAAAGAGGCAGCAAGAGGTTGCATGATCTTGTGAAATGGCAGGGGCGGGGGTGGGGGGCAAGCTTTACCAGAAGGCTGCAGGAGGTTACAAAGGCAGGAAATAAAGCTCAGAATTTGCTGGCTCTAAATCATACATCATCGGGAGTCCAAGTTTCTTTCCTGGGGTCTTCATAAGGTATATAGTCAAAATACTGTATTTCAGTTACTTAAGTCTTGGACTTCCTCTCTACATACACACACACACTTTGTTATTCACTATGTTATACTATTCATTTGAAATAAAATTAGGTTCATTTGTTCCTGTTTGTATTACATTTTTCTTGCCATGCCCCATCTTTGTTGATTTTGTTTATTTTTCAGCAAGTGAATATTAACATGGTTATAAAAGTCAGAACTATGCAAAAATGTATATTTAGAAAAGTATGATCACTCTTCCATATTTCTTCTACTCTTTTTCCATATCCCCTCCTTTCCACTTTGTTCCCAGCTACTCTTGTACGTAACCAGTCTCATTACTTTCTAGCTTATCTTTTCATGTTTCTTTTTTTCATATGCATGTATATCCATATATGTATAATGAGCACATACACACACCTATGTATATGTATACATGTCCATATACATACACAGTTGTTACATACTGATGATTTTCATTTCAGGACTGACCTAGACCACAAACAAACAAAAAATATGGTGTCAGTCTTGACTTGGCCAAAAAGCCTTTTCACTCAACATAAGTTTTATCATCAAAACCACTTCTCCACAGAGATATGTATCCTAAAATGAAATGAAATATCCAAACTTTTAAAACTCATTTATAATCAAGTCCAGTGACATTACCATAGCTCTAGGTGCAAGCAAGTTTGTGTATGAAATCAGCATCATCCACAAAAACAAATTCATCAAAAATGAAGAAGGTTGGGCTTCCCTGGTGGCGCAGTGGTTGAGAGTCCGCCTGCCGATGCAGGGGACACGGGTTCGTGCCCCGGTTCGGGAGGATCCCACATGCTGTGGAGCGGCTGGGCCCGTGAGCCATGGCCGCTGAGCCTGGCGTCCGGAGCCTGTGCTCCACAAGGGGAGAGGCCACAACAGTGAGAGGCCCACATACAGCCAAAAAAAAAAAAAAAAATGAAGAAGGTCCACAGGACTCAGGATCCAAGTTTCTTAAGACTCCTGATTCATAGATAAAAATTCTTTGCAAATGGATTAAGAGAATCTGGAGAATCTAATATTTTTTGAGAGGTTGTGCAAAACTATTGTATTTACAAAAATGGCACAAAAGTGAATTCAACAGTCAATGCACATGCACACTTCATTCACATCTTCAACAACAAAAGGTATTCTAACACTATAGACCTGAATAAGAATACTAGCTTCAATAGCAGCTCTTAAGCACTAGAGTCACATAAGTTGTACCAGAATGGGCAAATATTGCCCAAGAAAAATTCTATTGTTAAAGCTGAAACATATTTAAGGCCAATCAAGTTCAAGCACAGGATGCAAATCTTTTGGAGCCCCATCTCTTTGTGTTTGAAATGTGTCACCTTTCTTCTAACTTGTGGTCTTAAACTTCTGTTTCACAAAATCCAAAAGGAAAATACAGAAGAACTCAATATAATAGAGTTTATTTTAGATAAGAGTAACATACAAAGCTATAATTACGATTAATTAAAGAAAGCCAAAATATTAAAATTGTAAAACTTGCTTATTACTTCTTGGAACCAGCCCTACACTAGGAGTTGGGTAATACATACAATTCTTTCCAAGTAGATTACTTTACATTGCTCTAACATGTTCTTTTCATTAGTGCACTGCTAAGCTAATCAAAAACTCTACACATGTATATTACCTTACAATAGCAGCACACACTACAGCTACCTGCAAAGCCATCACTCTCTAATGACTTAGTGAAAGGAAATAAAAAGTGGAAAAGTAACATATTAAGAGGAAATAATGGGAATTAGAAGATTCATGCAGTTCAGCTCTTTTAATCAGTCAGCCGGCTTGCTAGCAACAAGAGATAGTTTCCGTTGAGGAAGGTCCTGTGGAGTGGGAATGTGGTCACCAGTGACCTCTGTCTTATTTGGGGCTGTAGTAGGAAGTTGCTTGTTCTTCATTTTTGCTTTAGCCATGCTGTAATCCCCAGAATCAAAATCTCTTTGCCCTTTCTGCAATCATTTCCTTAAAAAATCTGAACCTCTGGGCTTTTGTCCCAGATGAGGATACCTTGCTTTTAATCTTGCTTCTTCAGCTTTCTCTGGACTAGTTACTTATCTTCCATTTCCTTCTGCTTCTCCGCGGAGGCTGCCTCGGGGACTTCCGGGGACATACTTCTTGCTCCCTCTTACCCTGCTTCTCCAGCTCTGCGACATCCTGAGAATCTAATATTTTAGACCCAAATACCTTCCTTTGCTTGAACGCATCAAAAAATGATAGTCATTTTTTTATTGAAGTATAGTTGATTTACAATGTTGTGTTAATTACTGCTGTACAGCAAAGTGATTCAGTTATATGTATATATACATTGTTTTTAAAGAATATTAAAAAAAGAATGTATACATCTTTTCATGTTTCTTTACACATGCAAGGTAGCAAACTATTTTGCACTTTGCTTTCTTCACTTAACAATATATCCTGGAAATCACCCCATGTCAGTTCATAAAGTTCTTTCTCATTCTTTTTTGCATTTGCATAGTATTCCACTGTGTGATGTACCATATTTTATTCAAGCAGTCTCCTGCATGAGCATTTAGTTTGCTTCCAGTATTTTGAAATTACAATGTTGTAATGAATAACCTTGTGCATATATATTTTTATCTTATTGTAGGTCTATTTTCAGGGTAAATTCCTAGGGATAGGATTACTTTACTAAAAGACAAATACATATGTCTTAATTTTGTAGACAGTTCCAAATCTCCCTCCAAAAGTATTGTACTACTTTGCATTCCCACCAATAATATATGACAGTGACTTTCTCTATAGTCTTGCTAATAGAATATGTTGGCATATTTTTCATTTTTACCATCAGATTGGAAAATTTAATCCATCTATACACTTAAGTTTTGTTTATAAGAGACTTGCTGAAATAAAAATTAAAAATTGAAAATAGAAGAAGATATGCTAGGCAAATGCTAAGAAAATAAAGCAAATGTATCAATATTAATATCATATAAAAGAGAATTCAAGGTGAATAAATTAATGGGACAAAGAGAGATACATTATGGTGGTTTTATCCCCAACAAGGTGAAATAGTCATGAACGTTTAGGCATCTAACAAGAGAGCTTTGAAATATATAAGCAAAATGTAATAGAAATAAAAGGAGAAAGTTACAAAATCACTATCATGTTAGAAGACTTTAGCATACTTCTTAACGGTCAAAAGATCACATAGACAAAAAACAAGGAGGTATCTTAATTGGGGTTACCCAGAAGGCAGATTTTGAAACAAGGACTGGGTATGGGTGGTGTATCTGGGAAGTGACCCCAAGAATCACCTCCCAAAGAAACAGGGTGCAACTGCTGTGGGCAACTGGAGTTCAATCCTTCTAGGAACTCTCTAACTGTATAGAACAGACCTCAGAATTGTTCCACCACAAAACAGGGAAGATGGGGCATTTATCTATTGACTTTTGTCCTCCTTCAGTTGAGAAGTGTCCTTCATCCTTGGGACATTAACTTCCCATACTTTTAGGTTGCATCTGTACAGTTGAGAAGCCTTCTGTAGCTTCCAAGAAAGCAATAGCAGAGAAATGCTGTGATTTGTTCTTGCTTCAGCACATTGGCAATCATACCTTGAACTTCTACCATGCTGAGCTGAAGTCAGGTAGATCCAGGGATTTGGCATGGTGCATCTTAAACATTTGCTATGGGAGAATTACTGAAGATTTGAACGATATAAGTAATCTCCTATGGTGTGTTATGGGTTCACTGTTGGTAAGGTAGAATGAAGCTGTATCTGATGAACCTTATATACCATACTTAAAAAGTAAACATTATCACTTTACAATGGGAAGCCATTTCATGTTTTAAGCCAGGGAATGGCACAGTCAGATTGTGTTTTCAGTATACAACTCTTGTAGAGGATGGTTTGTAGGGGGGCAAGAATGAGGGCAGGCTGACCAGTCTATTGCAATGTCCAGAAGACTGAGATGAATAGGATTTGACCTAGGACAATGAGAATGGAATAAAGAAGGAAGATTTGTGAGACAATTAGGAGCATAAAAGACAAGATTTGGGAAGAAGAGTTGGGAGAAGAGGTGGTGAAGGTAACCAGTTAAACTTGGAAAACATTGGGTTTGTCTTTGCAGCATCTTAATGAGGTACATAGAAGAAACATAATGATGTGACAGATTAGAAAACTGTGGTCCTTGTATGAAGTTGTGACATGCCCCAAATTACATAGCTATTTAGTTGCAGGCTGAGCACTAGAACCCGGGTTTCCTGACAGGCTTCTAGTCTTGTGTTCTCTCATTCTAGCACTATGCCCAAACAAGCAATTGACACATTATGAAGGGTACTAACTGCTCTTCTCACTATCTATCTGTAAAGAATATTTTACCCATTGAAACACAAGACTGTATCCTTAAAAACTGTTTTTTTTAAAGCTGAATGTAAAAAAACTTACATAATTATACTCTAAAAATTTAAAAAGGTGATGAAATTTCTCATAGAGAATGAGGAGTCTAACAGCAATGTTGAAACGGAGAATATTAACTGTGACTATAATATAACAAGACCATTTTAACAAATCAGAATGTATATACATCTGGGTATTTTCCTAAGAGAAAAACAACATTTATTCCATGGACAGCACTGTCACTTGTAAACCTTTTACTCCTTTTTGAAATTGCTCCTAAGCCAGTTTATGAGTCATAGAAGGAAAATTAAAAAGAAAATTTATAGTCATATCTCATATACAGCTGATGGGAAATTTTTAATCAGTATGCAGCTAGTACTTGTGGTTATAAAAGCTACAGATATGGGAACTGATTCAATGAAAATGATTAAAGTGCACAATTAATTCTGAGCGAATTAGCAAATACCTAGTCTGGGTCAATGATAAACTGTTTTACAAGAAGTTGGCATAGAACCTAGCTGAGAAATGTGCTTAAATGACACTTCATCGTATGATGGTGGATGGAAAGGGCAACTGAGCTATACAAAAACCCTGAAGGCCGACCTTGTGAGATGAAAAATCCTGAAAGTGACCCTTAAAGCAAGTAGGCTAGGAATTATACCTGTATTTTGCTGAACTTTTACAGATAGCATCACACTAGAGATCAGAGAACAGTGAATGGAGTGTTGTACTTAATCAGCCTTAGATTTTGAACTTAATGTCTTCACTGTGATGCCCCCACAGGGTGCAAAGCAGTTTTTGAGCTATAAAGGAACTACCACTCTGGGTCTCCTTTGGCCATGAGGAAAATGTTTTGGAACTAGATAGAGGTGATGACTTCACAACACTGTGCATGTACTAAATATCATTGAGTTGTACACTTTAAAGTGGCTAACCTTATGTGAATTTTGCCTGAATTTCAAAAAATGAGCTACCACTTTGTGAACAATTTGCTTCAGGCACTTTGATTGGCCTTAATATCCAGCATCTCACCCTCCCAGCAACCTCTGAGATATACATTATTATCTCCATTTTGGGGATGAGGATCTGAGGTTCAGTGAGGTTAAGTGTTTTGGCTAAGGTAGTTTAACAGAAGAGTTGGGGTTCAAACTAAGTCTATCTGATTCCAAGATTTGAACTCCCAGGTTTGAACATTTATAGAAGTCCATAAAGGGGGTAGTCAGTCACGCAGATGTAATAAATCCTTGAAGCAATTTAACTAAATATGAAAAGAGGAATATGCCTGTTGAAATTTTCTTTCTTCATTTACAAAAGTAGTACAATCCTTTTGGAGAGAGATTTGGAAATAGCAAACAAAATTAATACATATGTATTTGTCTTTTAACAAGTAACCCTCTTGACTGAGAGAAAAATGTACAATCTAAAAGTAGAGAATTATGTTTCATTTGGTGGACTTACTGAGGACTTAAGCCTGGGGTAAGCCTCTGAGGGACTGTTCCAAAGAGGTAAGGGAGGAGCCAGGAAATATAGGAGTTTTTGCTAAACAAACAAATATGTAGTTGAACGTTAAAAGATTACTGCTAATCACAAAAATAGACATCTCAAATTAATAATTTTAGTGTCTTTCTGTGTATGGGAAGATGCAAGAGTCTGGGCTCATTGAATTTATTCCTTTGATATGCACTTTCACTATCTAGGGCCAGTATCCTGTTTTTCTCCATCCTGAATTCACCTCAGGTGCACTGGTTGGGGGCTGCAGTGGCTGATGGTTTTATGGCTGCAACATCCTTGGCATTCTTTGTCCACAAGCCAGTGTCATGGAAAACAGAACTAATGTGAGGACTTCTCATGAGGAGGATTTGGTTACTGGAACTGAATTATAAAGTAGAAACTTATCTAGGTAAGAGCTCATTATTTAGACTAGAATATTAGGTCAGAAAGAGACTGGTAGGAAGGCTGACTTTCGCTGAGTGACTGAGCTGCGAGTCCAGCGTTCTTTACATTTCCCCCTGCCTGATAGACGACTCCTAGAGATGAGCAAGTCTGAGCCTGCATGTCTTCACCAAGTGGCAGAAGCTGTAGGAACTAAAATGGAACTGCTCTTTATACCTAGAAGCTCACATCCAGGAAACACTTTCTCTAAATGGCCAGTTCCTAAATTCCTCCTAGGGCAGAGAATCCACAAGGCGGCCCCCCAATACTTTAGTTCTTCGCTGTTCTGTTCCCTCTGGGTATTTACAATGTCTGGTGGAACAGGACTATAATATCATGTGCTTCCTATATAGGTTCTGCCATCTGACATATATAACCTAACCTAAAAATAGTCAATAAAACTGTGAATTCAAGGAATTGTTACTTCTCCAAGTTTCAATTCTGAATATAATATTTTCTTAAATAAATAGTACAGACAAAAAGAATAGGCTGTATTCCTAAATCTCCTGCAAGACAACATGGTAGAGCAGAAAGTACATTAGGCTTTGGAGACAGATCTGGATTCAAAATCCGCCTCTATTTACCAGCTGTGTGTGACTTTGAGCAAGTTATGTATTCTCTCTGAGCCCATTTCTTCCTCTGTAAAATGTATATGCTATTTGCCTCAGGGTTATTTATTATTTAAAATGATATTATGGGGACTTCCCTGGTGGTTCAGTGGTTAAGAATCCACCTGCCAATACAGGGGACACGGGTTCAATCCCTGCTCCAGGAAGACCCCACATGCTGTGGAGCAACTAAGCCCATGTACCACAACTACTGAGCCTGCACTCTAGAGCCCATGAGCCACAACTACTGAAGCCCACATGCCTAGAGCCCGTACTCCACAACAAGAGAAGCCACTGAAATGAGAACCCCCGCCCTGCAACAAAGAGTAGGCCCCACTCACCGCAACTACAGAAAGCCCACACACAGCAACAAAGATCCAACACAGCCAAAAATAAATAAATTAATTAAGAATAAACAAATAAAATATTATGTATCACTATATACACAACAATGCCTAAGATATGTACTCAATAAATGATAGTTTCTCTTCCCTTCCCTCTTATAATAGTAATCTTAGAAAATGTCTGATTTTACAGTAAGAACTCGATAAGAAAACAGAGAAAATGTGGTAGGAGTAGATAATATTTCTGAGAAAGAAAAAAACAGGCTCTGACATCCAGGAGCTGCCCTGGCATTCACAACTAGATCTTGGTATTCTCTTCTTGAACATAAACACTCTTACAGATCATGAACACTAAATAAGGCCACTCTGTGAATACAATGTGTCAACACCAAAAAAAGAAAAAGACCACTATGTAATCAGGTTTGAACACACACAAAATGTAAATGTGGTCTGAGTCACAAAAACGACTAACTATTCCCCTATTCTAGCTAATATTAGTGACTGCTGCTTCTGTACGTACCATTTACAGCTTTACCCTCATGCTAGTCTTCCCTTCTTCGAGGTAAGATTTACTGAGATATCCAATCATGACATTACCTCTACTTCCTGACAGCATCTATATCCAGAGAAAAGACCTCTTCCTTGAATCCTTCCCCCGATCACCTAACATGAACCCAAATCCTATATATTAAGTCCTTTCTAAACTCTTATGGTGGGGTGGTCCATGGATCCCCATGACATGCATTCTCTCTCCCTGCAACAAGCAATGAAACCAATTACAAGTGTGTTCCCAGTGGCCTTTGGCTGGAGGGCATTGACATAACTGATTATGCAGTATCAACTCCAGGGTCTGAATAATTCAAAAACACCTCCATTCTGGTCTTTCAGTATAAGTTCCTTTTCCCTTTGCCCTCAGCACACACTTTTTAAAATTACTTATTGCATTTAATCTAAATATTATTAAGATATATCAGGTTATTTAATCTGTACAGAAGACACTCAAAAGCTTCCTTAAGCTCTGCTGTAGCTTCCTGTTTCTTTGCTTACATAACAGATTGATGTCTGGGTTAGTGATTAAGAAGAAGGGCAGAAGATGGCAGTGTGGAAAAAGACAAGGAGTTAGCGTCTCCCCACAACTAGGGTGCCTGATGCCACTGGTGTGGGACCCTGATACCCAAGGAGATGGGAGGAACCCCCAAGTGAACCAGATCTTGGTTCACGAGCCACAGGTTGGGCCAAAGTTCCTATGGTAGGAGCTCTGAGTCCGAACCACTGGACTAATAGAGAACCTCAGACCCCAAGGAACATTCCTCGGAGTGAGGTCTCATGGAGGTCTCCATCTCAGCACCCAGAACCAGCTCTATCCAACAGCCTACAAACTCCAGTGCTGGAAGCTTCAGGCCAAACAACCAGTAAGACAGGAACACAATCCCACTCATAAAAAACAAGAAAAAATGAGACAGCAAAAAAATATGTCACAGATGAAAGAGCAAGGTAAAAACCTACAAGACCAAATAAATGAAGAGGAAATAAGCAATCTACCTGAAAAAGAATTCAGAGTAATGATAGTAAAGATGATCCAGAATCTCGGAAATAGAATGGAGACATAGATTGAGAAAATACAAGAAGTGTTTTAACAAAGATCTAGAAGAACTAAAGAACAAACAAACAGAGATGAACAACACAATAACTGAAATGAAAAATACACTAGAAGGAATCAATAACAGAATAACTGAGGCAGAAGAATGAATAAGTGAGCTGGAAGACAAAATGTTGGAAATAACTGCCGAGGAGCAGAGTAAAGAAAAAAGAATGAAAGGAACTGAGGACAGTATCAGAGACCTCTGGGACAACACTAAATGCACCAACATTTGAATTATAGGGGTCCCAGAAGAAGAAGAGAAAAAGAAAGGGTCTGAGAAAATATTTGAAGAGATTATAGTGGAAAACTTCCCTAACATGGGAAAGGAAATAGTCACCCAAGTCCAGGAAGCGCAGAGAGTCCCATACAGGATAAACCCTAGGAGAAACACACCAAGACACATATTAATCAAACGAACAAAAATTAAATTCAAAGAAAAAATATTAAAAGCAGCAAGGGAAAAACAAAAAATAACATACAAAGGAATCCCCATAATGTTATTGGCTGATTTTTCAGCAGAAGCTCTGCAGGCCAGAAGGGAGTGGCAGGATATACTTAAAGTGATGAAAGAGAAAAACCTACAACCAAGATTACTCTACACAGCAAGGATCTCATTCAGATTCAGTGGAGGAATCAAAAGCTTTTCAGACAAGCAAAAGCTAAGAGAATTCAGCACCACCAAACCAGCTTTACAACAAATGCTGAAGGCGGAAAGCTTCTCTAGGCGGGAAACACAAGAGAAGAAAAAGATCCACAAAAACAAACCCAAAATAATTAAGAAAATGGTAATAGGAACATACATATTGATAATAACCTTGAATGTAAATGGATTAAATGTCCCAAACAAAAGACAAAGACTGGCTGAATGGATATAAAAACAAGACCCATATATATGCTGTCTAAAAGAGACCCACTTCACCCTTGGGGACACATACAGACTGAAAGTGAAGGGATGGAAAAAGATATTCCATGCAAATGGAAATCAAGAGAGCTGGAATAGCAATACTCGTATCCACTAAAATAGACTTTAAAATAAAGACTGTTACAAGAGACAAGGAGGGCCACTACATAATGAGCAAAGGATTGATCCAAGAAGAAGATATAACAATTGTAAGTGTTTATGCATCCAACATAGGAGCACCTCAATACATAAGGCAAATGCTAACAACCATGAAAGGAAAAATCGACAGTAACACAATAATAGTAGGGAACTTTTAACACCCCACTTACACCAATGGACAGACCATCCAAACAGAAAATAAATAAGGCAACACAAGTTTTAAATGACACAATAGACCAGATAGATTTAATTGAGATTTATAGAACATCCCACCCAGAAGTGGCAGAATACACTATCTTCTCAAGTGCACACAGAACATTCTTCAGGATAGATCACATCTTGGGTCACAAATCAAGCCTCAGAAAATTTAAGAAAATTGAAATCATATCAAGCATCTTTTCTGACCACAACGATATGAGATTGGAAATAAATTACAGGAAAAAAACTGTAAAAAACACAAATACATGGAGGCTAAACCGTGTGCTACTAAATAACCAGATCACGGAAGAAATCAAAGAAGAAATAAAAAAATACATAGAAACAAATGACAACAAAAACACAATGACCCAAAACCTATGAGACGCAGCAAAAGCAGTTCTAAGAGGGAAGTTTATAACAATTCAATCTCACCTCAAGAAACAAGAAAAGCCTCAAACAATCTAACCCTACACTTAAAACAATTAGAGCAAGAACAAAGAAAACCTGAAGTCAGTAGAAGGAAAGAAAACAAAAAGATCAGAGCAGAAATAAATGAAATAGAAATGAAGAAAACAATAGCAAAGATCAATAAAACTAAAAGCTGATTCTTTGAGAAGATAAACAAAATTGATAAACCCTTAGCCAGACTCATCAAGAAAAAAAGGGAATGGATGCAAATCAATAAAATTAGAAATGAAAAAGGAGAAGTCACAACTGACACTGCAGAAATACAGAGGATTATAAGAGACTACTGCAAACAACTCTATGCCAATAAAATGGACAATCATGAAGAAATGGACAAATTCTTGGAAAGGTACAATTTTCCAAGACTGAACCAGGAAGAATTAGAAAATATAAACAGACCTATCACAAGTAATGAAAGTGAAACCATAATCAAAAATCTTCCAACAGACAAAAGTCCAGGACAAGATGGCTTCACAGGAGAATTCTATCAAACATTTAGAGAAGAGCTAACACCGATCCTTCTCAAACTCTTCCAAAAAATTGCAGTGGGAGAAACACTCCAAAATTCATTCTCCAAAGCCACCATCACACCGATACCAAAACCAGAAAAAGATATCACACAAAAAGGAAAATTATAGACCAATATCACTGATGAACATGGATGAAAATACCCTCAACAAAACACTAGCAAACAGAATCCAACAGCACAGCACATTAAAAGGATCATACAGCATGCTCAAGTGGGATTTACCCCAGGGATGCAAGGATTCCCCAATATACATAAATCAATCAATGTGATACACCACACTAACAAATTAAGGAATAAAAACCATATGGTCATCTCAATAGATGCAGAGAAAGCTTTTGACAAAATTCAACACCCATTTACGATAAAAACTCTCCAGAAAATGGGCATAGATGGAAACTACCTCAACGTAATAAAGGCCATATATGACAAACCCACAGCAAGCATCATACTCAATGGCGAAAAACTGAAAGCATTTCCACTAAGACCAGGAACAGGACAAGGATGTCCACTCTCGCCACTCTTATTCAACAAAGTTTTGGGAGTCCTAGCCACAGCAATCAGAGAAGAAAAAGAAATAAAAGGAATACAAATGGAAAAGAAGAAGTAAAACTGTCACTGTTTGCCGATGACATGATACTATACATAGAAAATCCTAAGGATGCCACCAGAAAACTACTAGAACTAATCAATGAATTTGGTAAGGTTGAAGGATACAAAATTAGTACACAGAAATCTCTGGCATTCCTATACACCAACAATGAAAAATCAGAAAGAGAAATTAAGGAAACACTCCCATTTACCATTGCAACAAAAAGAATAAAATACCTAGGAATAAACCTGCTTAAGGAGGTGAAAGACTTGTACTCAGGAGACTATAAAACACTGATGAAAGAAATCAAAGATGACATAAACAGATGGAGAAACATACCGTGCTCTTGGATTGGAAGAATCAATATTGTGAAAATGAATATATTACCCAAAGCAATCTACAGATTCAATACAATCCGTATAAAACCACCAATGGCATTCTTCACAGAATTAGAACAAAAAATTTTACAATTCGTATGGACACACAAAAGGCCCCAATTAGCCAAAGCAATCTTGAGAAAGAAAAACGGAGTTGGAGGAATCAGGCTCCCTGACTTCAAACTATACCACAAAGGTACAGTAATCAAGACAGTATGGTATTGGCACAAAAACAGAAATACAGATCAATGGTACAGGATAGAATGCCCAGAGATAAACCCATGCACATATGAGCACCTAATTTATGACAAAGGAGGCAAGAACATACAATGGAGAAAAGACAGCCTCTTCAATAAGTGGTTCTGGGAAAAGTGGACAGTTACATGTAAAACAATAAAATCAGAACACTATATAACACCATACACAAAAATAAACTCCAAATGGATTAAAGACTTAAATGTAAGACCAGACACTATAAAACTCTTAGAGGAAAACATAGGAAAAACACTCTTTGACATAAACCACAGCAAGTTCTTTTTTACCCACCTCCTAGAGTAACAGAAATAAAAAAATAAACAAATGGGATGTAAAAGCTTTTGCACAGCAAAGGAAACTATAAACAAGACAAAAAGACCACCCTCAGAACAGGAGAAAATATTTGCAAATGAAACAACAGCCGAAGATTAATCTCCAAAATATACAAACAGCTCATGGAGCTCAATATCAAAAAAACAAACAACCCAGTTAAAAAGTGGGCAGAAGACTTGAATAGACATTTCAACAAGGAAGACATACAGATGGCCAAGAGGCACATGAAAAGATGCTTAACATCAGTAATTATTAGAGAAATGCAAATCAAATCTACGAGGCATCACCTCACACCAGTCAGAATGGCCATTATCAAAGAATCTAGACACAATAAATGCTTGAAAGGGTGTGGTGAAAAGGGAATCCCTCTTGCACTGTTGGTGGGAATGTAAATTGATACAACCACTATGGAGAACGGTATGGAGGTTCCTTAAAAAACTACAAATAGAACTACCATATGACCCAGCAATCCCACTACTGGGCATATACCCTGAGAAAACCATAATTCAAAAAGAGACATGTACCACAACGTTCATTGCAGCACTATTTACAATAGCCAGGACATGGAAACAACGTTAAGTGTCCATTGACAGATGAATGGATAAAGAAGATGTGGCACATATATACAATGGAATACTACTCAGTCATAAAAAGAAATGAAATTGAGTTATTTGTAGTGAGGTGAATGGACCTAAAATCTATCATACAGAGTGAAGTAAGTCAGAAAGAGAAAAACAAATACTGTATGCTAATGCATATATATGGAATCTAAAAAAAAAAAAAGGTACTGATAAACCTAGTTGCAGGACAGGAATAAAGACACAGACATAGAGAATGGACTTGAGGACATGGGGTGGGAGGGGGAAGCTGGGGCGAAGTGAGAGTAGCATTGACATATATACACTACTGGATGTAAAATAGCTAGGCAGAGGGAAGCAGCTGCATAGCACAGGGAGATAGGGAGATCAACTTGGTGCCTTGCTATGACCTAGAGGGGTGGGATAGGGAGGATGGGAGGGAGGCTCAAGAGGGATGGGATATGGGGACATGTGTATGCATGTGGATGATTCACTTTGTTGTACAACAGAAACTAACACAGTATTGTGAAGCAATTATACTCCAATAAAGATCTACTAGAAAAAGAAAAAAAGAAGGGCACATGATGGGTAACTCTGTACCTTAACAATTAAATTTAAAGCCATAACTACTCTTTTCTCATTTTCAGCTGTAGCTTCTGAGTAATAGCTCTTTTCCATTGTATTTGTAATACATAAACCCCCTTTTTTCATAGTAGTCAGGAAATCTTTTGTGAAATGTTTTGAAATGCTTTTTGTAAATGTCATTGTTTGTTAGTGTAAAATTGTCATCGTATACACTACCCACTAAGATTTGGAGGAAATTACACAATCAATAGAGATCTTTGCATATAGTCTGGGAGGGGAATTTTTCCCCCTCGAACCCTCTTGAGTTCTTGTGGTGAGACAAATAATAAAATTAACATAAGGCAGAGTAACAGGAGAAAAAGAAACAAATTTCAATTCATGCACATGAAGGTCTCATAGAAATGGATATAAGAAGTGGCTAAATCAGGCAGCCTTTTATACTTTTTAGACACAGAAACAATAAATTTGTGAGGAATTGACAGGACAAAGAAACTTAGATTTTGGGTGCTCAAATAGTGAAGAATCTAAACAGAGTCTGGGTTTGGGTAGTAAATTTAAAGTAACCAGGTTTGTTTATATAGGCTTCTCAGTCTGAATTTCCTATCTCTGATGATAAGGGTAGCTTTCTACCCCCAGATGCAGGGAATGCACCTTTCACATGAGAGATTTATTTCCTGCTTTCAGGGAGTCAGAAAGGACAGTCAGTGTGTCCCTCTTGAGTTGGTCGTTTAAGTAACTTTAATTCAAAATAATCAATATGCTATTGAAGCACATTTTGGGGCAGCCTATCTTGGGCTCCCACAGTACATAAGGAAGGGATAAAAGTGAATAAAATTAAAGAAATAGTAGGGACCATATGGGAAGTAAAAAATAGAAGCCTGGTAAGATTCCTGTAAGTTTTAAAGTTAGTAGTGGCTTTGGACTTACAGAATGAGCAGAATTAGGGCAAATAGACCATTTCACCTGAACTGGGACAAAAGAACAGAGGACCACAGAAAGACAGGTGAAAGAAACTGTTTATTGACAATCTACCATGTACCAGGTTCCATGCTAGATACTTCATATAACTTCATACCATTTAATTCTTACACCACCCTGAAATAGATTGATCCACATTTTACAGATTAAAAAACCAAGCTTCAGAGCACTTAAGGTCACACAGCTGATTAAGTGACAATAGTCAAATCTTGGTGATGCCTCCCTCTCCCCAGGTTAATTCCTAATATAATGTCATTCCTGGAAATAACACTCTGACTCAAGAAACTCATAATCTGATGGGGGAAAGACAAACAAGTATGACAAAATCAGCAAAGAGCTAACTAAAAAGATTGAGTTCAGGGAATTCCCTGGTGGTCCAGTGGTTAGGCCTCCACACTTCCACTGCAGGGGGCACAGGTTCGATCCCTGGTCAGGGAACTAAGATCCTGCAAGCTGCACTGTGCAGCCAAAAATAAATAAATTAATTAATTAAATAAAAAGACTGAGTTCAAACATGGCTTAGTAGTAAAACCATAGTATTCACAGGAAGAGACTCCAGATTCCACATACCATAAAGTTTAGCCATTTAAAGTGTACAATTCAATGTTTTTTGGTATATTTAGAGAGTTGTGCAACCATCATCACAATCTAATTTTGGAACATGTTTGTCCTCCCCCAGAGAAACCCTGTACCCATTGGCAGTCACTCCCCATTTCCCCCAACTCCTTACCCCAGCCCTATGCAACCACTGATCTACTTTCTATCTCTATGGATTTGCCTGTTCTGGACATTTCATATAGAATAATACAATATGTGGTCCTTTGTGACTGACTTCTTACTCTTAGCATAATGTTTTCAAGGTTCACCCATGTTGTAGTATGTATCAATGTTTCATTCCTTTTTTTGCCAAATAATATTCCACCTCCTCACCTTTTGCTTGCTAACAGAGCCCTGGTTTCGATCAAGTATAAGACAGGCTTATATCCCAATGTAGATCATATCACAGATGTTCAATCTTAATTAATCCAAGCTAGGATTTTTCAAAATCAGGTTGTGATCCATTAGCGAGTCATAAAATCAAATCAGTAGGTCACAATCAACATGTCTTATTGTGGTAAAAAGCACATAACAGTGGCTACATCAATTTACATTCCCACCAACAGTGTACAAGAGTTCCTTTTTTTCCACATCGTCACCAACATTTGTTTTTTGTGTTCTTTTTGATGATAGCCTTTCTGGCAGGTGTGAGGTGATATTTCATTGTGGTTTTGATTTGCATTTCCCTGATGATTAGAGATGTTGAGCATCTTTTTCATGTGCCTGTTGCCCACCTGCATTTCCTCTTTGGAAAAATGTCTTTTCAGCTCTTCTGCCCATTTTTTAATCAGGTTGTTTGTTCTTTTGATGTTGAGTTGTATGAGCCGTTTATATGTGCTGGATACTAATCCCTTATTGGTCATATCATTTGCAAATGTTTTCTCCCATTCAGTAGGTTGTCTCTTCATTTTGTTGATGGTTTCCTTGGCTGTGCAAAAGCTTTTAAGTTTAATTAGGTCCCATTTTCTTATTTTTGCTTTTATTTCCTTTACTTTAGGAGACAGATCCAAAAAAATATTGCTGCAATTTATGTCAAAGAGTGTTCTGCCTATGTTTCCCCTCTAGGAGTTTTATAGTACCCAGTCTTACATTTAGGTCTTTAACCCATTTGGAGTTTACTTTTGTATATGGTGTTAGAGAATGTTCTAAATTAATTATTTACATGTAGCTGTCCAGTTTTCCCAGCACCACTTACTGAAGAAACTGTCTTTTCTCCATTGTATATTGTATATACATTGTATACATATTGTATATATATTGTATATACATATACAATCCATTGTATATTCTTTTCATAGTTAATTGACCATGAGTGTGTGGGTTTATTTCTGGGCTCTCTGTCCTGTTCCACTGATCTATAAGTCTGTTTTTGTGCCAGTACCACACTGTTTTGATTATTGTAGCTTTGTAGTATAGTATAGTGTAGTATAGTATAGTATAGTCTGAAGTTAGGGAGTGTGATTCCTCCAGCTCTGTTCTTCTGTCTCAAGATTGTTTTGGATATTTGGGGTCTTTTATGTTTCCATACAAGTTTTCAAATTATTTGTTCTAGTGGAAAACACTGTGGAGGTTTCTCAAAAACCTAAAAATAGAACTACCATATGATGCAGCAATTCCCCTCCTGGGTATATATCTGAAAAAGACAAAAACATTAATTTGAAAAGATACATGCACCCCAATGCTCATAACAGCATTATTTACAATTGCCAAGATATGGAAGCAACCTAAACGTGCCTCAACAGATGAATGGATAAAGAAGATGTGGTACACACACACACACACACACACACACACTCACACTCACACACACACACGAACACACACATACACACACAATGGAATACTACTCAAATACTATACGATATCACTTATCTGTGGAATCTTAAAAATACAACAAACTAGTGAACATAACAAAAAGAAGCAGACTCATAGATATAGAGAACAAACTACTGGTTACTAGTGGGGGGAGGGGCAATGTAAGGGCAGGGAGTGGGAGATACAACCTACTGGGTACAAGGTAGGCTCAAGGATGTATTGTACAACATGGGGAATACAGATAATATTTTGTAATAACTGTAAAAGGAAAGTAATCTTTAAAAATTATATAAAAACATTAAAAATTTTTAAAAAATTAAATAAAAAGTGTTGCTATAAAAAACACATAACAGGCTTCCCTGGTGGCGCAGTGGTTGAGGGTCTGCCTGCCGGTGCGGGGGGGCGCGGGTTCGTGCCCCAGTCCGGGGGGATCCCATGTGCCATGGAGCGGCTGGGCCCGTGAGCCGTGGGCACTGGGCCTGCACGTCTGGGGCCTGTGCTCCGCGGTGGGAGGGGCCATGGCAGTGAGGGGCCCGTGTGCCACAAAACAACAACAACAAGAAAAAAACCCCAAAAAACAATATTTACTGTCTTAACCATTTTTAAGTAAACAGTGCACTAGTATTAACTATGTGCATATTGTTGTGCAACCGATCTCTAGAACTTTTTCATCTTGCCAAACCAAAACTCTACACCTATTAAACAACAACTCCCCATTTCCCCAACCGCCCCAGTCTCTGGTAACCACCATTGTACTTACTGTTTCCATGAACTTGACTACTGTAGATACTTTATATCACAGAGGAATCATGCAGTTTTTTTCTTTTTGTGACTGGTTTGTTTTACTGAGCACAATGTTCTCAAGGTTCATCTGTGTTGCAGTATGTGACAGGATTCTCTTCTTTTTTAAGGCTGAATAATATTCCACTGTATGTATATACTGCTTTTTTTTTGGCTAGGATATTTGGGACTTATTTATTTATTTATTTATTTATTTATTTTTACATCTTTATTGGAGTATAATTGCTTTACAATAGTGTGTTAGTTTCTGCTTTACAACAAAGTGAATCAGTTATACATATGTTCCCATATCTCTTCCCTCTTGCGTCTCCCTCCCTCCCACCCTCCCTATCCCACACCTTCAGGCGGTCACAAAGCACCGATCTGATCTCCCTGTGCTATGCGGCTGCTTCCCACTATCTATCTACCTTACGTTTGGTAGTTATACTGCTTTTTTTTATCCATCCATCCTTTGATGGATATTTAGGCTGCTTTCATTTCTTGACTATTGTGAAAAATGCAATGATCATAGGTGTACAATCAATATCATTTTGAGATCCAATTTTCAATTCTTTTGGATATATACCCAGAAGTGGAATTGCTGGATCATCTGGTAATTTTGGTTTTATTTTTTTGAGGAACTTCCATACTGTTTTCCATAGTGGCTGCACCATTTTACATTCCTACCAACAGAGTAGAAGGGTTCCAATTTTTCCACATCCTCACCAACACTTGTTATTTTCTGTTTATTTTTATTTTTGATAACAGCCATCTTTAGGGGTATGAGATAATATCTCATTGTGGTTTTGATTTGTATTTCCCTGATGATTAGTGAAGTTGTGCATCTTTTCATATGTTTGTTGTTCATTTGTATATCTTCTTTGGAGAGATATTTATTCAAATCCTTCGCTCATTTAAAAAATTGGGTTATTTGTTGTTGTTCTTGTTGTTATTGAGTTGTAGGAGTTCTTTATATACCTTAGATATTAACCCCTTATTAGATACATGGCTTGCAAATATTTTCTCCAATTGATAGGTTGCCTTTTCACTCTCTTGTTTCCCTTGCTGCACAGATGTTTTAAAATTTGACTTAGTCCCATTTGTCTATTTTTGTTTTTGCTTCCTGTGCTTTTGGTGTTATATCCAAGAAATTACTGCCAAGTCCAATGTCATGAAATTTTCCACTATGTTTTCTTACACGAGTTTTATGGTTTCAGGTCTCACATTTAGTCTTTAATCCTTTTTGCGTTAATTTTTGTATATGGTGTAAGGTAAGGTATTTGCAGTTTTCCCAGCACCATTTATTGAAGAGACTGTTCTTTTCCCACTGTGTATTTTGGCACCCTTATCATAGTTCATTTGACCATATATGTGAGGGTGAGCACTCTATTCTGTTCTATTGGTTGACATTTCTGTCTTTATGCCAGTACCATACACCTTTGATTACTGTAGCTTTGTAATATGTTTTGAAAGCAGAAAGTGTGAGGCCTTCAGCTTTTGTTTTTCTTTCTCAAGATTATTTTGGCTATTTGGGGTCCTTTGAGATTCTGTATGAATTTTAGGATGTCTATACAGAAAGCCAAAACTGAGTCAAAACAATAAATTGAGGACTACCACATGCTAAGCATCATTGAATGCAATTATAAAACACCTATGATAGTCTTTACCCTAACAGTAATCTTAATCTCTTTGGCACAACCAAATGGACTTGATTTTTAATCACTGTATTCCCAGTGTGTACAACAGTATCTAGCACTAGTAGGTGCTCAATAATTATTTGTTAAATTAAACAACTATAATAAAGCTATTTAATACACAATTCAAGTAACGGTAAGACCATAGGCGTGTGGCTTTATCTCTGGGCTTTCTATCCTGTTTCATTGATCTATATTTCTGTTTTTGTGTCAGTACCATACTGTCTTGATTACTGTAGCTTTGTAGTATAGCCTGAAGTCTGGGAGACTAATTCCTCCAGCTCCAGTTTTCTTTCTCAAGATTGCTTTGGCTATTCGGGGTCTTTTGTGTTTCCATACAAATTTTAAGATTTTTTTGTTCTAGCTCTGTACAAAATGCCATTGTGCTAAGCTTCATCTGAACTATATGTTATAGTCTGAATCTTTTCCAGACTTTAGACCATTATTTTATCAAATGTTCTTTTTGCTTTTCTTCATCATGAATGTCTTCTGACTTATTTCCCTGTTAGAAGTGTGGTTAACAGCATGTACGTTGGAACCTGTCTGCCTGAGTTCATAATCCCAGCTCCATGGGTTATTAGCCATATGACTCTGGTCAAGTCTTAACGTCTCTGACACTCAGTTTCTTCATCTGTAAAATAGGGATATTAATAGTTTTGAGGATTAAGCAAAATGATATGTTGTATATAAGTATTTGCTGCTATTATTTTTATTATTATTATTAACACCAGTCAATTCTCTATTAAGAGAAAGACAAAAATACACATTATTAAAAATGTGTATTAGAGGTTGACAGGTAGTAGCTTTAAGAATATCCAGTAATGGGAAAGGTAGGAGTCTTTTTATAATTCCATTTTATTTCCCCTTTGTTCCCAATTGTAGCTACCCAAGTGGCAGGTGGCTGAAGCACAAGTATTCACTACTAACTTCTCATTAAGCTACTTTAAACTGTAACTGAAGTTACCTTACTCTTCATTTTGAAAGACTTGACCTATAAGGCACCTGAAATGGTATTGTCTATGGAATAATCATCATTAGTTGGTGTTGCAATAAACTATTTTAACTTTTTTAAATCTTGAGAAGCTTACAAAACAGAAATGAAAGCTACTGGAACTTTGTGAGAGGTAGTTTAAAGCTTTTTCAGAGTTTCCCAGAGCATCCTGCATAAGAGCATGAACTGTGCAGAGAATTTCAAGTTTTGATCTACCATAATCTAACCCTAACCCTATATGATAAGGTCATAGAGTTAAAAACAAACTGTAGGTAATCCATTCTGCCATGATACTCATTTTCAATAAAATACTATTTGGTTGTATCCTGTTCCTTTAAGACTCACCCCTGTTGGTGGGAGCAACCAAAACATTCATAAAAGGGGCTTGAAACTACACTCCCACTTCTTCAAGATGCATTCCTGAACTACCCTATTCGCCACACATCAAACTCCATTCCAGCTAGTTCTGCTGTCTGGTGCTCATCTTGATATTTGTAACCTCTTACTAACTCTAGTTCCTCTCATTTCTTTGGTACCTTGGTGTTACTGTTTCTTTAGCATCTGGCCTACTTTGTCTCCTGGACCCCTGTTCTCCACCTCTCTCCTGGTTCAAGTTGCTCAGAATAATTAGCCAGGATCTAACCTTTCTGGCTAGACCTCAGGATCCTTTCTCATTAACTGACTGCCACAATCAGTCCTGGTAAGTACAGCCAAGCACTCTTGGGAACTGCCCTTTTGTATGGTTCTGGTCTCAGAGGAGTCAACACCAGATAATTATTATTTGGGGGAAGGTATACTATGACCCACCAGCAATGTTTCTTATCACTCTGTTATTCATCTGTTTTCCACACAAACTCTCTCCCATATGCAGCCTCTTTATTTACTATCTTTAAGAGCCTTTTAGTTGTATGAAGAGAGAAATCATTTCATAGACATTCACTCATACACAATGGAAAGCATAAACGTGTTCTCATGTGTGAATTTGTGTATGTATATATTAGCTGCATGGAAGATGGGCAGCTACCTGGTCAGAAATGTGGGTCCCTTGGGAAAGAAGAAGAGGGAAATGGAGGCTAAGTAGGCAACCAATTAATATCCATGACAGCAAATGAATGTAGACAAGTTATGAAATAAATCTCATTCATAATGGATAACACTGTATTTTCAGGTGAGTTTAGGACTATATACGATGCAAGTTAAATATAATATATTGCCTTGTGGGTGTAAAGTCCTCAATTTTTAGGTATAAAAATGCAGAATACAAGGTGTCAAACCAGCAAGTTTTCAGTCTGCAGCCATAAAATTGCCTCCAAGATTCAACCCAGTGGGAAGAACAGGAAAGGAGATGAATTCCAGTGTAGACCTTAAAAACTGTACTGAAAAGAGGAATTATAATGTAAGAATTGTGGTATAGTCAGTAAAGATTACTCTCAATAAACATCAGTGCCAAGCACACAATAGGCACTGAGTAAAAATCTTATTGAATTGATTCAAACAATATAATTTTCAATAGACAGACCTGGATTTCTATCTACTTCACTAAGTAAATAGTGAACATAGATCATTAGGATTCATTAAGTAAATAGAGAACACAGTTACATCTTTTCTAGTGTACCAATTAAAAATTTACATTGCCTGGTAGTTACAGAAAGTGGAAAACAGTGGCTCAAACAAATTGGGGGTTTATTTTTTCTCATGAAGAAGTCCAGAGGTGGGCAGCCCAGTACTGGCATGGCTCACCACCATCCTTAGGGTATGGCTGTATTGTCAGCTCACCCACCACTTTAAGAAACATCCTCAGAAGTTGTAACCAACAGTTTCTCCTTCATACCTTTGACCAGAAGTGTGAAATATAGTCATGCCTATCTGCCAGGAAGGTTGGGAAATGCTTCCCAAAAGTTGGGGCTCCATTAGTTAAAAATGAAAAAAAGACAGGGAAATGGATATTGGGTACGGAACTTGTATTCTCTGCTCTAGTACACTCATCTAACTTCCAAACATCTATGCACACCTTTCTTCCCACTAGTGTGAGGGAACACACTCACCCTCCTCGCAAGAGAGGCAGAATTCCCATCTAATTACTAGATCCAGTAACAAACTCAGAATTTGGGGTGATGTGAAGTCCTCTTCATCAGGCTTGAATGTGGCAGAGGATACCAAAGCAAAAATTCCCATCAGAAAAAGGAGAATGCAAAACTCTAAATCCTAACAATTATTGCCATTCTAAACAGGAATAGTGAAGTAGAAAAAAATCGGCAGGAGAATAAATTCCTTGGTTAGCTCATCTGGCAGCCCTTGAAATCTTTGAAATTGTCTGGGAGGATTTCCATTGTCCATTGCCCTCCATTTTCCCTGATCCTGTTTCTCATAGTTCTTCCTTTTCCATTATCCTCCTGGTTACATCTGAGCTGGGCTTTGTAGAGGGTGTCCTTTCTGGAAGCCATGTAGCTTTGGACAGCTTGCTTCTTGTTGGTGCAGGTTCAGGACCTTGAGGATTGTTGTGGGGTTTAACAGGCACAGACTGTTCCAGTCAGGTCTGGGATATTTTTTGGCAGTATATTCCTCAAAACTTAGTAGATTTCGGGCTTCCCTGGTGGTGCAGTGGTTGAAAGTCCGCCTGCCGATGCAGGGGACACGGGTTCGTGTCCCGGTCCGGGAGGATCCCTCATGCTGCGGAGCGGCTGGGCCCATGAGCCATGGCCACTGAGCCTGCTTGTCCAACTTAGTAGATTTCTAGCATATTTATTTCTAATCAATCTATATGTGAATAACCTTGGCTAAGGATCTTTTCTAGACTAGCTCTACTCAAAGTTCCAGACCATGACAAGGTATGGTGCTCACAACAGAATGTAAATTAACACACTGCTGCCTTCACTGAGAAAGTCTTGACATAAAAAAGTCAGCTGAACTGAACAGTGATCTTAGGGTCAAAGCTGACTTACATTCTTCTTGAAGTTCCTTATCTCCTCTCAGACCAGTACCAAAAATTCATTAACTGACAGCCAGTCAGTGGACCACACTTGGAGTACCACTGGTCTAAAACTTTTTAAGCCTGAGAATTTGGGGCTTTGAGTTGCTTATCTTTGCACTCTATCCACTTTCCTCTTCTCCTTTAACTTATTGGCCTCTACCTTCAGGACATGTGAAACAGTAAGCTTTGCTGAGAAAAAAAAACACTATTAATTTGATCAGAGAATTTGTCCAGCAGAGCATCAATCTTATTTACCACTATTGCTGCAGCTTTGTTCTCACCACTGTCGATGCCTTCCTTTGGAGTACAGAAGCCTTTAGCTTTTTCAATCCTGCAAGGCTCCAAATTACAGGAATCTCAGTAAACTTAAATTGCAGGCCAAAGGCTAAAAGCACCCCTCTTAGGACATTTACTTTTCTTTCCATTTCTGCACCCTGAGTGCATCACTTTCTTATGGAGCTTTTCTTAAAAACCACAAGAAGGAGCCAGTACATGGCAACTTCTGAAATTTCCTACCATTTTTCTTAATCCTACAGCCTTGGTTGATATTTGGTTTATACTCCAAGGAATAGCAAGCAAAAGCTTGACCACAGTCACAAGCCTTGCAGATTGAAATGGGTGCATCTTTAATATTTATTTCCCCATTGTCTCAATTCAGCCAATAACACATTATAGATACTGTTACTTGCAGCACGATTCTGATACCTATTACTGTATAGGTAATGATTCTTAGAAATAGGTAAATTATTTCATTCTAGCTAGTTTAATAATTAAACTCAGCTGAGTTTATTAAAGGATATTAGATGATCCTCAGAATCACTGTGAGACCTGAAGGAACAAACTGTAGACTACATTTCTAGAAACAACTCCCTACACCTAACTATAGAACTGGCTTATTAAAGGAGCTGCTATTAACCCAGGCCCCAAAACTATGCTGCTTTTTCCATAATTTTGAGACAGATGCCTCCCTGGCTGATCCCAGAAGATCAAAATTCCTTTGCCAGTGTATTTGCTTTCTCTTTCTCCTTTACTTCGACAACATCAAATCTATACAGAAGACAATCTATATTAGCTCTTCAGCCCACAAAAATCTTCACAGGTCTGTACAGCCAAGTTTTTCTGAAAAATCTGAATGAAGAGAAAGCTTTGATTTTGCCTGAGTTAGTCAGAATGCAGATAAAAATAGAAATTTTCTCGATTTATCAGTACATAAACTTGATGTTTATATTTAAGAACAAAGTAAGATTCCCCCATAAATGTTATGCTTAAAGCGTACAAAGTGTCATTGGGGAAATATGCAAGGAACCCTTTCCTTCTGTCTTGGCCCAAGTTTTCTGGTCTTTAAGAACAAATTTCAGTGAATATATCTGGCTACAAAAAGTACTTCACAATGGTAACCAGACTTACTGTGGTGATCATTTTGAAATGTACAGAAATATCGAATCACTATGTTGTGTGACAGGAACTAACATAGTGTTGTAGGTCACTTATACTTCAAAAACAAACAAACAAATAAACTCATAGAAAAATAGATGAGATTTGCAGTTAC
This sequence comes from Mesoplodon bidens, assembly GCF_964165515.1. Taxonomy (NCBI): domain Eukaryota; kingdom Metazoa; phylum Chordata; class Mammalia; order Artiodactyla; family Ziphiidae; genus Mesoplodon; species Mesoplodon bidens. Next base: position 43,956,196 of record NC_138163.1, on the reverse strand, counting down.
CAGAGGCAGGGGTGTAGGGGGAGCAGGAATTGGATGAAGACAGTCAAAAAGTACAAACTTCCAGATATAAGATAAATAAGTACTATGGATGTAATGTACAACATTATAAATATAGTTAATACTGTTGTATGTTATATATGAAAGTTATTAACAGAGTAAATTCTAAGAGTTCTTATTACAAGGAAAAATTTTTTTTCTATTTGTTTAATTTTGTATCTATATGAGATGATGGATGTTCACTAAACTTACTGGGGTCATCATTTCATGATGTATGTAAGTCAAATCATTATGCTGTACACCTTAAACTTACACAGTGCTGTATGGCAATAATATCTCAATAAAGCTGGAAGGAAAAATAAAAATCAAAAAGAGAAAAAGTATTGATAAATTCCTAAGTATGTATTACATCAACTATCTTCCAACCTCATATTTTCTGGATTTTAAACATGTGTAATTCATTCAGATAAACTTTACATATATGGGAAAACATAAATCTAAATTTGAGACCACTTACCCTCACCTTTCCAAAGCACCATATTTCAGGGCTCCCAGAGACAAACTGCTCATAAATATTCCCTGCCTAAGAAATTAGGAAGCCCCCCTTTGTAAGCTATTGAATACCACAAAGGCTGTGTGATTGCTTTCTTCTGCACTATAACCACTACTAGCATAATACAATAATTGAATACGATCATCAGTCGTGAACTCTGTAGCCTGATAATTAGTCTGAAGTAGAATCATGACTAAAATGCTAAACTTTATATTGAGAATGTTAGAATCAAAAAGTAAAAAACTCAAAGATAAACATGCATATTGAGCCCTATTAATCTGATATTCATTTATTGAATAAGGCATATTTTCTTGAATTATCCATTTGTTGTCACAACTCTTTTCTTTGCTAGTAGAAAACCTTGTCATGGAATAGCTTCCCTTCCTTCACCTCAGAGAAAAAGTTATAACCCTCCCACACCAAGAGGGCCTACATAAAATGACTGAGTGGAAAAGGAGATTGGTTTATGTCAAAATAACTTTATAAATGAGTGGGGGGTTTGCATTGACATCATGTATGTGTATTCTGATGAGAACCCTAATTTTAAGCTTTCAGGATTAGGAATGTTTTGCTCAATTTTACTGCATTAATATCATCATCAACACATGGAATATTCAAGCTTAAAATTCTTCAAAACCTGTGGTTCTATGTTTAAAGTTTCCTAATTTACTGATTCTTCTATATGTTCAGCTATTCCAAGGAAGAAGAAAAAAAATAGTTTGTCTTGTGATTAATAGATCATTTTAAAATAAGATTTTTATTACTGAAGATGCCAATTAAGGATGGTGAAGATAGTAACACTTTTTTTGTTCAATGAGGTTTTTTGAAATGGCTTTATTGAAGAAAAATGACATAAACTGTACATCTTTAAAGCATACAATTTGTTAAATGTTGATATATGTACACACATGTGAAACCATACCCTCAAACAGGATGGTGAACATATCCATCACCCCCAACATTTTCTCCTGCCCCGTGGTAATCCCTCTCTACTCTCCCCTTTCTCAAGCAACTACTGATCTGCTTTCTGTCAATATAGATTAGTTGGTATCTTATTAAGATTTGTATAAATGGAATCATGAGTATGTGCTCTTTTGTGGCTGGCTTCTTTCACTCAGAAAAATTATTTTGAGATTCATTCATGTTGTTGTATCAATAGTTCAATTTTATTAATGGGTAGTATTCCATGGTGTGGACATATACTGATTTGTTTATCCATTCACCTGTTGATGAATATCTAGGTTGTTGCCACATTTTTGGCTACTACACATAAAGTTGTTATAAACATTCATGTACAAATCTTTGTATGGACACATGCTTTATTTTTTCTTGGGTAAATACCTAGAGATGGAAGAGCTGGATCATATGGCATCTGTGAATTTGACTTTTAAAGAAACTGCCAAACTCATTTCCAAAGTGGCTGTACCATTTTATATTTCACCATCAGGGTTATGAGAATTTCAGTTCCTTCACATCCTTGCCAATACATGCCATTTTTAATAGGTACATAGTGGTATTCATTATGGTTTTAATTTGCAGTACCGTTAATGACTACTGACATTGACCATCTTTTCATGTGATTATTTGTGATCCATGTATCTCCTTTGGTGAAATGTCTGCTCAAATCCTTTGCTTTTTTTATTGGGTTGTTTGTTTATTATTAAGTTTTACGTGTTCTTTATGTATCCTGGATATAAGTCTCTTATGAGAAATATGCTATGCAAATATTTTCTTGTCATTTCAGTCTCCTAACAGTCTCTTTTTTTTTTTTTTTTTTCTTTTTTTTTGCGGTATGCGGGCCTCTCACTCTTGTGGCCTCTCCCGTTGCGGAGCACAGGTTCCGGATGCGCAGGCCCAGCGGCCATGGCTCACGGGCCCAGCCGCTCCGCGGCATATGGGATCCTCCCAGACCGGGGCACGAACCCGTATCCCCTGCATCGGCAGGCGGACTCTCAACCACTGCGCCACCAGGGAGGCCCTCCTAACAGTCTCTTTTGAAGAGCAAAAGTTTTTAATTTTCCATGAAGTCTTTTATCCCTTTTTTCTGGGTTGTGCTTTTGGTGTTGTATCTAAGAGACTGTTCCTTAACCAAAGGTCACAGAAATTTTCTCCTATGTTTTCTTCTAGAGCTTTATAGTTTTAGGCTTACATTTAGATCCATGATCCATTTTGAGTTAAATTTTGTGTATGGTGTGAGGTTTAGATTGAAGTTTTTGGGTTTTGGTGTGTTTTTGGTTTTTGTTTGTTTGTTCATTTTGCATATGGATAAACCACTTGTTTCAGCAGCATTTATTTTTTAAAAATCCTTTCTCCACAGAATTGCTTTTGTACTTTTGTCAAAAATCAATTGTTCGTATATGTGGGTTTATTTTTGGACTGTCTATTCTGTTCCACTGATCTGTTTGCCTAGCTTGATGCCAATACCACATTGTCCTGATTACTGTAGCTTTACAATAAGACTTGAAATCAGATAGTGTTATCCCCAACTTTGTTCTTTTTCAGAGCGATTTTGTCTATTCTAGGTCCTTTACATTTTTAAAATGCATTTTAGAATCAACTTGTCAATTTCTTCAGAAAAGCAAACTGGGATTGTAATTAAGATTGCATTGAATCAATCTATAGAGCAATTTTGGGAGAATTGACTTCTTAACAATATTGAGTCTTCCAAGCCATGCACAAGGTCTATTAATTAAACGTCTTTTAATTTATCTCAGCAGTGTTTTGTAGTTTTCAGTGTTGCACATTTTTTGTCAGCTTTATCCCTAAGTATTTATCCCTAAGTACTATCCTTAAGTGTTTTTGATCCTTAAGTGCTATCACAAATGGCATTGCTCTTTAAATTTCAATTCTTGATTGTTCATTGCTAATATATAAAATTACAGTTGCTTTTTGAATATTGATGTTGTAGCCTGCAACCTGATAAACTCATGCTTTCTTGTGGATTCCATCAGATTTTCTACATAGACTTTCATGTTGTCTACAAATAAAGACAGTTTTACTTTTTTCTTTCCAAAATGGATGCCTTTTTTCTTCCTTACTCCCTCCCTCCCTCCCTTCTCATTCTCTCTCTCTCTCTTTCCCCTTCCTTCCTTCCTTCCTTCCTTCCTTCCTTCCTTCCTTCCTTCCTTCCTTCCCTCCCTCCCTCCTTCCTTCCTTCTTTTTTGCCTGATTGCACTGGCCAGAACCTCTAGTACAATGCTGAAAAGAAGTGATGAGAATGAACACTTTTGTCTTATACTTGATCTTAGGGGGAAACCATTTAGTTCTTCACCATTAAATATGATGCTACCTATATGTTTTTCATAGTTGCTCTTCATCTGGTTGAGAAAGTTTCCTTTGATTCCTGTTTTGCTGAGAGTTTTAATAGGGAATGTATCTTCAATTGTGTCAAATGACTTTTCTGAATCTATTGAAATCATAATATGTTTGAGTGTGTATTAAATTGTTAGTATGATGCCTTACATTGCTTCCTTTTGAATGTTAAATCAACTCTGTATTCCTGAGATAAGCCCAACATTGTTGTGATGTATTACACTTTTTATATATTGTTGGATTCAATTTGCTGAAGTTTTGTTTAAAATTTTTGCCTCCAGGTTCGTGAGGGATATTGGTCAGTAGTTTCCTTTTTTTGTAATGTCTTTGTCTGGTTTTGGTATCAGAGTAATGCTGGCCTCATAGAATGAATTGGGAAGAAGTCCCTCTCCTCCATTTTTTGGAAGACTTTTTGTAGAATTCATATTATTTCATCCTTAAATGTTTGATGGGACTCACCAGTAATCACACATTTTTTCATATTAAAAAATTTAAATAAACAAATATGAGAAACAAACAAAAAACACTTTGAAAAAATTTGGTTAAGGTTTAAATATAGCTATAACTTTTCTAAAATTTGTCCCTTAGGATCACTAGTTTTCACTGTATTTAATCGGATAGAATGAAATTCCTGCCCACCTCTATATATTTTTAACAGCTGTATTGAGATATTATATATATATATATACACACACACATATATAATTTATTTATATAGCATAAAATTCACCCATTTAAATTATACAATTCAGTGTTCTTTAATTTATTCAGAGAGCTGTGCAAACATCACCATAATCTAATTTTAGAACATTTTCATCACCCCCAGAAGAAACCCTGTACCCGTTAGCAGTCACTCCGCATTTACCTCTCCCCAGTTCCTGGCAACCACTAATCTACTTTCTATTTCTATGGATTTGCCTATCTAGACATTTCACATAAATGAATAAGTGGAATTATATACACGGCTTTTTGTGGCTGGCTTCTTTCATTTAGCATGCTGTTTTCAAGATTCATCCACGTTGTAACATGTATCAGTACTACATTCTTTTTTATTGCCTAATTATATTCTATTGTAAGGACAGTATACATTTTAAGGAAAACACTTTCAACTTATATTAGATATACCAATGCTATAAAAAGAGCTAAATTTTTCAGTAAAAAGAAATCAGCAGTTTCCAGTAAAGATAGTGGGTTCACGAGTATACTAGGAGCCTAATCACATTAACAATGGTGAATAAAATCTATATTTTTGATTAAAAAATATAGAAGTTATAGTGATGGTTGTGCAACTTTGTAGATATAACAAAAGCCACTGAATTGCAAATTTACATTGGAGAATTGTATGATATATGGAGTATATCTCAATAAAGCTTTTTAAAAAATATAACAGATAAAATTCTGTTCATTAGAAAGAGAAAGGAAAGAAATAGCAATGAGCAGGAAGCCAAAGCCACAGGCTTATGTGAATTGCTCTTAGGTATTCTACTGCACATAATGTACTCTTTAGGAATTATATTAACCATATTTGATGTAGAGAGAGTCACAAGAACTAAGACTATAAAATATCCTTAAATAATAACAAAAACCAACTTATTTATCTGTTCATCCTAACTTTCTTATACTCAGTAAATATTATCTTACAGTCCACTCTGTACCAGGCACTATTCTAGCAACCAGGGATCAGCGGTGGACATGGATGATCATGGTATATGAAAAACATATATAGAAACAAATATGATATGAAATCCTACAAAATGTTAATGGTGTGCCTTTCTGTGGTTTCCAAATTTTCTAAAATGAACATGTATTCCTTTTATTATCATAAAGAAGTAAAAAGAATAATATACATATTTTTTCCAGAGATTCTTATTATCTTTATTTGATCAGAGGAGTTTGAGCTGTTATTCAAAACATGTAGCTATCATAAGCAAGTTTTCACATTGTTCCTGTGGGGTTTTTTTCTAATTTGTTTGCTTTCTTGTTTATCTATTTATCTGTATCCATTTATTTATCTGCAGAGGAGGCAATTCTCCTTAGAGGAGAGGGAAAGTGTATTAGTTTTCTATTAATGGGTACAAAATCCCACAAACTTAGCAGCTTTAAGAAAACACCCATTTATTTCCATGAGTCAGGAGGCTGGGCTTGGATTAGGTGGTTTCTCTCATCATCATCTCACTAGACTGAACTCAGGGTGCTGGCTAAGGCTAAGATCTTATCTGAGGCTCTAAACTCTCTTCCAAGATCATGTGGTGTTAGAAGACTTCATTTCCTTGCAACTGTTGAACTCATGGTGGCTGTTTTCAAGGCCAACAGGAGCATGTCTCCTAGTGCTTCTTTTTTTTTTTTTTGCGGTACGCAGGCCTCTCAGTGTTGTGGTCTCTCCCATTGCCGAGCACAGGCTCCGGACGCGCAGGCTCAGCGGCCACGGCTCACGCGCCCAGCCGCTCCACAGCATGTGGGATCTTCCCAGACCGGGGCACGAATCCGTGTCCCCTGCATCGGCAGGCAGACTCTCAACCACTGTGCCACCAGGGAAGCCCTCCTAGTGCTTATCTCCTTTAGGGGCTAACCTGATTACGTCAGGCCTACCCAGCATAATTTCCATTTTGATTAACTCTAAAGCAACATCTGCAAAATCCCTTTGCTATCTTATTCACAGAGACGGTCCACAATCAAGGGGAGGTAAGTATACAGGGTATGTACAGCAGAGGGTGAGAATCTTGGGGGCCATATTAGAATTCCACTCACCACAAAAGGGTTTTTCTTTAAAGGATTATAAGAAGCACTCCTAGTTATCAATTCACTCACAGGAAGAACTGGAACATGTACTGTAAATTAACCACACACACAAAATTAACACTGTAAATATGAACTACAACAGCTATGTATAAGACTATGTTTCTACTATATAGCACATGGAACTATATTCAGTATCCTGTAATAAACCATAATGGAAAGGAATATGAAAAAGAATATATGTATATATGTGTGTGTGTATGTGTGTGTGTGTGTGTATAAGTGAATCACTTTGCTGCATAGCAGAAATTAACACAACATTGTAAATGAACTATACTTCAATAAAATAAATTAAAAAAAATAAAATAAAAAAATATGTTTGAAGACAGGAAATCTTATATCAACTTAATGAAATTAACCATTTCTTGTGTATATAGATTCTATTGTCAGGAAAAATTATGAAAGATCAAAATGGATAAAAACATATTAGTGGGTGTCCTGTTGAATTTACCCATCAAGGTTATCTCCACTTTACACTGTCTTCGAATTATCTTATAATTCTAAGTTTTAAATAACTGAAAACACTGCAAACGATTTTTCCATATGCAGAAGAGAAAGAACTGATTTCCCTTTCCTTGTGGAAAATGCCAGTTTTGAATCTATTTGTAAATTCATTTCATAAGCTATTTTTGTTCTTTGAATTTGCCTTGAACCAATAACATCTGGCTCTTTCATTAGTTACAGTTAAATAAAATATTTGATTGAGAATGGACTTGAGGATATGGGGAGGGGGAAGGGTAAGCTGTGACAAAGCGAAAGAGAGGCATGGACATATATACACTACCAAATGTAAGGTAGATAGATAGTGGGAAGCAGCCGCAGAGCACAGGGAGATCAGCTCGGTGCTTTGTGACCGCCTGGAGGGGTGGGATGGGGAGGGTGGGAGGGAGGGAGATGCATGAGGGAAGGGATGTGGGAACAGATGTATATGTATGACTGATTCACTTTGTTATAAAGCAGAAACTAATTAAAAAAATAAAAAATAAATAAAAAATAAAAAAAAATAAAATATTTGACATATGTTCATTTTATATGTAAATGACAGTCATGATTTTACCTTTTAAAAAGTATCCTTTAACACTATCTCTCTTTAAAATTCCAAAGAATTTTTAAAATGCTAGTAGACTCAGTTCGGGCAATGATATTATTTGGCCACAGCATAGGATTTCTGTGCATGTCATCAGCCAATTTTTGCAATGTTGATTATCTGTTTAGTGACAAGTACTTTGCTACTTCCTTGCTTGATACATTTAAAAACTGCCTACTCCTTTTTAAAATCTTTGAATCACGTATGCTGGAAGTGAAGTCATGTTTGTGAAGTAATGACTGCATTAAAGCCTCTAAGGCAGGCTTTCAAGAAATCAAAGTATTTGGTCCCCTAACTAAGATTCTGTACCCTTACTTCCTAACATCAGGATAATGGGAAGAAAATGTTAATTCTCCTTCACAGTTCATTATTTAAAATGTGCTTCCGTAATCAGTCTCTAAGAGAAGTCTTTTCTGATTCCATAATTCCACCTACCAGTTTGGGTGTGGGGAATCTGGCTATTTAAATACAAGCACGTTATTTTTTTTTTTCAGACTGAAAGCTGAATTTCCAAAAGAAATAAATCAAATGCAGCTTTTTGAAAATTGGACCTATTATGCTAAGCTGATGTATCCTCACAGAGGAAGGAAGCAAAGCACTTGGAACTAATAAATTGGCTGAACACTGGAGTTTTTAAAAGCCTTGGCCCATTTCCTGGCTGACCTCTTCCATAGCACAATGTAGCAGTAAATTGGAGTGGCATCTGAGGAATACAGACTCACACACCCTGACATATACTAGTCACAATCATAACGTTTTACATAGTATTTGTTATGATGCTATTTAGCTTGAAATGTGTAGAACATGCACTCACAAATAAAATTTAATATTGGATTATTTTTCCAAAATTGACTGGAGTAATATAAGGTAACTATGTTCCCTAGAAACACTAGTATTGACTAATTTATGAACAGTAACATTACCCAGCAGAATCAGACAAAGCAGCCTTGAGAAAATTTAAGCTGACAGAAACGCCATATTGTTGAACACCATCTTATTGGGACTAAGAAAACAAAAAATTCACCCAATCATCCCTTTATCCTAGGTAGATGTTATATGGGTTTTTTTTGTTTTCTTTCTTCATTAGTACCTTACAATTTGAAAACGGGAACATAATTATCTCTTAGATTTTATCAATTTTCAAAGAAGTCTAGCAATTCTTTGAAAATAGTCACTTATCCAGTCACCAACAGAAATTATTAGGATGCGTATATCTTTATCATTGTTAAGGGAAGGTGCCTGATATAGTCCTGGATTATATTCACAAAGCTGGTTTGGTGTCCTATAGACAGAGATGCTTATGTATACAGATATTAAATCATGGCCATATCTCCTGAATGGAGTAATAAGTTAGCTACTGAGGTCACAAAAATCATTATACCATGATTCCTGCCCTGGAGGAGTTTACAGTCTAGCAAGGAAGACAGACATATAACAAATTAATTACAATAAAAAATACATAATGCAGACAAATACAAAGTGCTACGGACAAGTGCAAAGAAATAAGTGATTACGATGAAACAAAGAAAGGGATACTGAAAGTGGAAGAAGAAGGTCACAGGAGGTGACTTTTGATGAGCATCAAAGAATTACCAAGCAGAGAAGATGGAAGGGGCATTATCATCAGAAAGAACAAGTTTAGTAAGATGTACACCAACTTTTACGTTACAAAAAAATGTACATTTTCTTTCCTTGGCATTACAAAAAGTATGCATTTTATTTGGCACCTTGACATAAAGTGATGAATTTGGTTTCCCACTTCAGCAGGTCTGTAAGCAAGATGCTTCTATGTCTTGAATATAGGATTAAATAGGTATGTATTCAAAACGAGGACTAGCCTTAGCCATTTTAGTTTTTCAAAATGATGTTAACGTTAATACAGCAAGTGTTGATTTTAGAAAAAATTGATTCCCAAGATAACAGCCATATTGCAAATTTCTCCAGTATTTCAAAAGGGCATCAAGTGAGATTTAAAAAAAAAGATGACTTTATTTTCTGAATGTCTCATCTAGATAGATTTGGTCTAGTTATTTTTGGTTTTAGGGAAGCTCTTCTAAAGTGTAGCATGCTTAAATTTCATACCTGGGGTACTTATTACAAACCCTTGGACTCCTGCTTAGTGAATGAGAAAATATGGAGATGGGAGGTAAGACACAGGAATTTGCACTTCATGCAAATTCCTCAGGTGATGCTTAGATATTACTGCTTTTAGAGAATTTAGCCTAAAAGTGCAGCTAAGATAGACTTGTTTCCTAGAGCAACACAGAACTGAGAAGCAATTGCAAATTTAATTGCCTAAGAAAATTTGTAGATAGGTTTACCTGTAGATATAACTACAGGCATGAGAGAGGATAAATAAAAAAGTTCAAACTCATTTAATTTTACTTTCTTTTTTAGTAAGAGAAACACATATTTACAAAACACATATTTTAAAAAACCCATATTTACTCAAAAATGTTTCTTAGAATTTTAAGAGGAAGGCAGGTTCATACAATAATAAGTAACACCATGTTGCAATTTGAAGGAAAAACTTTCCTCTAGCCTCTTGGGCTCAGTATCTGAGGACATTTGAATTAAACTGACAAAAGATAGATTAGCAAGAGGAAAAGAAAGCAGAGTTTATTTACATGTGCAATATGCATATACGAGGGAGTGCTCAGTGATATACTCAAAGGGGTAGTTAGAATCTGGGGCTTATATATTTAACTTAGTAGAGGAAAGGAAGGGGGTAAAGGTCTTCCAGGGAAGAACAAATAGGTTTCTTTAGAGAAGACAAATGAGTTTCTAGAAGAACAAATAGGAGATAAGAAAGCTTGTGACAATTTTGTTTATGCAGTTGTGAGTGGTCTTTCTGTCTTCTTCGTGGCCATGAAACTCCCCCAGAGAGATTTACGGTAGGTTTACTCTTGGTCTCTCTCCTGGGAGTAGAAGCCTGCCCCAAGAGGGAATTTATAGCAGTCTTTATTTCTCAGAAGTTTCTGCTTTTAGTCAGATATAGGAAATTCTGAGATGGCTTCTTTCTGCATCTGTTGAATCTCAAATACCTTCAGCTTAAAGTTGGTATAATCTTTATACCGACTATGGGATTCTGAGTGTGTCCCTACCCAGAGCAAGAAGCCATTTTAGAATGGAGTGTGCTCAGGTATTAAAAGCCAGAGCAGGTATTTCTGCTCTAAAATAGGCAAATAGAGCAAGGGTATACAATATACAAATAATTGGGCAAGGCACATTGGGTATAAGAACTGAAACCAATGTAATTTCCTATCTCTGTCTTAAGTCTGAGAGCAGGCATATTTTTCTGTCCCTCTGTTAAATAATACTGACACCAGGGATGCTTTCCTGTCCTTAATCTGGGACCAGACATAAAAATTTAGCTACTCACTACAGGAAATACTTGCTCTTAGAAGATAATCCAACTAAAATAGTTAATTGTCAAGATTAATTTCAAGATCCTCATCCTTGCTGTGTTCACCAATCCCAAGATATTTTGTCATAAACTCTGCTCAATCTATAGCAGATTCCTGCCTTGCAAATCACCTTAAAATCACCCATTCCAGGCTCTAAACCCCTAAAGACCCAATAAACATCCTTCCTTAATTTCTCCATTTTGGAACAGTCATGGAAGTTTTCTCTCATACTGTAGCAAGTTTAATAAACCTAGCATTGCCTGACCAGCAGGCTGAACTGTAAAAATTGTGAAACACTCTAAAAAAAAAAACAAAAGCAAAAGATAACTAGTTGTCCTTTCAATGGAATGCTAGATGTTGTCTAGCGAACCTTTAGGGATTATCTGATTCTATTAAGATCTATGCTTTGTAATCTCTTTGGACTATTTTACAGTTCGATATGTTGTTGAAAACTGATAACAGTGCAAACTATTTTTAATCTATAGACATGCAAATGATTTTTTTCTGGTTGGGGATGCAAGTGATTGAAGAAGAGATGATTCCACACATTACATTTTATTTCCCTGTGAGTATTGCTCAGTTTTGCATCTATTAGGAAATTCATTTGATTACCTATATACGTGCCTATTCTTTGGACTCTCCTGTGAACCAGTATTAACATTTTACTTGTTCAATCATTAATGTGAGTTAAATAAAACCTCTGATGTACTTATATTTGTATAAATCATGATTTTATCTTTTTGAAATTATCCTTTAATACTAAATGATCGGGAGACCAGGGGGAAGATGGCGGAAGAGTAAGACGTGGAGATCACCTTCCTCCCCACAGATACATCAGAAATACATCTACATGTGGAACAACACCTACTGAACGCTGGCAGAAGACCTCAGACCTCCCAAAAGGCAAGAAACTCCCCACGTACCTGGGTAGGGCAAAAGAAAACAAGAATAAACAGAGACAAAAGGATAGGGACGGGACCTGCACCAGTGGGAGGGAGACGTGAAGGAGGAAAGGTTTCCACACACTAGGAAGCCCCTTCGCGGGCAGAGACTGCAGGTGGCGAGGGTGGGAGCTTTGGAGCCACGGAGCAGAGCGCAGCAACAGGGGTGCAGAGGGCAAAGCGGAGAGATTCCTGCACAGAGGATTGGTGCCGACCAGCACTCACCAGCCCGAGAGGCTTGTCTGCTCACCTGCCAGGGCAGGCGGTGGCTGGGAGCTGAGGCTCGGGCTTCGGAGGTCGGATCCCAGGGAGAGGACTGGGTGGGCGGCATGAAAACAGCCTGAAGAGGGCTACTGCGCCACTGCTAGCTGAGAGGGACTCAGTAAAAAGTCTGGAGCTCCGAAGAGACAAGAGACTTTTTCTTGCCTCTTTGTTTCCTGGTGTGCCAGGAGAGGTGATTAAGAGCGCTGCTTAAAGGAGCTCCAGAGAGGGACGCGAGGAAATAGTTAATCAAGTCCAGGAAGCAGAGAGAGTCCCATACAGGATAAATCCAAGGAGGAACACACCAAGACACACATTAATCAAACTATCAAAAATTAAATACAAAGAAAAATATTAAAAGCAGCAAGGGAAAAACAACAAATAACATACAAGGGAATCCCCATAAGGTTAACAGCTGATCTTTCAGCAGAAACTCTGCAAGCCAGAAGGGAGTGGCAGGACACATTTAAAGTGATGAAAGGGAAAAACCTACAACCAAGATTACTCTACCCAGCAAGGATGTCATTCAGATTCGACGGAGAAATTAAAACATTTACAGACAAGCAAAAGCTAAGAGAACTCAGCACCACCAAACCAGCTTTACAACAAATGCTAAAGGAACTTCTCTAGGCAGGAAACACAAGAGAAGGAAAACACCTACAATAACAAACCAAAAACAATTAAGAAAATGGTAATAGGAACACACATATCAAAAACTACCTTAAATGTAAATGGATTAAATGCCCCAACCAAAAGACTCAGACTGGCTGAATGGATACAAAAACAAAACCTGTATATACGCAGTCTACAAGAGACTCACCTCAGACCTCGGGACACATACAGACTGATAATGAGGGGATGGAAAAAGATATTCCATGCAAATGGAAATCAAAAGAAAGCTGGCTTAGCAATTCTCATATCACAAAAAAACAGACTTCAAAATAAAGACTATTACAAGAGACAAAGAAGGACACTACATAATGATCAATGGATCAATCCAAGAAGAAGATATAACAATTGTAAATATTTATGCACCCAACATAGGAGTACCTCAGTATATAAAGCAAATGCTAAAAGCCAAAAAAGGGGAAATCGACAGTAACACAATCATAGTAGGGGACTTTAACACCCCTCTTTCACCAATGGACAGATCATCCAAATGAAAATAAATAAGGAAACACAAGCTTTAAATGATACATTAAACAAGGTGGACTTAATTGATAATTATAGGATATTCCATCCAAAAACAACAGAGTACACTTTCTTCTCAAATGCTCATGGAATGTTCTCCAGGATAGCTCATACCTTGGGTCACAAATCAAGCCTTGGTAAAGTTAAGAAATGTGAAATTGTATCAAGTATCTTTTCCGACCACAACACTATGAGACTAGATATCAATTACAGGAAAAAAAACTCTGTAAAGAATACAAACACATGGAGGCTAAACAATACACTACTTAATAACGAAGTGATCACTGTAGAAATCAAAGAGGAAATAAAAAAAATACCTAGAAACAAATGACAATGGAGACACGACGACCCAAAACCTATGGGACGCAGCAAAAGCAGTTCTAAGAGGGAAGTTTATAGCAATACAATCATACCTGAAGAAACAGGAAACATCACGAATAAACAACCTAACCTTGCACCTTAAGCAATTAGAGAAAGAAGAACAAAAAAAACCCCAAAGTTAGCAGAAGGAAAGAAATCATAAAGATCAGATCAGAAATAAATGAAAAAGAAATGAAGGAAATGATAGCAAAGGGCAATAAAACTAAAATCTGGTTCTTTGAGAAGATAAACAAAATTGATAAACCATTAGCCAGACTCATCAAGAAAAAAAGGGTGAAAACTCAAATCAATAGAATTAGAAATGAAAAAGGAGAAGTAACAACTGACACTGCAGAAATACAAAAGACCATGAGAGATTACTACAAGCAACTCTATGCCAATAAAATGGACAACCTGGAAGAAATGGACAAATTCTTAGAAAGGCACAACCTGCCAAGACTGAATCAGGAAGAAATAGAAAATATGAACAGACCAATCACAAGCACTGAAATGGAAACAGTGATTAAAAATCACCCAACAAAGAAAAGCCCAGGACCAGATGGCTTCACAGGCGAATTCTATCAAATATTTAGAGAAGAGCTAACACCTATCCTTCTCAAACTCTTCCAAAATATAGCAGAGGGAGGAACACTCCCAAACTCATCCTACGAGGCCACCATACCTCGATACCAAAACCAGACAAGGATGTCACAAAGAAAGAAAACTACAGGCCAATATCACTGATGAACATAGATGCAAAAATCCTAAACAAAATACTAGCAAGCAGAAATCAACAGCACATTAAAAGGATCATACAACATCATCAAGTGGGGTTTATTCCAGGAATGCAAGGATTCTTCAATATACGCAAATCAATCAACGTGATACACCATATTAACAAATTGAAGGAGAAAAACGATATGATCATCTCAATAGATGCAGAGAAAGCTTTCGACAAAATTCAACACACATTTATGATAAAAACCCTCCAGAAAGTAGGCATAGAGGGAACTTTCCTCAACATAATAAAGGCCATATATGACAAACCCACAGTGAACATCGTCCTCAATGGTGAAAAACTGAAAGCATTTCCACTAAGATCAGGAACAAGACAATGCTGCCCACTCTCACCACTCTTATTCAACATAGTTTTGGAAGTTTTAGCCACAGCAATCAGAGAAGAAAAGGAAATAAAAGGAATCCAAATTGGAAAAGAAGAAGTAAAGCTGTCACAGTTTGCAGATGACATGATACTATACATAGAGAATCCTAAAGATGCCACCAGAAAACTACTAGAGCTAATCAATGCATTTGGTAAAGTAGCAGGACACAAAATTAATGCACAGAAATCTCTGGCATTCCTATACACTAATGATGAACAATCTGAAAGTGAAATCAAGAAAACACTCCCACTTACCACTGAAACAAACAGAAAAAAGTATCTAGGAATAAACCTACCTAAGGAGACAAAAGACCTGTATGCAGAAAATTATAAGACACTGATGAAGGAAACTAAAGTTGATACAAATAGATGGAGAGATATACCATGTTCTTGAATTGGAAGAATCAACATTGTGAAAAGGACTCTACCACCCAAAGCAATCTACAGATTCAATGCAATCCCTATCAAGCTACCACTGGCATTTTCCACAGAACTAGAATAAAAAATTTCACAATTTGTATGGAAACACAAAAGACCCCATATAGCCAAAGCAATCTTGAGAACGAAAACCGGAGCTGGAGTAATCAGGCTCCCTGACTTCAGACAATACTACAAAGCTACAGTGATCAAGACAGTATGGTACTGGAACAAAAACAGAAAGATAGATCAATGGAACAGGAAAGAAAGCCCAGAGATAAACCCACGCACATATGGTCACCTTATCTTTGATAAAGGAGGCAGGAATGTACAGTGGAGAACGGACAGCCTCTTCAATAAGTGGTGCTGGGAAAACTGGACAGGGACATGTAAAAGTATGAGATTAGATCACTCCCTAACACCATACACAAAAATACGCTCAAAATGGATTAAAGACCTAAATGTAAGGCCAGAAACTATCAAATTCTTAGAGGAAAACATAGGCAGAATACTCTATTACATAAATCACAGCAAGATCCTTTCTGATCCACCTCCTAGAGAAATGGAAATAAAACCAAAAATCAACAAATGGGACCTAATGAAACTTCAAAGCTTTTGCACAGTGAAGGAAACCATAAACAAGCCCAAAAGGCAACCCTCAGAATGGGAGAAAATATTTGCAAGTGAAGCAACTGACAAAGGATTAATCTCCAAAATGTATAAGCAGCTCATGCAGCTCAATAACAAAAAAATAAACAAACAAATCCAAAAATGGGCAGAAGACTTAAATAGGCATTTCTCCAAAGAAGATATACAGACTGCCAACAAACACATGAAAGAATGCTCAACATCATTAATCATTAGAGAAATGCAAATCAAAACTACAATGAGATATCATCTCACACCAGTCTGAATGGCCATCATCAAAAAATCTACAAACAATAAATGCTGGAGAGGGTGTGGAGAAAAGGGAACACTCTTGCACCGCTGGTGGGAATGTGAATTGGTACAGCCACTATGGAGAACAGTATGGAGGTTCCTTAAAAAACTACCAATAGAGCTACCATATGACCCAGCAATCCCACTACTGGGCATATACCCTGAGAAAACCATAATTCAAAAAGAGTCATGTACCAAAATGTTCATTGCAGCTCTATTTACAATAGCCCGGAGATGGAAACAACCTAAGTGTCCATCATCGGATGAATGGATAAAGAAGATGTGGCACATATATACAATGGAATATTACTCAGCCATAAAAAGAAACGAAATTGAGCTATTTGTAATGAGGTGGATAGACCTAGAGTCTGTCATACAGAGTGAAGTCAGAAAGAGAAAGACAAATACCGTATGCTAACACATATATATGGAATTTAAGAAAAAAAAATGTCAGGGGTAAAACAGGAATAAAGACACAGACCTACCTGAGAATGGACTTGAGGATTTTGGGAGAGGGAAGGGTAAGCTGTGACAAAGTGTGAGAGAGGCATGGACATATATACACTACCAAACGTAAGGTAGATAGCTAGTGGGAAGCAGCCACATAGCACAGGGATTATCAGGTCCGTGCTTTGTGACCACCTGGAGGGGTGGGATAGGGAGGGTGGGAGGGAGGGAGATTCAAGAGGGAAGGGATATGGGAACAGATGTGTATTGTATGTATAACTGATTCACTTTGTTATAAAGCAGAAACTAACACACCATTGTGAAGCAATTATACTCCAATAAAGTTGTAAAAAAAAAAAAAGAGGACTCATAAAAAAGAGTTAAAAAAAGCCAATCTTAGGGCTTTCTTGGTGGCGCAGTTGTTGCGAGTCTGCCTGCTGATGCAGGGTACGCGGGTTCGTGCCCCGGTCCGGGAGGATCCCACATGCTGTGGAGCGGCTGGGCCCGTGAGCCATGGCCGCTGAGCCTGCGCATCTGGAGCCTGTGCTCTGCGGCGGGGGGCGGGACACAGCAGTGAGAGGCCCACGTACCGCCAAAAAAAAAAAAGGCTATCTTAAAAACTCACATACTGCATGATTCTATTTATGTAACATTCATGAAATAACATAATCATAGAGATAGAGAAGAGATTCATGGTCCCCAGGAATTAGGAATAGAAGAGGAGGAGATTGGTGTGACATAAATGAGTAACATGAAAGTCTTATGCTGATGTTACAGTTGAGTATTTTGATTGTGGTGGTGGTTACACAAGGCTACACATGAGAAAACTGCATAGAGGTACACACACACACAAATGAGTACATATGTAACTGTTGAAATCTGAATAAACTCTATGAATTGTAACAATATCAGTTTTTTTGTTTTGATATTTACTATAGTTGTATAAGTTGTTACCACTGAGAAAAGCTGGGAGAAGAGTACACAGAGCTTCCCTGTATATTTCTTTGCAACTTCCTATGAATCTATAATTATTATAAATTAAAAAAAATTTTAAGATTATAAATTGGTCTTCAAGCTGTTACCAAGGGGTAATAAGAGGTTATATTTACCTTCTGTGTAATATGCCTGATAGCAGAGATTTCAAATATCATAAGAATAATTTTATCTACATTTTATTGCCTTTATCATATCTTTGATTTTTTAAAAAAGTGCATCCAAGGTACTAAGGTACAAAGAACAAAGTTTCTTCTATAAGGAAGAACTAAGTTTCCTTATAACCATATCGCTTTCCTCTATGGTTATTTTAAAACATTTTATTATCATTTTGATTAAATTGATAACCAAGTATTGTTTTTCAGGTACCCATGAAAATATTTCAGAAATTGTATAATTTTTGTAAGGCACTGGAGACTTGTCAATGTCTTTGTTGTTAAGTATGTGCTTACACTCAGGAGAACACTGATCAAACTCTTATGAAATAGTTGTGTAGTGTGTGCCAATAGAGAATTTTACTTTCCTCCATTCTAATATTATTGGTGACTGTAATAAATTAACCATAGCCTCTAGGTATCATTATCAAACAGATTTCTCCTTCCTGATGCATGCCTGAAGTCTCTGCCATAAGGTATTGGCTGGAATTTGTGTCTACAACAAAAGAGGACTGTTGCAGAGGCTTGTGGTTAAGACTAGATCAGGTACTCTGAACTACTGCTACTTTAAGAAGAGACTCCTGCTTCTAGGATTCTGAGCTGACATTGCTTAGATAGGTTTTAGACTGAATGAGTGGAGTGGGTCAGAGTTTCCAGAACTCTTTGTAGTCCAGAAATAGATACAGTTCATGAACGCCGACTGCTCATCTAAGATGCAATAGACACAAATGGAACAAAAGTTAAATACTTAGGCATGAGTGAACTGATGAGGGAATCTTATTACAGTTATTTCCTTGGAATACGGTGGGTATTATTTTTTAAAGCTTTACTGAGTTATCATTTATGTACTGACTCAAAGATTTCCAGTTCATTCATAGAATTGTGCAACTACCACTAAAGCTAGTTTTTAAAAATATTTCCATCACACTTAAGAATGCTCTCAGGCCCTTTTGCAGTCAATTCCCACTCCCAACCAAGCCCAGACAACCACTTATCTGCTTTCTGACTCTGGACAATTTATATAAATGGAATTATGCAATACGGGGCCTTTTGTGTCTGGATTCTTTCACTTAGCACGTTTTTGAGGTTCATCCATGTTGTAGCATGAATTATTATTTCACTTTTTAAAATAAATAAATAATTAATTAATTAATTTTTGGCTGCGTCTTCGTTGCCGTGCACGGGCTTTCTCTAGTTGTGGCGAGTGGGGGCTACTCTTCATTGCAGTCGCAGACTTCTCACTGAGGTGTCTTCTCTTGTTGCGGAGCATGGGCTCTAGGGGTGCAGGCTTCAGTAGTTGTGGCTCGTGGGCTCTATAGCACAGGCTCAGTAGTTGTGGCGCATGGGCTTAGTTGCTCTGTGGCATGTGGGATCTTCCTGGACCAGGGCTTGAACCCATGACCCCCGCATTGGCAGGCAGATTCTTAATCACTGTACCACCAGGGACACCCTTACTCTTTTTATAGCTGAATAGTATTCCATTGTATGGATATACTACATACTGTTTACCCATTCACCAGCAACACACATTTGAATTGCTTCCAGTTTTGGGCTATTTTGAATAACGCTGTTATGAATATTTGCATACGAGTCTTTGTGTGACGTATATTTCAATTTCTCTTGGGTAGATTCCTAAGGGTGGAATTTTTGGTATGCCTGGTAAGTTTATGTTCAACTTTTCATGAAACTGCCAAATTATTTTCCAAAAAGACCATATCATTTTCCCTTCCCACAAGCAATGTATGAAGATTCTTGCTTCTCTATATCCTCACCAATATTTTTACTGTTTGTCTTTTTGGATAGAGCCATTCTACTTGGTATGAATTGGTATCTCACTATGGTTTTAATTCACATCTCCATGATGGTTAATTATGTTGAACAATTTTTCACGTGCTCATTGGCCATATGTCTGGCTTCTTTGGAGAAATGACTATTCAGATCTTTTCTCCTTTTTTTAATATGTAGTTTTATTATCAAGTTGTAAGAGCGCTTTAAAAATTCTAGATTAAGTCCCTTAATATTTAAATGATTTGCAAATATTTTCTCCCATTCCATGAGTTGTCTTCACTTTCTTGATGGTATCCTTTGAAACACAAAGGTTTTTAATTTTGATGAAGTCTTTTATTTACTTTTTTGTCATTGTTGCTAGTGCTTTTGGTATCATATCTAAGCTTTGTTTAACCAAAGGTTACAAATATTTTCTCCTATATTTTCTCTTAGAATTTTTATAGATTTAGTTTTTACATTTAAGTCTATGATCTATTTAGACTTATTTTTGTTTATAGTGTAAAGTAAGGGTCTAAATTAATTTTTTGGCATTTTATGGATATTCAATTGACACAGAACCATTTGTTGCAAGGGCTATCCTCTTCCCATTGAACTGTCTTGGAGCCTTGGTGAAAAATCATTTGATCATAAACGTATGGGTTTATTTCTGGACTCCCAGTTCTGTTCCATTGATCTACATGCCCATCCTTATGCCAATACCACACTGTCTCCATTATTAACTTTTGAAAGTTTTAAAATAGGGTAGTGTAAATCCTCCAACTTTGTTATCATTTTTCAAGTTTATTTTGGCTATTTGAGGACCTTTGCATTTCCATTTGAATTTTAGGCTTACCTTGTCAATTTAGGGAACCTTGCAATCTTAACAATACTGAAAATTCCAATCCATTAACATGGAATGTCTCTCCCGTTTATTTAGATCTTTTAAAATTTATCTTAGCAATGTTTTTGTGGTTTTCAGTATACAAATTTTGTACTTCTTTTGCTAAATTTCTTCTTAAGTATTTTATTCTTTTTGATGTTGTTAGGAATGTTTTCCTGATAGTTTTCTTAATTGCATTTTTGGATTGTTCATTGCTAATGTACAGAAATACAAATAATTTTGGTATATGGATCCTGTGTCTTGTGACCTTGTTAAATTCATTTATTAATTTTAGTAGTGTGTGTGTGTGTATTCCTTAGGAGTTTCTAAATATAAATCATGTTGTCTGCAAATTAAGACAGTTTTTACTACTTCCTTTCTAATCTGAATGGCTTTAAAATAATTTTGTTTTTTTGCACTGGTTAGAATCTCCAGTACAATGCAGTACAATGATGAACAGAAGTGATGACAGTGGACACTCTGGTCTTGTTTCTGATCTTAGAGGAAAAGTATTCAGTCTGTCATGATTACATATATTAGTTAAAGGTTTTTCATAGATGTTCCTTATCAGGTTAGGAAAGTTTCCTTCTAATCCTAGTTTGTTGAGTGCTTTTATCATGACAGGGTGTTGAATTTTATCAAATGCTTTTCCTGTACCTTTTGAGATGATTATGTGTATTTTGTCCTTTATTCTATTAATATGGTATTTTTAATTGTTTGTGGGCTTTTTTTTGTAAAGACACACTTATTCAGTGTCATGATCAGACTATTACATTTAGCAATCAACAGCATGGGTGCAAAAAAAGAAAATCTACATTAAAACCCTTTGTTGGAGATACGTTCGGTAGATTACTCCTTTCTGCTCGTGGACGCCGCCGAGGAAGCATCGTTAACGTCTCCCCCGCCCCCCTCCACTGCCGTCATGTCTAAGTCAGAGTCACCCAAAGAGCCCGAACAGCTGCGGAAGCTCTTCATCGGAGGTTTGAACTTTGAAACAACCGATGAGAGTCTGAGGAGCCATTTTGAGCAGTGGGGAACGCTCACAGATTGTGTGGTAATGAGGGATCCAAACACCAAATGCTCCAGAGGCTTCAGGTTTGTCACATATGCCACTGTAGAGGAGGTGGATGCGGCCATGAATGCAAGGCCACACAAGGTGGATGGAAGAGTTGTGGAACCAAAGAGGGCCATCTCAAGAGAAGATTCTCAAAGACCTGGTGCCCACTTAACTGTGAAAAAGATTTTTGTTGGTGGCGTTAAAGAAGACACTGAAGAACATCACCTAAGAGATTATTTTGAACAGTATGGGAAAATTGAAGTGATTGAAATCATGACTGATCAAGGCAGTGGCAAAAAGAGAGGCTTTGCTTTTGTAACCTTTGATGACCATGACTCCGTAGACAAGATTGTCATTCAGAAATACCACACTGTGAATGGCCACAACTGTGAAGTAAGGAAAGCCCTATCTAAGCAAGAGATGGTTAGTGCCTCATCCAGCCAAAGAGGTCGAAGTGGTTGTGGAAACTTTGGTGGTGGTTGTGGAGGTGGTTTTGGTGGGAATGACAACTTTGGTCGTGGAGGAAACTTCAGTGGTCGAGGTGGCTTTGGTGGCAGCCGTGGTGGTGGTGGATATGGTGGCAGTGGGGATGGCTATAATGGATTTGGTAATGATGGAAGCAATTTTGGAGGTGGTGGAAGCTACAATGATTTTGGCAGTTACAACAATCAATCTTCCAATTTTGGACCCATGAAAGGAGGAAACTTTGGAGGCAGAAGTTCTGGCCCCTATGGTGGTAGAGGCCAATACTTTGCCAAACCCCGAAACCAAGGTGGCTATGGTGGTTCCAGCAGCAGCAGTAGCTATGGCAGTGGCAGAACGTTTTGATTACTGCCAGGAAACAAAGCTTAGCAGGAGAGGAGAGCCAGAGAAGTGACAGGGAAGCTACAGGTTACAACAGATTTGTGAACTCAGCCAAGCACAGTGGTGGCAGGGCCTAGCTGCTACAAAGAAGACATGATTTAGACAATACTCATGTGTATGGGCAAAACTCGAGGACTGTATTTGTGACTAATTGTATCACAGGTTATTTTAGTTTCTGTTCTGTGGAAAGTGTAAAGCATTCCAACAAAGGGTTTTAATGTAGATTTTTTTTTTGCACCCATGCTGTTGATTGCTAAATGTAATAGTCTGATCATGACGCTGAATAAATGTGTCTTTTTTTAAAATGTGCTGTGTAAAAAAAAAAAAAAAAACCCTTTGTTGGAATGCTTTACACCTTCCACAGAATAGAAACTAAAATAACCTGTTATACAATTAGTCACAAATACAGTCCTCGAATATATACACTATCAAACGTAAAATAGATAGCTAGTGGGAAGCAGCCGCATAGCACAGGGAGATCAGCTCGGTGCTTTGTGACCACCTAGAGGGGTGGGAAAGGGAGGGTGGGAGGGAGGGAGACGCAGGAGGGAAGAGATATGGGGACATATGTATATGTATATGTATAACTGATTCACTTTGTTATAAAGCAGAAACTGACACACCATTGTAAAGCAATTATACTCTAATAAAGATGTTTAAAAAAAGTTATACAAATATAAAACAACAACAACAACAGCAAAAAACCAACAAATACAGTCCTCGAGTCCTTTTTGCCCATACACATGAGTATTGTCTAAAACATCTTATTTGTAGAAGCTAGGCCCTGCCACCACTATGCTTGAATGAATTCACAAATCTGTTATAAACTGTAGCTTCCCTGTCACTTCTCTGGCTCTCCTCTTCTGCAAAGATTTGTTTCCTGGCAGTAATTAAAACCTTCTGCCACTGCCATAGCTACTGCTGCCACTGGAACCTCCAGAGCCACCTTGGTTTCATGGTTTGGCAAAGTATTGGCTTCCACCACCACAGGGGCCAGAACTTGTGCCCCCAAAGTTTCCTCCTTTTGTGGGTCCAAAATTTGAAGATTGATTGTTGTAGCTGCCAAAATCATTGTAGCTTCCACCACCTCCAAAACTGCTTCCATCATTACCAAATCCATTATAGCCATCCTGCCACCATATCCACCACCACTGCAGCTGCCACCAAAGCCACCTCGACCACTGAAGTTTCCTCCATGACCAAAGCTGTCACTCCCACCAAAACCACATCTGCAACCACCACCAAAGTTTCCAGAACCACAGTGATCTCTTTGGCTGGATGAAGCACCAGCCATCTCTTGCTTAGACAGGGCTTTCCTTACTTCACAGTTGTGGCCATTCACAGTGTGGTATTTCTGAATGACAATCTTGTCTACGGAGTCATGGTCATCAAAGGTTACAAAAGCAAAGCCTCTCTTTTTGCCACTGCCTTGGTCAGTCATGATTTCAATCACTTCGATTTTCCCATACTGTTCAAAATAATCTCTTAGGTGATGTTCTTCAATGTCTGTTTTAATGCCACCAACAAAAAACTTTTTCACAGTTAAGTGGGTACCGGGTCTTTAAGAATCTTGAGACGGCCCTTTTTGGTTCCACAACTCTTCCATCTACCTTGTGTGGCCTTGCCTTCATGGCTGCATCCACCTCCTCCACAGTGGCATACGTGACAACTCTGGAGCGCCTGGTGTTTGGATCCTTCATTACCACACAGTCTGTGAGTGCTCCCCA
Organism: Mesoplodon bidens; assembly: GCF_964165515.1. Taxonomy (NCBI): domain Eukaryota; kingdom Metazoa; phylum Chordata; class Mammalia; order Artiodactyla; family Ziphiidae; genus Mesoplodon; species Mesoplodon bidens. The sequence goes on along the minus strand of NC_138163.1, from coordinate 43,931,883 downwards.
TTGCTTACAATGGCTCCTCAGACTGTCATCGGTTGTTTCAAAGTTCAAACCTTCAATGAAGAGCTTCTGCAGCTGTTCAGACTCTTTGGGAGACTCTGACTTAGACATGATGGCAGTAGAGGGGGGGAGACTTCAACGATGCTTACTCGGCAGCATCCATGGGCAGAAAGCTTCACTGTTTTTTTCTAAGATTTTTTTGATATGGACCATTTTTAAAGTCTTTATTGAATTTGCTACAACATTGCTTCTGTTTTATGTTTTGGTTTTTTGGCCGTGAGGCATGTGGGATCATGGCTCCCTGACCAGGGATCGAACCTGCACGCCCTGCATTGGAAGGTGAAATCTTAACCAGTGGACCGCCAAGGAAGTCCCTAATTGTTTTTAATACTTCTCCAATTTGCATTTCTAGAACAGATCCAACTTTGTTGTGTTTTATAATCCTTTTTATATATTGCTGAATTCAGTGTGCTAATGCTTTTTAAGATTTCTTGCATGTGTATTCAGGAGGGATATCAGTCTCTAGTTTTCTTTTCTTCTGATGTCTTTATATGTGTCTTTGGTATCAGAGTAATACTGGCCTCACAGAAGGAATTGGGAAGCACTACCCACCTCCTCAGTTGTTGAAAGAGTCTGTAAAGGATTGGTGTGATTTTTTTCCTTTAAATATTTTATCCAATTTACCACAAAAGCCACATGAGCCTGGGCTTTTTGTGTGTGTGGGGGGGGATGATTTAAATTGCTGAATCCATTTCTTTACTTTTTTAAAAATCTATTTGCATATCATTTTTTGGTGAATACTGCTCATATTAGATAATACGTTGACCCTTGAACAACATGGGTTTGAATTGCATGGGTCTCCTTATACATGGATTTCCTTCAATAGTAAATAACACAGTACTACACGGTTGGTTGAATCTGTGGATGCATATACGGAGGAACTGCAGATGCAGAGGAATGGCGAATATGGATAGCTGTCTAAAGTTATATGTGGATTTTCAATGCATGGAGGATCAGCACCCCAACCCCCCATGTTGATCAAGGGTCAACTGTATGTTTTAACAATTCTTGGTTCTGATTTTGCCTCCTGATGGTTGCTATCATTATTTTCTTGGTTGTTTACTAACTTGCCTGAACTAAGTTTATGACCTCTGTCTCCACTATAATGTGGGGCTGCTGATGTCTCTGCTAAGACTTTTTCTCTTGCTTTTATTTTTAAAGACTAGCTTCCTCAGGGTTGCTCCTATATCTGCATAGCTCAGTGTTAAGGTTTTGCTCAAACACCTCCAGCCAGTATACATCCATTATCTGCTGATGAGTCTGTGGGTGGACTGGGGAACACATTCAAGCTTCAAAGTGTTTGCATGTCTGCTCCAGCTTTTATTTTCTCCTGGTCTCTCTTGCTTCTCATAGGCATGTAGGCCAGGGATGTGTGCACATGTACACAGGATATGTGGATTGCCTATCAAGTCCACTATGGCTGTCTCCCTTCCTGGATTTCCCTGTTACATCCCCTGGTAGTCTGCTGGCCCAGTGCCTGCCTCAAACAGTCCTGCAGCCTCAGGCTAGCAGTCCTTCTTACTCACTTGCCACTGAGATCTGACAATGCTCTACATCAAGTGACTTCCTTTCAGCAGCAGCAGTGGCAACAGCAAAGCGGCTAGCTTTTATTTTACAGCCTGACTCACCATGGTTGAACTACTGTGCCAACAAAGCTGGAGTGGGGAGTGGTGGTGGTGATAAGTGGTAAGTTGGAGCAAGCCCAGTGTATTAGTCAGGATTCTCCAGAGAAACAGAACCAATAGGATATAGACAGATAGATGGATAGACAGATAGAGACTTATTATGAGAGATTGGCTCGCATGATTAGGGAGGCTGAGAAGTCCCATAATCTGTTGTCTGCAAGCTGGAGGTCCAGGAAAGCTGATGGTGCAGTTCCGGTCCAAACTCAAAGGCCTGAGAACCATGGGAGCCAATAGTGTAAGTCCAAGTCTGAGTTTGAAGGACCATGAACCAGGATCATCAACATCTGAGGGCAGGAGAAGATGGATGTCCCAGCTCAAGCTGAGCAAATCTGCCGTTCCTCTGCATTTTTGACCCTCAGTGGATTGAATGATATCTACCCGTACTGGTGGGGAGATCTTCTTTACTCATTCTACTGATTCAAATGCTAATCTCTTCCAGAAACACCTTCACAGATACACTCAGAAATAATGTTTTATCAGCTATCTGTGCATCCTTCAGTTCAATCAAGTTGACAAAGAAAATTAACCATCACACTCAGGCAAGTACACTTGCTCTGTTCTTACCCAAAGTTCAGAAGTTCTAGGTTTGTTCTAACCTTAGGTTAATTTCCAGAGTGTTGAAATGGTTGTTTTTGACAATTTGTTCAACTTTTTAGTTGCTCTGCTCATAGGTATAAATCCCCTAAACTCAAGAATTTATTTACTCAAATACAGGAGGATTTTCTTCATCAAGGTCAAAGAAACTCTTCCAACTGAGGGAGACATCAGTCTCTGACCAGCATCAGTGCAAGATACAATAGTAATACTGACCTGGAGATTTTTCTACTGTTTTACAATACAGCCTTTGATCCAAACATATGAAGAAGGGAACTAATATTTAATAGAAAATGGACATCAGCTTTGGTGTACACTTTGCTGATATGATTTGAACTTGGAGCCATGTGAGCAAATCTAGATGGCAGAAGAAGCAAACAGAGGGTCATATGTCTGGGGAATGAGAAAGAGAAATTAGGAAAGAAAGAGAGAAGAATATGAAAGGAGTCTAATGATTTTTCCAAAGGGCTCTTTATACCCAGATAGATTTTCCAATTATTTTTAAATCCTTCAAAAGCAAGAACAATCTTTCATGTGTTGTAAAATGCTTTAATGTAATGTCAGTACTGCACATGTGTCAAATTAAAATACTGTAATATTCACTAGCTCCAACGGTCTGGGTAGTACTGAAGGCTAGGTTTGTTAGTATTTTATGGCCATGAAGCCAAATTCTAACTCTGTAATGTAATGTTAGTGTGTCCTCCTCAATCTAGAAGATGGGGCATTGAGACACTGACACTAACAAAATTTCAGCCACACAAGAGTCAGATTTTCTGACCTTCACTTATGTAAACAATATCTAAAAGCAGGCATGTTAGGAGCCAAAGATTGATGAGCTGCCAAAATGCTGAGTATTTGTTATATAATGTGGAATAGCATCTAGGAATATCTATACCATTTTTAAAATACTCAGGAGACTTAAATTTGTTAAAAATCATTGAATTATATACTGAAATGGGTGAATTATATGATATGTAAAATATGCCTCAGTAATATTACTAAAAATACCCAGGAGACTGAGAAGAAAACATATTTTTCAAATATGGAGTTTGAAAAATATACAGATGCAAAATAAAGTCAATTATAGTCCTAAAAAAAGGCAATCTGTTAGGTATTACAGATATTTAATTCAAATAGATGTCTTACACAGCTGCATTTTAAGGTAGGTGAAACATGCCACTTTAGAAATAAATGTATTAATGAAATGTTAGATGCAATTAGAACTCTAGCTATTCAGGAATAAAATTTTCAACAAATCCTTTTTTAAATTTTTCTTGAACTTTTACTATCACTTATATTTTCAGAAATTTGCAGCTCATGTAACCAACCTATGAATGACTTTCACCTTGACCACAGATTTATTTGTATGGAAAAACACAACAGTATTTGCTAAGTATATTCAATATCTTCCACCTAATTAGTACCTCAGGGAAGGTTGTTTATAAACAGAAAACAATAAGGGACACGTTAAATATCCCCAGCAGTACTCTCTGCATACTATCAGCTTTAGAAATAAAGAAGACAGTTTGCATTTTAAGCAATAAACCAGCTAGCTACCAGACTGCCATTAAGTACAAGGGATCCAACTAGATAAACGTGGGATTCATGGGGAAATAACATTATCTGCAGCTTTATACACTGGACAAATGAACATGGTTCCCTTTAGCTTCAAATTAGAAATATGTGTAGAGGGCAACATGGAAATAGATACTATTATTTCTGTTTTTGATATTAATTTAAAAAAGAATGTTATAAAAGTGTTTCACACTTGATACTAAATACATCTCAACTTTGCACAACCCCCACCTTCCTACAATCACTGCCAAGTGACTACCTAGTATCTATTTACTGGGATCACAATAGAAATCAGCCATTAATTAGGGAGCATTTGGCTCAAGGGACTTGTAATGGGTTGCAGAGAATTGCACATCATGCTTCACATGCAGATGAGGTTGCCATCTGGTGGATTTTCTCTAACTATAAGCTAACAACATTTATAGGTAAAAGCAGAATAATCCTTTTCTAGATGGGCAAAGCTGCCACTTTTAGAAAACATCTGGTTTCTTTGAACATTTATTAAGTGTCCATTTTGTGATTTGCTCTGAATGGGTGCCTGTTTTTTGTAACTTAAATATGAGGGAAAAATACCACGAAAGCAAGTATATTAAAACTTCAGATTTAAAAGGTAAAAAATGTGGGATGAAAAAAGATATTCCATGCAAATAGTAACCAAAACAGAGCAGGAGTGGCTACACTTAGATAAAATAAACTTTCAGCTGAAGTCTTTCACAAGATACAAGAAAGTCACTATATCGTGATAAAGGGGTCAGTTCAGAAATGGCAATACAATAATAGTAGGGGACTTTAATATCCCACTTTCAATATTGCATAGATCATCTAAATAGAAAATCAATAAGGAAAGAGTGGTTCTGAACAACACTATAGACCAAATGGACCTAACAGACATATACAAAATGTTCTATCCAACAGCACCAAAATACACATTCTTCTCAAGCACACATGGAACATTCTCCAGGACACATCTTATGTTGCGCCACAAAGCAAGCCTTAGTAAATTTAAGAAGATTGAAATCCTATCAAGTATCTTTTGCAACCACTAAGGCATAAAACTAGAAACCAATAACAGGAGGAAAACTGAAAAATTCACAAATGTGTGGAAATTAAATAATATACTCTTGAAGAACCAATGAGTCAAAGAAGAAATCAAAAGGTAAATCAGGAAGTGTCTTGAGACAAATGAAAACAAAAACACAACATACCAAAATTTATGGGATGTAGCAAAAGCAGTTCTAAGGGGAAAGTTCAAAACAATAAATACCTACATTAAGAAAAAAGAATGATCTCAAATAAACAACATAACTTTACACCTCCAGGAAATTAGAAAAAGAAGAACAAACTTGGCCCAGAGTTAGCAGAAGGAAGAAAATAATAAAAATTAGGGCAGGAATAAATGAAATAGAGACTAGAATGACAATAATAAAACAAAAAATCAATGAAACTAAGAGTTGGTTTTTGAAAGATAAACAGAATTTACCAACCTTTAGATAGACTAACCAAAAAGAAAAGAGAGCGGATTCAAAAGGTAATAAATGTGACTTTTTTATTTAGCAAATTCTTGCTAAACAAAATTTTGTCACACTAATATTAAAAATGTCTAGTAGTAAGATCTATGACATCACATTGGTTCTGTTTTAAATGTCAAAGTGACTTCTGATATTAAGTATGTCTTTACCTAACAGCCTTACCATGGGGATTCAGGAGCAGATATATGCCAGAACTATAAACAGTTCCTTCTCTAACTTACTCTAATACAAAATGACTGTTGATTCAAATATCACCACCCAGCTTATCTAGTTTTACTCTTCTCTCCTTCTTTTCCCTAATGACAGGGATAGTATTGGGTTGTTGTAGGGATGAGAGCACCTACCAAATAGATTTTTAATACATCTCAGTAAATATGAGAAGTGGGTATTTCGTTTGTTTGTTTGTTGTTGTGTGTGTGTGTTTTTTCTTTTACTGAAGTCCTATCTACTTTTCCACCCTGATGATTTCAATTAACACTACCATGTTTGCATGAAATAACCTACATCAAAGTTAGTTTAAAAAAAGAAATCAGGGCTTCCCTGGTGGCGCAGTGGTTGAGAGTCCGCCTGCTGATGCACGGGACATGGGTTCGTGCCCCGGTCCGGGAAGATCCCACACGCCGCAGAGTGGCTGGGCCCGTGAGCCATGGCCACTGAGCCTGCGCATCAGGAGCCTGTGCTCCGCAATGGTAGAGGCCACGGCAGTGAGAGGCCCGCATACCGCAAAAAAAAAAAAAAAAGAAATCAGCAAGCAAATACATACATATGTATATACATAAAATATCAATACAAATTTAATACAAATATTAATACAAATGTAGTGACTACTCCAGGAAATATGACATCACAATTGCAAATGTGATGTTATATGAATGGGCATTTGTGATTTGGGATAAAATTTCCTTTACAGTAAGATGATGCAAATAGTTTTTGTATGTATAAGTGAGGCAACGAGCTCTGGAAACCAGTTAGATGACAAGAATAGGCTCTGGTAATGCAGATATTAATGTTGAAAATACATGTGAAGAGTTATATATTTCATGAAATAGGAGGGGATAAAAGCAATACAGATAAATCAATGTGTTTATATAATGGAACTTAATTATTTTACTAAATTGAAATTTTAAATAACCTAAGTAGATATTTAACTCATTCATTTATATCCCTAAACATTTTTATAATCCAGTTGACAAGAAAAACTTTTTGATATTTTCTTATTGAGGTCTCCTTATATTTGAGGATATATAACACATGCTGATGACTACATAATCTGAATCTCTAGCCTAGCCCTTTCTCGTGAACTCCAGACTCAGATACCTAAATATCTCCTAGACATCTCTACTACCATGTTCCACAAAAGAGACAGCAGAGCTAAATGGTTAGGAATGCAGACTAGGGGTTAAACAGACTGGGTCCAACTCCTGATTCCATCATTTACCAGCTGTGTAACTTTGGACAAGTTACTTCATTTCTCTGATTCTCAGTTTCCTCATTTGTAAAATGGGGATATAAATAGTACTGATCTTATAGGATTAGTGTGAAAATTAAATGAAATATAGACCTAGTACACTTGGCTGAATGTACTCTATTAAACAATAAATAAGTTATACATTCCACTATAAGAAACACATGCACATATATCTCATTGAAACCAGTGATTTTCTCCCTTGGTGTGCCTTAGCTGGCAGCTCTTTTTCTAGACTTGCTGTACCTGAACTGGTTTTAATGATGTTTTGCAGCAGTTGTCAAAGGTTAGCATGTATGAATAGTATACAAAGGAACACATATATATGGAACGTTACCTACAAAATTCATTCTGTTTATACTGCAAGTTGGCAAAACAGAAAAATCAAAATATATTGCATCATTCACATGGTATTTGTCACATAATACCATATACAATATAGCAGTGCTTTTGTATATGTCTTACCTTCAACACTAGATTATGAGCTTCTTGATAAACAGCAGTTTAGGCATTTTTAATATCCTTTCTCCCATAATGCTAATCATAATGCCTTGCAGAGAGTAGGTACTCAGTAGATATCAATCAAGTAAGGAGAAAGAAATATACCTTGTCCTTTTGCAATAAAAAATGCAAATTTTTCAATCTTAAACAATTGGCAGGCTGAAATATATTTTACTAATCTTTGGGAGAATTAATTATTTAAATTCTCATTTCCTCTCCAGATTATTTCCTTTAATCCTAGACCAATTATATAAATGTTCCAGACCTATGCATTCTTGGTAGTTTGTTTGACTGAATGTGTATTAAATCATCACAGGTTGCTATTATCTAGGAGTTTTTGTGAAAGTTTGATCACTTGGAAACATCAGCCATATTGCTTTAAAAAAAACACGTTTAAAATTTATAGTAATGCTTTGGCAGGTTTCTCTCTCTTCTCTTTCTCCTTTTATTCCATATCCTCTCTTACAAAATACTTGATGGTATATTTTTCAAAACAATGAACTATTGGAATCAAAACTCCTGCTTGAAGTTCCAAATTATTAACCTTCAAATTCAAGTACCGAAGATGAACTATTTAGTATTAACATACTGAAAGAACAGCAAAAAGCAGGGATAGTATACAGAATTATGCCATGAATATAAATAAGTCTAGAGCACTTGGGAAGGGGAGGAATGGGAGAGGGAAAGGAAATGAGACTATTATGACTCTTTGGAGACATTCTTCCGCCTTTCCTCCTCCTTACCTATTTAACCTTCCATTTTTACTGTTTAAGTTCATTTGTCAAATAATCACTAAACATGTATATGAAATAATTCACAAAACGTGTTTAGCACAGTTACTGACACACAGTAAACACTCAGTAAAGGTTAATAAATATTAGCGATTAGTATTATGATTGTGTTCAGTCCCACTTCTTTGCTCTTACATTGACCTCTTTTCCCAAATTTACATATAGGCAGGGTGTGTGGTCAGGGTTGGAATAGAGGAGGACCAGGCAGACTCTTTTTTTAACACTTAAGGTCTGTCTGAATAATATTTTTAAAATAGTGTCTGGAATTCACTCATTTCATGAAATCTACATTAAATTCCCGGCTCCATCTCTCCAATCAGGAGTCTTTCCAACTAGGCACTAAATGGCATACTTCTTAAGGTTCCCCAATGAGGGCAATTAATGTCTAGAGGCAATTTTTCATAAAAATGCATTCTGTATCTAAAAACACTAGACAAGTCCGTATATCTTATGTTTGTGTATCCAGTTAAATTACCTATAATTTTAAGTATTTGAAAGTTGATATAACAGTTTTCTGTAGCAACAGACCTTTTACAGTACAGTGAATAGTCATATATATGGCTTATATATTATAGTACTACTTATTTCACGTTTCTCAAAAACAGATTTTCTTTTTGCAAGTGGGCTTCTTAGTCTTCCACCTTTAATGTTATTAGCTTGGACTGCATTATTTCTCCATATAGAGTGTGCTATAAGACTTCCAGTTAAACAAGGCAGATTAGAAACATGCATTCATCTCTGCACCTGCATGAAGCTCCACTAAAATGACAGTAAAGGATTTTTTTTAAAAAAGGTATAAATAGAGAAGGACAAAGAGAACAGGAGAGAAGACAACAGCAGACAAGCAAAGTTGACAAAACTTTAGAAGTTGGAAAGCAATAGATGAGATGAATGTTAAGCTTACTTAACAAACTGGAAAAAGCTGAAACCTAAGGCTGGTGGTGATGAGTTGTTTTTAAAGTTACTCAATATCTCTGAGATACAGGTTGAAGGGAGAGCTAAAAAGAGGAGGATTGATTGAAAGTATGTATAAGGAAAAATTACGTCCCGAAAGCTCCTTATCCATTCAAACAAGATTCAAGTTTTAATACAGCATTCTATTTCACTGCTTGGAGGGTCAATGGGTGCTTCTTGCTGTTAAAGAAGCTTGCTGACTTAGTTGAAAGAAAAACAATGATTTCAGTTAAAAAAAAAGATTCAAGTTTTATTTTCTACGGTAATTAAAACATCTTTCCAGAAAAGAAGCTCTAGTGTTGGAAACAATAGGCATAGCTGAGGGCTGGATTGTGAACTTTAGTGAAAATGGGGATTGAATCTCTATTTACTAAATAGTAAGATTGCTCTCTGTCACCTTTCTGCTGGCTGATTTCTAAGATATTTTCAGCTGAGCAGACTGGAGGATTCTGTAGAAGCTGACCAACACAAGTGTAAAGCCCTACAGACACTGATATTTGGGGTCTCCCATTAAAAAGATTGAATTTCTTTCCAGTTACTCCCCAGTGAAGCTCAACAATCCATAAGTCCCAACAATGGAGACAGAACTTCTTTTTTGTGCCTCACTCTTAAATATTTATGGCTGACCAAATCCCTAGATATTTGAGTAAATTTTCTAAAATGAAAGACAGAGATCAAAACAACAACAGCAGCAGCAACAAAAGTCAAAGAGAAAAGAAACAAAACTATAATAACATCTTCAGAGAAATGAGGTGATACTAAATTCAAGATACAAGAACAGTGTTCTGTAAAAATGGAACTTTCAATGAATGAGAAAGAGCTCTTAGGAATTCAAAATATAGTAGTAATCCTAAAAATCAATAGAAGATTAAAAATTTTAAATTGATGAGCTCTCTTAGAAAGTAGAACAAAAAGAAAAAGAAATGGAAAATAGAGAAAAGATGAGAAAGTTCAAGGATTCAGTACTGGAGGGCCAAATTGGACCAAAAGAAGTTCCAGAAAGAGAGGACAGAAAAAGCAGAAGGAAGGAAATTACTAAAGAAATAACACAAGGAAAATTACTAGCACTGCAGGATATGAATATACAGATTACAAAGGTCTATCATGTATCCAGAACAGTGAATGAGAAAATAATTCTCAGTAACATACATCATAGTGAAATTTCAGAAGATAGAATAAACAAACAATTTTAGAAGCTTCCTGAGAGGAAAAAAACAGGTCATATACAAAGTATCACAAATAATATTAGGAACAAACTTCTAAACTGTATCCCTAAAATCAAGAAGACAAGTTTTTAGGGAAAAATCATTTCTAACTGTGATAGGATGAATAATGCCTCCCTCCAAAGATGTCCTTGTCATAGTCCCTGGACCTGTGGATATGTTACCTTACATGGTAAAAGGGATTTTGCAGATGTGATTAAGGATCTTGAGATGGGTGATTATTCTGGATCTTCTGGGTAGGACCAATGTAATTAAAAGAATTCTCATAACAGGGAGGCAAGAAAACCAAAGTAAAAAAAAGGAGATGTGAAAACTGAAGCATGGGTTGGAGTGATATGTTTTGAAGACACAGGAAGAAGCCATGAGCCAAGGAATGCAGGTGGCCTGTAGAAACTGGAAAAAGGAAGGAAAAGGACTCTCCTTTAGGGCCTCTAGAAGGAAACAGCCTTGCTAACACCTTGACTTTAGCCCACTGAAAATGAATTCAGATTTCTGGTCAAAATAGAATAAATTTTTGTTGTTTTGAGCCACTAAGTTTGGGGTAATTCGTTACAGCAGCAATAGGAAACGAACAAACCAACCTAGAATTCTATATCAGTCTAACAACTGGATGAGAGATTAGAACAAGGTGTTTTCAGACATGCAAAAATCTCGAAAAAATTTATCATCTTTCTCAGGAAGTTATTGGAGGATATTTGTCCACCAAAATGAGGAAGTTAAAGGAAAAGTGAGGGGAACATAGGGTATAGAAAATGAGATCCAATACAAGAGAAAGGCAAAAGGAATTTTCAAGAGAACAGTGAAAGGATACCCCAGGAAGACAGCTATTCAGAAAGATAAACCAGCTCAAACTGAAACAGGATAAAAATCCCTATCACAGACATCTTTAATTTAAAAAAATGAAAGTTATAGTTACCCTGATGTATTTGAACATACAGAGAGGAGCTGTATGGATTTCTTGGGAAGACCTGTTTGGGTATGAGTAAGTGATAGATTCAGAGAAAAGAATCCTAAGCAAATAAAAATTAAATAAAATGTAGCAGAACAAAATTTTTATAGGATAGGAAATGTAATAACAAACTCAATACATGGTTAAACTCAATAATGTTACAAAGTCATAGTAATATAATCACTGAATATTGATTTTACCAAAAATTTGGGGAGGAAGGGAAGTATGTGTTTATGGGTACATAAGAGAGTCAAATTGCCACCTTTCATAATAGAAAGTCAATAGATATTATCTAAAAAGCTGAAAAATCAAGAAATAGCTGTGGAAAATGAATGTTGCCTGCCATTTCAGTAAACAAAGGGTGTTGCAGCCATCAAACCATCAGCCACTGCAGCCCCCCCACCAACGGTGCACCCTGAGGGGAACTGAGAATGGAGAAAAGCTGGATACTGGCCCCAAATAGTTAAGATGCATGTCAAAGGAATAATTTTGATGAGCCCAGACTCTTGCATCTTCCCATACATAGAAAAGCGCTAAATTCATTACCTTGAGATGTCTGTTTTTTTTGTGATTATCAGTAACTTCTGATATTTGACTACATGTTTTTTTTGCTTTTAGCAAAAACTGCTATATATCCTGGCTCCTCCCTTACCTCTTTGGAACAGTTCCTCAGAGCTATCTGAGAGGCTGTTTCCCAGGCTACAGTCCTCAATAACATCCCAGAATAAAACATAACTTGCAACTTTCAGGTTGTGTGTTTTTCTTCAGTTGACATAGCAATATAAGCATGTTATCGATACATAGAAACATGGTAGTAAATATTATAGGGAATAGCTAAAATTGTTTAAAGTTATTGTCCTTTGGAGTAAGAATCAGGAACGGAGAGGGATAGGACAGAGAACTATTGTTTTTTACTGTACTATTTAAAACAAAACTATCTACATGGCATCAATTTAATAAAATTAAAATTTTACTTTAAAAGTGAGTTATTCCCATGAACAATACATTTTTGTGCTTAGCTTAATTCTTCTAAGATGCATTGTTGGCATATTCTAATCTAGAAAGCACAGTTTTTTAAGATAGGTAAAAATCCTCTTACATATATTGGCACATTTGCACTTACTCAATTCTTGAGGGATACAAATAAAAATTGTTGCTATGACCTACAGGGCTTGTTTAACCCTCTAATCTCATTGCATGCCACCGATTCCTTTGCCTATTATGCTCTAGCTACACTGTCTTTTTTCATTTCTCTTTTCAAACAAGAAAAGCACCTTTCCTGATGACCTTTCCACAGTCTATTCACTTTGCTTGGAAGGCTATTCCCTCAGTCTTCTTCTGGTTGGCTCCTTATCTTTCAAGCCTCAGCTTAAATGTCACTTCCCCAGAGAAGCTTTCTTTGACCGTTGAATCTAAAGTCGGTTCCCACGCCACCCCACCCCTCCTGTTATTCTCTCTTGCATTGCTCAGTTTTTTATTGCACTTTATCATAACATATTTGCATGCCTGTGTGTTTTCATTAGATTCTAAGCTGTCTAGTCTATCTGTGTGTAGCAGAGGGATTGTACATAGTAAGTGCTCAATGAATATTTTTGAATTAATTTGTTTTTATTAAGTGATCTGTCCATACCTCTGATATTTATAAAGAATGGAATGTTATATTCTGTAGTTTTTGCTATAAGTTAGCAAAAATTAGATAGAGAATTAAGTAAGAACAAAATAAAACTCAGACCTTTTTGAAAACTTGAGTTCTTGAAAAACATCCAAGTCTTAACATCTTTTGTCTCATCTGAGTACTAGCCCTCTATCATATAATGGATTCTAAACCATGTCTGGTATTATGTTTCATTCAGTATAGTCTCCTTTAATCAAACATTTTATCATTTGTGATTAAGCTGATTATGATAAGTTTATGCAACAGGGGCTTAATTAACATCACTGATCCATACAGGAGGCATATACTCATATAATTAGGATCACATAAATGTCTTTTCCTTCTTCCAAAAAGACAGATTAACAAGAGAACAACAAACAGAAGTTTACTAACATGTGCATCAGACATACACTACATGTACTCAATGATGAGTAACTGAAAGGGGTGGTTAGAGCTTGACCTAATGCAGCAGCTTAAAATAACAAAAAATTCTTAGAGAACTGACAAGACAAAGGAAATGGACTTTGAGTTTTTTGGGTGGCAAATTGGGGGAAGATAAATATATGGGGGAACTAATGGATCATAAGAGCTAGTTAGTAAAGTTTGTTACGTAGGTTCCTCTGATGCTGATTCCAGGCTGTAAGGGTCTAGAGCTGTCTCTGGTGGTTAACTTCTGTCCTTCCTGGTACAGAGGGGAGGTGCATACCCTTACAACTACTGCTTTTAGGCAAATAAGAGTAGGGCAGAGAATTTTTCTTGTATCTGCTTCTTCTCAGTTGCCTTCAGCTCAAAATAATTCTTATGTCAAAGTGCCATATTTTGCAGTAGCATATTCTGCTATCTGTTTAAAATTAAACAATTTTCTTTATGGTTCTCCAAAAATTGACTCTATTATAGTAAAATTTTGATTTGACCAGTGTAGGCAAGAAATAATTATTTTTGTGTCCCTTACAGTAAGACAATTACCATCAATAATATTTGGAAGGGGGAGGAGGAAAGGGAGAGTCAAGTTCTGGCAACTCTTCAAGAACACAATGGATCCACAAAGCAGATTTGTGGAAACATTAAAAACAAATGTTTTATAATATGCAACTTCTCAGCTTTGATAAAAGACATTTACTTTAATAATAAAGGATATATAGAAACTTTTGATGAATGATGAAAAATTAAAGAAATAAATCTAAACACAATAGTTAGGCAGCTCAAGGATTCTATAATGTGCTGTGTTTAAAAGATTAAGAAGAAACATTTCTGGTTTATCAGACTTTAAAAGTCATATTGCTGTTATTACTTTATACTATAATATAGATGCCAATACTGTAGGCTCATCATTAAAGGATAAGTCTGCATAGTATGCCTTGACAAGCATCTGGAGGGTTGGATTCAACCCTCTGCTATTATTATCTTGGGAAAAAAATCACAATCTATTTGAATCTCTGTTTACTGTCCATAATATAAAACCAATGAATTCCATGGTTTCTTAATTCTAAAAGTCCACAGGACTTCCCTCGTGGTGCAGTGGTTAAGAATCTGCCTGCCAATGCAGGGGACACGGGTTCAATCCCTGGTTCAGGAAGATCCCACATGTCACGGAGCAACTAAGCCCATGTGCCACAACTACTAAGCCTGTGCTCTAGAGCCTGCAAGCCACAACTACTGAGCCCGTGTGCCACAACTACTGAAGCCCCCACGCTTAGAACCTGTGATCTGCAACAAGAGAAGCCACTGCAAGGAGAAGCCCGCGCACTGCAACGAAGAGTAGCCCCCACTCGCTGCAACTAGAGAAAGCCCGTGCGCAACAATGAAGACCCAACACAGCCAAAAATAAATAAATAAATAAAATTAATTAAAAAAATAAGTCCACAAAACTTTGATCAGCCTATGAACAAACCCATATATTCTTGAGATAGAAAAGGCACTATGTTTTATTTATCGTTGTATTCCCCACAGGGTTTAGCATGGTATCTAATAATGTAACTCTTTTTTAGTTCAATAAACATTTATTTTACATCCCTAGGTTCCAGGGACAGCACTAAATTCTGGGAATTCAGAGATGACTTAGACATGGTCTCCACTCTTTCAGGATTTTACGGTCCAGAGGAAGAAAAAAGTATATAGGTAATTTAAACATCAAGAATTATGACAGAGGTAGGCAAAGAACAATATTTGCACATAATACACATACCTTACAAGGGTCAGAGAAGGGCTTCCTGGAGGAACTTGCACCTCTGCTGAATCTTGAAGGATTAGCTAACCATATTGATGGGGAGGGAGAGGAAACAGCAAGAGCAGAAACAAAAAAATATAAAAAGAATATGAATAAATTAATATGGCATTCATCACAATTTCATTCTGAATTATTTAAAAAATAAAATAGATCCTCATTTATATAAAACCAATATGAAACCACCCTAATCATAAGGATAACTAATGCTACTTTATTTTCCATATTTCCTTTAGCTTCTCAGCAATAGCTCCGTGTTTATTTTATCTGGGCAAGTATATACGATATTTCTTCTAAAACGCATGTCAGAAAAGCTGGGTTTCATATGTCATGAAAAACTGAAAGATTTTGAAAGGGGAGGAAGAGAAGGATTACTGGGTAGCTTACGGAAGGCTGGGCATTGCCTAGTATATCCTTCCTGGTTATCTGACTCTGTACTGTTCTGAGCCTTTCATTAGATTAGAAAGAGTCCTGGAAATCTTGCCTCAGTCCACTGGTGCTGTCTGAAAGTTATCTAAGTGATGTCAACTCAGAAGTCTATTCTTTGAAGTGGCAATCATGTGAAGTACCTGGTACGGTCCTTTTCCATGAGGCTCTGAGATTGTTCTTCTTTGTTGAAGATACAAATTCTAGCCTGTAGTAGAATCTTCGGGTAAGCTTTAGAGTAAAACCAGAACATTAAGAGATTTAATGGCTGTGGTTAATTTATTACTATTGCCAATTCTATCAAAATAGAGGAGTAAAATTCCGTATTGGAGTTCAGTATGTAACTATTTCATAGGAGTTTTGATGAGGGTTATTCCTGAAGGTAAAACAGTATTATGGAGGGCATATCTGTCATGGAGGGCACTGACAAATTGCTGGGGACTTCCCGTAAAGCATGCAATTTCTGAAATTTTTATACTAATATTTTACCAAACAAACGTAACTTAGGAAAGGCTGAATGTCCCTTCTGATCTGACAACTTTTCCCATGCAACTTTGCTATAGTAACAAATTAAACAAACCTAATTATTTCCAGTATCTTTTTTTATAAGGTGGCAGCGCAAATCTTTGTGATTCCAAAGGCCCTCTGAGAAGTCTTAGAGGTTTTATGCATAAAAGTTTTCGTTTTATGTATGTAATATATTCTGAAAATTTTATTTTATGTGTCCTAAATTTAGGAACTGATTTTGGGAAGACAAAATTAAGGGTTGTCAGAGGAGATTTGGTCACTTGATTAGGTAGGATCATGAGTGACTAAGAAACAATGCTTCCCTTCCTATTTAATCCAAGTACAAATAATGCATTTAAAAAAATACAATGTAACACTATTGTAAGTGAAGAGTCGCGTTCTATGGGTATTTTCTCCTTAAATAATCAGGGACACAATAAAGGCTACTTAAGTGATAGAAGATTATTCTTGTAAGACACAGAATCTTTGCTATTTAGGCAGATTACATGTAAGGTAAAGAATAATCTTTCAAATCATAGGTGGAAGCATTAATTACTAAATAAAGGAAACAACCCCATCTAAACTGACGGAGTACTCTAAACATTTTAAAGTATTTCGTAGCTTCTTTTCAGCCTCAGGTATTATAAACAAAGGCAAATAAAATTCACTTTCTAAGTTTTGTCATGTCTTTTTTAATACTCTCATATTCCTTTACAGGATCTGTGAGGTCAAAATAATTTTCATAATAATATTAAGATGTCATGTGGGTTTTTTTGACTCTCATCCACTCAAATTCATGAAATTTGGTGTCAAGAAAGGGGTAGCAGTATACCACTCCTCACATGAGTACAGAGTGGAGTTTTCCAGAGGTTTTGTGATGTGTGATAATGCAATGGATTAAATGCCAAAGCAGATACAAGCATCCAGCTTTCTTCTGTAAGGCAAGATAGTAAACAGATTTGCAAAAGTGTGAAACATGCTATTCTTTTCGTGAAAATTTTTGTTTCGAAAAATATAGTTATTTTTCAGAAAAAATAGGTCATTTCTGTCAACATGCAACGTGCTCATCATTACTACTTTCCAATGAATTGATAAATACTTTTAAATTTTCTCATATTTTAGTCTCTAATATGGTAAATTTCAATAGTTATAACTAACATTATAATCCACATAAACAAACGCTCTTTGAGGTTCTCAATAATTTTTAAGCGTATAAAGGGTTCTGGAACCAAAAAAGCTGCTTCAGGAAAAAAAAAAACTATTCTTTTCCCTTGAAAAACAAAAGCACATATACTGTTGTAATTCTCTGTCACTGTCACTCCTTGAAGAGCCTCAACCACCCATACTAATTATAACTTTTAATGAAAGTGACTAATTTCTACTTTAAAAAGTGAAGGGTGGATATAATTGAGAACTGTCTGGCATATATAAGCGTGTTAACAGACTAGCAGAGTTTAAGACTACACATGACAAAACTTTCTATAGCCACACAAATCCTTTTGATAACTTCCTAAAGTGGAAAAAATGAACAAATTGATTACACAACTCCAAGATAGAGCTTCTCCATAGTATTTCAAACAAGATGCAAAAATATATAAACTTAGAATTAGGCTTAGTTTAAATCAATGTTACAATATTCTGTTTTACTTAAAAAGTATCCAGCTGTGCAACAATTATCCATTAATTAACTCAATTTAACGTCAGTACACACTTTTTAAAAAGGTGCTTAAAGATCTTGGAAATTATCTTCAAGCTGGCATACCAGGAAGCATAGTTACTGTTGAAATAAAGTTTGTCAGAATGCTGATTTAATGTAGTTGAAAAGAAATTTACATTTTTCATAATCATAAACATTTTTAGAAATAATGTTAATTTATTTGATAAGTAAGCCTCTGTAAGTTTAGGAAAAACACACCCAAGTAAAATAAAATGCATACTTGACACTGACAAAACAGAGAAAAGACTTAATTACCAAAATTTTATATCAATTATGTAATCTTGGGTTCTTAAAACGTTTCTGGATCAATTTCTGCAAGAAGATGTTTTAGTAAAGTCTAGAATATTTAAAGTATTAATGTAACCAAGCAAGGGCTTGTGTGCCCATGCCACAGAAAGCCAAACTCTGACAGTGGGAGTTTGCAGCAAAGTAAGGGTTTATTTGCAGGGCACCAAGCAAGGGAGTGGGATAAAAGCCTCAGATTCACTCCATCTTGGTCTCTGAGTTGGAGATGTTTCGAAGGGGAAGAACAAAGAAACTGGAATTAATCATTGTCTTGTGATATTTCTGTGACATTTCTTAAGCATGATTTCAGGAGTCAAGATGTCTCTGGTTTAGGATTCTCTGGCCACGTGGTCCATGGCTCAGGGGTCTGTGAGCTCATCTTGCCCTGGAGAAACAACCTGAGTTTTTAACATAATGATGATATCTACAACAACAACAATTTTAGTCACCTGACTCTGGTTGGTTAGTGTTCAGTTAGCATAGGATTGAGGTCAGAGGGCACAAGAAAGGGAAAAAAGTTTTGAATAGAGAGATTAATCATTAACTCGGTAAGGAAACTGTTTCAGCGGGGCTCAGTTTCATTAGATATTCAATTTTCTTATTTTCTGGAAACTTAAGACTATTCAATTTCTGTATGTGCTTATCCTCTCTATGAGCTCATCAGAACAGTGCTCCTTTAATTTATATCTTCCAGATATAGGAAAAGATATCACAGACACAAGATCTTTCTGAATTACAGAAGATTTTGGAATATTTTGTCTTTATATTCCAATAAATATTCATACTTTATTCCCCTTATTGGGTAGAAAATATGCTTATATTTTATTATTTAACAATGATCTTTCTACATTTATTGTTATTATGAAACTAGTTTTATTAATTCATGAAATTTGGTATCAAGAAAGGGGTAAAGCATACCACCCCTCAAAAAGACATGTACTCGGGGCTTCCCTGGTGGCACAGTGGTTGAGAGTCTGCCTGCCATTGCAGGGGACACGGCTTCGTGCCCCGGTCCGGGAGGATCCCACATGCCGTGGAGCGGCTGGGTCCGTGAGCCATGGCCGCTGAGCCAAGACATGTACTCAAGCTACAAGATTTAGAGAAACAGTCTTATTAGAAATAGGCTTAATAGGTTTTTTAAGCCCATGTTCTAGGCTTAATTCACCTCTAATCCCACTCGTGTTTAAAAGAGTTTCTTCTCATACCTTCCCTTCTGTATTTAACCAGGCAGAGCAAAACATGCATATTAGATAAACCGAAATTTTAAGTAGAAAATACAGAAAATATTAGAATGAGATAAAGCAGGCAATGATCTTAGTAATGGTGGTAGGACAAAGGAGTCTTGAGAAATCCCCTCTCCCGTACCTGATTGCCTAAGTATAATATATATGTGGTATTTATTCATGCTAATGTATAATTTTACATTTTATTATAATTTAAATTTATGGTAATTCTACGTTTTAAATGGTTCAGTGGATGGGTTCAATGACAGAGATGTAAGCTTCAGGCCTTAAAGCCTCTATTTTTTTTTTCCTTAGAGAATGGACTTGAGGATATGGGGAGGGGGAAGGGTAAACTGTGACAAAGTGAGAGAGTGGCATGGACATATATACACGACCAAACGTAAAATCAATAGCTAGTGGGAAGCAGCCACATAGCACAGGGAGATCAGCTCGGTGCTTTGTGACCACCTAGAGGGGTGGGATAGGGAGGGTGGGAGGGAGGGAGATGCAGGGGGGAAGAGATATGGGCACATATGTACATGTATAACTGATTTATTTTGTTGTAAGGCAGAGGCTGACACACCACTGTAAAGCAATTATACTCCAATAAAGATGTTAAAAAAAGCCTCTATTTTACACACAATGCTTGCTAATGGAACTTACTGTTTCTCTGCAGCTTCCAAGACTCTGTAGGGCTCTGGTTTCTTGAGAACCACAGTTGGAAGAAGAGCCCAGGCTAATGAGCGATTTTTAAAAGGCACTTTTTTTTCAGATGCCCTCAACAGACTTGAAGTAAAACCATCTCTCAAATGTATCTTGGCTAAAGAATCCCAAACTTCTATATCATTAAAAGAGCTGTGGTACCCGAGCAAGGATGCAAACACAAGGGTGTTGAGGCTTAATGATTATTTTTTTAAACCCCACTTTTGAAGAAAATAAATTTGTCAATTCCCCACCTCCTTAAATGTGAGGGTCCCATGAGCTTCTACACGCAAAGGGCTTACAACAGTGGCCCGCACATAGCCAGGAGCATTCTTTGCTCCCAACCCATCCCAGGCGACACAGATCAGGTGGCTGCTACCCCTGGAGGCCACGGCCGACTTCCGCCTCCCGCACTGAGCGCTGTTGCCTCGTCCACGTAGTCTCTGCTACGTCACATCCGGCCCTTGATATTCGAGGCTCTGGCTCACGCGCGATGAAGTGCGTGTTTGTTACTGTAGGGACCACCAGCTTTGACGACCTCATTGCATGTGTATCGGCGCACGACAGTTTGCAAGTGAGTGGGGAAGGCGAGCGGGAGGCGGGCGGGCGGCGGCTGGGCTCCCCGCGCTGAGCTCGCCGCTCGCCGCCGCCAGCCTGACCGCTAACCTCGGTAACCTTGCCTGACGGTTGCACTCGGGAAGAATCCCTGGCAGCTCAACCGCTGGTGCCGCCGCCCATCAGCCGGCTCCTCCCCGCGCCTGACTGGAACTTCCTCCAGCTCCCCCGGTCCTTAGGGTCCTCCGCCTCCTCTTCCCGTTCCCCACAGCCTTGCCGGGCCGCTCCTCTCCGTCCTTTCTCCGGCTCCCCCTCTCTCCCGGATTTTCTCCGCTGATTCTCCGCCTCCGCCTCTCCGTCCTCCGGCTTCGCCCCTCCTTCCAGCGCTTCCGCCTCTCCGAGCTGGGCCTACGGCCCGCCTCTCTGGCCGCTTCTTGGGGCCGCGCGGCCGACGCGCTCCGTCACGCTCTGGCCGGCCCGACCCGGCCGGTCCGCTCGGCGTCCTGCCCCGGCCCTGCCCCGCCGCGCTCGGGCCGAGGCCGCCGTGCCTTACCTCCGGCTCAGGCACCCTCGCGGCCGGCGTGCCCGCGCGGCGCGTCATCCCCCGAGCGCGCTCTCTCTTTAGGGCTCGTGGTTCGCGCAGCCCCAGCCGTGTGCTACGACGACGCTGTTCCTTGCTCTCCCTCCCTAGTTTGCGATGCCTTTTTCAGAGTCTTTGCGTTGGTCTCCTAGTTCTTGCTGGGCCATTTCTGTCACGACGGGATGAGCTGAGGCGTTTAGATCCCTTAGGGCTAGTGAGGTGCCAAGTCGGGGCCCGGGACGGGGGGAAAAGGAGCCATTTGAAAAACTAACGGGCTCCAGTTCGACTATTTATTCGGCAGCTCGTGCTCCGATTGGGTGGTTTATCGTCGATATTACTGTTTTTACAGTAGCCTGTTTAAAAGGCCCGCTTTTTCTTTTTTCCCGTTTCAGATAATCCAGAGCCTCGGTTACAACCGACTTGTCCTACAAATAGGTAGAGGAAAGGTGGTACCTGAACCATTCAGTACGGAGTCATTTATTCTGGATGTTTACAGATACAAGGATTCATTGAAAGAAGACCTTCAGAAAGCAGATCTTGTTATTAGTCACGCCGGTAAAGTGCTGTAGAACCGTCCTTTTTTTTTTTTTTTTTTTCTGTGGTACGCGGGCCTCTCACCGCTGCGGCCTCTCCCGTTGCGGAGCACAGGCTCCAGACGCGCAGGCTCAGCGGCCATGGCTCACGGGCCCAGCCGCTCCGTGGCATGCGGGATCCTCCCGGACGGGGGCACGAACCCGCGTCCCCTGCATCGGCAGACGGACTCTCAACCACTGCGCCACCAGGGAAGCCCCCGGTTTGGTTTTTGATAGATAACAAATAAGAACAGAAACTCGAACCTTTCTGATGTAAAATAAAATCACTAGGGTAACTCACCGGTAGCCCTTCTGAATAAAATACTGATTGCAATATAGCAGTCGGGAACATTATTGGAGAGAATTTATAATTCTGGGTGATAGAAAAATGGGAAATCAATCACTGAAGCCCAAATTTACAGTTTACAGAACTGTAAACTTCAGGGTTTACAGAAACCCTAAACACAGGCAAAATAATTTATCCAATGACATGTGTCAAGAGTTGTCAGTGGGAATTAGTATCTGGGCTTAGGTCTGTAGGAACGTTCAGCCAGCTAATTGATCGGATTGGTCATTGAGAATTTGGCTTTGGAAGATTTTTTACATTTCTATTAAAAGGTTAAGTAATTTGTCCAGTCAGTAAGCGGCAGACAAATAACAGTCTGGTGCTGGCATCGTCTACCCAAAAAGGATTTGTCTGCTCGCTTAGCAGTCTCCTCGCTCCCATTTAAACTATCTAAATGAGTTTAGAGTTAAAAGTTGAATTGACCCAAATATTGTATATATGCACGTTTGTGGAGATTTATCCTTGACTATTTTGACAAGCAGACTCATTAGGAGTGGTCAAAGTTTTCCTTTATTGGTGCTTGTCACTTTTGAAGGCTTGCTTTTTCACTTGTGTTTGAATAGAAGTGCAGTATGGCTTCATGTACAGTATGTTGAACCTGAATCTTATTTGGATTCAAGGCCCATGCCCAGGGCATACTACTAGAGGGCAAGTTGCAAAGCACTGATATTGTTGGTAGTGATAAAGAATGTGTTTTTCAAGTCAGGTTTGTAACACTAGAGACCACTCATAACTGTTTTTTGTCATTTTGGATGTATAATTAAAAGGCTTAATTTGTAGTGTTGCCAACTAAGTTTTTCATCTTTTGAGTTCTAGTTTTAAGGCCTGGTGAAGCACCGTAACTTTTTTTTAAACTGTGTTAACAAATTTGGTATATTTTCGTAGGTGCAGGAAGCTGTTTGGAGACTCTGGAAAAAGGAAAGCCACTCATAGTGGTTATAAATGAAAAGTTGATGAACAATCATCAGCTGGAATTGGCAAAGCAGCTACACAAAGACGGGCATCTCTTTTACTGTACCTGCAGGTATACTAGAGACTGATTATTTGACCTCTTAATTCCTTCCTAGCTATTCTTACCCACCTGCCTAACCCACCTGTATCTTTGATCTCTTACCTTCTCCCACTTAGCAAACATTTTGATTTTCTCACCTGTAAAACCTGCTCATTTGTCTTTTACTTTGACTGTGATACCTGTGTTGTATTTCTTTCATTGTCTATGCTTATTGCACGTGAATATCTGAATGTGTGTGTGTGCACGTATCTGTGTGTATTCATCTGGGTGTGCAGGTCTCTGAGAATATAAACTTTTGTGTTCATTATTTTTCATTATTTAAGGAAGGCAGTTGTTTATTTTGAATTAAGGTTTTGCCTTCAGTAAATCCACTGGAATCCCTAAATTAAATTTATTCATTCATTCATTCAACTATACCTAATACATGGCAGGCATTGTTTTTGGTGCTGTGGATAACAGTGGTAAACATGACATAAAGTCCCTGCTTTCATGGTGCTTACGTTCTAGTGGTGGGAGATAGACAGTAAATGGTTCATAAATAAGCAATTGAGATAATTTCATATGGTGAAATATGTTATGAAGAAAATAGGGCAGGGTGATGTGATAGCTGAGGTGAAGACTAATTAGATTGCTCAGGGAAGGCATAACTGGGTATATGATATTTGAGCTGAGACCTGAATAACCAGGAAGAGCCAGTCATGTGAAGCTCTAGAGGCAGAAGGAACAGCAGCAATTGCAAAGGCCCTAAGTTGGGAATGAGCTTGGAGTTTGGTGTGTTTGAGGAACAGAGGGTTAGTGTGGCAGGAGTACAGTAAGCAAGGGAGAGAATGTAGTATGAAGATGAAGCTGGGTGGGGATAGTTCACAGAAGAGTTCCAATTTCTATGTTTAATAAGAAGCCATGGGAGTATTCTAAGCAGAGGAATTGCTTTATGGTAAGGAGTATTATTTTCTAGAAGTATATTAGAATTCAGCAAGAACTGATCAACATCACAATGGAAGGATGAAGAAAATTGCTGGTTTTCTGTTAATTCTCTTCAGACACTAGAAGCTTGCCAAAGGGTCAGGTCAGTAATTCCCAACTGTTTGACTTTAATAGCTATCCTAATTTGATGTTTTAAAAAGAAAAGACCTCATAGAAGTATTACAAAATGCATATTTCTTATGTTATAATAAATTGAAATTAATTTGAAAATAAACCTTAGAAAAAACTGGTTAGAACATAAGCTTTTCTTTTAATTTTACTGCTTATGTGTCTTAGGCACTCAGTAAATACTTGTTCATTCATTATTTATTGGGCACATACTGTGTGCCAGGCATTATTCTAGGCACTTGGCATCATCAGTGAACAAAAACAAAGTTTCCTATTCTCATTGAGAGGAGACAGATTCATGGATTGTTCCAGGAGCAACGGTTGCTGTCTTAATCCCTCTAATGATGGAGGAGAGGGAATGTCAGGGTGGCTTTGTAATATAGAAGCCATTCTTAAAATATTGTGAGCCGGGGAGAAGCTAGATAATCAGAATTATGTGGGCTTCAGATAATGGGCATATCTGTCCTTAGGTAGTTGAGATTGTTAGGGGTTAATACCATTTTTGAAGAGGAATCAATGTTCATCTTCCTTGGTTTATGCAAGTCAATTTTTCCAGACACTTTTGATGAGTATTTTCATTCTAAACATTAAATCAGCTTCGATTGTTATGTTAGTACATTAAAAAGGGGAAAGCATTGATTTCATAGACACATCCTGACTCTCAGGCTGAAAAAGGAGCTGTACAAATCTCCAATTTATTAATGTTTTTCAGTTTTAGAATTCTTTTTTTCTTGTATTAATTTCAAGAAAGTTGCACACGTGGATGCCATAAGGAGAATCAATAATTGGTTGTATTTTTATTTTAGGTATATCATTTATTTGCCCCAAATGTAGGCTGGATGATTCTGTTCTAATTTAAGTGGCTGGTTTAATTAAATTTCTGAAGTAATAGTTTTATGTTGTGGGTCTGAACCTTATTTCCAACGTGCATGGCGATTGTATGTTGCTTAGTTATATATGGATTTATGGTAGTAAATTACTAGCAAAAATTATTTCACAATCTTCATGCATGGTCTAGTAGTCTCCCCAGCTTACTGTTCTTGTCTTGCAGCTGTTACTGTTGGTTTCATTTATTCTGTTTTCATAAATTGAGTTTGCTTCAAGTTATATCTGCCCAGTCCTGAGAAGTGTTCCAAAGCCATGTGACCACATCTTTCATGAAATAACATTTCTGAAATATTTCAGTTGATGTAAAAGATAAAATGTTGAATTGCTGTTGACATGTAGTACTCTTTTTATTATTTTATTATTATTGTGTATACCTATAATATTAAAATACATTGAAATTCACATATACAGTTTGAGAACCATCACAATATTCTTGGAATTTAGATTCAGTCATCAAGTGGGCAGCATTGAATTATGGAATTTTCTCCCATATTACCTAATATTTTTCTTCTTTTGTTTTAGCACGCTTCCTGGGCTGTTACAGTCAATGGACTTTTCAACACTGAAATGTTTTCCTCCTGGCCAGCCAGAAAAATTTTCTGCATTTTTGGATAAAGTTGTTGGATTACAAAAATAAACACTAAACTCTCAAAGCTTTAAAAACACCCCTCAAATTCAACTTATGGAATGTGGTTAAATCAAATTAAATATAGAGTATATATTTGTAGAATAATATAAATTAATAAGTCTCCTACATCTGTAGAATGTATAGAAAATTTTATGGTGTGAATGTTAGCATTTGGGTCCAAATTCTAATTGCAGTTTCACAAATTTATTAGATTTTTCCCTAATCTTCATGTTTTAGTAAAAGAAATATGTAGTGAGCATTCACACGTTTTATTCTAGAATCCCAAATGGATTTGGAATCATGAAAAAGAAATGAATTAAATATGAAAACTTTGACAAAACCCTCAAATGTAGTTAATTTAATATTAGAGTAAAAAATGGAACAGTAACAAACTTGTAAAAAAAATTTGAGTCAGAATCTTTAGCTTCATAATCCAAGGAACCAAATTAAAAAAAAATGATGGATTGTGTTCTGTGAAATAAAAAGCTCAATAATTACCTTAAAAAGATGAACTATCGGGCTTCCCTGGTGGTGCAGTGGTTGAGAGTCCGCCTGCCGATGCAGGGGACACGGGTTTGCGCCCTGGTCCGGGAAGATCCCACATGCCGCGGAACAGCTGGGCCCGTGAGCCATGGCCGCTGAGCCTGCGTGTCCAGAGCTTGTGCTCCGCAACGGGAGAGGCCACAACAGTGAGAGGCCCGTGTACCGCAAAAAAAAAAAAAAAAAAAAAAAAGATTAACTATCAAGTCAGTTGATCTATTGTACTTCGAGAAACTACTTTATTCTGAAGAATAGAGTGGAGTGGATGTGTTCACTGTTTTCCTGTAAAATATGAATAGAAAGTGACAAAAATAATCTTGCCCAATGTCAAAGCTTTACTGATTTGAGAAGAATAAATCAGAAAGCACTTGTGCCAATAGGACTTGCTGTTATTTTTTAAGGACCCCCCCACAGTGGTATTGAAACATTTACTGTAGCATCATAGAGGAATTTATGCCCTTATAAAGTTAGTTTTACAAATGAATAAATGATCTGATGTGTGTAATGGCCTAAATATATGGTTTTAAAATTCACATAACTCAAAATAGATACTTTATGAAATTCTGATTATGGTAAGTGGTTTCAAGACCTATAAAATAAACTAGATTATCCATAAGTATTGATAGTTTTCTGGTAGAAAGTTTAGATATAATTCATCCATAAAAATAGAGCATTCACTATAAAGATTCACTTTTGATTGTATTATCCCAAAATGTTGAATATTCTAAACATTTTACTTGGGATGCATTATATAATGTTTCTGTAGATTTATTTTCCTGATTGTGTTTTACTTAGGCTAATACTAAAATAAATTCTTACTAATGGTAGAAGGTGGTGGCTGAGGAGTACTCCGGGTAGCAGGAGGATACCAACTTTGATTAAATTTTGCTGAGAATAACCTGAAAAGTGAGTAATCTACACAGTTGAGAATTCTCAGCACCGTAATCATAATTGTATATTAATGTTAACATAATGCTGTAGGAAAGGCCCTATTCAAATCCATAGAGAGAATTTCACTTTTCTGGCCTCTCTTTTAAATATGTTTCTCTAGTTTGAGAAAAAATGTGGTTTAAAATTTATGTTGATCACTCAGTCTTTAATTATCTTATGTCATGAAGGATTAACCATAGAGAATCAGAAACAAATGAAAGGGTCTACTCAAACATTAGACAACTAAAGAGCAGCATAGGGCCTCAAATCCTCTGCTTCTTTCCCACAAGAGCACATAACCCAGATTCCATTATTTCATTTAGCAGAGGCTTAAGCCAGTGGTGTCAATTGTGTGCAGTGTCATCTTTTGACTATACCTTTGTAAAATTTTATATCACTTGTGGGGTTTAAAGATCAAAGGATATCTTAGAACCATTTTGATTTGGCAGGAATCCTCAAGATCATGTAGTCCAGTCTCTTCATTTCACAGATGAGGAAGAAAGCCAGAGGTTACAACTTGTCTAAAATAACAGCCTTTGGTAGAGCTGCCACTAGAAGCAACTTCTTGACTCCCAGTCCTGTCCTCTTTCTACCATACCATAATATATGTTGTAAGCTTTTTGTTTCTTTATAGTTGTTTGCCTAGTATTTATTTTAGTTACTTTAATTCCTTCCAAGGGAGATATTCTTCATTTCCAGAAGTTGAATTATTTTAGAAGGAACTTCACAGTTCACTAAATTGGGTTTTCCTTTGGTGTATTGCAGCCTTAGCTGGGACTTAGAAACCGGTGATTCCTGAGTTTTTGGAATCTAGCAAAATGCTACGGTATAGCATTGATACTAGATTGAACAAATAAAGACTTTAAGACAAAGAATTGTAGATTTTGGGAATTGGTAGAGAATTTTAAAAATACCTAGTGCAAACCATTCATTTTACAGATGAGGAAAGAGGCTAGGATAAATTAATTGCCCAATTAGAAGGGTATTTCTAATTGGTCCTTAAGAAAAAATTCATGGTAATCAAAATTCTATTTGAAATATTTACCCAATAAAATTTGTTTAGTTTCATTACCTGACAGGGCTTCAGATGTTTTAAATCAATGTATAAGTGCAATGCAGTTTATGTAGCAGTTTTCTGTTGAGAGGTATTTAGATATCCAGGGATGAGGAAGTGAAAGAGAAAGTTTAGTATTTTGAGAAATTCACATCATTGGTAGGTGCAAAGGTGGACAGGTAATAGAAAGTTGATTGCTGTTGGAGTAGGTGAAAAGTGATGTGAAGTTATAGTATGCTTGGGAAGTAAGGATTTTAGGTGACTACATGCTTATAATTTGGAAGGAAAAAGTAAGGATTTGGTGTTAGGTAAGACAGTACAACTGATGAACTTGATGCAGGGTTCTGTAACATTGAAAAGTAGTCATCTCAAAGTATTAAGTGATTCTAGACACCAAGAACCTGTATTAGAGCACTGCTTTGTATGCTTTTAAAGGCAAATCATGTGGACACAAGGGCAATATAAAAATGTATACCACTTTCATAATTTGAGGAAATTTTCCAAGACTAAGGATGTCAGGAATGACTAACAGTAATGTAGATATTTTTCTTGGTCCTTTATTATAGTATAAGCACTTAAACCCTGTGATTTATTAAAAATAGGAAATTATCAGAGATGACCAAAAATCTTCATGTGGTCTGAGAAATTGGGTGTATGGCTGGATTACTTGAAATTGTTTTCTTGGGAAAGATTTGGACGCAGTGGTCCTGATAGCTGTGTGGTAATCAGTTTTCTGCTGAACAATTAGTACCATATATATATATTTTTTTTGTGGTATGCGGGCCTCTCACTGCTGTGGCCTCTCCTGTTGCAGAGCGCAGGCTCAGCGGCCATTGCTCATGGGCCCAGCCACTCCGCGGCATGTGGGATCTTCCCAGAGCGGGACGCGAACCCACGTCCCCTGCATCGGCAGGCGGACTCTCAACCACTGCGCCACCAGGGAAGCCCAGTACCATATTTTTATGGGGGAGTGGGGAATGAAAAATAACAGTAACAGTTAACACCCGCCTGCTTAGTATGTATCATGTACTGTTTGAAACATTTTACACAAATGAACTCATTTAATCTATACAGTATAACTCTATGAAATAGTTACTATTGTTGCATTTTGCAGATCAGGAAACTGAGGTCAGAGCATAATGTGAAAAAGGAGTTACGCTGGGCTTCCCTGGTGGCTCAGTGGTTGAGAGTGTGCCTGCCGATGCAGGGGACAAGGGTTCGTGCCCTGGTCTGGGAAGATCCCACATGCCGCGGAACGGCTTGGCTTGTGAGCCACAGCCGCTGAGCCTGCGTGTCTGGAGCCTGTGCTCCGCAGCGGGAGAGGCCACAACAGTGAGAGGCCCGCGTACTGCAAAAAAGAAAGAAAGAAAAAGAAAAAGGAGTTATGCTACTTAAGTATCCAAAAGATGGTCTGGGAATTGTCATTGGAACACTGAATTCCAGTATATTTCTATCATTTACGTGGA
The DNA here is from genome assembly GCF_964165515.1 of Mesoplodon bidens. Taxonomy (NCBI): domain Eukaryota; kingdom Metazoa; phylum Chordata; class Mammalia; order Artiodactyla; family Ziphiidae; genus Mesoplodon; species Mesoplodon bidens. The sequence goes on along the minus strand of NC_138163.1, from coordinate 43,902,159 downwards.
CAGGACTGTATATTTGAAATCAGTGGACTATTCCAAAAAATTTAGATTGTGTGGTAGCCATGGGTATGTAACCTATTTCAGTTTTTACATTGCTATTTTTTTATTTTTTATTATTTTTTAATTTATTATTTTTAATTTATTTTTATTTTTTTATTTTTACTTATTTTTATTTTATTATTTTTTATTTTTTATTTTTATTTATTATTATTATTATTTTTATTTCCAGTTGCTTATAGGTCATGTCACTCTGTTAATTCTCTTAAGCACCCTAAATTTGATATGCCCCAAACTAAAATCATATTTCTCCTTTTCATCCTTCCGAGATCCTTATCTCTGTTAATGGTGTCACCATTTAGTCAGTCTTCCAGGCTTTAACTCTTACATCTCCAACCCTTTATATATGATTGGTCACCAGGTACTCTCAGCTTTACTTCCTAAATGGCTCAAGCCCATTTATTTGTTCTCTTAGTTTTTTTTTTTTTTTTTAAACATAAGTGCATGATAAGAATCTACTTTTTCTATCAGCAGGACTCAAGACATGATTCCTGCTCTCGAGGAACTCTTAAGTATAGTTGAGGAGGAACTATATATTCATGCGTCCTCTGCCTGAAAAACAGTTGGCTATTGGTAAATGATAAATGCACTTCTGTAACTTAGTATTCTTTTCTCATCTTGATTAGGTATTGGGTCTAGGAAACATTGTCATCTTGCACATATTCACTTCCTACTCTCTGACTTGACTTCAAAATATCTAGTATGTCTCTTGTTCAGGAGAAAGATGTGACCATCGCATTATATGGTGAAGTTTGTAGGATCAAGCATTTATAGGAATGGCATCTAAAACATAGTAGTGCTGATCCTATGTAATGTTCTAATGGTATTTAAGGGTCTGTCAAAGAATGGTACCTGTTGGGGATTTTCGGACAAACATGGTGTTAAAAATCAGAGGTTTAGGGGCTTCCCTGGTGGTGCAGTGGTTGGGAGTCCGCCTGCTGATGCGGGGGACACGGGTTCGTGCCCCGGTCTGGGAGGATCCCACGTGCCATGGAGCGGCTGGGCCCGTGAGCCATGGCCGCTGAGCCTGCGCGTCCGGAGCCTGTGCTCCGCAACGGGAGAGGCCACTACAGTGAGAGGCCCGCGTACTGGAAAAAAAAAAAAAAAAAAAAAAATCAGAGGTTTATAAACAGCAGTAGCTATAGTGTTTTCCAGTAAAAGATTACATGGAGAAAGGTTTAGGATAACCACCAAATCACACTTAACTCCTTGTTAAATGGTTAATTCCTTACATGAATATTCTAGCACAATATTGTATAGTTCTTTGAGTTCTTATGATTTTTGTTGGTGGTTAGATAAAAGGTGTGAGCAAAACAATCTAGCTTCAAACGGGAAAGTAAAATACATGTTTCTTGACGTTGATATTGATTCTTAAAAATTATTTTGAGGGGTTTTTATACCGTCATGTCTCATCTATTTTAGTATTTCACTTCTAGATCCTTATTGTCTTTATGAACTTTTACTGGATCCTGGCTGAAATTATTTATTATGATTGACACTCTGTCATGAATTTTCCTTTTTTTATGTCCTCCCCATATGCCCTGCGGTGGAAGCGCAGAGTCTTAACCACTGGACTGCCAGGGAATTCCAATGTCATGATTTTATTTTGATGGCTACATCCTGCTTTCTAAGGCAGTAGTTCTTAAGCTTTTTTGCGGTCATGAAACCCTTCAAAATACTTTAAACTATTGCTTCTCTCTCTACTCACACATATACATATTTTGCTATGAATTTCAGGGAATTTACAGGTACCTTGAGGCCGCCCCAGGTTAAGAATCCCTAGACAGAGGCCAACTTCAGTAATTCCTTGGTCATTGTTCATTAATATTTGATGGTAACTATTAGACTCCTTTATAATTAAACCCTCTGATTAAATACATTTAAGTTTAGTAATTTCCAATTTTTATAATATAACACAAATTATAAATTTTTCTCTTCATTTAAAACGTGCCAAACAACACATTTTGACACTAACCTTAATACTTTAACTCACTATCTATAACCCATAATGTCTTGTGTAGTACTATTTCTAATTGATAAAAGGAACTAAATGAAAATTATTTTCGTTTGTAGTAATTATTTTAGGATATATTACATTGGGCTATCTGGTAAAGCAATACAGTGTTGTAATTTACTCATTTGCTGTTAAGTGTGCTTCTAAAGTATTTGCTGAACTGATAGTCACTGTTAGAATGATGTCTGTGAGAGGCCATATATTGCATCTTTGTTACTGTTCATCTCCCCTTTTGTCCAGAACATTTTCCCCCTTTTTTCCACTACTGTATGAAGTGGGTGGATAATACACTCCCCAAATTTAAGAGTGAAAACCATTCCTAAATTTTCAGCCTAAGTAATTTTCTAGATTTCAGTTTTTCCTTTTGTGAATTAGTTAAACTAGCTTGCCTCATAGGTGATTTCTAAGACATTAAAACAATTGTGTGGCATGTTTGAAAATAAAAAATGTTGAAATAAGACATTTTCTCTTGGTTAGAATTTTCGTTTTAAGAAGTAGGAATAGGCTTAGAGATATTTTCCTAGAATTCACAGTATATATATAGTCCTAAATGATACAGAAAGCAAAATCTTCATTGAATTTCATATTTAAATTCATATTCAGTCTAGTTGGGGTTGTAGTTAGAGAATTGAAGTTTACTTAGAGGTTTAAGTGCATGAGTCTTTTCAGTGCATCAAAACAAAGAAAAGAATGTTCTGGTCTTTATTCTCCCTTTCTTCAATCCCCTGTCTGTCTGTAGACTGATGGGACACTGCAAGTAGCTTAAAAAAACAACAACAGAAAGCAACCTTCAGTATTTCTGTGTCAAGATGATATATTTTTAAAGAATACTGTTTTCCTTTTTTTCTAATCTGTATTAGAATGCTTCAGGTGAAAGTAGGGAAGAGAGGGAAATGAAAGCAAGTGGCTCTTGGTAATGTTTCTTCTGTTTTGCATATCTGAGCAAGGATAACTGCTCTGGGAAATCAGTTCTTTTTCTTTATTGTCTCCTTCCTAAAACTTGAGGAGGTTGAATAGGGCCGTATTGGCCAAATTTTGTTTTGGAACCATTGTATTTCTTTTCCTCATTAACCTTGCTTTGCTAATTCTGTTTAAATGTTCACCATGAAAGGAAGTGACAGGTTCTAGTTTCAGAGTGCTATTAAAACATGTTTTAAAAAAAGACAGTTTTCCATTATATTTTTCAGTAATGAAAGGCCTTAAAAAGGTTCTGTAGAATTGCAGAGCTATTTCCCCCATTGCCCCCATGTTATTTGGTACTAAAAATAGTTAAATGATTTAGTATTAAGTTTTTAAAAAAATACGAATTGCCTTTTCAGCAGGTTGTTACAAGTCCTTATACACATGTATCGTTAATTTTTTCAGCTTTGTTGAGATATAATTGACGTGTAACATTGTCTAACTTGTGTGTCATAATGATTTGATGTATGTATATAGTGAAAAATGGTTACCACAATAAGTTTAGTTAACATCCATCACCACATATAGTTACAAATTTTGTTACCTTTAAAAACCTAGGTCTGTTTATTTCATTTGATAAGGTAAGATTTATCATTCATTTTTATATGGGCCATTCAGCCTCACAATTTGCCAGGATGATATGTTAATCCCCCTATAAGCTATTTTTATGGTTAACGTTGATCACAAATTTGATCCTCTAAAGGGAGGGCAAATCTGTTACCCACCATTGAATCACAGAGAATCACAGTTCCTTAGACCTGAAAGAGAGCTTAGAGATCATACAGCCCATCTCCTTTATTTTACAGATAAGGAAACTGATGCAGAGATTAAAGTGGCATAACAAAGTTCATAATATTCTTTTCATTGTACCATATTGTCTCTCAGAAATTAATAACTCAGAAGCTTCATTTTTATACATTTACAATTATACATTTGCAACTATACCATATATGTCACAGACAATGTATGCTTTAAAAAAAATTCTGGCATATACCTCATCTAATTGGTTGAAACATGAAGGAGTGTTATCTTAGAATTAAAACTATCAGTATTTATATGTTGTACTTCAAAGAATTTCCCTACTTCATCAGTGAAAGAAGAAATAGGCAATTCCAGTTAAAACAACAAATCCCATTTTCAAGTTGAATTACAGCATGGAAAGTAGTTGTAAAATTAAAGCACGTCAATTTTATGACCGGTCAAATGATAATTTTAAGTTATTTTTATTTTCTTCCATTTGTTTTAATCTGTACCCACAGTACAGTGCTTAAAAGGTCTTTAAGGCAATTATTTTTCTTCCCATTATTTTCAAGAATTTAGGTGAAATTGTTCTGGTTCTTACCATTTTTTTTCTTTTTTTTTGACCAAAGAATAATTTCTTAGTGAACCACTTTATTTGGCAGGTAGCAGTTAACAGCAGTCAATACTTAAACACTTATGTGCTACGCACTTGACATGCAGTATCTTATGTAATTATTCCAACAACCTTAGATTTAGACCACAGAAAAATTCCTGGAGTAACACTTCTCAAACTTTTAAAATTTGAAAGCAGTAGCTGTAACGCATTAAAAACCATTAGTAACTTGAATGCTGAAGTTACCTGTTTAACTTTGACTTAGCCTTTTCCTAAACCATTTTTCCTCTTAGGGAAAGACCAGGTCAAAGTTAAGCAGGTAACTTTAGCATTCCTTGATGCCTTTAATATTGCTAATGGGCATATGAACCTCAAAGACAGGATTATAGTAGGTGGCCTTGAAACTCTCTTCTTAGGAATACTTAATAACTTGTGGAACACCTTGTTCTAGAGCACTGGTTCCCAAAGTTGTGGTCCTGGGCTAGCAGCATCAGCATCTCCTGAGAACTTGTTAGAAATGCAAATTCTTGGGACCCACCCCAGACCTGGCTGAATCAGAATTTCTGGGCATGGGGTAATCTTTTTTCAAGCCCTTCACTTAAGAACCACTGTTCTAGAGGTTTGCAGGATTGGAGTAGTTTGCTGTGGAAAAATAGCCAGTTTGGATTTCAATGCAATAGCTATTTCAAAGGACAGTATTAAATACTATGAAATTGCTTTCTGTTATATACAGGATGAATTCTAGTATTGTCCCACAGGTCTTTTTTTAAAAGTCCTATTGTACTAATTTGGGGAACATGACTTGTACTTAACCATCTCTGAGTCCTTGTTCATATCTTTTCTTATTTAGTATGCAGTTCCTCTTTATAATAATTATGCAAGAATCAGGAGACAATATATAGTTCTAATCCTAGTACTATTACCAATTGGATGTGAAAACTTGGGCAAGTCTTATAATTATTTGAAACCCATTTCTTCATCTGTAAAATAAGAGGTCCCTTTTAGCTGTAACATTCTACTTATCATTTATTTTCCCAGTTTATTATGCCAGTCTGTTTCTTGGTCACTTTATTGAATTTTTAATTTGTTTTATTATTTCTTAATACATGTAAATATATAAAATTTTAACTAGTTCTACAAGGCTTATAACAAGAAACAGCAGTTCTATGTCCCATTCCTCCCCATCTCTAATCCTTCCTCCCGTAGGTAACCATATTACATTATTTTATATGTTTTTTTTTTTTTGCGGTATGCGGGCCTCTCACTGTTGTGGCCTCTCCCGTTGCGGAGCACAGGCTCTGGACGCGCAGGCTCAGCGGCCATGGCTCACGGGCCCAGCCGCTCCGCGGCATGTGGGATCCTCCCAGACCGGGGCACGAACCCGTATCCCCTGCATTGGCAGGCGGACTCTCAACCACTGCGCCACCAGGGAGGCCCTATTTTATATGTTTTATAAGTGATATTTTCTAAATTGTTTTTTAAATTTAAATACCATCTGTAGACTTCCTACTGTGGAAGAAAGGCTTTATCTCCCTCCTCCCTTGCTTCCACGGTGGGAAGTCTATAGGTGATATTTAAATTTAAGAAACAAAAACAAATTTAGTTTATCAGTTATGGTGAGATCTGTTTTCAGTGTTGACATTATTATGATTCTTTGAGTACAGTATTCACATATGAGCCATGTAGTAAGTGTTGATTGATTACATTTCTATAAAACTGTTTACCTCATTTCTGTTTTTTCATTTGCTCAGTTTTCTATAGAATATTCCCAAACTCTCCAGCAGAGGTGGCCATCTTTCCTAGTATGTTTAAATATGCTAGGTTATCTATGACTTTTATTATTATTTATTTTTTAATATGTCTGTGCTGGAGTTCTCTTTTCTTTTACCTGAACTGGTTGTTCTCTATCTAATCCTGCTTAAAAGTCTGTCCTCCTGGGATTTCCCCTTTATCCTTATCTTAAAAATTCCTTTTGCTTCTCTCCTGTTGGATCTTCTGTTTCCAGGATTCTATGTGCCCCACCCCTTTTTGTGGTTTAACTTCTTTATTTTGGTTTCAGATATCCTCCACTAGCTTTCTGACAGTAAGGCACATTTTTTTTAATCTTTCAAGTTTGAAAATGCCTTCTTCTACTCTTCCATCTGATTGATAGCTTGGTATAGAGTTCAAGGTTGGAAATAATTTCCCCTCAAATATTGAACTTCATTGTTTTCTAGCTTCTAGTTCTTCTGCTGAGAAGTTTATTGCTATTCATATGTGTGATCTTTTGTTTAAGACCTGTTTTTCCTCTCAGAAAGCTTTAGAATGTTGTTATATGCATTGCAGATCATCTTTTTTGCTTTCATTGTTCTGGCTACTTCATGGACCTTTTCAATCTAAATATAGACAGTCATATCCTGCAGTGCTAGAATTTTCCTTACATCATCATCATCATTAGTTTTTCCTCTCCGCTTTCTTCATCTCATTTTGGGACTCGTGTTAGTTAGATATTGGCTTTCCTCAATTGATCCTCTAATTTTCTTGTTTTTTCTCTCCAACCTTGTCTGTTTTGTGAGCTCCTCAACTGTAAATTCTATTCCTTCTACTATTTTTGTTTTATTTATTTTTAAATTTAAATACAGCAAAATTAGCATTTTTCATGTACAGTTCTATAAATTTTGAAAAATGCATGATCATGTAACCACCACTACAATCAAGATACAGAACTCTTCCACCACATCCATAAATCCGCTCCTGTCATCCCTTTGTAGTCAACCCTTTCCTACAATGCTAACTACTGGCAGCAACCAATCTGCTTTTCCTTCCTATAGTTTTATCTTTTCCAGTATGTCATATAAATGCAGTCATACAGTATGTAGCCTTTTGAATCTCTCCTTTTGCTTAGCACAATGCATCTGCGATTCACACATGTTCTTATATATATCCATAATTCATTATTTTTTTATTGTTGAGGAGTATCCTGTTGTATGGATGTACCACAGTTTGTCCATTCACCAGTTGAAGGATGTTTGGATTGTTTCCAGTTTGGGAGGAATCATGATTATGAATAAAGCTGCTATAAATATTCATGTACAGGTTTTTGTGTGAACTTAAGTTTTCATTTCTCTTGGATATTTACCCAGAAGTTGCTGTGTCATATGGCAACTCTTTTATTTTATAAGAATCTGCTAAACTGTTTTTTCAGAGTGGCTGTACTATTTTATATTACTACCAGCAACATATGAGAGTTTCAGTTGCTCTGCATCTTTGTCAACACTTGGTATTGTCATTAAAAAAAAATTTAGTCATTCTAAGATATATGTAGTAGTATCCCATTAAAGATATACAAGTGGCCAATAGGCACATGAAGAGATGCTCAACATTATTAGCCATCAGGGGACTGCAAAACAAAACCACAACAAGATACCACTTCATACCCACATAGGATGGCTATAATCTAAGAGATGGACAGTAAGTGTTGATAGGATGTGAATCGGGAACCCTCATACACTACTGATGAGAATGAAAATAGTGCAGCTGCTGTGGAAAGTGGTGACAGTTCCTCAAATGGTTAAACATAGAGTTACCATATGATCCAGCAACTCTATTCCTGGGTATTACCCAAAAGAATAGAAATGTCCAAACAAAAACTTGGACATGAATGTTTATAACAGCCTTAGTCGTGATAGTCAAAAAGTGGAAACAACCCACATGTCTGTCAACTGATGATGAATGGATAAATAAAATCTGCCTTAACTATACAAAGGATTGAAATACTGATACGTAGGTGCTCCTTGAAAACATCATGCTAAGTGAAAGAAGTCAGTTACACAGGACTGTATATTGTATTCCATTTATTTGAAGTGTGCAGAATAGGCAAATATGTAGAGACAGAAAGTAAATTGGTGGTTGCATGGAGTTGGTGGGGATAGGAGGATTGGAGGCTGATGGTTGTGGGATGTGGGGTTTCATTTTGGGGTAATGTAAAATTGTGGTGATGGATATACAACTGTAAATATACTAAAAAAAACACTGAAATTCACCTTTTAAGTGAGTGAATTGTATGACGTGAACTATGTTATAAAGCTATTAAAAAATCACCAGTTTTAAGTGTACAGTTCAATAATTCTTAGTGATTATGCAAAGTTGTGCAAACATCACCACAAAAGAGTTTTATAACATTTTTATCCATCAAAAAGAGGCTTTGTGCCTGTTTGCATTTAGTACCTATTCCCATCTCAACCTTAGGCAACCACTAACCTGCTTTCTTTCTCTGTAGATTTGTCTTTTTAGTATATTTCATATAGATGGAATCATATCTTTTGGAATCATGCCCCTTTTGCATCTGGCTGCTTTTACTTAGGATCCAGTTTCTCCATGTCCTTGCTAACACTTGTTATTGTCTGTACTATTTATCATAGCCACCCTAGTAGGTGTGTAGTGATGTCTCATTGTGGTTTTAATTTGCATTTTCCTAATGACGTTAAACACCTTCTTACGTGCTTATTAGGCGCTCCTATATCTTTGGTGAAATGTGTAGTCAGATCTTTGCCCATTTTTAAATTGTATTGTTCTTTTCTTATTGTTGACTTTTGAGTTCTTTTATGTATTTTTGATACAAAGGTTTTTTGTCAGATATGTATCTTCCAGTCTGTGGCTTGTGTTTTCACTCTCCTAATAGTGTCATTTGCAGAGCAAAAGTTCTGAATTTTGATAAAGTCCAATTAATCAATTTTTCTTTTATTATATCATATCTAAGTTCTCTTTTCCCAACTCAAGGTCTTGAAGATTTTCTCCTATGCTTTCGTCTAAAAGTTTTGAAGATTTGTTCTACATTTAGGTCTTTGATCCATTTTGAGTTAATTATTGTAGAAGATGTGAGGTATAGGTTGAGGATCATTGTTCTTATTTTGCATATGGATGTCAAGTGTTCCAGCAGCATTTGATAAAAACACTATCTTTTCTCTATTGAGCTGCTCCTGCACCCTTGTCAAAAATCAATTGACTGAATTTGTATGGGTCTCTTTCTGTGTGTTTTCTTTGTGTGTTTACTTTCCCTTTCTCTTTGTCTTCCTGCCTCTAATTTTTCTTCTGTTTCCTGCTCTTTCTCCTATTTTCTGATTCTCTCTCCCTCTCCCAGTTTTCCTTCTTCTATTCTCTTTTTCAAAATGAAGTGTATGGGTTAATATTGATTGAAGCTTTATATACCATATTTTTAGTATAAATAGCAATAAATATGAAGAATTTATATTTTTCTCTACAAGTGAAAAATGCCAAAAATGAATTAACTTTTTCACTATAATTCAGTTTTTCTCAGTGAATTTATGGTCTTAAAGAACGATGGTGATCCCTCTTCCCAAACCATGTTTCAGAACTTTTGCACCAGTGTTTTGGTTTCTTTGAAAAATAAATTAGTCAAGGTAATTTCAAATTGGCATGCTAAAGAAAGTCAAGATTTTATTTTTTCTACCATGCTTTTATTTCATTCCTAAATTGTAAAATTGTTTATTGATGCTTTTCCTGTTGGAGGCAGTCATGATTACTGGAGCCACAGATACCAGAAAAACAATTCTGAAAGCAGCTTAATTTTGCAGCTTCTCCAAAGCCAGCTTTAGATCTATTTATTTCTTAAAACACTTAGAAAAAGTAAGAACGGAATTGGATTTTGGCATTTAAATAACACTTGACAGTGGAATCAAGTAATACAAGTGACCAGTGCTGTTTTTGAACCTTAGAAAAGTACAGTCGTATTTACTTTGGTTTTCTCAGAATTAAGAGCAGTTTTTCCAGAAAAGTGCCCTAAACATTGAAACATGCCTCTCATGTCCAACACCTCTAGTGTGGTGCCACAACATTTTAAATGTAGCCTATTAGCAAGTTTGTGGGTAAGATATTTCTTCCATTAAGCTTCATTTTAAATTTTCATTGTTTGCATTTTCAGAGAAAGACACTTTTTGCAATTTCTCTTTCTGTTAATGTTGTATGGTAGTTTGGAGACATTAGTCAGGAATTGTATCCGTGTTTTCTAGCATAACTAATGGATTTAATTTCTGTGGTCCTAGCAGAGGGTTATTATTATTTAGGAGAAATAAATGAGATTACTTAAACATCATACCTGAAATATCCAGATAACTTGCTTTGGCACTTTACTTTGCTTGAACTGTGACCTCTGCCCTTTTAGATCAAGGGAGTCCCCCTCTCCCCCCCCATTTTCTTTGTTTCTTAAGATAGTCTTAACACAAAAGCTTACTTAGTTAATTATGTTCAGATTTTTTTTTCCTCTCATCTACATGAAACTATGATGGGAGCAGGGAACTTGGGCAGAGACTGGTTGAAAATTCGGGCAGAGATCTTAAAGCAATGTAATGTGGGCTGGGCTACATCATACACACCTGAGCCTTATTGCAGTCCCTTTGCAACCTCGTGCAGCAGTTGCCTTGAGTTAAGCTGCAGACTCGGCATCCTTTTGGTCCCGAAGCTCAGCTGCTTGTGCATACTTCTCTCAGCCTTGGGCTGGCTGGGTTAATCTCACCCTTCCCCAACAAGGTAGCTCTGCAAGTTCCTTCTCGCTCCCACATCTCCTTCTCAAGTCAAGTTCTCTATTCCTAGGAGCATCGGCTCTTCCTCTTCTTTTCACAGGGTCCCGACTTAACCTGGACCAGCCCTTTGCTTCTCCTGCTCCTGAGAAGTGCCAAGATTCTTCAGCGCTGACTCCAACTGCCTTCTCGTGCCTAGACTTTGGGCTGCTTTCTGGATACCTGCATAAGCAAGCCCTGTCACTGCTACCCATTCCTACCTGCACCCTGCTTTTTCCTTCTTGCCTCACCTGTGTTACTTTCTCCCCCTCCCCAACTCCACCCCCTGTGCACAATGCATAAAGGATGGAAAAAGTACTGCGGCCAGAAGTCTCTGAATGAGGCATCAATGGATGAATATTTAGGCAGCTTAGGGCTGTTTCGAAAGCTGACTGCCAAGGATGCCTCTTGCCTCTTTCGGGCTATTTCGGAGCAGGTAAAAGGAAAACAAATATATCTTCTCTATGCTGGGTTTTTGGAGTTTGAGACTTGGCTCAGTACTGTAGCTAGAAGACCTGTAGCCCACCAAAACAAAACAAAACAAAAATTCCCTTTTCCCTATTTAAAACATCAGGGTCTCTCTGCTTATTAGCTTGGTGCGTGCCTTTGCTGATTAGTTCAAATATATTGCTTTGCCTTTGCTATCTTCTCTGTTTTCTAAATGTCACTTTGGAATGTAAGAGATAAAGTAATGGGGTTAAAGAAAACTTTGAAATGTATTTTGATTCTTTATAAGCAGCACCTTCTTCCTCTAAATTTTATGCCTAAGGAAAAATTTATAGGTTGTGCCCATAAGTAGTAGAAAGGGGGGGCATGACAGAATCATACCTCTTCCATATCGCCAAAGATGACAAAAAACAGATTTTAGTAAGGTCAGGACTTAATTTCCCAATTTCCTACATATGTTCTGAATAAGGGGAGGACATGAGTGTCCAGTTCATAGTCTTAACTTAAAAGCTTCTGTTTCAAATAACTGCTGACAGTGAGCTGGTCTTTCTCTTCTTTTTAGTTGTTTTGCAGCCAGGTCCATCACTTGGAAATCAGGAAGGCTTGTGTCTCATATATGAGAGAAAATCAACAAACTTTTGAGTCTGTAAGTAGAATACATACCTAAGGGAGAGTTGTTCATAGAATATGTAGCAGGTAGGAAATGAATTTTGAGCACCTACGTATGAATATCATATCCCGCCATCTCCTCTCAATAGCAAATATTTAATTTTCAGTTGGCTTCCTTCCTCCTAGCTAGCATGCTTCTGGATCTCCTCCCAGAATTAGATTGTTTTGTACTTTAATTAAAAATTAAGAATGTTATTCTTTATCCTTCCCACTGTTTATTCCCCCCCACACCCAAAAAGTCACATTGTGGCTGTTATCCATATCACAGTTTTCTTAAACAAGTAATCAGTTCATGAGGGCTTTGGCTATGTTAATATTTTTAAATGTGTATTTTTAAATTTTTATAAATGGGAGCCCCTTGTGTTCTTTCTTATTTCTATGCACAATGATAGTCAGCCAGTCAACTTGAAGAATCTTGTAAAACTTAACTCTAAGGAAACAAATTATTCCTGAACATGTCTTTCCATGTGACAAACTGTGGTAATTGGAGCTCTGCCACTAATGATTGACTTTAAAACAACTTTTAGAAGACATCTTCGTATACGTTGAAGTATTTGAATTCTTGTTAACAAAATAAGGTTTTATCAAGGTCTGATTTGAAGTGTGCCCTTTCCTGTGGCTGTTTTTTTTTTTTTTTTTTTTGCTGTTTGTTTTTGTTTAAACATTCCTAGCCCTTCCAGTACTATTTGTTCTCCTGACTATATTATGGGTATTTGCCTGCTGTTCGAAGTTTACTCTTAATTATCTCAACAGGTTTCTGTGAATTTTAAAACTATATGAAGCCTTCTTGATTTTAAAGCTTATTACCTTGAAGTTATTTAGCAGTCACCACATCTGGGGAAAGGATTATTCGTGAAATTACTTCAAATGCAAGACCGTGGTGTAAAGCAGTGCATCTCAAGTGTTTTCGTGCATACAATTCACCTGGGGATCTTGTTAAAAAAACAATTCTGATTCAGTAGATCTGAACTGGGGCCCAAGATTTCCGCAGTTAACAAATTCCTGAGTGATGCTTGCTGTTGTTCAAGGACCACATTTTGAGTAACAAAGATGTCTGTAAAATTTTAAAATCACATGGATGAATCTCAGATTAATTATGCAGAGTGAAAGGAGCCAGACCTCCCCCAAAAAAGTACATACTGTATGATTTCCTTTATATAAAACTCTAGAAAATACAAGCCAATCTGTAGTGACAGAAAGCAGATCAGTGGTTGCTTGTGGGTTAGTGAAGTTATAGAGGGGCACAAGGAAACTTATGGGGGTGATGGATATATTCACTATCACGATTGTCATGATGGTTTCATGGGTGCATACGTAAGTCAACTTATTTGTGCCATTTAAATATGTGTGGTTATTGTATGTCAGTTATGCCTCAAAACTGTTTAAAAAGGGAACTGAGAAAATTAACATGATTTTTTAAGTCTAGTGATATACATGCATGGAACTAAATGTATATTATATTTCCTGATTTTAATTTTTATTGAGGTATATTTTGCATATCATAAAATTCACCATTTTAAGTTTAGTGTTTTAAGTTTTGGCAATAATATACTCATGCAACTGCCACTGCAGTCAAGGTACAAAATATTTCCATCACCCAAAAAGTTCCCTTGTTGCCTGTGCTTTTTTTGAAACTAGTGAAATTCCTTTTAAAGTTCCTCAGTTTAACTTTGTAAATGCATTTCTGCTGTCAAATTTGAAATCCTTATAATTATTGTGCTTGCTTGATTTATGAAAATTGTCGTTACTTAAGTTGGCATTTCAAAAGAAACTCCAAAGGCATACTGTTTGATGAAATGCACTGGTATGTGGATAAGCCAGGACCAGTTCCTAAGATAGTTTTATAGTCCAGCTTTTCTCCACTCAACTTTTGTGTATGTACAAATCTTCTTGAGGTGCTGTGCAAAGTAGTCATTTAATACCATAATTGTTCAGCTGAACAAAAACTCATTGGAGGATAATATTGCAGAATATAATCAGATTTCAGTAATGCTATGTATTTGGTTAAGTCAAGTTTGTTTTATTTTTGAAGTATGTGGAGGGATCTTTTGAGAAATACCTGGAACGGTTGGGAGATCCCAAGGTAAGATCAAATATGGGGGTTTAATCTTTTCAGAGTATTTGGAATAGTAGCCTAAATATCATTCAGCTGTGTCACTTTAGCTAGGCCCAGTCTATTTTCTTAAATAGCCAGCTGTGTTGAATCAAATAGTTCTTGCAAAAGTTTAGAGGCTGGGAATTGACCTGTTGTTTTGTGTTGAATATTGAAAATGGTGTGTTAACAATTTTATCATCTATAGACTAGTGAAAGAGTATATATACACTACTTGGGAACAGGACTAACCCAAGCCTTTTCACTTTAATGGGGGAGGGGGATGGCAGTGAATGTTACCAGGAGGTCATTATTTTTTTTATTAAACAACTCCTCTGATTTGTAGTTATCCTTCTTTTATGTGGGAGTAAGATTCATAAACATAATTAAAAATAATTTTATGTGATTAAATTAATTCCATAGTTCTGGACTTAACACATTTACTAAATACCCTGCTAACTTCGTATTCTTACACTAATTACATTTTTATTGTGTCTTTTAAATCTCCCATATTCCTGTCCTTGTTACTTAATAGCTAACTAAGAAGATCTTTAGGTCCAATTTTTTCTCAGAATAAGTTTATGTTAATAAGTAACTATCACAGTATCCCAAGCCTCAAAGCAAGTTATAGTGTGTTGTACAAATTCTTCACCTACAACAGTGCTAAGCATCTAAAAAAACAATTGTTGAACTTGCAAAAACTTTTACCTCCTAGATACAGAATGCTTTTAAAAACTTTATGCACTGTTTATGTTTAGGAAAGTGCTGGCCATCTGGAAATAAGAGCTCTTTCTCTAATTTATAAGTAAGTTGTATCTCTCTCTCTCTTTTTTTTTTTCTTTTAGAGAAAGCGTGTGTGTAAGGTTTCTAATAAAGTCCCTTTAGGACTGGGAATATTTGAGATTTGATGTATTGATAGTCAAATGAAGTGGTCTAAGCAAAGTCAGTGGCGTAATTTTGGGGTGGAGAACTACATTTGTGTCCGTTTGAATGGAAGAATAAAGGGCTTTAAGAACTGCTAGTACTATTCCTGTAGAAAATCAGAATACTTATCTTAGAATTTTTGTGTATTTAACTTTGTTCCTTTTGTGCATGTGTGCTCAATGGGGCAATATCACTTCCAAGAGTGTAGAAATTGTTTCCCGAGGACAACAAATATTAGACATTACATTGGTTTATGATCCTTCAAAGGGTCACAGTATGAAAACAGATATACAGTGTATCTGTAGTATTAAAATTTTATAGGGAAATTAAGAAACATATGTTTTTAAAAGGCTCTTTAGGGAGGCAGTAATGGTGGAAAAATTTGAAAAACACTGCTGTACCGCTTTGGAAGTTCTGTTTTGGTCTTTAAAACTGCGAAAGTGGCATTTCTGAAAGCTGTAGGTTATATAATGTGGGTTAGAGGCTAGTGGGAATCTTGTTCCTATAAGGAGTTGGATCTGTGTAAGACTCCACAGTTCTTAGGATGGTGAGATGGCGCATACCTTGATAGAATCAGAACCCTCTTGTATGGGGACTTGTTCAAGTTAGTGTTTTGCAGTCTGCTCATTCCTCACTAAATCCAGCAAGAAGTAGTACAGAAGAGGCATCGAGCAGGCAGCTAATCAGCTGTTGCTTTTAAATCAGGGACAACCTTTTAAATTGGCCTGCTTTTTGTTATTTTGTATGGCTCTTGGCTAAGAATGCTTTTTAAAAAATTTTAAATGGTTAAAGAAAGAATAATATTTCATGGCATATGAAAATTATATAAAATTCAATTTCACTGTCCATAAATAAAGCTTTATTGGAACATAATCACGTACATTTGTTTATGCGTTGTCTATGGCTGCTTTCAGGCTACAAAGTCGAAGTTGAGTAAATTGTATGGCCTGCAAAAACCATATGTTTTTTATCTGGTCTTTTACCAAGAAAAATTTGCCAACACCTGCTTTAAATAAATGGGAGCCTCCAAAACTTATATTCATACAATTGGCAATTTATCTTCTTTATTCCTCCTTTCCTCAAATTAAGATACATTTTAAAAATGCATAGGACTTTAGGGCCAGTTAGCTGTCTATGTTGAATTAATATTTATCCTCTTAAACATTTAGGTTATTTTAGATGAATAAGGTAGGCAGTTAAAAAGCACAAATCTTTGTTCTTATAACTATTTCTTGCATATACTAAATTATCTCTTTTCATCCATCTTTGTTTTCTACCCATGTAGTCAGGATTTCATTCTTTATCGCTATCCTGGCAGGCCTCCAACTCATGTCACAGATAATGGCTATGAAGACAAGGTAAGATAAGTGAATGTTTACTAAAATAAAAAATTGAATGATGCTGCCAGTTTATCATTAAGAAATCATCCTTTTAAACCTAATTAATGAAAAAATAAGCACAGTCTAAAAGCCAAGCTTTTCTACAACTAGCCTTTTCCTCTCCAGTTAGTCAGCCTAAGTATTGTTAGCTATCTTTCTGAACAAACCTGATCTTGTCACTCCTCTGTAATAGGAAAAGAACACCCAAAACCCTAATTGACTCTTCATTGACTAGAAGATAAGGATCAAACTCTGAAGCTAGACATTCAGTAATGTATAGGGTCCCAAACCTTCTTTCCAGCTTCATTGTCCTTCAACCTTAGTATATCATGCGACCAGAGTCCGACTTTCATCTCTCTTTTCCTTTGTATCTCAGATGTCAATTTCTTTGAAACTTTACCAACTCCCCTGGAGTTATTTCCTCCCTTTTTGTTCCCCTAGAATCACCCAGGTAAGTATAGTGTTTATCACCTTGTATATGTTTTCATGTCTGTTTCTCTCATGAGTCTGAAAGTTTCTTAAGTGCAGGGACAATGTGCTACTACTGTCTAGTAAGGTGCTTGGAAAATAGTAGGAGGTTGTTTTGTTGGTTGAGAACTCTCAGCAGGTAAACAAATTGTTCTTTAGCATACAGTTTTTCTTCCAAAAAGTTTTTAAGAAAAGCCTTCTATCCAGATGATTTGATTAGTGAATGTAGATTACACAGTATTTGAGTTTTGTCTTGTTTCATACCATGGAGCAAAATTCAGGCAGCATTTTGATGGTAAAATAATACTAGATACTGGTAGAACTGTTAGAATGTTACAGTAATCTAGACAGAAGACCTGAACTAGGCAAGTGGCATTAGGAATAGAAAAGACTGAATAGGATGCAAGAGATAACTTAGAACATAAGTATAAATTGGGGCATGTTAATTATTTTACTGATGGTACTGCCAATTTGTTCAGTAAACATTAAGCCCCTGTAGTGTACCAGGCAGTTTACTGGGTTTTGGGGATACCACAGTTAATACAGCAAAATCCTTGCCCTCTAAGGGCTCAAGAGGCTATGAAGACAGACATGTAAATAAATACAGTGAAGTGATATGTTTTATAATAGAACTATATGCAAAGAGCATATAAGAAAAAGCCCTTCACTGTGCTTTAGGGAGTTTAGAAAGTTTCATGGTGGTTGTGACATTTAAGTGGAGTATTAAAAAAAATGAGTCTAACAAGTATAAAGGGCAGTCTCTTCAGAGGAAACACTATATGCAAAGGCATAGAAGCAAGAGACCCTTGGAGACCTAGTAGTTGGATGGGGGGAAGACAGTGCTGAGAAGATAGGCTAGAGGGATGTAGTAGGCTATGCCAATAATTTGGCTTTTCATTGTACAGAATAGTCAATTGAAGCTTTTTTCCAATATTTTATTATGAAGGTTTTTCAAACATACAGAAAAGCTAAATGAATTTTACATTGAGCATCCATAAGCCCACCACTTAGTCCACTGCTAATATTTAATATCCTTGTTTTGTCACATATCTAACCACCCCTCTATCCATGCATCAATCCATCTTAAGTTTTGATGTATTTCAAAGTAAATTCAGACATTAGTATAATTGTCCCTTAACACTCAATTCAGAGTTTTTAAGCAAAGGTGTGACATAATCAGACTTGTTTGAGGAAGAGGCGTGTTAGCTATTGTGTTTTAGCAACTGTACACAGCATTGTCTGAGGTGAGATTTAGACAGTTAGATCTTTACCAGGAACCTTTAAACCTGCAGTTAATTTTTTTCTCCATTTTATTCTGAAATTTTTCATACAGAGAGAAATTATAAGACTTGTATAGTGAACATCCATATACCTACCACCTAGTTCCTATAATTATACAGCTCTGTTTTCAAATGAGTCTTATACATTTTACAGAGATATTTTTGAGCTAATTAAGGGGAAAACATCACCCATTGGGAACCATAAGAATACAAAAATGTAAGACCTTTTTAGTGTGTGCAGCCATGAGAATATCATGTGTAAGTCTCATCCATACATATATATAGAGAGAGCTAATACTTATCAGCAGTTGGGTATTTGCATTGCACAGGATACTGTATATATGTCTGATTTGGGAATGTACAAAGCGAATGTTAGTTTATACTGAAATTGAAGTATGGAAGAGCCAGGTGGCAGCAGGGTACTTCTGTTGTGCGACACCTTGCTTTGCCTAAAACTTAGTTGCTGTATCAGTTCAGGCTCCTAAGATTTATATTTGAATTGTTTGTATTTTCAAAAATGACTTTATTAAAAGCAGTGAACATTATTAATAAGCTTTGCATAAAATATAATTTAGAGCAAATTTTCAAAGAAATAAATACCTAATGTTCACCCTAGTACCTTTCACCTTTTTAGCTGACTTAATTCTGCATTTTACATAGTTATCCAGTGTCAAAGTGAATGCTACTGCAAACTAGCCATTTTCACTCAGCCAATTTGTTCTATCTAGAAAGAGTAGAAAAACACTATATTTAAAACAAAATGAAACCTGTATCTGGAAATGTAAAGTCAAGTTTCTGTTCATGCTTTTCAATCTCATGTGCTTCAAAGTAACAGCTGTTAAGTTTGGGTGGGTATCCCAATTTCATTCTCTATGTATTTATTCATTTATTATTTTTTATGTAGATGGGCTCATACTTAACATTCTGTCACTTGTTCTTTTCAGATATTTATCCCCATCAGTCATATAGATCTACCTCATTTTTAACTAGTTTACTGCCATTACATCCCACCTTCCCACCCCCAACAAACACACCACTCACAAGTATTTATGAGAAAATTATTATTTTATGTTGAGATACCACCAGGAACATAAAAGCCATCATGCTTTAGTTTTGCCTATTCCAATCAAAATAGAACTTCTTGCCACTTCAATAGAGAAATTGTATACTCATCTTTGTTTTCTTTCCTGCTTATTTAGTCATCAGTTCTGGTTAGCTGGGTTCCTTTAACTAATCCTTACTAACTGCCTCTGGTTATTAACCTTTCTTTGTTGGAGTTCCCAGTTCTTCTAGTCCAAAGTACAAAAGGCTTCTCAGCTCAAAATCTGCTCACTGTTCTTTTAGATTAATAAACTCCTCTTAAATGCAAATACCCCTTGGGGGCGGGTGAAACTTTGCAACTTAAACTTTATTGTGGGTTACTTTACCTTGATACTCCCTCTCAGTACTTTGAAATGGATTATACTAATAGAGTTAGAGTTGTGATTGCAAAAAAAGACTAGGGAAGAATAATAGACCTGCGGTCAGAGAACTTGTTCATTGGGAGAAGTTAGCCCAGGGTAGTGTAGGAAAGTAGAAAGAAGAGTGCTTAGGATAATTTTCTGCCAAGGAAATTTGGTGACACTATCCTCTCATAGATCACAGAGAATTGTCCTTGGTACCTCAGGTTGTTTCCAGAGATGGCTTCAAAATGAAATAGACTTAATCACTAGGGATTACATCCCTTACACAAGACAGAGGTTTTTGAAGAAAAATTCAAAAAGGTTTTGGACCTGTTATATAAACAGATTTCATCACATGGAGCCAGGGAGCATTTTTACTGAAATAATTTGATTAGTAAGCCTGGCCTTCGAACATTGTTTGAAAAAACTAGATATTGAAGGAATCAGCTAAGAAATTAACTCATTTTATAGCCATCTCAGTGCCTCAATTCTTTAAGGAAGTCTCCTATATAGCATATTGATATATTGCTATTCAATATAGTGGATAACATTTTGAATAAATTCAATGAAATTCCTCCCCCCATAGTCTAAATTTGGGGTATTTGACCTGTTTTCTCCATTTTTCGAAGTTAAGCTGGGTCGTTTGACTTCTGTTAGGCTTCCTATTCTTTTTGCTCAATTTGTTAAAGTTCCCATCTTCTGCAAATTCATAAATCAGGACTTGTTTGGTATATTATCAGGAATGTGATTGAGGCTCACACTGTTGCCTTAGCAGTGATTTTAATCTTGACATTTAAAAGTCAATCTTACCTCCCTTAGCATGATAATCTCTAGGTCTGTTCATGTTGCTGCAAATGGCATTATTTCATTCTTTTTTATGGCTGAGTAATATTCTATTGTATATATGTACCACATCTTTTTGGAAGTCAACCACATACAAAGATGGTAAGAAGGTTACAAGACAAAAGTAGTAAAATATCTATATCCACAATAAACATTAAGGGATACACAAAAGAGATGTAAAATATGATGTTAAAAACAGTAATCATGAGGGAAGGAGAGTAAAAATGCAGGGTTGATAAAATGCATTTGAAATTAAGAGATCAGCAGTTTAAAATAATCACGTGTAAATATATATATATATATATATATATATATAGAGAGAGAGAGAGAGATTGCTATATATAAATCTCATGCTAACCACAAACTAGAAATCTGTAATAGATACACACACATAATAGAGAAAAGAATCCAAATGTAACACTAAAGAAAGTTATCAACTCGTAAGCAGAAAAAGAAGAAAGGAACAAAAAAGAACTATAAAAACAACTCCAAACAATTAACAAAAATAAAAAAGGATGGAAAATTGTGTCAAGAACCTGGAATAACTAAAACTCTAATATACTGCTAGTATGAGTATAAATTGCACAACCACTTTGGAAAACTGTCTTTTTTTTTTAATTGAAGTGTGGTTAGTTTGCAGTGTTGTGTTAGTTGCAGGTGTGCAGCGGGGTAATTTAGTTGTACATATATATTTTTTTTCAGATTCTTTTCACTTATTAAAAATTCTTTTTAAAGAAATAAAAGTCACTGTCAAGAAAATCTGATTATAGGATACAGCTTTCATTTATCTGTATTTGGATTTTAAACTCACTTTTTCCCCAGCCTTATTGAGATTTGATTGACATGTATGCTAAGTGAAATAAGTCAAACAGAGAAAGACAACTACTGTATGATATCACATATGTAGAATCAGAAAGTCACTTTTTTAAAAAAGCAAATTCATTTAGTTTATCAATTTCTGATTAGCAACTTAATTTGAAGTATTTCATGGTTGTAAGAAGTCTAACATTCACTTAATTGTTCTGTGTGTTTTTTCTTCAGATTCTACTCTGCTGTTCAAGTAATGGTCATTATGATTCAGTGTACTCAAAACAATTTCAGTCAAGCGCAGCTGTTTGTCAAGGCATGTGTAGGCTTTATAAATGTTTGGGTGTGCTTTCAGATGATTTGTTGCTGATCTTTAAATTGAGGGGCCCACCATAAGTAGCTCTTAAAACTTTGTTGGCACCTATTGAATTTGTATACTGGGTTATAGCTATTTTCACATTGTTATAAAAATTCTTATTTTGACAATTGGAGTTTTGGTCATTTTTTCCTTTAGCTGTGTTGTATGAAATTCTCTATAAAGATGTGTTTGTTGTGGATGAAGAAGAGTTGAAGACTGCAATTGAGTTGTTTCGAAGTGGTTCCAAGAAGAACGGGAACAATGCTGTGACTAGAAGTGGGAATGTCCATATTGGCTCCAAGAGTTCAACTCAGGATAGGTAATAAAGGGAAAGGGGATGTCAACTACAAGATCATGATGTTTCTGTGTATCATTTGAAAGTGGAAGGGACCTGGCAAGCTTATGACTTAGTGTATTTATATAGTTATCTCTTGACATTTGCGGAGGATTGGCGCCAGGACCCCTGCAAACACCAAAATGCTTGATGCTCAAGTCCCTTGTATAAAACAGTGTAGTATGTGCAGTTAGCCCTCTCCATATCCATGGGTTCTGTGTCCACAGATTCAACCAATTCCATCCGTGGCTGATTGAATCTGTGGATGTGGAACCTGCTGAAATGAAGGGGCCAACTGTATATACACACACATGTATGTATGTATATATGCTTGTATGTACAGGGATATACATTTTTTAATGGGGGAAGAGAAGTTTTACCAAAAGATATGTTGCATTGCGAAATGCTCAGGCTTTGGGGGTTTGGTCCAAGTCGGAATCCATTTTTTTGTTTTTCTCCTATTAACCTGTCTTGTGTCAATTTTATTATTCGTCCAGCCACAAGAACTCAAGAGGGGTAGGGGGGAAATTTCCCCCTCCTGACACATATCTCAAGTCTGACTCCAGAATCAGTTTTTTAATTGCTAGAAGAGACTTTGGAACTATAATCCCATGATTCTCAAACTTATATATGAATTACTTAGGGCGCTTGTTAGGCAGATTTTGGGGCCTCCTTTCAAAATTGGAGGTCAGAGTAGGGCCAGGGATCTACTTTTTAAACAAGTACACCCAAGTATTCTGATAGAGGTAGGCCATGGACCACACTTTGAGGGAAAAAAACCTGATCCTAAACCAGCACCATCATTTTGTAAATGGTAACTGAGGTTCAAAGTGGTTACTTGACACATACATCCAGCTAGTAGAAAAGAATATCTCAGGCTAAAGGGGAGTTTTAGGAGCTTTTAGTGTCTGCCTTTGGTACTCACTAGGAGTATACATTGTGGCCTCTGAGGAAGCAGCTATTATTGAACAGATTTAGTCAAAAACTTTGAGATAATAAAGTAGGTGTTGTCTTATATTTCTCCCTGATTCTTCTGTCTGGAAATTCAGATAGGCTTGGTGCTAGTCAGATATAACCTTGTCTTTTTGTTGTCTTGCAGTTCTATTTCTTGAATGTTTAATGCTTTTTTTTTTGATAAAGAGGGTTTTTTAAAAAAGCTTACAATCGGCCCTCCCGATCCACATGCAGAACCTGGGGTGGTGGAAGGCTGACCGTGAGGGACTTGAGAAACTTGAGGATTTTGATATCTGCCAGGGGTCCTGGACCCAATCCCTCATGGATACCGAGGGATGACTGTGTTAAGGAATGCGGGGGGCGGGTGGCAACCATATATATCAGGGTAGAAGTTACTTCATTCTTCACTGATTATTTGTATTAAGAACTTGAGGCTTACAGAAACTAAAGTAGTAGGAAGGCAGGGTGTATTAGTTATCTGTTGCTGAGTAACAATATTTCCACAAACTTGGCAGCTTAAAACAACATTCTTATCTCATAATTTATGTGGGTTAGGAATCTGGGCACAGCTTATCTGGGTCTTCTGCTTAGGATCTCACAAGAATGTAATGAGGGTTTTAGCCAAGATTGAGTTCTCATCTGGAGCTTTGGGGAAGGATCCACATGGTTCTTGGTAGTATTCAATTCCTTGCAGCTGTAGGACTGAGAACTTCAGCTTTTTGCTGGCTGTTAGCCAGAATAACCCTCAGCTCCTTGCCACATGGGGTTGGTGAACATGTCTGCTTGCTTCCTTATAGTCAGCAAGAGAGATCAGCAAGACAGGCACTACATTCTTATATAGTGTAATGATATACATCCTGTCTATTGGTTAGACACAAACTTGGAGGGAAATCATACAAGAGTGTGAACACCAGGAGGTGGGGATCATAGTGACCATCCTGAGATTGTGTCCCCACAGGAGGTATGAAATATATAGGAGGTATTTGTAGCACGTACTTAAAAAGAGGAAGCATAAATGTAAATGCTGGGATGAAAAAGTATTTGCCTCATTTTTAGAACTGAGCTACTTTACCACTAGATGGTGGTATAGTCATTAGACTTACGACTTAGCTACTGCATTTATATAAAGCTCTTTGTTCTAAATCTTTTCAATTAGGACTGAAGAGTGGGGTGCCTGCTGCAATGTTGAAAATATACCAGAGGGGTACAATCAAGGAACAGAAGAAGCAAAGGTTTGAGATCTTCTAGGGCAAAGAATTTTCATAATCTTGGCTTGCAGTATCATAACTTAAACTAGTTAAGGTCAGATGGTCCATTTTAGTTATATGGGGTGGGGGAAGAGCTGATGTTTTCCTTCGTGTAAGTCTTGATCTGAAATGTAAAATTTGTGCTTAATGTTCTCTGAATTTTTATTCCCATGGAATTGTAAATTTTTTTCAAAGCTAACTCTGAACACTTGAGAAATTTCAGAAGCTGTTGTTTTCAAGTTAAAGTAATATTAGAAACCCAATAGATATTTAGTTTGTAATCAATCTTCTGATGCTGAGGTTTCTTTTTGTCATTAAAGAGAGTAAGGTTTATTCCTATTTTACTCAGAAAATAGGTAGTAATCCTAGTTGGAGAAACAGGAGGAATTTTACCACCTGTATAGGTCTAAAATCAAGCAGACCTTCAGTTTGAGACTAGCTAAATAGGGCAGATACTACTAGAACAATCTCTGTGTATGCCCCCAAGTGCTGGTAATTTGGAAACAGTATGGAATACCATGAAATTCTAGGAAAGCAGAAGAAAAAGATAATTCTTTTGGAAATTGTAGCAGATTTTGATCAAAATGAAGTAACCTTTTCAGATTTGTCTAGGTGTCTAGGGTACAGAAACACTTGAACTTGATATGCACCTCTGTATGCATATCAAGATGAGACTTGTTGAATAGCCCTGACTGAATCTTTAATTCTGGTCTGTGTTGCATTGATTTATGTATCTCCTGAGTTATTGGCTGCTTTAGACAATATTTCTCTTCTGCCATCTATAACCTTTTAGATTTCTGCATATTGCTTATTTAGACTCCTGATTTTTAAAAAACACAGTAAAATTTATTGCGGCTTTTATTTCTTTTTTTTTTAATGAAGGTTTATTTATTTAGGCTGTGTTGGGTCTTCATTGCAATGCGTGGGCTTTCTCTAGTTGTGGTGAGTGGGGCTACTCTTCGTTGTGGTGCGCAGTCTTCTCATTGCTGGGGCTTCTCTTGTTGTGGAGCATGGGCTCCAGGTGTGCGGGCTTCAGTAGTTGTGGCACATGGGCTTAGCTGCTCCGATGCATGTGGGATCTCCCCGGACCACGGCTCGAACCCATGTGCTCTGCATTGGCAGGCGGATTCTTAACCACTGTGCCACCAGGGAAGTCCTATTTCTTTTAATAAAGAAGGACAGGCCTATATGTACATAGTTTTAAAAAAGGAAGAAAAGAACCTTATTTCTTCCTTTTTCATAGAAGGAAGACTTAAGGATGGTGAGTTTGTAGCATGATTATTTTTGTTTTAGTCTCCAGAAAATCCATCAAAGATGCTCTTCCCTTATAAGGTGCTCAAAGCCCTGGATCCAGAAATCTATCGTAATGTAGAATTTGATGTTTGGCTGGACAGCAGAAAAGGTAATGAAACATCAACAGGATATTTTTGAATCCTGACAGATCTAGAATAATTTTGCAAATTTTTTTAGTAAGAGGTGTTTTCAAACTACTGTTATAAAAAAACACTTTTATATGTTTATATGGTACTTTTTAGCCTACTCAATACATGATTTACATCCAAAGGAGGAAACAAATAGGTTTAGAACTGGGGAGGGATCTTTTAGAGTCTGATGTTCATCAGGGACTTCAACTGTGCAAAGACTGTGTGTCTTTAGATAACTTTAAGAGTACCAGAAACTTGTAAGTGGAAATAAGTTCATCTTAAGTTTAATGTGTCAAGACTGCCCTCACTGATAGATGAATAGGTCAGGTGTTGGCAGACTATGACCTGTGAATCAAATCCAATCTGCCACCTGTTTTTGTATGGTCTGTGAGCTAAGAATGGTTTTGATATTTTTAAGTGGCAGGGAAAAATTAAAAGAACAGTGTATTGTGATACATGAGAATTATATGAAATTCAATTTTAAGTGTCCATAAAGTTTTATGACAGACTTGAATAATTGCAAGAGTCTGTATGACCCACAAACTTTGAAATATTTACTATATGGCTCTTTACAGAGAAAGTTTGCCAACCCTTGAAATAAGTAATTGTTTCTCTCCCCTTGTAAGATAACTAAGTTGATCAAAGTAGGTCTTAAAGTTCTGCCATCAAGGTAGCCTCTAATGTTTCATATTCAACTCCTTGAACCTCGGTGGTGAACCTAGGTATAGTTAATAATCTAGAATGAGGTTAATACCTTGTGGAACACAATAAAAACACAGTTGATCCTTGAACAGTGTGGGGGTTAGGGCCGCTGACCCCCTAAGCAGTTGAAAATCCAGATATAATTTGTAGTCAGCCCTCAGTATTCCCAGTTCCTCTGTATCCTCAGTTCTACATCCTCGGATTCAACAACCTCGGTACTTGTAGTACTATTGAAAAAAATCTGCATATGAGTGGATACATGCAGTTCAAACCCGTGTTGTTCAAGGGTAAACTGTATTGTTTTGAAGAAGCTACACAGTGTTTTTTTTTCCTTTTTTAAAAAAATTGAAGTGTGTTACTTTCAAACTGTACCTTGTTGGTATATGACCAACTCTTAAGATTACAACCTCCCAATTTCCACCTATTTATGGTTTTTTTTTTTTTTTTTTTTTTTGCGGTATGTGGGCCCCTCACTGCCGTGGCCTCTCCCATTGCAGAGCACAGGCTCCGGACGCGCAGGCCCCGTGGCCATGGCTCACGGGCCTAGCCGCTCTAGGGCATGTGGGATCCTCCCGGACCGGGGCACGAACCCGCGTTCCCTGCATCGGCAGGCAGACTCCCAACCACTGCGCTACTAGGGAAGCCCCCTATTTGTGTTTTATAGCACAGAACTATTCTGGCAGGTCTCCTTAAATTGACCACAGGAATAACCCATCAAGAGTGATGGAATGACCCTTTAGGGCATTTTCCCACCAGATTTTAGCTTATAGTGGTAGCATTGTCAAAAACACTGTGGTAAAAATAAATTAGAAAATGAAATGACGTAAAACAGCAAAGGAACCAGTTCGGTTGAGCTTGAATCTTCATTTTCTTTTCATAGAACTTCAAAAATCTGATTATATGGAGTATGCTGGGAGACAGTACTATTTGGGAGACAAATGTCAGGTTAGTTCCTTCTTTAAAGAATCAGTAATTTGTTTTTCTGAGATTGTGGTTTTAGTCATTAATATGAGTTCAACAAAACTAACTTACAAAATGCTAGGAATTTTTTTAATGTTTGGTTAAATTTTAATTACAAACTTGTGATTAGATGTAACGCTGTTTCAGCATGTGCTGCCTCCATTGAACTGGACTGGCAGTGTTGATTATCAACTGCTTTAATAAGTAGATACTGAACTCCACTTGGGAGGAGAAGTAGTGTTTTTGTTTGGCAAAAGCCAGATCTGACTCGAGACTAGATGTGTTCTTACTGTCTCTTCCCCTCTTTCAGGTTCACTTGGAATCAGGTGGAAGATATTATAATGCTCATATTCAGGAAGTTGGAAATGAAAGCAATTCTGTAACAGTCTTCATTGAAGAATTGGCAGAAAAGTAAGAATATAATAATTTGTTGAATTACTAAAATCTTTGGCTTTTGATGCCTTTTTGTAATATTGAGAATTACCAGGATGCTAGTAAGAGAACCGAAGTTATATTTGGTACTGGCCTAAGATGACTTATTGTGAGTTGTAAAAGCATATGGTAAGGTGTGAAATTTCAGTATACCTATGCATGTTTCAAAATCCTGGGTAATAGCCGACTTATTAGAAATACTAAGTACAACAGAATTCTGATATAAAACTATACTAACTGGAAAGCTAGTTTGTTAACTGAGTCTCTGCCAATATCAAGATAGGCTAGTCCATCTGTTCTCAAACTTTAACATACCCCAGAATTACCTGGAGAGCTTGTTAAAATACAGATTGATGAACTCCATCCCCAAAGTTTGATTTAGTAAGTTTGTGGTGGGGCCCAAGAATTTAAACTTCTAACAAGTTTCCAGGTGATGCTAATGCCGTTGGTCCACTTTGAGAACCATTAAAGTAGGTTATGCTGCCCTAACAACCAAAGACTTTTGGCAACTTAAAGTTCATTTCTTGCTCATTTAGCATGTTCATAGTAGGTCAGCAAAGGGGACCCAGGTTGACAACGGCTCTATCCAGACGTATGCTACCAGGATCACAGGCAGGGAAAAAATGAAAACATGACAAACCGTGTGCTGGTTTTTAAAGCATCTGCTCAAATTTTCCTGGCCAAAATAGGTTACATAACTAAGCCTAAAGTCAATGGGGTGAGAAAATATAATCGTTCTTCAAGGAGAGGCAACAAATATTTGTAAATTAGTCTACCACAGTCTATCCTCCTGAGCATGATATGTGCTACAAACAGCTGTGAAATTGTACAAACTGCTCTTAGGTTTTTTAACATAAAAAGAAAACCTCAGTGAGGAAGCTAGTGTTAACAGGTTTAAATAGAAAACACTTGAAAATGAAGTAGGAGGGATCAGGTATATGTATCAAATGAGAATTAAGTCTGTGTTGCCATGGCTTAATGGTGGTATCTTTATGTTTAAGGCATGTTGTTCCACTGGCTAACTTAAAACCAATTACCCAAGTAACACCTGTTCCTGCCTGGAATGTTACACCCAGTAGGAAAGGAAGAGGTTACCAGAAAATTTCCTGCGGCTGTGTCCCAGAAATGGGTTTGTATGCTGAAGGTTTTATTATTTTCCTCTTGTATTTACCTACATTGCACTTAAAAAAAATGCTGGAACGTTAAGTCTTATCCTGGGTTAGAGTTTCTCAACTTCAGCACTACTGACTTTTTAGGATGGATAATACTTCGTTGTAGGGAGCTGTCCTATGCATTGTAGGATGCTTAGCAGCATCCCTGGTCTCTATCTACTAGATGCCAGCAGCATCCTTCTCCAAGTTATGACAACCAAAAATGTCTCCAGACATTGCCAAATGTGCCTCAAGAAGGGGAGGGGCAGAATTGTCCCTGGCTGAGAACTACTGTTTAGGTGACTTTGCTTAAGCTTAAGATGGAGTGGATTTTAAATTCTAAAACTTGAAGGGAAAAGATTTCTCAAAGAACTAGGAAAACACCTCATGGAAGCAGCCAGAGAAGCTGGAAGCAGCCATATTAATATGTCTATTAATAGACATAATTTTTTGGATAACAGTAACATAGATGACTGGATGACTGACTCTATGTTTTGATGACCAAAGTTGCCTATACTAAAGGTAGTGCTGAGATGTCCATTGATACAGAAGTTACTTGCTGGTTTTGCCCTTCCGAATGAAAGACCTAGTACATCCTTTGAAAATACAGAAGTTCCTTCCCTGTATTCATATGGTTTTCCTAAGTAAAACATCTGAGAGTCTTAGACATTTGTGGGAGACACTGGACCTTTTGCTTTGGTTTTGAAGCTTATTGCTTACTTCTTTGTTTGCTTGAAAGCTATGTCAGAGATGGACATGAAGCAACGGAGGAAGATGTTCAAGAAAATTAGAGGGAAAGAGGTTTATATGACTATGGCTTACAGCAGGGGAGACCCCCTCCTCCCACCCAGGCTTCAGCACAGTATGCGTTATGGGCATGACTCTCCAATGCACTGCTCACAGACAGCTGGCGGTTTTATGTCTAATGGACATTTTCATCCTCAACATTCATCTCAGGGACAAGGTCGGGGATATGGGATGCCCAGGTAGGTCTTAACTGACTTTGAAGATAATGTACATCTCTGTTTAGACATTGGAAATAATTCCTTGGCAGAATTACAGTAGAAGTTAGAAATATCTTAATAGTTTAGAATTATTTTATAATCTCTGCCTGAAGGGAGCGTAATGGATGGAACTGATGTATACTTAAATTCTTGTCAAATTTATTGAAGATTTGTATTCTCATAGTCTAGGAAAATATGATGGAGCAGTTGAAGAGATCCTAGAAGATAGAATGCCATCAAGCTGAGTGCCATGTATATGGCACTGTGTCTGTCAATAATGAATAGGCCAAACCATAAAGAATATAAAGAAAGAATGTATGTATATGTATAACTGAATCACTTTGCTGTACAGCAGAAATTAACACAACATTGTAAAGCGACTATACTGCAATTTAAAAAAAATGAATAGGCCTAATGTCAGTAGTGAGGAAAGCAAAGCTCTTTCTATTTGGTCATTTTTAGAAGGATATGTTAATTCTATTTAACTACAAAGACTGACTACTCAAGCGCTAGTAAATAAAGAGTTCTGGGTTTTTTCCCCCTTAGGGATTCACCTCGCTTTATAAACAGGCACAACATGGCAGGCCCTAAAGTTGGTTTTTACCCTGGCCCGGGTAGAGGGTGCTGCCAGAGCTATGATAACTTCTCCTATAGATCTCGGTAAGTGAATTTTAACTTTGAAAGTTAGAGAAAATGAGTGAGTCTGACTTTCTTGCTGTGCAGTAAATATATGGACTAAATTTTAAAGTGCCAACATTGAGATGTTTGAACTGTTATTTAGAAATTAGAAACAAGTTACTACCATATTTTATCTTTTTTTCCCCTTCTCATTCTGCAAACTACTTAAGTTCCTTTAGACGTAGTCACCGCCAGATGCATTGTATGAATAAGGAGTGCCAGTTTAGCTTTGTTCCAGAGAATGGACAGATGCCCAGGGGCTTGGAAGAAACCATTACTTTTTATGAAGTTGAAGAAGGGGATGAGACTTCTTATCCAGCTTTACCTGTAAGTAGGTCAAAATTTTACTCAAAAAGCCATTTACTTTTTTTATTGTACTTTTTTAAGTGAAGGTAATATGGATACATTTTAGCTGTTTTACAAATGACCAAATACAGCCCCTCCTGGAAAACATGAGTTTTCATCCTAGAGCTTTTAAAAATTGGAGAGAATGTTTTTTTAAGCTGTTCTTATGGAGGAGGAGTAGAGGTGGACAAATAATCTTGCCTATATAAGTATGGGCTAAAATCTTCTGTTCTCTCTCTTTTTTTTTAATATTGACATATGTCGTGAATTTTTAAATTTATTTATTTATTTATTTATGGCTGTGTTGGGTCTTTGTTTCTGTGCGAGGGCTTTCTCTAGTTGTGGCAAGCAGGGACCACTCTTCATCGCAGTGCGCGGGCCTCTCACTATCGCGGCCTCTCTTGTTGCGGAGCACAGGCTCCAGACGCACAGGCTCAGTAATTGTGGCTCACAGGCCCAGTTGCTTCGCGGCATGTGGGATCTTCCCAGACCAGGGCTCGAACCCGTGTCCCCTGCATTGGCAGGCAGATTTCTCAACCACTGCACCACCAGGGAAGCCCTCTTCTGTTCTCTTGATCGTTATTTCCTCACATATTTTTGATTCTAAAGTAAATTTAAAATATTTATAGCTTTTTCTCTGACTATATAGGGAGAACTGCATGTGTATGTGTGTATCTCTTTGGTACAGAATCATGGAGGGCCCTCTACAATGGTTCCTGCTACTTCGAGATACCATGTTGCAAGGCGAGGACATAGCTCAGGCAAACAGACTCTGAATTCAGAGGAAGGTGATGGCCAGAGTGACAATGGTGAGTCAGTTCCAGTTAAATATTTTTTTAAAAGATGATTCTTGTTGTATTAGCACAACAGGGCTAAAGTTTTGGTTTGGGGTGGGGGGTCTCACTCTGTTCTGGCAACTCATTTTGAAAGAGTTATCAGTTCTTGTATCAGAGCTTGCTAGGTTTTTGAAGATGTCTTGGTATTTTTCAGAAAGACAGACTTCTATTTCTGTAGACCACTACATTGTTAAAACTTTCAGCTCTCTGCATAGGTCTTCAGTGAGTTTTGATTTGGTGAGATTTCAGTATGGAAAATATCTATTCCTTATTAGTGAGGAACTATTCATGTTGTCCTCACCATTTGTATAACTATTTTAGGCTTTTCATGTGACTCTTATTTTACAAGACTGCTATGAAATAATTTCGTTGCCCAAAGAAATCTACTTGATCTATAAACATTACTGTTCATTGAGTTCTAATGGCCATGTACTGTACTAAGCAATTATATTTACAATTTAATATAATACTTTATCACTCTGAGGAATGTGGTATCTTTATTATTTTTTTATTAATTTTTTAAATAAATTTATTTTATTTTTATTTATTTTTGGCTGCATTGGGTCTTTGTTGCTGCGTGTGGGCTTTCTCTAGTTGCGGTGAGCTGGGGCTACTCTTCGTTATAGTGTATGGGCTTCTCATTGCGGTGGCTTCTCTTGTTGTGGAGCACGGGCTCTAGGTGTGCAGGCTTCAGTAGTTGGGGCGTGCAGGCTCTAGAGTGCAGGCTCAGTCGTTGTGGTACACGGGCTTAGTTGCTCTGCAGCATGTGGGATCTTCCCGGACCAGGGCTCGAACCCCTGTCCCCTGCATTCGCAGATGGATTTTTCTTTTTTTTTTTTTTTTTTTTTTTTTTTACGGTATGCGGACCTTTCACTGCTGTGGCCTCTCCTGTTGTGGAGCACAGGCTCCGGACGTGCAGGCTCAGCGGCCATGGCTCACGGGCCCAGCCGCTCCGTGGCATGTGGGATCTTCCCGGACTGGGGCACGAACCCGCATCCCCTGCATTGGCAGGTGGACTCTCAACCACTGTGCCACCAGGGAAGCCCGAGGTGGATTCTTAACCAATTCTTCCCACCAGGGAAGCCCTTCTTTGTTTTTTATGTGAGGAAATTGAGGTTCAAAGGGTAGATGACATGGCCAAAGTCATACCTTTGGTAAGTGGCAGAGATTTAATCTTTTTTATAACAGTTTTATTTAGATAAAATCTACATACTATACAATTAACCTAACTTGTACAATTCAATGTTTAAAGTGCAATTCAGTGGATTTTAGTATAGTCACAAAGTTGCATACATCACCACAATCAATTTTAGAAAAAGAAACCCTGTACTCATTAGCCGTCATTCTTCATTATCCCCCCAGCATCCCCTGCCCCTAGTGTTAGGCAACCATCAGTCTGCTTTCTGTCTTAATGGATTTGTCTATTCTGGACATTTCATATAAAAGGAATCATGCAATATGTGGTCCTTTGTGACTGGCAGAGATCGATTTTGAATTTGGGTTT
This sequence comes from Mesoplodon bidens, assembly GCF_964165515.1. Lineage (NCBI taxonomy): Eukaryota > Metazoa > Chordata > Mammalia > Artiodactyla > Ziphiidae > Mesoplodon > Mesoplodon bidens. The sequence goes on along the minus strand of NC_138163.1, from coordinate 43,868,943 downwards.
ATCTGACTCTAAAACATGTATACATGACCTTTATAGTTGTTAGAATGCCTCTCATCATTGGGTTGCTTATTTTTTTACCACTTTTATGTAAAATGAAATATGCCTACTGAAACAATTCTGGAGGAATTGGGTGGATTAAGGAGGTGTGAGGCAGTCTGAATGATTTGACTTACTGGTCAACGTATTTTCTTGTGATATTCTTCTTTCTGCTACTTACGTTGGAGAAAATAGACATTTCTAAGAACTTAGTGTGCATGCATGTGCCTGAGTATGCGTATTCTCTGCTCTTTTACTCAGGATGGCCCTTTTCCTTTTCCTTTTAGCACAGTGGGTATCTTCATATGTACTGTTCACCTATAGTGGCATATTCAGAGTAACCAAATATTCGTTCTCACCTTAAATCCTGTTGTCTGGAGGGGTTACCTGCATGTGTGTTGGATAAGTGACATGTTTAAGAATCAATCCAGTTTTGACCTTTGGGGTGTTATTTGCTGGAAAACTGTCCAGTTGAAGATTGACTTTCTCTGAGTTTCAATGGTGTAGCATCTTAGAGCAAAGTACTTCAGTCCTCTAAGCCATCTTCTGAGAACAAACTGATTGTAAATGTATTATTTACCTGAATCAGGCTGAAAAACAGATGAAGCATGCCATATTCCTTTAACGTTCACCTAAGCAAACTATTGGTTATCATACTCAGATTACTTTATAATCACCATTTACTATATGCCAAGCATCATGCTATGTTCTTTTCACCCCACTATGAGCTAGGTACTGTTAACCCTGTTTTACAGTGAAGAAATTGACACAAAGATTAAATAACCTGCCTAAAGTGATATAGTTAATTAGGATTCAAATCTAGACAGTCCTAACTCCAGAGCCAGTGAAGTTAATCACCATACTCTACCGCCAGAATTGGACACAAGTGGGTTTTTCACGTCTGTTTGAACTCTAAGAACTAAGGGAATTTTCAAAGGAGAAATTTGTACTGTTTACAGCCAGTCTCTGGCTTTAATATCTGTTGAGTAGTATGAAAGCTCAAATCACTTGTTTCAAGGATGTATACATTTTAGTTTTGAACATATATCCATAAAACTTGAGAAAAAGCAAGTGCTGGCCATCTGGCTCTGCTGAGCAAAAAGTCCTACATAAACACACTTTTTCTGTCTTTTTTTTCTAGGGGGATATCATGAAGAATATATTTATCCTTCAGGTCAGTGAGATCTAGGTAAAATCTGATATTCATTATTTATAAAATTTCAAACTATAAAATAATGCTCATTATTTTTATTTTGGCTATATCCTCTAGAACAAGACTATGAAACTTCAGGTGTTTACAGCACAACTGAATCTACAGCAAACTTGGTAGGTATTTAATAATAATGACAAACACATACAGTTCCTGTGTACTAGAACACTGTTCTGAGTGCTGTACATATAAATGTATTTAAATCAGAACAATCCTATGAGGTATTAGGGTATCATTCCCATTTTGTAGATGAAGAAATTGAGGCCCAGAAATTAAGTAACTCATCCAAGATCACACCCCTTTCTAGAAATTTCCTAGAGATGTTCCTAATATGTGTTGATAGAAGAGGAAATTTGAACATTGGCGATGATGATTTTTTTAGAGGATTTTATCATGATCTTTCTAACAGTAAGAATGGGCCATAAATCTCAGGTACTTAATATAACAAAAGTTTACTTCTTGGTTATGCTACATGTGTAGTGGAGGTCTGCAGGAGGGCTCTGCTTAGGGACTTAGGCTGATGGAAGCTCCATCCATGATTGCTAAGGCAGGAAACAAAAGGTAGTGAATGGTGCACTCGCTCTTACAGCTTCTACCTGGAGATGACACATATCACTTTCTTTTCCATTTCTATTTTTTTTTTTTTTTTTTTGTGGTGCGCGGGCCTCTCACTGCTGTGGCCTCTCCCGTTGCGGAGCACAGGCTCCAGACGTGCAGGCTCAGCGGCCATGGCTCACGGGCCCAGCCACTCTGCGGCATGTGGGATCCTCCCGGACCGGGACACGAACCCGTGTGTCCCCTGCACCGGCAGGTGGACTCCCAACCACTGTGCCACCAGGGAAGCCCTCCATTTCTTTTTCGTCGGCCAGAGCATGTTTCTCTTGAAGACTCTAACTTCTCTGTGCCTAGAAGTCAAAAAGTTGGAAATATTTTAACAGCACTAAGGATTACAACATTCAGTGGAAACTCCCACAGGCAAAAATACTTCCTTCTACCTCAGGAGAGGCAACCCCAAAATCCCCTTCAGTGTGATAAAACTCAGAGCCCAAGGTTTCTGGGAAATGTGTAGTACTCTTTGTATTGGGTCCAGATGTGGTTCCTCTTGATCTGGAGGCCTAAACCAAATATACAAAGTTATTTACCCCCTACATACCCAATTTCCAGTGGTAGAGCAGGGACTGAAAAATTGCAGTAGAACTTTCCATTCAGATGCAGGTAAAATGGGAGAAACAGTTACTGGTCCATAGCAATTCTGACATCATGCTGGACAGACATTTTGAGGGCCCCCAACCTAGGCATGGGGACTGTTCCCTGGAGAGGGTCCCTGGTTCATTGTTTTCTGGGGCTCTTGATTACTCCAAGGACCTTCCTTCTTTGGCTATATTTGAAGTAGGCATTGGAGAATAATCCATCTTGGCAGCTGAGCAGCTTTCTCAGCCTGCTTCTTACTCATAGAATATTGAGGGCCCAAGGGTGGTTTTATCTCAGTTGGATAGTTTTAGTTCTGCTCATGGTTTCTTTGGCTATGTGAGTAATTTATTGTGCAGCTTCTCTGATTCCTATTAGTTTCATTTGCCAATAGCCATACTGACAATTCTTTTTTATAAATATACTACTTAGATTTGCTATAATTCTTTGCATTCTTATCCCTGTCTCTACTTGATTGCAAATACCTTCAGCTTATCAAGCATTGATGAATGAGCCATACCTTTGAATACTTTTCCATGAGCCATTTTGTCCAAGTGCAAGGATTCATTGGGTGTTATATCCTTAATGGTACTCTTGCTTTGAGATACTTTAGTGCAATCATATTTTAACAATGATTTGAGTCTTCCTTCAAGGCCGAGTTTTAACTTCTCTTTGTTGTTCCAAGCATTTATTAATTTTATCTTTTAGAGTTTTGAGTTGAAGCAGTTGCCTTTCCAAACCCTAGAAGTCCTAGTATTCAAGGACTCTATTCCCTTTCATTCCTGCCTACAAACTACTTTTCTTTACACATCTGTCTTAAAATACCTTGCTCAACTCTGCCAGCAGTAATCAAAACACAAAACTAACATTCTGTTTTCCAAACCTCTTCCCTTAAGAGCTACAAATTCATAATCTCCTTCTCAAGTTAGGTTTTTGTTACATCAGCACCCGGATTTTAGTTACCAATTACTGTTTTGGTCAAGCTAGGTTACGCTGCAACAACAGTCCACCAAAATCTCAGCGGCTCAACACAGCTGTTCTTGCTAATGTTATAGGTCCAGTGCAGATTGGTAGCAGGCCTTTGTTCATCAGAGTCACTCAGGAATCCAGGCTGCTGGACATGTACTTTCACAGTCACCTTGGCAGAGCTGAAGATAGGGAAATTAAACACTGGCTCTCAATATTTCTGCTCATATTTCATTGTCCAAACAAGTCACGTGCCAATACCTAATTCGATGAGGCCAGGAAGAGCAACCTACCCATGTACCTAGGAGGAGAGCTGGAATATTTGTGAGGAAGTTGAATGACTACCCTCTATTCTCTGTGATTAATCTTAACTTTGATAGCTTCATGTACTGAATTTTTGTTTTTACTGTTTAGGCAGTACATCTTAGGAAGGTGATGAAAACTGTGATATATAATTCTCTTCCCATTATTTCTCCTTCCCTTCCTTTGCCCCTGCTAGAGAAATAGTTTTTTCCTCTCACTCTGTCATTACTCTTCTCATATCACATGCTTTTACACCATTTCTTGAAATAGCCACCCAAGTTGAAAGAGCAAGTAAAAATCTCGCCTTCAGGGATGACAGGAGTAGACACTTCCTTTCTGTCCCTTTAATTTCACTTTTCACGTGTTCCTTTTTGTTCTGAACTTACTTTATCATACATCCCCAGTAGGTTTCAATCTCTTCATGACGTGCTCCACTCCCATTCTCCAGTCACCAAGTAAGTTTTCTAAGTGATTTTTTCACAGCATTCTGAGGGGAGAAGACCAATGCAGGACTTAAAGATTTCCAGGTACAGAACCTTCTAAGAAACCATGAACATTTTTTCTTCTTAATTCCATGCCCAACTCTCACCTAAATCCTTCTCTAGAATTGTTTAGAATTCACACTGGGCCTTCTGAGCCAGGGCTAAAGTTTGCTCTTTGGCCGGTACTTGGGCTGTACTTGAACACAGACTTTCGAAACATGCACTCTTAGGTCCATGTTAAGTTGGCCTTGTCTTTCTTTTTTTTTTAATTTTTTAATTAGTTTCTGCTTTCTAACAAAGTGAATCAGTCATACATATACATCTGTTCCCACATCCCTTCCCTCATGCATCTCCCTTCCTCCCACCCTCCCGATCCCACCCCTCCAGGTGGTCACAAAGCACTGAGCTGATCTCCCTGTGCTCTGTGGCTGCTTCCCACTATCTATCTACCTTACGTTTGGTAGTGTATATATGTCCATGCCTCTCTTTCGCTTTGTCACAGCTTACCCTTCCCCCTCCCCATATCCTCAAGTCCATTCTCAAGTAGGTCTGTGTCTTTATTCCCGTTTTGCCCCTAGGTCCTTCATGACTTTTTTTTTTTTTTTAAATTCCGTATATATGTGTTAGCATACGGTATTTGTCTTTCTCTTTCTGACTTACTTCACTCTGTATGACAGACTCTAGGTCTATCCACCTCATTACAAATAGCTCAGTTTCGTTTCTTTTTATGGCTGAGTAATATTCCATTGTATATATGTGCCACATCTTCTTTATCCATTCATCCGATGATGGACACTTAGGTTGTTTCCAGCTCCGGGCTATTGTGAATAGAGCTGCAATGAACATTTTGGTACATGTCTCTTTTGGAATTATGGTTTTCTCAGGGTATATGCCTAGTAGTGGGATTGCTGGGTCATATGGTAGTTCTATTTTTAGTTTTTTAAGGAACCTCCATACTGTTCTCCATACTGGCTGTACCAATTCACATTCCCACCAGCAGTGCAAGAGTGTTCCCTTTTTTCCACACCCTCTCCAGCATTTATTGTTTCTAGATTTCTTGATGATGGCCATTCTGACTGGTGTGAGATGATATCTCATTGTAGTTTTGATTTGCATTTCTCTAATGATTAATGATGTTGAGCATTCTTTCATGTGTTTCTTGGCAGTCTCTATATCTTCTTTGGAGAAATGCCTATTTAAGTCTTCTGCCCATTTTTGGATTGGGTTGTTTGTTTTTTTGCTATTGAGCTGCATGAGCTGTTTATAAATTTTGGAGATTAATCCTTTGTCAGTTGCTTCATTTGCAAATATTTTCTCCCATTCTGAGGGTTGTCTTTTGGGCTTGTTTATGGTTTCCTTTGCTGTGCAAAAGCTTTGAAGTTTCATTAGGTCCCATTTGTTTATCTTTGTTTTTATTTCCATTTCTCTAGGAGGTGGGTCCAAAAGGATCTTGCTGTGATTTATGTCATAGAGTGTTCTACCTATGTTTTCCTCTAAGAGTTTGATAGTTTCTGGCCTTACATTTAGGTCTTTAATCCATTTTGAGCTTATTTTTGTGTATGGTGTTAGGGAATGATCTAATCTCAAACTTTTACATGTCCCTGTCCAGTTTTCCCAGCACCACTTATTGAAGAGGCTGTCCTTTCTCCACTGTACATTCCTGCCTCCTTTATCAAAGATAAGTTGGCCATATGTGCGTGGGTTTATCTCTGGGCTTTCTATCCTGATCCACTGATCTATCTTTCTGTTTTTATGCCAGTACCAGACTGTCTTAATTACTGTAGCTTTGTAGTATAGTCTGAAGTCAGGGAGCCTGATTCCTCCAGCTCCGTTTTTCGTTCTCAAGATTGCTTTGGCTATTCGGGGTCTTTTGTTTTTCCAAACAAATTTTGAAATTTTTTGTTCTAGTTCTGTGAAAAATGCCAGTGGTAGTTTGATAGGGATTGCATTGAATCTGTAGATTGCTTTGGGTAGTAGAGTCATTTTCACAATATTGATTCTTCCAATCCAGGAGCATGGTATATCTCTCCATCTATTTGTATCATCTTTAATTTCTTTCATCAGTGTCTTATAATTTTCTGCATACAGGTCTTTTGTCTCCTTAGGTAGGTTTGTTCCTAGATATTTTATTCTTTTTGTTGCAATGGTAAATGGGAGTGTTTTCTTGATTTCATTTTCAGATTTTTCATCATTAGTGTACAGGAATGCCAGAGATTTCTGTACATTAATTTTGTATCCTGCTACTTTACCAAATTCATTGATTAGTTCTAGTAGTTTTTCGGTAGCATCTTTAGGATTCTCTATGTATAGTATCATGTCATCTGCAAACAGTGACAGCTTTACTTCTTCTTTTCCAATTTGGATTCCTTTTATTTCCTTTTCTTCTCTGATTGCTGTGGCTAAAACTTCCAAAACTATGTTGAATAAGAGTGGTGAGAGTGGGCAGCCTTGTCTTGTTCCTGATCTTAGTGGAAATGGTTTCAGTTTTTCACCATTGAGGACAATGTTGGCTGTGGGTTTGTCATATATGGCCTTTATGATGTTGAGGAAAGTTCCCTCTATGCCTACTTTCTGCAGGGTTTTTTATCATAAATGGGTGTTGAATTTTGTCGAAAGCTTTCTCTGCATCTATTGAGATGATCATATGGTTTTTCTCCTTCAACTTGTTAATATGGTGTATCACATTGATTGATTTGCGTATATTGAAGAATCCTTGCATTCCTGGAATAAACCCCACTTGATCATTGTGTATGATCCTTTTAATGTGCTGTTGGATTCTGTTCGCTAGTATTTTGTTGAGGATTTTTACATCTATGTTCATCAGTGATATTGGCCTGTAGTTTTCTTTCTTTGTGACATCCTTGCCTGGTTTTGGTATCAAGGTGATGGTGGCCTCGTAGAATGAGTTTGGGAGTGTTCCTTCCTCTGATATTGTTTGGAAGAGTTTGAGAAGGATGGGTGTTAGCTCTTCTCTAAATGTTTGATAGAATTCGCCTGTGAAGCCATCTGGTCCTGGGCTTTTGTTTGATGGAAGATTTTTAATCACAGTTTCAATTTCAGTGCTTGTGATTGGTCTGTTCATATTTTCTATTTCTTCCTGAGTCAGTCTTGGCAGGTTGTGCATTTCTAAGAATTTGTCCATCTCTTCCAGGTTGTCCATTTTATGGGCATAGAGTTGCTTGTAGTAATCTCTCATGATCTTTTGTATTTCTGCAGAGTCAGTTGTTACTTCTCCTTTTTCATTTCTAATTCTATTGATTTGAGTCTTCTCCCTTCTTTTCTTGATGAGTCTGGCTAATGGTTTATCAATTTTGTTTATCTTCTCAAAGAACCAGCTTTTAGTTTTATTGATCTTTGCTATCGTTTCCTTCATTTCTTTTTCATTTATTTCTGAGTTGATTTTTATGATTTCTTTCCTTCTGCTAACTTTGGGGTGTTTTTGTTCTTCTTTCTCTAATTGCTTTAGGTGCAAGGTTAGGTTGTTTATTCGAGATGTTTCCTGTTTCTTAAGGTGGGATTGTATTGCTATAAACTTCCCTCTTAGAACTGCTTTTGCTGCATCCCATAGGTTTTGGGTCGTCGTGTCTCCATTGTCATTTGTTTCTAGGTATTTTTTAATTTCCTCTTTGATTTCTTCAGTGATCACTTCGTTATTAAGTAGTGTATTGTTTAGCCTCCATGTGTTTGTATTTTTTACAGCTCTTTTCCTGTAATTGATATCTAGTCTCATAGCATTGTGGTCAGAAAAGACACTTGATACAATTTCAATTTTCTTAAATTTACCAAGGCTTGATTTGTGACCCAAGATATGATCTATCCTGGAGAATGTTCCATGAGCACTTGAGAAAAATGTGTATTCTGTTGTTTTTGGATGGAATGTCCTATAAATATCAATTAAGTCCATCTTGTTTAATGTATCATTTAAAGCTTGTGTTTCCTTATTTATTTTCATTTTGGAAGATCTGTCCATTGGTGAAAGTGGGGTGTTAAAGTCCCCTACTATGATTGTGTTACTGTCGATTTCTCCTTTTATGGCTGTTAGTATTTGCCTTATGTATTGAGGTGCTCCTATGTTGGGTGCATAAATATTTACAATTGTTATATCTTCTTCTTGGATCGATCCCTTGATCATTATGTAGTGTCCTTCTTTGTCTCTTCTAGTAGTCTTTATTTTAAAGTCTATTTTGTCTGATATGAGAATTGCTACTCCAGCTTTCTTTTGGTTTCCATTTGCATGGAATATCTTTTTCCATCCCCTTACTTTCAGGCTGTATGCATCTCTAGGTCTGAAGTGGGTCTCTTGTAGACAGCATATATATGGGTCTTGTTTTTGTATCCATTCAGCCAATCTGTGTCTTTTGGTGGGAGCATTTAGTCCATTTACATTTAAGGTAATTATCGATATGTATGTTCCTATTCCCATTTTCTTAATTGTTTTGGGTTCGTTATTGTAGGTCTTTTCCTTCTGTTGTGTTTCTTGCCTAGAGAAGTTCCTTTAGCATTTGTTGTAAAGCTGGTTTGGTGGTGCTGAACTCTCTCAGCTTTTGCTTGTCTGTAAAGGTTTTAATTTCTCCATCAAATCTGAATGAGATCCTTGCTGGGTAGAGTAATCTTGGTTGCAGGTTTTTCTCCTTCATCACTTTAATTATGTCCTGCCACTCCCTTCTGGCTTGTAGAGTTTCTGCTGAGAGATCAGCTGTTATCCTGATGGGGATTCCCTTGTGTGTTATTTGTTGTTTTTGCCTTGCTGCTTTTAATATGATTTCTTTGTGTTTAATTTTTGACAGTTTGATTAATATGTGTCTTGGCGTATTTCTCCTTGGATTTATTCTGTATGGGACTCTCTGTGCCTCCTGGACTTGATTAACTATTTCCTTTCCCATATTAGGGAAGTTTTCAACTATAATCTCTTCAAATATTTTCTCAGTCCCTTTCTTTTTCTCTTCTTCTTCTGGAACCCCTATAATTCGAATGTTGGTGCGTTTAATGTTGTCCCAGAGGTTTCTGAGACTGTCCTCTGTTCTTTTCATTCTTTTTTCTTTATTTTGCTCTGCAGCAGTTATTTCCACTATTTTATCTTCCACCTCACTTATCCGTTCTTCTGCCTCAGTTATTCTGCTATTGATCCCATCTAGAGTATTTTTTATTTCATGTATTGTGTTTTTAATCGATGCTTGATTCATCTTTAGTTCTTCTAGGTCCTTGTTAACTGTTTCTTGCATTTTGTCTATTCTATTTCCAAGATTTTGGATCTGGGAAATAGAATCTTGGATCATCTTTACCATCATTATTCTGAATTCTTTTTCAGGTAGACTGCCTATTACATCTTCATTTGTTAGGTCTGGTGGGTTTTTATCTTGTTCCTTCTCCTGCTGTGTGTTTTTCTGTCTTCTCATTTTGCTTATGTTACTGTGTTTGGGGTCTCCTTTTTGCAGGCTGCAGGTTCGTAGTTCCCGTTGTTTTTGGTGTCTGTCCCCAGTGGCTAAGGTTGGTTTAGTGGGTTTTGTAGGCTTCCTGGTGGAAGGTACTAGTGCCTGTGTTGTGATGGATGAGGCTGGATCTTGTCTTTCTGGTGGGCAGCTCCACGTCTGGTGGTGTCCAACTGCCACTTTTGAAGACCCTGGTTTCTTGCCTCAGTTTAGTCCTACGGCGTAGGCGGCGGCGTAGTCTCGCGCCCTTGGCCTTGTCTTTGTCCCAATGTGGTTCCTCTTGTTTCCTGTGATTACTTCCCCTGATTTCCTCTGTGTCCTTATTACCAACTTCTGCTGCTAGTTTATTTTTCTGTCATGACAGTCTGTCATGCATAATTCTGAGCCTTTTAAAATCATTGTTACTAAAGTTGGCTAACCTGCTGTAAAATACATAGATATGTGTATGGTCAAATTTTTATCATGGCCTCATAATTAAGTGTAAAACTGAAATACATTTATTTGCTTTTGTAAAATATTTTTCAAACCCTGATGTTATCTTTCACGGTAGTCTTTTTTTTAAGTCAGTAATACAAATTAATCAAGTTCCTATGAATAAATGCATTTTTATTTCCTACCTGTTTAGGGAGTACTGCAAATGTTTAATTGTCACTTAACAATTTTCAGTTATCAGTTATAATAGTTTAACTGACTATATAGATTTTTTTTCTGTGCCACATATGTACCACTTTTAAGTAGTAAATGATCCTTTATTGCTATATTTTAAAAGCAGTTGTATTAGGAAGAACTTTGTAAATAAATACTTAAAACTCAAAAAAAATTAAAACAAAATCATTGTTACTTTCACAAAGACAAGGTCTTGAGCCAAAGGGGAATGGTGTTTGGATTATACTACATCCTGCTTAGGTAGGATGCAGCTGACCAGCCAGTTATCCACCCTTGTCCCAAGCTGTTCCTTTAGATGGAATGCTTTCTTTTAGCAACACTGTTGCTGGCCCTACTGATTTTGAGGTTTTTAAGGCAACAGAGGACACTGAGAAAGTGTTTAAATTACAATTCTCCATTACATTTTAGTATCTACATTGGGACTAGAGTTGGATATGATCAGGATTTCTGTAGATAGGAAATAGAACAGTCACCTAAGTCAGGCACTAGAGTGATACCTTTTGGAGCATTATCATAGTAGTCACCTCCAAATTTGAATACTTTGAGGACAGATCACTTTCACTTATCTTTAGGAGATGTTGAAACAAAGCAGATCTTTTATTGATGTATTGTTTAATTTCTTGATTTCCCCTTATTTGTACTTCTGTATTCATTAAAGTCTCTTCAGGATAGAAGACCATGTTCTGTGTCTCCTCATGATACAGTTACCTCATTCAACTACCCCCAGAAGGTAATCTTTATAGTTTTATTTTGCAGTCAGTTGCAGTGGCCTAAACAGCAGAAAATGAATTTTTTCTTTTTGTTCTCTTTGCCCTTCATCATACTTCAAAGAAGCTGCTTATATTCTTATGTTAAGTGTTATTGTACTTCCTGGTGCCTGGCACAGTAATTAGTAAATTTATTAACAAATTGATGGAGCATCTACTCTGTTCCAGACACTGTTCTGTGTGCTGGCATTGGACTACTCAGTCTACTCTGAACCTCTTATATAATGAGTGAGTTAATATAAATTACCTCTCAAGTCTGTGCCATTTCTTGAAACTTAAAATGTAAAGCTTTCTTATAGAAGGGAAGCTGGCATCAGAAAGGTAGCTGAAACCGCAGGAGTAAATAAGATCATCCTGGAAAAAGGAAGAGATTGAGAACAGCATCTAGAACAGAGCCTGTGCATCACCATTTAGAAAATGCGTAGAGAAGGAATAGCCAAGGAGGGAGGAAAAGCAGGAGAGTGTATTATTATGGAAGCCCCAGGAAGAGAATGTTTCAAGGAATAGTCAAGTGTCAGTTGCTGCCAAGCGTCAAGCAACATAAGGACTAACAAGAGTCTACTATGATTTGTTGCCATGGAGACCACTGTGACTTTGAATACAGTTTCTGAGAACCAGAGAGGGTAGCAGCCATATTGCAGTGGGTAATAAGAAAATGGAGACTACAGTGAGGACAGGGTGTTCATGAAGAAGAATCTGTTACCATTTATTGAACATCTTTCTGTGCACAGCCCTGTATTGGGTGCTGTGGCCTAATCAGAAAAACAAAGTGCAGTCTCAAGAAGTTTAAAAAAAAAATGCAAAGAACATTTTCTGTTTGTTTTTTTTTTAAGTGTGTGTGGGGAAACATATATGCATGTAAAAATAAATATGTACTATAAATTTCTGGATAGTATTCAGGAAACCCAGAGGTTACTTGTTTGTGGAGAGAGGAACTAGGCAGATGGAGGACAGGGGTTAGAGGAAACTTTTCATTGTATACAATTTTATACTTAGTTTTTGAATCATATTAATGTATTACCTTTCCAGAAAAATATTAAAATAAAAAAGTAAAGCTCTCAAAGTCATCTGGGGTCTTCTAAAAGAAATAACCTTCCTATATTAGGTTTACATAAATATTGGCTTCTTGGTATTTTAGTTATTAGAATACTATTTCCTGAAGTTTAGGATCAGATAAGAGACTAATATTGTTTGTGAAACCAAACTTAAGAGTTCTAAACTTTCTTCCACACTTACAGGTGGTGATGGTAAATTCTGCAGCAGTTGCAGCTTCCTGTGCAAATATTATTCCAGCTCCAGTCTTGCCTAACTGTGCAGCAGCTAATCAAGCTAGTAGTACCACTTCAGTTTCCTCACAGAATGCTATACAGCCTCTATTTGTATCTCCGCCTACACAAGGCAGGCCAGGTAGGTTATTAGTGGTTCCTTACTTTGGAAGCCTCTTTTTCTATTCATGAACATGCCCATACAACAATTCTAGTGATTAGATAAGATTACTTTAATCTCCAGTATTAAATTTCAATTTTTTTTTCTTGAAAATTTGGCTTTGGTATGATTTCATAGCTATTGTTTTGCTAACCCCATTGAAAATTTAGAGGACTTGTACTAGTTTCTTAAACTTCAAGTTAAGTTTTATTATACAGAAATTAAGGTAAAGGGATTTCACACTGCACAGACTTAATTCCTGAAAAATCTGGCTCTAGAATTTAAGAGATCCAGGTTAGAATCTTGGTTTTACAACTTACTAGCTATGTAATTTTGGACAAATTATTGAACCTTTCTTATCTGTGAGCTTGGAGGTACTGATAGTACCAATTTATGAAGTGGTTGTGAAATTCCACTGAGTTAATATGATTTAAAATTTTCAGCAGAATTCTGGGAAAGTGGTGACAACAACAGCATAGCTTTTCAGTCTGCGTCCCCAAATAAAAATGGAAATAGCAAAACCAAAACCCATGGGACAATGTTTAACAACAAAACTAGGTGACAAGGTCTCCCCATGAACCCCAAAATTTAAGGAGGTATGGACAAACCATCAGTCACAAGACCTGCATGCTGTCAGGGTCAATGTGGGAGCAATAAGATGGAAGCATCGGGGATGTTGTCTGATGGACCTGAGAACAGAAGAACCCCAAAAGAGCTAATAAGAATTCACTGGACAGTGGGGCAGCCAATTTGGAAGGAACAGCTAAGACTGGGAAGGGATTTGACCTCTCCAATACTAGGTGAGTGCTTTGGGTACATGGTAAAGGGACTAAAGGGCTTGGAACAGTTTCGCCCCTAAGAATTCTGAAAAGTGACCTGGCAGGGCTACCTTTTAGGATAATGTTCCTCACTGGGTAGAAACTGCTGGGAGTGGAATCAAAATTGATGAGGATATGGAAAGAGCAGGTCCAAACTAAAGCTGAGAGAACAGAGCCAAGGAATCCTAGAAAGCAGTCATGTTTTTAAACACTACAAAAACAATAGAGATCCCTAAGAAGTTAGAAAAGCTTTCTTGTATTCCGTCTCGTTCTAGAGTTCATGAAAAATAATTTCACATAAAAATGAATGTATATGTATAGCTGATGCACTTTGTTATAAAGCAGAAACTAATACACCATTGTAAAGCAATTGCTCTCCAGTAAAGATGTTAAAAAAATGAATGAAAGAGAAGCACTAAGGTTGCATACAAAGGTAAGTTTTAAGAGGAAAACAGAATAGTATCCCTGTTAGACAGTAAAAGCATGTCAGTATGTGCACACTAAACAGAACTTAAACTAAACCAACAACTATTTCAAAATGAGGTAAAGACATTAATAAAATAACACAAAATGTTAAAAAATAACAAATCCGGATTAGAAAAACTCAGATGAGGTGACAGAACTCAGGAAAGCATTAGAAATGGAAGAAAGTTATTTTGGTAATGAAGACTAAACTATAAAGAACATGACCAAGTATGTACAACAGATAATGCTTTAAGAGAAAGATGTAAGAAAAGGGGGAAATCTAAAATGAAAAAAACGAAGAGAAAGATTCAGAAGTGTGACATATTGAAGTTAGGCAAAGGATATCCAACACTGATAGAAGTTCCTGAAGAAGAAAAACAAAGTAAGGGAAAAGAATAAATACTAAAAGCTGTAATTCAGAAAATTTTCCTGAAATTAAAAAACTTCAAAACTACATACTGAAACAGCGCTCTGCAGAATATTGAGCCAGAGCAACCAACACCAGGATATTCTACTAAAACAACTGGACTTTAAAGAAGAAGAGCCTATGGAGTATAAAGGAAATAAAATGATAATCATCAAACTTTGACAGCAATGCTTCATGCTACAAGAAAATGGAGTAACATTTAAGATAATGAAAGGATATGTGAACCAAAGATTTTATATCCAGCCAAACATTTTCAGGCTTAAAGGGTAATGTATAAGAATTCAGAGAATATTATTGCATGAGCCCTTCTTGAAGAATCTAATAAAGATACGCTGTCAAGTAAGGTAATTGCTAGCCACGTATGACACTTTAAATTTTAATTAATTACAGTTAAGTAAAATAAGTCTTCAGTTGCTCAGTCACACTAACCACATGCCAGGTGCTCAAAGCCACATGTGGCTAGTGGCTACTGTATTGGGCAGCACAGATACAGAATATTTTGCCATCACAGAAAGTTGTATTGGAGGGACAGAGTGTATTGGAGAATGATTTTGACTTTTAGACCACCAAAACAATAAAAGACATCAGCTTAAGACCTAATTGTAAGTATTAAATATATACTTAACACAAAATGAGGGCTGAGAGGTTGATAATATACTATGTAAAGCCTTATATTTGAACAATATAGGTACAGTATAGCTATTTTTAAAAATGGGAGAATTGAGAAACCATGTGCCAAGCATTTTTTAATGCTTTCAGTAAACACATCAGATTCTTTTATCTAGATACTTAGATTGTTATTCAGAGACTATAATGTTGGCTAAAACAAATGAGTATGGGATATTCCAGTTTTATCCCTCTGTGTCCTTGCAAACCGGGATCTTAGTATGGAAGAAAGGTAATACACATGTACTAAAAGAGGCTAAGGAGAAACTTTTATGGTATCACATTTGAATTGGAAGTATCAATATGAACTTGAGGTATTTTATCTTTAAATTTGTGTATTTCCTAGCTCTGTCCACTGAAAAGGCCTAGAAACAATGAGTATCTTTAGCACTCAGTTTGTGACATTGAAATGCTGCTTCTCACTTAAACAGAAACAAACAGCTTTATGGAGAAATTTGTGGTTCCAGGTCTGGGCAGGAAATGTTCAAGATTAACCTGGATCATCTTGTCATGCTAGATAGCAAGGAAGCTATCAGCGAGTACTGGGGGTCATGTCAAAAGGACTCAGGAACCATCTTGAAGAGGTTCCCACTGGCCAAAGATGGAACAGTTTGAGCTTCAACAATGATAATTGCAATAGATTGGAACATGTCAAATATATTTAAAAGTTCCTGATGATATTTAAAAAATTTCTTCCCTTGGGATTAACAACTATCTATCTATCTATCTATCTAAACAACTATACATAAAAGATTAAAAAACAAGGATTTACTGTATAGCACAGGGAACTGTAATCAATATCTAATAATAACATATAATGGAAAATAATCTGAAAAGAATACATAACTGAAAAAAGAATTGGTTCTCTTAAGAGGATGTTAGGAAACCAGTTTACGTTCTTGAAAACGGGACAGTAAAGTGAAAGAATCAAGTATTTATCCTGCCTTTCTTATATGAACTATAATACGGGGTAACCAAATAGTAGATGAGGGGAAATATTTCTATATATTAGTATTCTAATCAGTGAAAAAGAAGTGGCAGAATGTAATCATTTTGCAGTCGTTACTGAACGGATGCATATTGAACAGCAATAGCTGCTAAGATTGCAAAGATAGTGAGACATTACCTATAGACTACCAAAGGAATCAATCCTGAGTCTGATCTGGTCTTCTGGATCTAGCTGCCTATTTGCAGGAAATACAAGAACATATTGAAATGCAGCATAAGTATGTAATCAGCAAAATCCAGACTGGGAAACTCAACAGGTCAAGGGGTCTTCAAAAGACAAATTGAAAGGAAATGACAGGGATGGAGAAAGGACCTATAGATTAAAAGAGGTTCAAGATACAGTTTTTAAAAAACTTTGTAGGGGTGCACATTTGGGTGACAAAACACTTAAAACTACAAAGACGTGATTACTATGAAAGTCAGGATAATGGTTGATTATGGTGGGGGTAAGAGGGTGGTGATTGTGATGGAGTGCATGGAAGTTTTCTGAAATGGCTGGCAAAGTTTTCTTTCTTAACCTGGATAGTGTCCACCTGAAAATAATTAGTTTGATTTGTTTTCTGTATCTGTTTTATTTATAATGTAAAAAATAAGTACTTAGCCACTGTGCCTGGAACAAAACATGCAATATATGTTCATTAATGACCACAGGAATTCTTCATTGGAAATGTTAATGTAGATACTGGTTTTACTACTCAGTGCTAATTGTAGGGGAACATGTTGGCTGTCTGCTTCCAGCAGATGTCTGAGCTTAAAAAAATAAGTGACAGGTGAAATCAAGCATTGTAATACCCCATTTATGTAGAATCATTGAAAGCTTACCCTTTAAATGCCAGATTTATGTTGTTTTGTAGATACTTCTAAAAATATATACGGCCTTCATTTTACTTTTTGTTGAGCCACTTGTGAACCTCAACTATAACTCTAATAGGTAATGGCTGCTTTTTAGTTGCTCTTTGTCATTCCTGTCCTCTAGATAAAACTCAAGTTTCTCATTGTTATTCATGTGTCTGTCTGGCAGCCCCATCCCATCCTCCTTTAAGTCACTTCCTATCTGCCAGGTAACTAGATGCCATGATTGCTTTTATTATGATTGTCTTCATAGGCATTAAATCCTGTTAACTGAGTTTTTTGGTAACTGTTTCCAAGTCTTTTGCCAGGGCCAGAACAGGTGACTTACTTGCTCTGGGTACAAAATTTAAGAGAGTGTCAAAAAAAAAAACCCACAGTGATCAAGATAAATAATACTTTAATGCACTATTAAAAAAACAAAACTAATGCAAAAAAAGAATCCATGATAAACAAAGTATCAAAGTTTTTTTAAAAGATAGGAACTGTGGGCCAGGCTTAGGGTGAGGTGAGTGAGGCACTCACTCTTGTGATCATGCAAGTGCAAGCTTGGATCCTGTCTTTTAGAATTTTGGTATTTTATTCATCATGAATTTTTTTTTTGCTTTAATTTGGTGGCCCTTTAAATTTTGCACCTCACTGCACTTTAGTACTGGCCCTGCCCTTTGGTCTCTAGAGAAGCTGAGTCTTACTATGTATATTCATGTTCTTTTCTGAAATGTCCTGAAGCAGACTGTAGGTGCATGGACAAGGAAATAAGCTTTTTGAATGAATTTCATTGGTTTCCATTCACTTTTAGAAAAGTTTGCTTCCATTGTTCTGGATCCATCCCTTGAACTATACCTGGTAAGCCTATAGAGCCCTGTTAAGTCTGCGAATTAGATGCTCATGCATCTCTAGAGCAACTGAAAGTTTTAAAAGCTTTTTCTTATGGAACGTATTATAATATGCATTTTAAAAGAAAGTTGAGTTCAATTAGTAAATAATGGCTATATTTCCCTGTGCTGTACAATATCCTTGTTGCTTATTTTATACATAGTAGTTTGTATCTCTTAATCCCCTACCCCTTTTTTGCCCCTCTTCACTCTCCCCACTGGTAACCAACCACTAGTTTGTTCTCTATATCTGAATCTGTTTCTGTTTTTTTATAATCATTTGTTTTATTTTTTAGATTCCACATATAAGTGATAATGTAGAGCATTGGTCCCCAACGTTTTTGGCACCGGGGACCCGTTTCACGGAAGACAGTTTTTCCACAGACGGGGGTGAGGGTAGGGGGTGCTTCAGGCAGTAACGCGAGCGATGGGGAGCGATGGGGAGCAGCAGATGAAGCTTCACTCGCTCACCCGCCACTCACCTCCTGCTGTAGCCCGGTTCCTAACAGGCCGTGACCGGATGGGGACCCCTGATGTAGGGTATCTGTCTTTGTCTGACTTATTTCATTTTTCACTTAGTTTAGATCTGTGATTCTCAGCTGGAGGAGAATTTGCCCCTTAGGAAACATTTGACAATGTCTGCAGACATTTTCAGTGGTCCTACAACTTGGCAGGGGAGAGCTACTGGCATCTAATAAGTTGAGGCCAGGGATGATGCTAAAACAGCCTCCACAACAAAGAATTATTGCGCCCAATATGTTAATCATGCCAAATGAAACCGGAGGTTTCTCCTAGATACTAATATGTTACCAGTTATATGTATTGTAAATATTTTCTCTCACTTTATTGATATTTTCATTTTTTCTGTGGTACCTTTTGATGAAGAGAAATTCTTAATTTTAATGTAATTTAAGTTATCAAAAAAAAAGAAAAAGTTGAGTTCAAAGTAACCTCCAAATTTCTTCCGTCCTTGATTCTCTCAGGCCCAGGAGAACTTACTTAGCTACCTCTATGTCTAGTAGTTGGTTTTTACCTTGTAATCATAATCACATTCTACTATTTTTAGCTAATTGAACTTATTCCAGTTGTTTTTGAAAAAAATGGTGTGATTTGAGTGCTAGTTTAAAAGGAATAAGAGTGTGGCTTTGTTGAAACCATTATTTTATAGAAAACAAATCCATGAATCTTTAGAGCATTTGGAGATGTTCTAAAAATTAAATCCTCTTCTAAAACGGTAAAAATGGAGATTTCTACATGCATGACAAAACTCCAAAACTCGAAAGTTATTTGAGCAAATTTTTTAAATTTACTGTTTAATTTAGATACAGTAAAATTTATTTTTTTGGTGCCCTGTTCTATGAGTTATAACAATGCATAGCATTGTGTATCTACCACCACAATCAAGAGAACAGTCTCATCACCCCAAAAGAGTTGGTTATCAAGTTTTAAATCACCCTAAGATTTAGATTTCCTATTACTATTAGCCTGTAGTTGTATAAAGGGTATAAATAAATGTGTTGTTAGTGAATGAAAGCAATGTGGATTACTTCTAATACTTGGCCTTAAATTCCTCTTGCTAAATTACCAGAATAACAAATTCAGCTTGTGTGGACTGTTCTTTTACTAAACTAAGTGTTCTAAAACTCCAAATTTAAACCTTTATTGAACAATGAGCCCAAACTTTCTATACTTCTCAGGGGTAAAATTATAATGCAGGCAACACAGTGATAAAATTTAGTACTGGAATTTCTAAGTCAGCTAAAATGTTCAATTAAACTTGAAGGGTTGTATCAAACAATTTAACAAATTTATGTAACATAGTATGTATATGTGGAGATAATTTATTTTCACTAGGTTGGAACCACATTGCTGCCTTTATCATCATAGAGGAATGTATTGATATTTAAACATAATTGTATTTGAATTTCTTATGTCAAAAACTGTGAAACTCCTAAGTGACTGTGGTTTTTAAACTATAGTAACAGTTATAGAAATTTAAAGGGATAAGATAGTTCATCTAGCCTGTCTGTTTTAGATTCTGTAGGTCCTTAGAAATGAAACTGTTATGATTTAGAGTTCTCTATATTCCTCTGATGCTACCAAGTAGAAACCTTCAAGGATTGCTTAAATCTGTAATCAGTGCAATTTAGTCTCTCTTATTAGCTTCTACATCTTGTGGTTTGGCAGATGGCTGAAAACATCCTTAACTTTGTATTAAGCTAAGTAAAAATTTTGCTTTAGTAGTATTTATTTATGTACATGTTAGCTGATGTTCAAAATCTTGGTAGTCAAGCCTCTGTAGTTTCCAGGGTTTTTTCCTTTTAATATCAAGTAATTTCCTTAACTCAAAATAACTTGTAATGAACTCCTACTTTTCAACTGGCATGTATGTCTAAAAGAATATGTGCAATTTACCTTCTAAGTTTTTTTTTTTTTTTTTTTTGCGGTATGCGGGCCTCTCACTGCTGTGGCCTCTCCCGCTGCAGAGCACAGGCTCCGGATGCGCAGGCTCAGCGGCCATGGCTCACGGGCCCAGCCGCTCCACGGCATGTGGGATCTTCCCAGACCGGGGCACGAACCCGTGTCCCCTGCATTGGCAGGCTGACTCTCAACCACTGCGCCACCAGGGAAGCCCTAAGTTTTTGTTTTTAAGTCAAACCATAAGACTCAGAGTTGCTTGACCATATTGGGAACACAAAATAAATAGAGGATGAGCTACTGCTTCTAAGATGTTACAGCTGTACATTGCTACTTTGTTTTGTTTCTTTTTTTGGTGATTGCTTCAGCATCCTATCCATACCTGGCTGCTCCTATTCCTGCTGCTGCTGCCTCTCTACCACCTCCACCTACTCCACCACCACCTCCTCCTCCTCCTCCTCTTGAGGTGACAGACGCTTCAAACTTACCACCACTACCTCCCCCTTATTCCTGTGATCCACATGGCAGTGATCTGCCTCAAGGTACGTAGATTTTGAGACTTGGGTGAGGGTTATTTAGGTCTGTTTTTTTTTTTTGGTTTTTTAATTTTAAATTTTAGAGCATATCTCTCTTTGGTTGACCAATGAGGGTAGGGTGGTGGACCAAATGGAAATTGACTTGAGAGCATAATGCTAGGTAAATGACTAAGGAAAGAAGGAATCGAAAGCTGAGAATATCTTCTCCATAATCAAGAAGTGTATGGTTGAGCTGACTCACACTGCTTTTCTAAAGTAGCTACATGTCTGCCCTGAAGAAGATTCTCAACTGGATATCTGCTCTCAATTATTTCTCTTGAAAAGCAGGAGTTGATAACACAATTTTCTCCATTTCTTTTATTTAATGCCTACCATAAGTGCATGAAATTGTTGCATTCTTGATATTTAAGATTCCAACTGAATTTTGAAGAATTGGAAAAGGTTTTGGGGGGAGGAATTGTGGGGCGGGCTCTGATCTGCCTTGGATTTCAGCCATGTGTTGTTTCCTTAATTAAACTAAGGAGTAGCTTTCCATTGGAAGTTTTTTGTTACCCCTCAGTTTAGCAGTGTATCTCAAAAGAGAATTGTAGTCGAAAGTTGTTTGTAGCTTATTCATACTTTTTTTTTTTTTTTGCTGTAACATTCCCTTGATTTTTCTAGCTGCTTTTCTATTCTATTTTGGTTTTTTTCAGCCTCTAAGGTAGTCACCAGGATCTTCAACTCCATTCTGTTCTTCTTCCCTTCCTTAAAACTTGATTATCAACTTTATGTGGATGATTTCTAAATCTATCTGGCCTTAGCCTCTACCTACTTGCTAGACATTTTCACTTGGCTTTCTTACTTTTATTTCAGACTCAGTCTGTCTACAATGAAATTTCTCATTTTCATCTCCCTTCTTTCTTCTCTTGAGGCCATGCAAAACATTGACTCTTTTCCTTGGTTTTCTATTTTATTAATAATGTATCATTGAACAATGATCCCTTTACTCTTCTCCCCTCACCTACCTACCCCTGCCCAAGATCTTCTCAGCACATAATGCTGATTTTGCATTTTCCAGCATTTTATTTTGAAAATGTTTAGACATACATGAAATTTGAATTTTAAAATGAATATTCATATATCCACCACCTATATTCTATTGTTAACTATACTTGCATTAGCATGCATTTCTCCATCTTTTCCTCCATCCATCTCTCTGTCCATCAATTAATCCATCTTTTTGGTGCATTTCAAAGTAAATTGTAGACATCATTCTTCCCCATTAAAAACTTGAACATACATATCATTAACTAGAGTTGGATATTTATTTTTTCTTTTGATGTAAAGTTTACATATAATGAAATGAACAAATCTTTTTTTTTTTTTTTTTTTTTTTGCGGTACACGGGCCTCTCACTGTTGTGGCCTCTCCCGTTGTGGAGCACAGGCTCCGGACGTTCAGGCTCAGCGGCCATGGCTCACGGGCCCAGCTGCTCCATGGCATGTGGGATCTTCCCACACCGGGGCACAAACCCGTGTCCCCTGCATTGGCAGGCAGACTCTCAACCACTGCGCCACCAGGGAAGCCCGAAATGAACAAATATTAAATGTACACTTGCTGAGTCTTGACAGATGAGTGCATGCACCTGTGTAATCCAAATCCCAATCAAGTTATAAAACATTATCATTATCCCACAAAGTTCCTTCATGCCCCTTCCCAGTCTTTCCCTACCCCGTCTCTACTTCCCCCCAGAGACAACCACTGTTCTGATATTTTTCTGCCCTAGTTTTACCTGTTTTAGAATTTCATGTGAATATAATCATACAGTATGTACTCTTTATGGAAGGCTTCTTAACCTCAATGTAATGTTTTTTGAGATTCTTCCATGTTGCTGCATATTATCAGTAGTCTATTTGCTTTTATTGCTGAGTAGTATTTCATCGTATGGGTATTCTACAGTTTGTCCATTCTCCTGTTGAGGGACACGTGGACTATTCTAGTTTGGATCAGTTATGATAAAGCTGCTATGAACATACTTGTAAAAGTCTTTGTGAACATGTGTTTTCATTTCCCTTGGGCAAATACCCAGGAGTGGAATTGATGAGCATAGATAGGTGTGTGTTTAGTTTTATAAGAAATTGCTGGTCATTTTTCCAAAACTGTACCTTATCTCCTTCTACTTTTACAAGAACTCTATGCACCTGTTTTTCTACTTCTAAGACTTTGCTGTCATGATGATTCTACTCAGATTCTCTCCCCCTCTACTCTTCCATCTAACTTCCTGTTTAAATCCTATCATTTTCATGATCCCACCCCCCAGTTGAATTTCAAAGTGATGATTTTGAGTTCTTAATAGTCCTTACCTGCCACATTTTTTAACAGCTTGAGATATAATTCATATATCATGCAAGTCATCCATGTAAAGTACATAATTCAGTGCTTTTTAGTATATTCACAAATTTGTACAACCATCACCACTGTCTAATTCCAGAATATTTTCATCACCACAAAAAGAAACCCTGTACCCGTTAGCAGTTACTCCTCATTCTCTCTGGCCCTGGCAACTACTATTTTGCTTTCTTTCTTTTTTTTTTTTTTTTTTACTATTCTCTATGGATTTGCCTCTTCTGGACATTTCATGTAGATGGAGTCATACAATATGTGGTCTTTTGTAGGCTGGCTTCTTTCATTTGGCATAATGTTTTCAAGGTTCATCCATGTTGTAACATGTATCATGTATTTCATTCTTTTTTTCAGCTGAATAACATTCCATTATATAGATGTACCATATTTTATTATCTATTAGTTGATGGACATTTGAGTTGTTTCCACATTTTTGCTATTGAGAGTAATACTGCTATGGATTTTTGTGGATGTATGTGAATACCAAGGGGTGGAATCCCATGCCATTTGTGGATTTACTTCCTGCTATTATCTTTTCATATTCTTTAGCTTGAGCATTACGCTTTATACTATATTCCCACATAATAGTCAAATTACAAGCTCATTCTTTTAAAGTGGCAGTAAATACATTTGTATGTATTGGGAGTCTCCAAATTAAGAAAGAGGGGTTTTCTGAGAGTTTGTTAGTGGAATCAAGTTACATTATCTTATTTATAAGAATATATTTGAATCCCAGGTCAATCAATAAAAATATATTTAGAGATATACTTGAAATGCTAAGGCTATTCCCTCTTCTCTCATACATCTGCTTTTTGTTCATTTGTAAAATACTTTAAAGTTCTATGTCTGGAGAAATTTTATCACCTTACTGTATAACTTATTTCAAGTTACCTTGCTCATTGCCTCCTCTTTTTGGAGTCCCAGTGGTGGTATGTTAGTCATGTTAAATAAAAACAAGGTGAATTGTTTCAAACAGTGCTAGTTATCTTAGTAGACATCACTAATCTTGGCATTTGTAGAACATTAGTTTGTACTATGTATTAGCTCTGAAGACCAACATGATTGCTTTTGTAGTAGGTTTGTATTAAAGTAAAATTTTAGTCTTGAGACAAGCAAGAAAATGCCTTTACTAGAGTCTCTCTAAATATTTGCAGAGTAGTATTCCTGTAACATCTGTCTAATATTAAGAATAGAAATAAAATCTGTATTTGTTGATTAAACCTTCTTGGCTCAGAAAATGATCTTAGCTATAGTGGTAGGTAAATGGTCATTTACTATAAGGTAGAATTAAGGGTAGTGTTGATGTGGGAAGACTACATTTGTTGTATCTACCATAATACTGAAATAGAAGAGGTTTTAAATGGTAAGTTTTAATTGTTTATGTCATCTAGTCACTAAAATTTAAATTTTTAATTTTAGATGCAAAAGTTTTGCAGTACTATTTCAATCTGGGATTGCAGGTAAGAGTCCTGTTAAAATTGCTTTGATTAAAAAAAAAAACTTCTAACTTAAAAATGTAAGCCATTTTGATAATCAGACTCTTGAACCTTAAAACCCAAGAACACTGTGAGGGCCCTAAAAGATTTATTTCTGTCTTTATATCTCTGAAGATGACACAGGTCAGTTTTCTACTTTAACCTCCCAATACTTCAGTTTCTCTTATGAAAGAGTTGTAAATTGTCATGAGTGGGGGCCCTATGAAGTACAACTTTAGCATATATTGGCCTCCATATTTAACATCATATGCCAACCCTTCACTATGTTTTTCTGTCTCAAAATAACAAATGGATTATTTATCCTGTTTACTTAAAACGTTTTTGTGGCTATTTCTGCATTTTATGTGAAAAGTAATCCGACTAATTCAAAGACATTTAAAGAGCTGTATTATTTTTAAAGCACTCATGTGTTCATAGATATTTGCCAAACACTGATTTTTGCCACTTCCCTGAATTTAGAAAGGGAGTACTGACAGATACCTTAATATCACTGAAAGGTGTCTCTGATTTCAGGTAAGAGCTCTTTTACTTTATACTTTCAGGGATCATTTTCCCCCTGAAATATACTTCTGATATAATAAGATGACACATTTTCTGAAAAGGAATGATGCATCTTAAGTTTTGGCATATGACATAGTAAACCAGATAGTCTCATGGATAATACTCAGATTAGTTCATATTTTCCAAGACACTGATTTCCCTAAAACATTGGACATATCATTTCCAGAAAACTATCTTTACTGACTGGCACACATTTATAATTTAAGAGTAGTAGAGTGGGT
This sequence comes from Mesoplodon bidens, assembly GCF_964165515.1. Taxonomy (NCBI): domain Eukaryota; kingdom Metazoa; phylum Chordata; class Mammalia; order Artiodactyla; family Ziphiidae; genus Mesoplodon; species Mesoplodon bidens. Next base: position 43,843,749 of record NC_138163.1, on the reverse strand, counting down.
TTTTGTTCTCTTGAGATTATATTTCCTAAATGCAGTTTCAAAAATTGAAAAAATAAAGTGCTTGCCCCTTCAGTTATGTTTGTTTATTATAGTCACCTGTGGAGACAAGGTGGCGGCAGTTTATTTATTTGTTTATTTTTAGTATTTTTGTTTGTTTTAAACTTAAGTATAGTTGTACAACATTATATGTTACAGGTGTACAGTATAGTGATTCACAATTTTTAAAGGTTATGCTCCAGTTATAGTTATTATAAAATATTGGCTGTATTCCCCGTGTTGTACAATATAGTCTCCTATATTTTACATCATGGGAATACAAGGAAATGTAGAATAGATATTTTAATATTTTCTCATATTAAAAGTAATAGCATTCATTATGGTGCATATGGAAAATACTAATGTGTAAAGAAAACTGAAATCACCTGTATAATCACTGTATACTTTGGTATATTTCCTTACAGCTTATTTATTTATTTTATAAAATATGGACTATGCTATGTAATTTTGTAAACTTTTAAGTTAAACAATATGAACACTTTTTCTTTAAATATTTGACACCATGATTTTTTTATTGCCTGTATTTTATTCCATCATGGATATATCATAATTCATTCATCCAGTTTCTTATTGTTGAATATTTAGGTCGTTAATTTTTTTTGCCTTTAAAAAAATGCTATAACAGACACCTTTGTATACAGATCATTGTGTATATCTCTAATTTCCTTAGGGTGCTTTCCTAAAATAATTCCTAGGTCCACATATGAGATACAGAGGCTGCCAAAGATCTTAAAGTTGTTATAGAGAATAGATTTTCTAAATGTCGTATCTTAGTTCAAAAGTCATTGTTATCCCACCCGGAAATCATGGCCCAACTTTTTTTTTTCAGTGAAGAATGGTACTAGTTTAAGAAAAGGAATAGTAAAGTGTTTTTTCCCTTTCTTGCCCAAGTGCTATCACCACAACTTGTGGCACTCCATGGTCTGTGTGCCGCAGATGCAGCAGCAGCTTCATGTAGAGAATTATCCAGTCTATACTGAGCCGCCACCTCTGGTGAATCAAACCATTCCTCAGTTATGCAGTGAGGTGGGGAGACAAGATGGCACACAGGCAGATGTATCAGCACATGGTAAGTATGTAATGAGATGCCCTGCAAGAAAGACAATTGGATTTTATTGTGTGTAATTTAATAATAGCCTTCAGATAGTATACTAGACCAGCATTTCTTAAAGCATGGTATATGAACCTTTTGGGGCCCCTGAGACCCTTTCAAGGGATCTATGAGGCTAAAAGTATTCATCATAATACACGGATTTTGTCCCTTTTGCTGTGTTAGATTTGTATTAAGGGTGCAAAAATCAGTGGCGGGTAGAATAGCTGGCACCTAAGCACAAATCAAGGCAGGGGCATCAAACTGTGCTAGTACTTAGTGCCTTCACACTTATGATATAAAAATGCCAGTTTTATTTATTTTGTGTTTGATCAAAGACATTCTTATTTTACTAAATTTTTATTCTTTGAATAATTGTACTTAGTATTCTGTATGACAAAATAGGAAGTATTCATAAAGCTCTCTGCATACTGACGTATGGTGATTAACTTTAAAGAAAAGAGTTGTAAGCTTGAGTTTCGAGCTAAACTAGCTGACTTTTCATGGAACACTGTTTTTACTTGAAAGAGTGATAGACAGACTATGGTTATCCAGACTTGGGGATCCGGCAGACATTTTCTCAAATGAACAGCTAAGCCTTATCACTTCAAGAAAAGCAACGGATAGTATTTTTTGTCAAAGATAAAAATTCCAGCACTCAAATACATGTTATCCAAAATTCTAATTTTTTTTTTTTTTTTTTTTTTTAAATTTATTTATTTTTATTTTTGGCTGTGTTGGGTCTTCGTTTCTGTGCGAGGGCTTTCCCTAGTTGCGGCAAGCGGGGGCCACTCCTCATCGCCATGCACGGGCCTCTCACTATCGCGGCCTCTCGTTGCAGAGCACAGGCTCCAGATGCGCAGGCTCAGTAGTTGTGGCTCACGGGCTCGGCCGCTCCGCGGCATGTGGGATCTTCCCAGACCAGGACTCGAACCTGTGTCCCCTGCATTGGCAGGCAGACTCTCAACCACTGCGCCACCAGGGAAGCCCCAAAATTCTAATTTTTATCTACCACCATGAGCTTGACAGCTTCCAAGACTTCATTAACTCTTCTAATAAAATAAATGGTGGGGGGCTATTAATGAATATGGTGCTTTATATTGTATAATGAACTGTGTCAACATTTGGTAGATCGTATAACTCAGTGAAATAACATTTTCCCAATTACCAGTGTATAATCTTACCTGTGCATGATTTAGTAAAAGATCTATCCAAGATGCAAGATAAAACAGTGGACTTGGATTTTATTGTTAACAAAGTATGAAAAGTCCACATTGCTACTGACCTCTAAGAAATTACCACTTACCTAGTTTTGGTACAGCATCAAAGAATATCTACAATTATCTGAAAAGCCTAACTATTAAGACTTCTCTCTTTTCCAGCTACATATCTGTATGAAGCCAGATTTTCTTCATATATTTCAAACTAAATGTATCATAATAGATAAAATACAGAAGCAGATATGAGAATCCAGCTGTCTTCTATTAAGCCATACATTAGAGATTGCACAAGTGTAAAACAATGCCACTGGTCTCACAATTTTTTTTTTTTGGAAAATACAAATTTGTATGGAAAATGAGTTTAACATAATGAGTTTATTTTTACATGAAATAATATTTTTAACTTAGTTTAATTCCTAATATGGTAAATATTGATAGATATAACCCACATAAACAAAAGCTATTTGGGATCCTCAATTTTTAAGAGTGTAAAGGGATCCTGAGACCAAAAAGTTTGAGACCTCTGTGCCAGACCATAAGGATGGTTGCTTTGTCTATGAGTTCACAGTATAATATAGATGGGGAGGCATTTTCAAGGATTTAGAATAGGATCTTTGGACTGCCCTTCTTAGAATCAGCAGGAGGTAGAAGAAACGATCTGGACTAACCTAACCAAATTTGTTTTACATTCCAGCGACTGCTACTTGATGGTTGTGATTTTGGCTAAGTTACTTAACCTCCCTAAGCCTGATTTTGTGTAAAGTGGGAAATAATGTATTTTATGACTTTCCAGTGTTGTTATAAGAACTATATGAAACCTTATATGTATAAGTATACTGTTCTGGTGCACGTGAGGAATGTGAATTTTCTTTCTCTCCTCCCTTAGAGTATTAATAGCTTTAGAATATTAGCACTATAGAATCTTATTCTTCATGTGGTGGTGTGATGTGGCCCATGGTAATAAAAATTAAAGCATCAACCTTTATTACATTTTTGTTCCAGGTACCTTTTATAGAGCTATTTTTATTGTAGTAAACATGAGACAGTGCCAGTCTTTATACTTCACAAAACGAACTTAAGTTATCCCAAGTAATATGGGACTCCTTTTTTAAAATATTTATATAGTTACTATAATAAGGTCAGAACAGCATCTATTTATTTCCATTGAAACTGGTGCATGGTAGTGAAAGTGCTGTAAATTTTAAATGATGCTAGCATGTTCATGACATTCAAGAGATGACACTTAAATGTTTGGTCTTTTGGGATGGTCTTCAGAGTTTTGCCTTCAAGTATAGACCAGACTGTAAAAACACCTGAGTTTTTAATTGCAAAAATAATACAAAATGGTTATTTGGATGGTGTGTGTTATACAGGAAAACTATATGACAACTTAATTGCAACGAACTCTTATAAGAACTGAACTGACAAGAATGACTCTAGAGAACGTTTCTTTGTGTAGTCTGATGATATCTAAAATATCCCAGGAAGATAGCTGTCTCTAGGTAGAATACATTTGACACATTGTACATACATTTATATATGTATTTTTTTTTCCTTTTTTTCACATCTTTATTGGAGTATAATTGCTTTACAATGGTGTGTTAGTTTCTGCTGTATAACAAAGTGAATCAGTTATATGTATACATATGTTCCCATATCTCTTCCCTCTTGCATCTCCCTCCCTCCCACCCTCCCTATCCTACCCCTCTAGGTGGTCATAAAGAACCGAACTGATCTCCCTGTGCTATGCGGCTGCTTCCCACTAGCTATCTATTTTACGTTTGGTAGTGTATATATGTCCATGCCACTTTCTCACTTTGTCACAGCTTACCCTTCCCCCTCCCCATATCCTCAAGTCCATTCTCCAGTAGGTCTGTGTCTTTATTCCCGTCTTACCCCTAGGTTCTTCATGACATTTTTTTCTCTTAGATTCCATATATATATGTTAGCATATGGTATTTGTCTTTCTCTTTCTGACTTACTTCACTCTGTATGACAGACTCTAGGTCCATCCACCTCACTACAAATAAATCAATTTCGTTTCTTTTTATGGCTGAGTAATATTCCATGGTATATATGTGCCACATCTACTTTATCCATTCATCCGATGATGGACACTTAGGTTGCTTCCATCTCCGAGCTACTGTAAATAGAGCTGCAATGAACATTTTGGTACATGACTCTTTTTGAATTATGGTTTTCTCAGGGTATACGCCCAGTAGTGGGATTGCTGGGTCATATGGTAGTTCTATTTGTAGTTTTTTAAGGAACCTCCATACTGTTCTCCATAGTGGCTGTATCAATTTACATTCCCACCAACAGTGAAAGAGTGTTCCCTTTCCTCAACACCTTCTCCAGCATTTATTGTTTCTAGATTTCTTGATGATGGCCATTCTGACTGGTGTGAGATGATATCTCATTGTAGTTTTGATTTGCATTTCTCTAATGATTAATGATGTTGAGCATTCTTTCATGTGTTTGTTGGCAGTCTCTATATCTTCTTTGGAGAAATGTCTATTTAGGTCTTCTGCCCATTTTTGGATGGGGTTGTTTGTTTTTTTGTTATTGAGCTGCATGAGCATCTTGTAAATTTTGGAGATTAATCCTTTGTTAGTTGCTTCATTTGCAAATATTTTCTCCCATTCTGAGGGTTGTCTTTTGGGCTTGTTTATGGTTTCCTTTGCTGTGCAAAAGCTTTGAAGTTTCATTAGGTCTCATTTGTTTATTTTTGTTTTTATTTCCATTTCTCTTAAGAGGTGGGTCAAAAGGACATTGCTGTGATTTATGTCATAGAGAGTTCTGCCTATGTTTTCCTCTAAGAGTTTGATAGTGTCTGGCCTTACATTTAGGTCTTTAATCCATTTTGAGCTTATTTTTGTGTATGGTGTTAGGGAGTGTTCTAATCTCATACTTTTACGTGTACTTGTCCAGTTTTCCCAGCACCACTTATTGAAGAGGCTGTCCTTTCTCCATTGTACATTCCTGCCTCCTTTATCAAAGATAAGGTAACCATATGTGCATGGGTTTATCTCTGGGCTTTCTATCCTGCTCCATTGATCTTACAGTTTTTGTGCCAGTACCATACTGTCTTGATTACTGTAGCTTTGTAGTGTAGTCTGAAGTCAGGGAGCCTCATTCCTGTAGCTCCATTTTTCGTTCTCAAGATTGCTTTGGCTATTTGGGGTCTTTTGTGTTTCCATACAAATTGTGAAATTTTTTGTTCTAGTTCTGTGAAAAATGCCAGTGGTAGTTTGATAGGGATTGCATTGAATCTGTAGATTGCTTTGGGTAGTAGTGTCAGTTTCACAATGTTTATTCTTCCAATCCAAGAACATGGTATATCTCTCCATCTATTTGTATCATCTTTAATTTCTTTCATCAGTGTCTTATAATTTTCTGCATACAGGTCTTTTGTCTCCTTAGGTAGGTTTATTCCTAGATATTTATTCTTTTTGTTGCAATGGTAAATGGGAGTGGTTTCTTGATTTCACTTTCAGGTTTTTCATCATTAGTGTATAGGAATGCCAGAGATTTCTGTGCATTAATTTTGTACCCTGCTACTTTACCAAATTCATTGATTAGCTCTAGTAGTTTTCCGGTAGCATCTTTAGGATTCTCTATGTATAGTATCATGTCATCTGCAAACAGTGACAGTTTTACTTCTTCTTTTCCAATTTGGATTCCTTATATTTCCTTTTCTTCTCTGATTGCTGTGGCTAAAACTTCCAAAACTATGTTGAATAAGAGTGGTGAGAGTGGGCAACCTTGTCTTGTTCCTGATCTTAGTGGAAATGGTTTCAGTTTTTCACCATTGAGGACAATGTTGGCTGTGGGTTTGTCATATATAGCCTTTATTATGTTGAGGAAAGTTCCCTCTATGCCTACTTTCTGTAGGGTTTTTATCATAAATGGGTGTTGAATTTTGTCGAAAGCTTTCTCTGCATCTATTGAGATGATCATATGGTTTTTCTCCTTCAACTTGTTAATATGGTGTATGACATTGATTGATTTGCGTATATTGAAGAATCCTTGCATTCCTGGAATAAACCCCACTTGATCATGGTGTATGATCCTTTTAATGTGCTGTTGGATTCTGTTTGCTAGTATTTTGTTGAGGATTTTTGCATCTATGTTCATCAGTGATATTGGCCTGTAGTTTTCTTTCTTTGTGACATCCTTGGCTGGTTTTGGTATCAAGGTGATGCTGGCCTCGTAGAATGAGTTTGGGAGTGTTCCTTTCTCTGATATTGTTTGGAAGAGTTTGAGAAGGATGGGTGTTAGCTCTTCTCTAAGTGTTTGATAGAATTCGCCTGTGAAGCCATCTGGTCCTGGGCTTTTGTTTGATGGAAGATTTTTAATCACAGTTTCAATTTCAGTGCTTGTGATTGGGCTATTCATATTTTCTATTTCTTCCTGAGTCAGTCTTGGCAGGTTGTGCCTTTCTAAGAATTTGTCCATTTCTTCCAGGTTGTGCATTTTATTGGCATAGAGTTGCTTATAGTAATCTCTCATGATCTTTTGTATTTCTGCAGTGTCAGTTGTTACTTCTCCTTTTTCATTTCTAATTCTATTGATTTGAGTCTTCTCCCTTCTTTTCTTGATGAGTCTGGCTAATGGTTTGTCAATTTTGTTTATCTTCTCAAAGAACCAGCTTTTAGTTTGGTTGATCTTTGCTATCGTTTCCTTCATTTCTTTTTCATTTTTTTCTGATCTGATCTTTATGATTTCTTTCCTTCTGCTAACTTTGGGGGTTTTTTGTTCTTCTTTCTCTAATTGCTTTAGGTGCAGGGTCAGGTTGTTTACTCGAAATGTTTCCTGTTTCTTAAGGTGGGATTGTATTGCTATAAACTTACCCCTTAGAACTGCTTTTGCTGCGTCCCATAGGTTTTGGGTCGTCGTGTCTCCATTGTCATTTGTTTCTAGGTATTTTTTAATTTCCTCTTTGATTTCTTCAGTGATCACTTCGTTATTGAGTAGTGTATTGTTTAGCCTCCATGTGTTTGTATTTTTTACAGATCTTTTCCTGTAATTGATGTCTAGTCTGATAGCATTGTGGTCGGAAAAGATACTTGATACAATTTCAATTTTCTTAAATTTACCAAGGCTTGATTTGTGACCCAAGATATGATCTATCCTGGAGAATGTTCCATGAGCACTTGAGAAAAATGTGTATTCTGTTGTTTTTGGATGGAATGTCCTATAAATATCAACTGAGTCCATCTTGTTTAATGTATCATTTAAAGCTTGTGTTTCCTTATTTATTTTCATTTTGGATGATCTGTCCATTGGTGAAAGTGGGGTGTTAAAGTCCCCTACTATGATTGTGTTACTGTCGATTTCCCCTTTTATGGCTGTTAGTATTTGCCTTATGTATTGAGGTGCTCCTATGTTGGGTGCATAAATATTTACAATTGTTATATCTTCTTCTTGGATCGATCCCTTTATCGTTATGTAGTGTCCTTCTTTGTCTCTTCTAATAGTCTTTACTTTAAAGTCTATTTTGTCTGATATAAGAATTGCTACTCCAGCTTTCTTTTGATTTCCATTTGCATGGAATATCTTGTTCCATCCCCTTACTTTCAGTCTGTATGTGTCTCTAGGTCTGAAGTGGGTCTCTTGTAGACAGCATATATATGGGTCTTGTTTTTGTATCCATTCAGCCACTCTGTGTCTTTTGGTGGGAGCATTTAGTCCATTTACATTTAAGGTAATTATTGATATGTATGTTCCTATTCCCATTTCCTTAATTGCTTTGGGTTCGTTATTGTAGGTCTTTTCCTTCTGTTGTGTTTCTTGCCTAGAGAAGTTCCTTTAGCATTTGTTGTAAAGCTGGTTTGGTGGTGCTGAACTCTCTCAGCTTTTGCTTGTCTGTAAAGGTTTTAATTTCTCCATCAAATCTGAATGAGATCCTTGCTGGGTAGAGTAATCTTGGTTGCAGGTTTTTCTCCTTCATCTCTTTAAATATGTCCTGCCAGTCCTTTCTGGCTTGTAGAGTTTCTGCTGAAAGATCAGCTGTTAACCTTATGGGGATTCCCTTGTGTGTTATTTGTTGTTTTTCCCTTGATGCTTTTTTTTTTTTTTTTTTTTTTTTGCAGTACGTGGGCCTCTCACTGTTGTGGCCTCTCCCGTTGCGGAGCACAGGCTCCGGACGCGCAGGTCCGGCAGCCATGTCCCACAGGCCCAGTTGCTCCGTGGCATGTGGGATCTTCCCAGACCGGGGCACGAACCCGTGTCTCCTGCATCGGCAGGCGGACTCTCAACCACTGCGCCACCAGGGAAGCCCCTCCCTTGCTGCTTTTAATATGTTTTCTTTGTATTTAATTTTTGACAGTTTGATTAATATATGTCTTGGCGTATTTCTCCTTGGATTTATCCTGTATTGGATTCTCTCTGCTTCCTGGACTTGATTAACTCTTTCCTTTCCCATATTAGGGAAGTTTTCAACTATAATCTCTTCAAATATTTTCTCAGTCCCTTTCTTTTTCTCTTCTTTTTGTGTGACCCCTATAATTGGAATGTTGGTGCATTTAATGTTGTCCCAGAGGTCTCTGAGACTGTCCTCAGTTCTTTTCATTCTTTTTTCTTTATTCTGCTCTGCAGTAGTTATTTCCACTGTTTTATCTTCCAGGTCACTTATCCGTTCTTCTGCCTCAGTTATTCTGCTTTTGATCCCATCTAGAGTATTTTTTATTTCATTTTTTGTGTTGTTCATCATTGCTTGTTTCATCTTTAGTTCTTCCAGGTCCTTGTTAACTGTTTCTTGCATTTTGTCTATTCTATTTCCAAGATTTTGTATCATCTTTACTATCATCATTCTGAATTCCTTTTCAGGTAGACTGCCTATTTCCTCTTCATTTGTTAGGTCTGGTGGGTTTTTATCTTGCTCCTTCTCCTGCTGTGTGTTTTTCTGTCTTCTCATTTTGCTTATCTTACTGTGTTTGGGGTCTCCTTTTTGCAGGCTGCAGGTTAGTAGTTCCCGTTGTTTTTGGTGTCTGTCCCTAGTGGCTAAGGTTGCTTCAGTGGGTTGTGTAGGCTTCCTGGTGGAGGGGACTAGTGCCCGTGTTCTTGTGGATGAGGCTGGATCTTGTCTTTCTTGTGGGCAGGTCCATGTCTGGTGGTGTGTTTTGGGGTGTCTGTGGACTTATTATGATTTTAGGCAGCCTCTCTGCTAATGGGTGGGGTTGTGTTCCTGTCTTGCTAGTTGTTTGGCCTAGGGTGTCCAGCACTGTAGCTTGCTGGTCGTTGAGTGAAGCTGGGTGTTGGTGTTGAGATGGAGATCTCTGGGAGATTTTCGCCGTTTGATATTACGTGGAGCTGGGAGGTCTCTTGTGCACCAGTGTCCTGAAGTTGGCTCTCCCATGTCAGAGGCACAGCACTGACTCCTGGCTTCAGCATCAAGAGCCTTTCATCCACACCGCTCAGAATAAACGGGAGAAAAAGTAGAAAGGAAGAGGATAAAATAAAGTAAGATAAAATGAAATAGTTATTAAAATAAAAAATAATTAAGAAAAATAAAATTCTTAAGTAAAGAAAACAACAAAACAAAAAAAACACCAAAAAATGGATGGACAGAACCCTAGGACACGTGGTGAAAGCAAAGCTGTACAGACAAAATCTCACACAGCAGCATACTCATACACACTCACAAAAGGAGGAAAGGGGGAAAAAATAATATATCTTGCTCTCAAAGTCCACCTCCTCAATTTGGGATGATTCATTGTCTATTCAGGTATTCCAGAGATGCAGGGTACATCAAGTTGATTGTAGAGGTTTAATCCGCTGCTCCTGTGGCTCCTGGGAGAGGTTTCCCTTTCTCTTCTTTGTTCACATGGCTCCCGGTGTTCAGCTTTGGATTTTGCCCCACCTCTGCGTGTAGGTCGCCGGAGGGCATCTGTTCTTCGCTCAGACAGGACAGGGTTAAAGGAGCTGCTGATTCGGGGGCTCTGGATCACTCAGGCCGGGGGGAGGGAGGGGCATGGAGTGTCGGGCGAGCCTGCAGCGGCAGAGGCCAGTGTGACGTTACAGCAGCCTGAGGTGTGCCGTGCATTCTCCCGGGGAAGTTGTCCCTGGATCCCGGGACCCTGGCAGTGGCGGGCTGCACATGCTCCCCAGAAGGGCGGTGTGGATAGTGACCTGTGCTCGCACACAGGCTTCTTGTTGGCTGCAGCAGTGGCCTTAGCGTCTCATGCCCATCTCTGGGTTCAGCGCTGATAGCCTCGGCTTGAGCTTGTCTCTGGAGCTCCTTTGAGCAGCACTCTTAATCCCCTCTCCTCGCGAATCAGGAAACAGAGGGAAGAAAAAGTCTCTTGCCTCTTTGGCAAGTCCAGACTTTTCCCAGGACTCCCTCCCGGCTAGCTGTGGTTGGTGCACTAACCCCTTCAGGCTGTGTTCACGCCAACAACGCCATTCCCCTCTCTCTCGGATCCAACTGAAGCCCGAACCTCAGCTCCCAGCCCCACCCGCCCCATCAGGTGAGCAGACAAGCCTCTCTGGCTGGTGACCAGCACCGATCCTCTGTGTGGGAATCTCTCCACTTTGCCCTCCGCACCCCTGATGCTGTGCTCTCCTCTACAGCTCCGAAGCTCCCCTTCTCCACCACCAGCAGTCTCCGCCCTCGAAGGGGCTTCTAGTGTGTGGAAACCTTTCCTCCTTCACGGCTCCCTCCCACTGTTGCAGGTCCCGTCCCTATTCTTTTGTCTCTGTTTATTCTTTTTTCTTTTGCCCTACCCAGATACGTGGGGGAGTTTCTTGCCTTTTGGGAGGTCTGAGGTCTTCTGCCAGCATTCAGTGGGTGTTCTGTAGGAGTTGTTCCACATGTAGATGTATTTCCGATGTATCTGTGGGGAGGAAGGTGATCTCTGCATCCTGCTTCTGCCATCTTCCTATATTTAATTTGTTTAATTAGAAAATTTTTATATTATTTTTAGTAGCCTGTTTTAGTCACTAATGTTAATATCTAAAGTGCTCCTGCTGCAATTGCTATGATCTTTCTTGGAGTTAATGCTAAATTTCATTTTTACCTGTAAGAACATCCATTTATGTTGATGTTAATGAATCTTTGTATATGAAGTGTACTATATGCTTTCTTTGTTTCAGGTACTTTTCCAAATGCTGACCCTGCATCTGTCCCTCATGGAGCATTCTGTTATCCAGTGATGTCAGATCCCTATGGGCAGCGACCTTTGCCAGGTTTTGATTCCTGCCTTCCTGTTGTGCCAAATTATCCCTGTGTTGCCCCCTGGCATCCAGTCAGTGCTGCATATGTTGGTTCTCAGGTTCGTGGTGCTGTGAGTCCTGGGCCACTTGCCTATATTGCTTCACCTCCCTCACCTTCTCATTATGTACCTCAGAATATGGAAGATTCAGTAGTATGACGTGTTCTTGCACTGCCATTTTTCTTGTTGTTTTGTTTTTAAAAAGTGTTTTATGTTAGTGTTTAAGAGTGGTTAGAGTGGTTACTGTTGTATCTTTAAGATTATTTTATCTTTTGATTTAAAGTAGTTCTTTAAAATAAAGGAATATTTCTTTGGGTTGTGAATAAGGACATTGAGATGAATGTACATGTAACCCCATATTTGAGCATATTTCATTGTATTCAGCTGTTTTCCTGTTAGCCAGCTTGTCAACTTTGTATTAGCTGATGGTACCAATTGATAAATGGAGTAAATCTTATGAACCATTGCCTTGGTTCCGATGTCACACATCATATTAAACCATGCAAAATTGGAAAAACTTCTACTTTTTCCTAGAAAATGAAACAACAAAACCAAGCGCATTTGCTTCTGAGTAACTAGCTTAATATTAAGTGAGAGTTCTCTTAAGGTTTCTTAAGAATTGTGTGAACTGAGTTGTGTTCTGTGATATTAATCAGTTCTGAAGGCACATGGTGCTCTGCTTTAGATTTATCCCATGTGTTGTTGTTTAATATTGGATTTATGTAACCATTTTCCTGCACAGTATTGGTGTCCTTTGCACATTTAGCAGTAAATAAAAATTAGCATTTAAAATTGCTAAAATGAGTGAGATTTTCTTTTGCTTTTTCATGGCAGCAAAGAGTACCAGACATTTGATTGTTTCCATATGTTTTCCCCCTAGTATTTTGGTTGCCAGAAAATGTGAATTTATAGCATGGATTGGCAGGGTCAGTTGAAATGTTACTTAATCTCAAGACATTGCAATGCATACTACCATATCCAGTTCTTTTCCCTTGAGAATGTCCCTTTAAGTTGTGTTTCTGTTTTTTTTTTAAAGAATCTGTTAATTCTCTTATGGAACTTTAATCTAGACTTACTTTCTTATTGTCCTATATTTCTAATGGTTGTTGAATCTTTAAATTATTGTTTAGATTTACCTTGTATCTCTTCAGGCCTGCCTTGTCTTCAGCTTTCTGTGAGACACATTTTATAAGCCCTTCTCCCTTCTCTCCCTTTCATCTACCCAAAGATTACAAGATTTTCTGTATTCATTCAGTTCTCCTCTGAGAGGTAATTCATCATGAATGCTTTGCTCTGTCTCACCTACAAACAGCTATTTTAAAAGTGTTCTTTGGTTGCCATAAAACCTATTTATATTGCCTCCTTTAAAAGTTATTTATGCTTGTGAATCATTCTGTTCTTTCCCACCTTCAGCTATACCCCAGGCAAAAAGAACCAATTGAGACTCAGGGCTCAAGGTGCTTGAACAGGTGAAAGAACTAGAGTGGAATCCATTGCAAAGAAGATATCCTATCTTCAGTATACTGTTCTCAAGATGATTGATAACAATGAGTTTCAAATCAGTCAGTGTACTAGTTAAGGCTTCTGCTTCGTAATAGACATGGAACTGGTAGTGTTTTGGTTTTGCATCCTGGATCTTTACAAGTCCTTGCTCTACAAGTTGGCATCTGACAACTTTAATAAAGAAAGATGGGCAACAGTGCACCGATCTATCTAACAACCTCTGTATTAATGTTTCAGCTTTTTCTCTGCTAACCTCCTGGGTTCTCAATTTGTGCAGCCTACAGATTGTTTTATGTTTAAAGGTTTATTTTAGTCAAGCTTGAAACATGGAACAACCCCTCTCCAACATTTTTCAAATATGCCAGCATTTCTGAAATGTACATAACTCACAGCAAGTGATTGTCCTATATCTTCAACTGTCAGTGGTTCACTAATTAGCTTCTAAGCAGTGTTTTAGAAGGTTGTAGTCTATCTTGAGAATGTGGGTTTGGAAATTGTGTGGTTTTGAGATAAGTACATTTGCCTTAGGCTTCCAGTTGATTTGTTTATTTTTTAAACTTGTAGGTTGCTGCCTTGCCTTGATTTCCATTACTAATTTAATGCAGTTTAGTGAGATGCTTATTATTAACTTAAAAACCCAAGAACAACCTAATTGTTGTTACCAGTGTCGAAATCAGTGGTATGAATGGTCTGTTTAAATCATACAAGTATAGTCCACTTGTTTATGCTTTACAGTCAGACTTCTCTAAGAAATAATCAAGGAGTGAGCCCTGACCCTCCTATTGTTTTGTGAGTTGGGAGGGTGAAGGTAACCTGTACTGAAGCAGAAGTCTGCAGTGGTTTTTTTTTTTTTTTTTTTTTTTTTGCGGTATGCGGGCCTCTCACTGTTGTGGCCTCTCCCGCTGTGGAGCACAGGCTCTGGACGTGCAGGCTCAGCAGCCATGGCTTACGGGCCCAGCCGCTCTGCGGCATGTGGGATCCTCCAGGACCGGGGCATGAACCCGCGTCCCTTGAATCGGCAGGCGGACTCTCAACCACTGCGCCACCAGGGAAGCCCTGCAGTGGTTTTTGAAGGCAGCTTCTGGGTTAAAAACAAAGTGGTCTTTCTGGTTAAAAAAAAAAAACCCTAAGACTTAACATGTTTAATCAACCTATAGTATAAACATAGTGGTAGACATTGAGAATTGCTGGAGAAAGGAGGATATAAAGGCACTGTGGTTTGTTCTGGACCCTTTACTTTCACCGCCTTCCTGAGATAAATCTGGTTTACACCAAAGGTAGAAAAGTGGTTCATTTCCATAGTGAGGAAAAACAATTAGAATTCATTTTTATGCTGTGTATATTTATTCTCAAGACTAATTGTGGTTTTCTGCCTTGATTAAGAGCAGATGAAAATATTGAATCTGTTTTACTGTTGAAATTCAAGACTTGTGAATTTAAAACATCTTTCATTTCCTTAGAGCCTATAATCAAGGCATAACCTTTTAATTAGCTTTGGAAGTAAAAGTATAAACAAATCATGATTTTTTTATGTGAACACCATACATTCAGAACTTAATTCAGACATAAATCTCCATGAATAATGAAATAGTCCATTGGAGAAGGGTAGGGCATGAACTTAATCTAGATTTTTCTAAATCTGGGTCAAATTTTGTCCATTTTACATGAAACCTCTTTGAGGCCATTTATATTTCCATTTATAATAAAAAGAATTCAGGAGAACTAATACAGCAAAAGGCAACCTCTTGTTTCCCCCATCTTAGCTAGAGTGTTAAATTTCAGTTGGAGCAACTTGATTTAGAACACTTGTTTTCTCTCCTGCCTCAGTCATCAAAGGCAGTTTCAGGGATGTGTGGGGTGCCTGTATGTGGAAAGATGGAGCTTCAGGAAAGGCTGGACCTGAGTTTAGGTAACTACCTACTGAGTGACTAAAACTGCTTTAGAATGATAAATCTGGGTATCATCTCAAAATAATCTGGGGGGTGGGGTTTATAGATGAAGATAAGCTGCATGTTTTAACTGTTGAATAATAACTGTTGAAGATTGAGTTCATTGTGCTATTCCCTCTACTTTTGTGTTTGAAATCTTTCATAATAGTTGAAGAAAAACTACCTTGGTAACTGGCCATCTGGAGAGGTAATGTTTATAAAATTAGTAAAAGTTCAGGTTTTTAAACATTTTGCCTTGAATCCTGAAAAGAAACAAGATCTTAGAGACACTGTCCCATAAGGTTCATAGGTACCCTTGTTAAGGTATCTGGGGGTTGGGGGAAGCCTATAGTATAGGCAACTGATTCTTAAAGTCCTGTAATTCTCAAGAATATTCACTAGCTACATGTAAAACTAAATTATATTAAACCATGACATTTATTTATAGTTGAAACTAATTGAGGTGAGTGAACCACTTCAGGTTTAACTGCTTCATTGTTTTCTAATAATCACCACCACCACTTTTGAGTTCACTTTTCTCCTTATGGCTGCCAGAGGGGAGCTTGGAAACCAGGAATCCTTTAGTGTTGAAGAGCTTTTTTTTTTTTTTTTTTTTTTTTGTCTGGTAGGTGGCTCCTGCCACTGGCTAAACCTTTTATGAGAGGGGTGGAGAGTAATTCTACAATATTGAGATTAAACTGAATCAATTCTTATGAATTCAGGCCAGTCAATGAGTAAAATGTTAAGATCTATTTTAGCCAAATATTAATAATAGTTATTGATGTATTGGTGTTATATAGGTGATCAGTCCCTTCACCTAATCAACTAACAAACCTTTTCTTGCAGATCTTATGGTTTTTTCTAAACTATATGGTACAGCTTTTTCAAATCATTTGCAGAATTGTAGAAAAAAAATTCTACGCTAATACTAGGGTATTAGAGTTCTTGACTTAAAAAACCTTTTATTTCCTTGCTGGTGTATTAACCAGATCAGAGTAACGATTTTTATCTTGATAAATTTCAGTTACGCAAGATAAGTTCCAGAGATCTGTTCTACAACTTTGTGCCTGTAGATAATAATACTGTATTGTATGCTTAAAAATGTCTTAAGAGGGTAATCTCATGGTAAATGTTCTTACCACAATAAAAGAAATAAAAGTTCTACCACATGTGTAGTCCCACAGAAAAACAAACTTTTATATTCAGTTGCTTTGCTTGCATCAGCAGTTGAACTTTGTTTAAATTTTCTTTCATTCTTTTAGCTCTGCTAAAAGAGCTTCAGCTACTCAAGTTTTCTTCCTCCTAGTTGTTTTGAAGCATGGTATAGATTTGGCTTTTGTTAACCTAGTTCTTTTCTTTTACTCACTGCTTATTTTTTTCCAACATTTTATTATGAAAAATTTTAAACATGAAAGTTGAAATAACTGTGCAGTGTACATCTGTATATCCACTACCTAGATCATATAATTAACATTTTACTACACTTACCTTTTCACATAACCATCTATAAATCCTATTTTTTGATGATTACAAAGAAAATTGCAGACTTAAATACACTTCACCCCTAAACATCTCAGCATGGATATTGTTAACTAGAGTTCAGTATTTGTTAAAGGTTCTTTTTTAAAGGTTCTTTTCTTTTTGAGGTAAAGTTTACATGTGATGAAATGCACAAATCTTAAGTGTTTGATGCAATGAATTTTGACAAATCACACATCTGTGAAACCCAAGCCTTTATCAAGATAACATTTTCATTACTCCAGAAAATTCTCTCATGCTTTTCCCAGTCAATCCCTGCTTCCCCGATCCCCATCCCCTAGGCAACCACTTTTTCTTCTGATTTTTCTCCTATCATAGTTTGTTTTTTAAACTGTATATAAATGAATCAGAGTATGTGCTCCTTTGTGTAAGGATTCTTTAACATAAGGTATTTGGGATTCATCCATGTTGTATGTGTCAATAGTTCTTTTTATTGCTGAGCAGCATTTCATTGTACAAAAATGCCATTCTCCTGTTGATGGATACCTGAGCCATTTCTAGTTTTTAGATACGCATGAAGCTGCTATGAACATTTTTGTAAAAGTCTTCTTATGAGCATCTGTTTTAATTCCTCTTGGAATTACTGGGTCATAGGTTAGGTATATGTTTAGTACAGAAATGAAGGAGATTTTTCCAAAGTGATTGTACCATTTTATACTCCCACCAGCAGTATATGAGAATCCAATTGTTCATCCCCGTCAGCATTTGGTGGTGTCAGTCTTTTTGATCGTACCCATTCAGGTGGGTTTGGTAGTAAGTGGTATCTCATTGTGGTTTTAATTTGCATTTCCCTATGATTATGTTTAACAGTTCTTCATGTGCTTATTTGCTAGTTGTATATATTTCTTTTTGAAATGTGTTCAAATTGTGTTTTTATTATTGAGTTGTTGGAATTTTCTTGTACTGGTTGCACGTCTTTTCCAGATATATTACTGCTTTTTAAATTGTTTTATCTAACCAATGTATAAATGTTATACACCCAATCACACTTAAAATAATTAGGCCAGGGCTTTCCTGGTGGTGCAGTGGTTAAGAATCCGCCTGCCAATGCAGGGGACATGGGTTTGAGCCCTGGTCCGGGAAGATCCCACATGCTGCAGACCAACTAGGCCCGTGTGCCACAACTAGTGAGCCTGCACTCTAGAGCCCACGAGCCACAACTCCTGAGCCCATGTGCCGCAACTACTGAAGCCTGTGCGCCTAGAGCCTGTGCTCTGCAACAAGGGAAGCCACCACAATGAGAAGCCCATGCACTGCAACAAAGAGTACCCCTGCTCGCCACAACTAGAGAAAGCCTGTGTGCAGCAACGAAGACCCAACGTGGCCAAAAATAAATAAATTTATTTTAAAAAATGGCCATATTTTTCACAGAACTAGAACAAAAAATTTCACAATTTGTATGGAAACACAAAAGACCCCGAATAGCCAAAGCAATCTTGAGAATGAAAAATGGAGCTGGAGGAATCAGGCTCCCTGACTTCAGACTATACTACAAAGGTACAGTTATCAAGACAGTATGGTACTGGCACAAAAACTGAAAGATAGATCAATGGGACGGGATAGAAAGCCCAGAGATAAACCCACGCACATATGGTCACCTTATCTTTGGTAGAGGAGGCAAGAATATACAGTGGAGAAAAGACAGCCTCTTCAATAAGTGGTGCTGGGAAAACTGGACAGGGACATGTAAAAGTATGAAATTAGAACACTCCCTAACACCATACACAAAAATAAGCTCAAAATGGATTAAAGACCTAAATGTAAGGCCAGACACTATCAAACTCTTAGAGGAAAACATAGGCAGAACACTCTATGACATAAATCACAGCAAGATCCTTTTTGACCCACCTCCTACTAGAGAAATGGAAATAAAAACGAAAATAAACAAATGGGACCTAATGAAACTTCAAAGCTTTTGCACAGCAAAGGAAACCATAAACAAGACCAAAAGACAACCCTCAGAATGGGAGAAAATATTTGCAAATGAAGCAACTGACAAAGGATTAATCTCCAGAATTTAGAAGCAGCTCATGCAGCTCATTATCAAAAACACAACCCAATCCAAAAATGGGCAGAAGACCTAAATAGACATTTCTCCAAAGAAGATATAGAGACTGCCAACAAACACATGAAAGAATGCTCAACATCATTAATCATTAGAGAAATGCAACTCAAAACTACAATGAGAGATCATCTCACACTGGTCAGAATGGCCATCATCAAAAAATCTAGAAACAATAAATGCTGGAGAGGGTGTGGAGAAAAGGGAACCCTCTTTCACTGTTGGTGGGAATGTAAATTGATACAGCCACTATGGAGAACAGTATGGAGGTTCCTTAAAAAACTAAAAATAGAACTACCATAGGACCGAGCAATCCCACTACTAGGCACATACCCTGAGAAAACCATAATTCAAGAAGAGTCGTGTACCAAAATGTTCATTGCAGCTCTATTTACAATAGCCAGGACATGCAAGCAACCTAAATGTCCATCATTGGATGAATGGATAAAGAAGATGTGGCACATACATACAATGGAATATTACTCAGCCATAAAAAAACGAAATTGAGTTATTTGTAGTGAGGTGGATGGACCTAGAGTCTGTCATACAGAGTGAAGTAAGTCAGAAAAAAAAATACCGTATGCTAACACGTATATATGGAATCTAAGAAAAAAAAAGGTCATGAAGAACCTAGGGGCAAGATGGGAATAAAGACACAGACCTACTAGAGAATGGACTTGAGGATATGGGGAGGGGGAAGAGTGAGCTGTGACAAAGTGAGAGAGTGGCATGGACATATATACACTACCAAATGTAAAGTAAATAGCTAGTGGGAAGCAGCCGCATAGCCCAGGGAGATCAGCTCGGTGCTTTGTGACCACCTAGAGGGGTAGGATAGGGAGGGTGGGAGGGAGGGAGACACAAGAGGGAAGAGATATGGGAACATATGTGTATGTATAACTGATTCACTTTGTTATAAAGCAGAAACTACCACACAATTATAAAGCAATTATACTCCAATAAAGATGTAAAAAAATATAAATGTGACTTTAAAAATAAAAAAAAAACAGGCCAGGACTTGCAACTGAGTTATTTGGCTGAACGTGAAGTTGTTCTGGTATGCTAACCAGTGTTCTGGTGGCCTAAAATTTAATTAAAAGACAAAACTTCAGGAACCTGAATTAATTAGGGGAAAGTTAATTGCTGAAAAGTCCATGACTACAGAAAAAACTTTAAAAGAAATGTCAACTGATAACTTCAGAAAATATTACCCAAATGTACTCAGATTATACTAGCTGAATAATGACCAGCTGAACCTCAATTTATGTGTCTTCTCACTGACCCACAGAATGAAACTGCTCTGTACGACATGTATCATTCTTTGGTTACTCAGAAGTTTTCAGGATAAGGCCAGTAAGGTTTGTTAGTGTCGTACGCCATAGCTTTATAGCTGTATTGGTCCCTTCATGTCATCAATCTCAAAGTTCTTTATGAATGCTTATTCAGTTTTCTAAATATTTAATACAGCTTTGTTTAATGGGAAATATAAAAGAATGATCGTCATAATGTTTATTCTCAGTCATGAACTTTTCAAAATATATTGGAATGTGGAGGTCTCCCTTAAGTGTGTCTGCTGGTTAAATGATAGTGTAAAATCCACTGTTGTTCACAAATGTTTATTAATAATAGATGGATATAAGTGATTATGTTGGAAAAGGGAGGAACAAACACCTTAAATCTGAGCAGCCATACATTTTGGAGGAAAAAAGTAAATGCTTTATTTTTGTTTATACTGAAGCTAAAGACACCAAATCATTTTATTGTACAAGATTCTTTTTAGCACATTTAATTATGACAGTAACTTTGCACTTCCTACAGGAAATATTTAAATAAAAGTAATAGTTATTCAAGGAGGCTTTAGCTTTTAAACTAGTAGTCTGCAAAGCCAAATGCCATTTACACAAACACATTTGGAATTTCCCCTTTTCATGATTAAGCTCGGGAGATACAATTTTAACCTTAAGTTCAATGCATACATTTTCTGTATGGTGATGTATGATTGGGGCCTCCAACTAGGCTAAGAAAGTGAATTAAACACTGCCTGTGTTTTCTAAAAGTATTCTTTATCTTCTAGGAAATGTTGGCTCCAAACTACATTCATTGTTCTGAATAGGTAGAAATTCTTCATCCTCAATTTCAACCTGTTTTTGAGAAATCTTGAATCCTGTGAAGAGTTTAAATAGTGATACTTTCTTGAATCCTACCACTGGTATGCATTCCTATGTTATAAGAAACAGACAAATTAAAATGCTTTCACTTGAGAAGGATGTTTATCCCTATCTGAACTGAAATGTCCTTGAGAAGGTCTTTGTCTTTATAGTTGAAATAAGAGAACATATGGGTTTACTTGTACTATGTTAGAAGAGTAATTTGAACAGTTAAAAAATTTTAAGTTAATTTATCAAATTGGATTGCCTTTAACATTAAGAAAACTACAGACTAATGTGTTAATCCTTTCGGTTTAGAGCTTTCCTCATGAGCTCCCACAGCATTCATTTTAGTGCCCTTGGTTCCAATGAATCCTACTAGCCACTAAAGAATTCTGACTGCTTCTCCTGCCCAAGTATACTAAGCACAGTTATCACTCTGCTTATTGGACTACAGGCTACATTGCTTTGGTTATTTAAACTGATTGCTTAATATATGTTGTAAAAGGAAGTCCTATGTGATGTGACCCAAAATGGATGAATCTGTACTTCAAATAATATGACTGGATCTTATACAGGAACTACC
This sequence comes from Mesoplodon bidens, assembly GCF_964165515.1. Taxonomy (NCBI): domain Eukaryota; kingdom Metazoa; phylum Chordata; class Mammalia; order Artiodactyla; family Ziphiidae; genus Mesoplodon; species Mesoplodon bidens. The sequence goes on along the minus strand of NC_138163.1, from coordinate 43,822,402 downwards.
TAGTGTGAACATGTGATTTTCAAATGACCTGAAAATTCAGCTAGCTGTTGCCATCCTCCCATTAGAGCCGCCTCCTACTTCTGTTACCAGAGCTCCTCCTGAATCCAAAACCCTCCCTTCAATTTCCTGGGAAGGCCAGGGCTTTTCCTTACTGCGCTTTCTTCCTGCTAACAGTCTAGTTGTCAGAGCCTCTGTATTATAAAGTGTGATTTCTTATGGATCAAATAAGGTTTGGGAAGCCAATATACTGAGTTTACTTACAACATAAGCCATTGGAGGTTGGAATGTGTTTTACTGTTTAAACACAAGTATTTCAAGGGTTAAGTCATTATGCTTGTTCCCAAATCAGTGGAGATTATATATCTAAATATGGTGTTCTTTAATGTTTCCTCCTTGGGAGGCTATAAACATTCCAATAAGGCTGCCACTGTTCCAAGCATGTTTGAAACTATAATAGATTCCAGAATTGAAAGAGGAGCAAGGCCTCATTTGGAGGTGATGGAAATTTTTGTATCTTGATTTTGGTGGTGGTCCTAGGGGTGTATACAACAGTGAAGGCTCACTGAATTGTACACTTTAAATGGATGCAGGTAGTTGTACACAAATTATTCCTCAAAGTTGATAAGAAAAAATCTAGATTCCAAAGAGCAGTTCCAGGTCACTTCACAAACCCCACAAGAAACTGTCTTGGTATTTTATAATTGTGCCTATCAAGGTGCCTATTGTGTAATAGCACTTGAAAAATATTTTTTACCAGAAAAAGTAGAACTCAGCTTGATTGCCTAAATTTTTACCAAATATGGATCTAAAATTAGTTTTGCCTGTTTCTAAGAATTTAACCTTACAAGATTATGATTTTCTACCGTTGAGGGTATTAAGAGGTTGTATTGTGGATTTTGAACATCCTCCAAAAAGCAGAAGTCCACAATGGTTTGAGTAATGTCAGCATTCGAATATGGGTGCAGCTTAAGGTGACTCCTTTGAAGAACAACATTAATTTGGGCACATTAATTCTGACATGTTTATGAAAATATCAGTCTCATAATCTCACTTTATATGTTTATTCTAAATTTTTGAGGCTAAAGTATGACATCAGGTATAGAATCTAGCATTCTTCCATACTACCCTCTCCCACTTTTACCTTTTATTTCTCTTTTCTGTAGAGTTTTGGCAAATTCATTTTATTTCTTAGATAAAATTTGGGGAAATCAGTCCTTCCAGTAATTGGTCATAAGTGGATATTTATAAAAGCCAGTCAGTGATATTGCACAATTTAAAATGTAACCTTACTGTGAGTCTGATGTGTTGAATTTAGGAATACAGTGATCACAAGGTGAGAATGTGCTATGATCTGAAATTCAACCGAAATATAACTCAACCTTTGAAAAATGATTTACAGTTTGTTCAGAGCTAGTTTTCATATACTGTTGCACTTCTGGATTTTGTTGAGGCAGAAATGATGATGTTTTAATCCAGAAACTACATTTTTTAAAAAAAATCGGGGAACGCCACCTCAATTTGGTTACCTAAAAAGTTTGACAGTATGGTGATTTAGCCCTACATTTTAAAGTGCTTATCCATACTAGTCCTTACTTTGAAAGCTTTTCCGTTTGCCTCTTTACCACACCATCTAAGTACCTCAAGCACTCCCCACAAAAATCCAAAGCCTCTTTTTTGTCTTGTCATCCAAGGGTCAGTTTTAAGGGTTGTATAAGACCAGAGAACTGTCAAGAGGGTTTCTAGGTTGGAAGGCAATCTGTCGCAATGAGTATTGTGGGGTATATTGATCATTGTGGCAAAAGACACAATGGCCAAGCCCAGCTTAACTGTACTTGCAAATGATTGGCTACCATAGGCCAAAATAAAAGGCACACTGCCACCAAGGGTGATGTCTTAGTATGTGTATGTGCATGTGTTGAAGTGCAGCTCCTGGGATGTTAGGTTGCTCTGGAACCTGCTCATAGATAAAGTCAAGGGGCAAAATACTCTGCACGTTGCTGAAAATGGCATTCACACTGTAGGCCATTATTTCTTCACTTAGTCTTCTGTGGTTCTATCAAGTCATTTGGCGTTGTAAAGAAGGCTTTTCTTTTTGAGGGTGAGGGATGAGGTTAGGGCAGATGTGTGCCACAGTCATGGATTTATGAAGGTTGATTATGATGATCAAAAGTTGCAGGCTCTTTTTGTTACTATAGAAATTGCCTTTCGTTTGTGTAGTAATAGGAAGTTTCTACAGAGCTGTCACAATTTTCACATCAGATAAGCTTTTGGCATAAGGGCATTCCACTTAATTTTATATTTAAACATTAATAATTCTTAATATGTACATGTCTCTCAAGTACCACAAGCACTGATGGTATATCTTTAGGAAAAGACCACAACTCAGATCCAATAAACTAACAAGTAGCATTGACATATATACACTACCAAGTGTAAAATAGATAGCTAGTGGGAAGCAGCAGCTTGGTGCTTTGTGACCACCTAGAGGGATGGGATAGGGAGGGTGGGAGGGAGATGCAAGAGGGAGGGGATATGGGGATATATGTATACGTATAGCTGATTCACTTTGTTATACAGCAGAAACTAACACAACATTGTAAAGCAATTATACTCCAATAAAGATGTTAAAAAAAAGATATAAATCTACTCTAGAGCTTAAAAATACTACCCTAGCCAGCTGCCTGTATCATTCTAGCAATCAACTCCTTTGTTTCTTAATAAACATTCCATTTCTTAAAGCTCTCAAGGCCGCCTACCAGCACCTTCTTCTCTGGACCACCATGCAGCATATAGATGAAAATCCTAGGCCACATATCAACATATGAATAGTAATATCTCAAGCAGTAAATCTGAAGTATACAGACTTAATTCACCAAAAATATATATTTTAATTTTTACAGGTAGGTTCTTTCTTCTGACCTACAAGCTTTATTTATTCTTCAAACCAGAAACCCCAAATCCTGAGAGCTCTCAATATTAACAGTTGTACTACAGTGGATGCTGCTTTGGCAGTTCATTTTAGCAATTCCTCATCACATCTCAGGAAGTTTCTTTCCATTGAAGTTCTCCCTGCTCCCCCTCCCTTCAAAATGATTTAGTAATTACCAAAAGGGATGAAAGGCCAAGCCAGAGCAATCAAACGCTATTAAGTTTCATTGCATGTGTGTGTGTGCACAGACAAGGTTCTCACTTTTACAAACATCCCCAAAACAGTGCAAGCCAAAATGCACATCTGTTGGAAAAAGTGATGGAAAGGGTCATTGGAAATACAGTAGAAATAGCATTTCTCTCTACTAAAGTAATGCTCACACTGAATTGGGGTACTCGGTTCCCAATGCCTAGTTCCACACCAACAAAGTGGATATTTGGAACAATTATCTAGATAAAGCAAGCCAAAGAATCTAAAATACGCACAGGTTTGAGGCAAAGCCATAGGGTTCGGGGTTGGAGGGAGCTGATAAGTAGGTATGAAGAGTTTATTTTAAATGATCCAAACAATTACATCCACTTACGTTGGCTATGTCTATACATGCAATCTATTAACACTGTTTTGAAAATGTGATTATCAAAATAACATCAGTTTTTCTTGTGTACTTTTAAACAGGAAAGAATGTCTGCCTAACTTCAAGTACTTTTCACCTGATGGTTGAACAAGCCAAGGTCTGGGCCACTTAAACTGTTAGTTAAAACACCACTTGAGTCTTACCCACAAGGCAATATGAACATCAAATGGTTATTTATATTATCTGGCTAAGGTATTTTTTCATATTTTTCAGTGAAGTCCCCAATGAACTTTGCAGAGTAGGTTTTACACTGCCATAATAACTATAAAGTTCTTATTGAAAAAGTATTTGTTCATTATTTAAGTCATTCAAAACATAGAGACTGTAGGGTTTCTCTGTGTGTGTGTGTGTGTGTGTGTGTGTGTGTGTGTGTGTCTTTAATCAAATTGCAGACAGATGTTTAGATGTTTTGGACTTAGCTGAAATGCCCTAAATCAGGTCAGAATGGAATGAAAAATTACTATGAGAGGCAGAAAGAACCAGAAAATTTCAAGTATTCCCATGTAAGTGGACAGAAATATAACCTAGAGATTTATATGCCTATAAAATTTGGCATCTTCCAAAAATGATGATTTTTGAATCATTCATTTTTCTTTGTAGTTCACTGGATTTAAAGCTAGAAGTGGAGGACATACTTCAACAATGGCCATTTCTGAATATAATTCAGACATTTTCTTTGTATTCAATAATATTTTTACCCTTACTAATTGTCAGGGAGACTTTAATGTAATTATGATGGAATCAAACAAATAAAATAGGTGTCCAGAAATGATAAGAGCTTCACCTGTAATGGAGGTGAACCATGCTATAGATACTTAGACAAAAAGTAAATGATTCTTCTACCATTTATAATTGTATTTGACTTTGGAATACATTTTTAACTTTACATATAAATATGTCAGTCTGAAATTTGTGGAGTTCGTGGCATTTTGGGCAAATGAACAAAAAGGTATCTATAGTGGCCAATCCATTTCCACATCTCCTATGTATAACATATAATATGTGTGCTTAATAATAAATGTCTTGTTTCTATAATCTAGAAGATTTGGGATTATTGACTGGCTCTGTGACCTTGAGCAAGTCATTATCCTTCTCTGGACCTCCTTTCTTTTTTTTTTTTTTTTTGTATTTGTAAAATAAGACGTTAGAATTGAGTAGATCCTCACTAAGTTTCTCTTTTAGCTCTTTTATGTTTATAAATTTACTCTCAAGTTGGCTTATACCTTCTCTGGGGTCAGAGAACATACTTAAACATTTGATTTGAAATATCTTTCTTGATAGTAGCTGATCCAGAGGTTAGAGAGGTGAACACAAATCTCCTTCCCTTCCTACTTTCTACTAGAGTTAGAGTTAAAAAAAATGTTGGTGTCACCATCACGGAAGTTAGGACAATAGCTGATTAGCTTTAACAGCTAACTGGCTTCAATCCCCAACATAGCTAGGCCTCAGCACAGTTAGTGAAATCTTAAGCCCAAGTCATAAAGACAGTAACCCTGAGAAGATCTGAAAAGGAATGTACTGCCCATGAAATATGACACTGGTTTCTTTCAGTAGTAGAGATTGGCTATTATGATTTACACATATTCTCTCTTTAGAACATAACTGAGAGAAGAGTGTATTTTGGACCATGGCTCTATCTCTGGCTACCCTTGTTTTCCAACAAATTGATAAAGTAACTGCCGGAACAATGAAACCTAGGTCATCACAAGTACATGCATTTGTGAGAAAGACATACTCTTTTTTTTGATGAAATAGGGCCATGTATTGGTTTCTGGTGCCATCAATATGAGTTAGGAATGTAGCCCAGGTGCTATTTATTATTCAAAGTGAATTTGACAGTTGAGAAAGTTGACTCTGTAACTTTAGAAACCTTCCTTCTGGAAAGTAACCTGTTACTGATGTCAGGGCCACTTATGATAGTCCCACTTAGAGAAGCAGGAGAGAAGTTGGATTTGAGTAAATGATCACTTTAGGTATGATCAAGGAATTATTTTGTGATAATGTCTTACCAAATGGATCTTGATGCAGCTTGTTCTCTTGATCACTTTTTCTTGGATCTGAGCTTTGTTCTTCAACACCTCCTCTTGTTTCCCCATCATCCCCAGTTTGTGTCTTTTTCATGTAGAATATTTTGTTAGTCACCAAAGTTAGGGCTAGAATGGGAATCAATTCAAATAACAGAAACTACACTGTCAAAAACTATTTTGGGGGCTTCCCTGGTGGCGCAGTGGTTGAGAGTCCGCCTACCGATGCAGGGGACACGGGTTCGTGCCCCAGTCCGGGAGGATCCCACATGCCGTGGAGCGGCTGGGCCCATGAGCCATGGCCGCTGAGCCTGCACGTCTGGAGCCTGTGCTCCGCAGCAGGAGAGGCCACAACAGTGAGAGGCCCGCGTACCGCAAAAAAAAAAAAAAAAAAAAAAAAACTATTTTGGAAGCATATTTGCATTGTTTGAGAATGCTTCATGTCACTTAATTTTGCCAGAAAGTATACACATGAATTTAGATGTTTTCCTATTACTGTTGACATTTATTGAATACAAGAACAGGGTGACAACTAATTAAGTTTCTTACTTTTTTGAGCTACCCATTAATTTAATCACCAGGACCCAGACCTTGGGCTATTTCAGGCCATGTGTTATTGTGTAAGTTGGGGATACCTTTGTGCTAACATTGGCAAAAACCGCCCTTGTTTAGCAGGTAATCAGTTGATGGTTACTGGACCTAACATGGTGACCATACGCATTATGGGCTTCATTTTTTAACATTTACCTATGTGTTCTGATGAGGTACTCCTAAGCTGTGGAAAATCATTTGTTTTGATGTATAATGCAGTTTTCTTTGAAGACAGTAGAATTTGGATCATGTCTATAGTTCCATGAATTCACTAGGGTTGTTATGTTATATATCTAACATGAGTTTACACACACAATTCCACTGCCCCCACTGAACAGTAAAACTGCAACTTGAATCAAGTTATCTAGACCTAAAATTGTTTTTTTTTGTTGTTGTTGTTTTATCAGAAAGCAATTAATTAAAATGAAGGTGCTGGGGCTTCCCTGGTGGCGCAGTGGTTGGGAGTCCGCCTGCCGATGCAGGGGACACGGGTTCGTGCCCCGGTCTGGGAGGGTCCCACATGCCGCGGAGCGGCTGGGCCCGTGAGCCATGGCCGCTGGGCCTGCGCGTCCGGAGCCTGTGCTCCGCAACGGGAGAGGCCGCGGCAGTGAGAGGCCCGCGTACCGCAAAAAAAAAAAAAAAAAAAAAAAAAAAAAAAAAAAAAAATGAAGGTGCTGTTTTCAGATTCTGACACCTCAACAAGATGTCATTTTTCTGTTAAAAAATATTTTCAAATCCAGGCTTTTATCTTAGAAATGCTTTTGATAGCAGTGCTGATTAAAACTATCAACAGTAGATAGGACCCTATAAATATACCAGCTAATTATTTTTTCTTGCCAATGTATGAGATGTAGTAACTGTTGATTAGAGTAGAGTAGAAGTTTTTAAAAAACAGTACGCATCCTAAATACTAATCTCAATACTATCAAATTTTAAAATATAATCTAACTGAAATACACAAACACAGGAAAGGAATTTACTAACTTATTAGATATGACATATACTATGGGGTAAATATTCATTGGCATACATTAGGAAACTCACAAATCTTTAAGAAACAAATTCAACAGCCCCCATGATAAGGAGAAGCTGTAGTATTTAAAAGCAAAAACAACACGAAGTCCAGTTATACCTAGAAACCACAAGCTGACAATTCTTTGGAGTCTATTCAGTTTCCTTTTGATGCTGTTCATTGAACCAGAATGGGCAGCATGGAGCACTGAAGGGCAACAAAGATAGGCAAGTTAGTTTGCCTTATCTGATAGCTGGTGGGGACTGCTGAGCACAGCCCTCAGCCCTGTGGGGAAATGGTGTGAGATCCTGAGGAAGGTCAGGAATCTGTGCGGCAGCGACAGTAGCAAAGTGGCACCTGGAGCTTCAAGGAAGCAAGGGTAAGAAAAGCAAAGCCAAAGGTTTAAGCACCCGACTGCACCTCTGCTGATGAGGGGCAAACACCTCTTCAGTTGGTTTTGAAATGGACTTAGTGTTTGTAGGTATAAAAAGGCAAATAATAGTCATAATAATAACAAGAACAAAAAATGAAGAATGTGGCTATAAAAGATGGTGAAAACAATAGGAGTTTCACTCTCCTGTCTAGTGGGGGGCAGTGAGGGCATCATATTCTATGTCACCTCTGAGAGCAAAGAAATTAGAAATTTTCTGAGTTCCAGAACAGGTGATACCGGCTTGACTTAGAGCCGAGTTGTAACTTGGTCTTCCTGTCCATCACCCCATTTGTGCATGAGCAGGTCACAAGCCTCTCCCCAAGTTTCAAATACATCCTCTGAGGAGTCTAAAAGTTTAGAATTTGAGGAGCAGATGCTGGATGCGCAGTGAAGAGAGCTGGAACAGGCTAGAGGGCATTCACTGCTCTGAGCAGCGCCCCGGGCGTCACCTAATTCTACCTCACTGAGGTTAATTTCCCTTTGAGAACAGGACTCTGCTTTCCCTTTCTCCATCTGAGAATATTTGATATCCTGCCACATATAATGTGGCTGAACGATTCCATCAGAAATTGTGTACATCGGCTCTGAACTGGGTTCAGACATATGACCATTAAACTTGGAGAAAAGGAGACCCAGTTTCTTGAGAGAGGGACCCATGAAGGAGCGTTTGCTTGATGACTCAGCTTTTGACTTCCCTTGGGCACCACCAACTCTTGGCATGGTCCTGACGAGAGGTGGCCCATGGCAGGCTTTTTTCTTGCAGCCTAAATTGAAAGAGACACTCTTGGATTTGGCCCGAGCCCCGCCACTGCCATCATTGGTATCATCTCTCTGAGAAAATTCAGTGCTGCTAGTGGAAAAACTTCTCCTTTGGTGTTTCCTGTTTCCCAAGAGGTCAAGCACTTCATATCGAAAGCTGGAAATGTCCTGCTTTAATTCCTAGGGCAAGAGAGAAGGCACGTCATGTTAAGAAGCTTGGTCTTTAGTTTGAAATAGGCACATTGAGTATCCTTCGGAATGTTCCAGGTTTCGCCTCACTGCAAATCACAAGGTACATGAACTACCAGAAAAATCTCACATTATTCCAGCACAAGAAAAACATATTAACAATGCTGTGGGCAGAGCTGGCCATTGGGAAAAAAATGTGCAATTGGTAAAGTTGATTTCAGAACTTCCCTATCAGGAGCACGCCAACAGACTGAAGTGTTAATCAACAATGAAGGTATCAGAGTAGGGCTCTCATTGGAATCTAAATAGAAAAGTACTACTGAAGAGGAAAAAGCTTTTAGGACTCTCAGGAATAAAACTAGGGAAGTGGAATGTCAGGAGATGAGACTGCTGTTTTGGGCCAGGGAACCTTGTTTATTCAAGTGCCTGTGAAATGTCTTCTATCTCTAACTGGTTGCCTAGATACTAGATCGCGCTTTTAAAAACCATCTTTGAAAAGTTTATATCTGATCATGTCGTTCTCTTGCTTAACACTTTTTAGTAACTTGTCGCTGACCTTAGGAAAAAGGAAAAATGCCATACCACAGACTACAAGGTTTTTCAAGGTCTAGTACATGTCGATCTCTCCCATTTCATTCCTTCCTGCTCTTTCCCCAGGCTTTTTACTGTCCACCTGTATGGACATATTCTCTCTTGCCTCTGGGCCTTTGCATGTGCTGTTTTCTCTGTCTGGAACATTCTTCTCCCCAACTCTCCTTTATCTGGCTCCTCCTTCAAACCTCAGCTTAAACATGGCTTCCTCTGGAAAGCCTGCCTCAAATCCCCAAGTCCCAGTTGGGTGTCCCCCCATTTCTATGTCTCTACAGCACCCTGTGTTGATCCTGTTAGAATACTCAGTCATTCGCCTCTATTATTATTGTGTGTGACTCCACGAGAGAGTAGGGGCTGGTTATATCTTGCTCATGACTGTGCCCCAGCACCTAGCAGAGTGCTTGGCGTATAGCAGGCCCTCAACCAATGAGTTATGTCTATGGATTAGGATAACAGCCTTCTTATGTTCCTTAGAAAACATATATGTGTTCTAGGATAGGGTTTCTCAACCAATTGACATGTTGAGTGTGGTAATTCTTTGCTGTTGGGAGCTGTGCTGTGCATTGTAGGATTTTTAGCAACAACCCTGGTCTCTACTCACTAGATGCCAATAGCATCCCAATGTGACAGCCAAAAATGTGTAATGGTAGGGTTTCATAAATGTTAGATTTAATAATAGACTTTTTGTCTTTATCTTATTTAAAGAAGGCCTTTAAATCTCTAGGCATCTCCCCTTCGCTATCTTTCTTCTCATCACACACCCATGCCATATCATTTAAAGCACTCAATTCCCATACTGAGAAAAACTCAGAATATTAAAAGAATGCATATTTTTATTATTCATAAAGCTGATTGTGGTATGACAGACATTGGTAAAAATCTATCCATCTACTGGATGACAGACTATTCTAAGAGAGAGAATAAGAATTGTAGCTGGTTTTGCTGTATCATAGGCTGTTGAAATTCCATCACCAGAAACCTCAAACACTGTGAAGATTGAATGATGCTTAAGAAATGTGAATGAAGAATTAAACCACTTTATGATCAAATTACCTTAAAATTTTCTTCTGTTAGTCCCTCATTTGTTTTGGAATTTCTTATCATAGCTGCCACATATCTTTTGACTAAATTCCTGATAACTTCCTGGAATTTAAACAAAAACATGAAGAAGCATTCAGTTTCCTTCTTGGACTCTCAGTAAAATAAGAAACATACACAGGAAATAAAATATGCTTAGACTGTCTTTGCATTGGAAAATCCTCACAGGATCCAGGCATTTTCTACAAAACCCCCCAGTTAAGTCCATTGGCTAAATGAAGAATTTATTATGTGTCCAAATTTGGTGGCAGAGTGGGCCAGTGAGATCAAATTTACCCGAAAGGAAAATTTTCCACCCAAGCATAAGGTAAACACGGATACACATTCATGGAATAATGAGAGCAGAATAATCCTTGAATGGTCACAGTCAATATCCTTTCCCTTCAGGCTAGATTAAACTTGAAACTTCCTAGTAAGATGAGAGGTTTTCTTCCTTTTATAAAGTTGAGAAAGTCATTCTTCAGTGTCACAGAGTCTGATGATTTCAATGTCCACTAATTACATAATCAAGACACTTTTCTTAGAGGCAATCTATACTTCCCCTTTACAGGGATGGCCTCTTTTAACTTAGCCTCTGGGAATGGTATACACATGGTCACCCTGCTTTGTGTTAGTAATGGTGATGATGATAGCTACCACTTAATGCAATGTGTCAGGCACTGTGCCAGGACACACACACACACACACACACACAACCATACATACATACTCGCCACTCAGTTCTCACAACTACAATTTAAGTTTTATCATCCTTATTTTACAGACGAGGAAACTGAGGATCAGTGAGGGAAAGTGATTTGTCCAAGTTCACACAACTGACCAAGAACTATTGTGCTTAGTCCCTATGAAGAAGCTTTACCTGGTAATGTTGATTCTGTATCAGGCTGTCAGCATGACGTTCCTGCCATTGAAAATGGACAGAGAGGTTACATCAGCAGTCTCCCAGCAGCCCGTCCACTCGAATATATTTCTAAACATTAGGACTGGGACATGACACAGGAGCAACTGCCTGACAACCCCCCAAAGCATCTGTAGGTTGGAGTAGTTTTAAGATGTTCAAGATAGGGAATGTTACAAAGGAGGGAAAGGAGAAAACATTTGTGTTTACAAAGAAACATAATTTTTAAAAGCCTTACTGTGAAGCTTCTCAAGTTGTGCCTTCTCCGTCTACCATCAGGGTCTCTTTGGGGGCAGAAGGTGTTGTTGAACCAGTTACCAAGGTATAGAAATGACTTGGGGCTGGGGATGATGTTGAAAGGAGGTGGCAAGGTGCCACCTTCATCGAAGTAACTCATCCAGAGCTTTGTCCTTGCAAACTTCCACTCAATATCGGCATGATCCTATGAAAGAGAGAAGTTCAGTGATTTGGGATGGGAAAATGCAAAATGCACCCGACTCATTCTCAAAGTTCTACTTGCTTCTACAGAGGGCAATCTGTCAGTAGCTATAAAAATTCAAATTACACTTACCTTACGACCCAGTAATCCTACAATTAGAAATTTATCTTATCGATATACTTGCAAAAAGATGTATACGCAGGGCTGTTCTCTAGCACTGCAGCTTGTAAGAGCAAAACAACTGGCAACAACCTAAATATCCAACAGTGGGAGACTGCTTAAATAAATGATGTCACATCCACAAAATGGCTTATAATCAAACTATTAAAAATATAGTAGCTCTATCAACATTTTATATGTAGAAAAACATATCGTATATATGCATTTATCCATATATTTATAAGACCTCTAAGTGAAAAAAGCAACATAAAGAGCAATATATATTGTGTAAAATGATACCCTTTATCCAACTGAAAACCCCTTTATATTACATGCTTACATATTCTAGACAGGTACACACTAAATTGTAGTTATTTTTAAGGAGTAGGATTGGTGTGGAGAGACTTTATGTTTTTTTAAAAAATCAACATTATTGAGGTATGATTTACACAGTAAAATTCATCTATTTTAAGTGTTCAATGAGTTTTGATGAGTGTATATATCTGTATAAGCACTGTCCTAATTAAGACACACACACACACACACACACAGGCATACATTTCTAGGAGTTTTAAGACCTGGAAGGACTAATGTAATCACCACCACAATCAGGATACACAACAGTTCCATCAACCCCCCAAATTACCTAATGTTGCCCCTTTGTAATCAAACTCTCTCGAACCCCCCTGGCAACCACTGCTCCATTCTCCATTCTTTTAGTTTACTTTTTCCAAAATGTCATATAAATGGAATCATACAGTAGGTAACCTTCTGGGACTGGCTTATTTCACTCAGCATTAATATCTTCGAGATTCATCTGGTTTTGTATGTATCGATAATCTATTGCCTTTTATCGCTGAGTAGTTTCTTGTTGTGTGGATGTACCACAGTTTGCTTATTCATTCACCCATTAAAGAACATTTGGGTTGTTTCCAGTTTTTAATAATTGTGAATAAAGCTGCTGTGAACATTCATGTACAGGTCTTTCTGTGAACATAAGTTTAATTCCCCTGGCTTAAATATCTAGGAGTGATATTGCTGGATCATGAAGTAAGTGTACATTTAACTTTATAATAAACTGCCAAACTGTTTTCCAGAGTGGCTGTACCATGTTTCATTCTCACCACTTGCTCTGTATCCTTCTTAGCATTTGTCAAGTTTTTTAAAGTTTAACTATTCTAACAGATTAAGTAGTGGTATCTCATTATGGTTTTAATTTGTATTTTCCAAATTGGAATGAAGTTGAGCATCTTTTCATATGCTTATGTGCTATATAGATATCCTCTGTGGTGAGGTGTCTGTTTAGATCCTTTGCCCATTTTTACTAGGTACTTTGCTTGCTTACAGGTGCATTTAGATAGTTTTAAAATATATTCTGGATACTAGCTCTTTGTCAGGAATGTAAATTGCAAATGTGTTCTCTCAGTTTGCGTGTTATCTTTTCATTTACTTAATGGTGTCTTTCATAGAACAAAGTGTTTTAATTTCAATGAAATCAAATTTATCAAATTTTTAATGGATTATGCTTTTGGTATTATGTCTAAGAACTCTTTACCTAACCCGGGGTCATGAAGATTTCTCTTATGTTTTCCTCTACAAGTTTTATAGTTGTAAGATTTGCATTTAGCTCTATGATCAACTTTGAGCTCATTTTTGCTTAAGGGGTGAAGTTTACATTGAGGGTTTTTTGTTTGTTTGTTTGTTTTGCCTGTGGGTATCCATTTGCCATTTGCTGAAAAGGCTATTGTTCTTCCACTGAGTTGCTTTTGCGCCTTTGACAATCAGTTGGTCATGCTGGGTCTACTGTCTATCCACATTCAAAAGAATGAAGTTGGACTCCTACCTCATACCACATACAAAATTCAACTCAAAATGAGTCATAGAACTAAATTTAATAGATAAAAACTATAAAACTTTAAGAAGAAAGTTTAGGAGTAAATCCTCATGACCTTGGGTAAAACAATGGTTTCTTAGAGATGACACCAAAAGCCAAGGAACAAAGGGAAAAAAATTGTCAAATTGGACTTAAAGTTAAAAACTTTGTAGTTCAAAGGACACCATGAAGAAAATGAAGAGAAAACCCACAGAATAAGAGAAAGTAATTAAATATCATATGTCTGATAAGGGACTTGTGCCTTTATAAAAAACAATTATAATTCAACAATAAAAATACAAATAAACCAATTTAAAAATGGGCAAAGCACTTGAATAGACATTTCCAGAAAGAAGACATACAAATGGCCAACAAGCACATGAAAAGATGCCCCAAATCATTGGTCATTAGGTATACTCAAATCAAAACCACAATGAGATACCATTTTATACCTGCTAGGATAGATATAATAATTTAAAAAAGACAAATAATAACCAGTGTAGGTGAGGATCTGTAGATCCACAGACTGCTGGTGAGAATGTGAAATGGTGCAGCTACTTTGGAAAACAATATGGCAATTCCTCAAATGGTTAAACATAGAGTTACCATATGACCCAGCAATTTCACTCCTTGCTACATACCCAAGAGAAATGAAAACACATTCTACACAAAGACTTGTACACAAATGTTCAGCAGCATTATTCATAATAGCCGAAGAGTAAAAACAACCCAAATATTCATCAACTGATAAAAGGGTAAACAAAATGTGGTACATTATTATTATTATCCAGCCTTAAAAAGGAATGAAGTATTGATACATACCACAACGTGGATGAACCTTGAAAACCTTACGCTGAGTGAAAGCATATTTATTCTGCTGAGTCTTCCAATCCATGAACAGAGTATGTCATTTCTTTCATCCATGTTTTGCAGTTTTTACTGTGTAAGTCCTATAATGATTTGTTAAGCATATACCTAAGTATTACATTTCCTTTGCAACAATTTACAATGGTACTGTCTTTTAAAATTTATTTCCAATTGTTTATTGTTAGTATATGGTTGATTTTTGTGTATTGACCTTGTAGTCTGTGGCCTTGCTAAATTCATTTTTTTATTCTATCAAGTTTTTAATAGATTTTTTAGGGTTTTCTTTATACAGAATCATGAGATAGTTTTATTCTTCCTTTCCAATCTGTATGGCTTTAATGTTTTTCCTTCCCTTATTGCATTGTCTAGGATCTCCAGTACAATGTGGAATAGAAGTACTGAAAGCAGATATACATTTTTAACTGATCTTAGAAAGTCTTCAATCTTTCACCATTTAGTCAGCTGTAGGTTCTGTGGCTCAGGTTGTGCAAGTTACATTCTATTCCAAGTTTGCCAAGACATCTTTTAAAAAAAATCATAAATGTATGTTGAAGTTTGTCAAACACTTTTTCTGCATCAATTGATATGATCATAGGGTTTTTCTTCTTTTGACTATTAATATAACGGATTACTTTGCATTCCTGGGATAAATCCCATTTGATTATGGTGTGTTCTTTTTATACATTGCTGGATTCAATATGCTAATGCTTTGTTGAGGATTTCCATGTCTATGTTCATAAAAGATATTGGTCTATAATTTTTAATTTTCTGTACTGCTTTTTCTGGTTTGGGTATCAATATAATATATTATACATGTAATGTATTTATATATAATTAAAATTAATTTTACCAGTTTCTCTTCACTATATTTTAATGTGGCTACTAGAAAATGTAACATATGTGGCACATATTTGGGACTTGCATAAAATTTTTATTGTACAGAACTGCCCTAGACTAAAGGTGTATTTAGTCCTGCCAAATAAAGCTTAAAAGCAAGACTCAGTGGGATCAAACTATTTCCAGAATAAAGCTCAAGAATATTTAAAACAATACAAAAATAGCTAGCACCCAATAAGGTAAAATTCACAATGTCTGGTATCCAATAAAAATTTATCTAAAATGCCAAGAAGCAGGAAAATATGATACATAATGAGGAGAAAAAAATCTATCAAACAGAACCAGATACAAATCAGTCATATTCTATATAGCAGCAATAAACAATGAGGAAATATTAATTTAAAAACAGTTTCATTTAAAATGTAAAATCCTTAGGAATAAGTATGACAAAAATATACATGTTTTTTAACACTGAAAACTGTGAAAGATTACTGAGATAAACTAAAGAAGACAAATAAATATAGAGATACGGCATATTCATGAATTGGAAGACTAAATATAGTTAGGATGGCAATTCTTTTCAAATTGATTTAGAGATTCAATACAATTTCAGTCAAATCTCAGTTGGCATTTTTGAAGAAATTGACAAGCTGCTTCTCAAATTTATATATAAATACAAAAGATGTAAAATAGTTAATTTTGAAAAAGAACAAATTGGCATTGAAGATCAATTGAACAAAACAAGACAGTCCAGAAATAAATGCATGCATATGCACATATGCAATTGACTTTCAAGAAAGGTGTCAAGGCAATTCAACTTGGAAAGGGTAATCTTTTCTTTTCGACAAATTGTTTTGGAATAGTTGGACTTCCACAAGAAGAAAAGAAAAAAGAACCTTGATCTTTACTTCACACAAATACAAAAGTTAACTCAAAATGAGTCATGACTTAAATATGGAGAGCTAAATCTATAAATATTTTATTAATAAACAATTTACTATGTTTTTTCTTTCTGCTTGCTTTGAATTTAGTTTGCTATTCTTTTTCTAGTTTCATAAAGGTGGAAATTTAAGTTATTGATTTGAAATCTTATTTCCTTTTTAACATAAGATTTACAATTATAAATGTTTCTGAGGAAACTTGGCATATACTGTACTCTCCCTTTCATTCATCTCAAAGTATTTTCTAACTTCCCTTGTGATTTCTTCTTTGAACTAGTTATTTTGCAGTGTCTTCTCTACTATCCATTTATGTGTGAACTTCTGAAATTTTATTTTGTTTTTGATATCTAATTTAATTTCATTATATTCCCAAGTATGTTTGCAGAACATACTTTTTATTATTTCAATCCTTTAAAAATTTAGGGAGGCTTATTTTATGAGCTAACATATAATCTATCTTGGAGAATATTCCATGTGCAGTTCAGAAGAACATATATTCTGCTGTTGTTGTATGGCATGTTCTATAGATAGATGTCCATTAGGTCTAGTTGGCTTATAGTGTTGTCCAAGTATTCTATTTCCTTTTTGGTCATTTATCTAGTTCTGTCCGTTACTGAAAGTGGGGTAATAAATTCTTCAACTGTTATTGTTAAATTTCTATTTCTCCCTTCAGTTCTGTCAGTTTTTGCTTCATGTATTTTTCAGCTCTGTAGATAGGTGGAAATGTGTTAATAATTGTTAAATCTTCATGATAGATTCACCTTTTTATAGTTATAAAATGTCCTTTGTTTTCTCTAGTAACAAATTTTGTCTTAAATTCTATTTTGTCTGATAATTATTATAGCCACTTAGCTCTCTTTTGGTTACTGTTTGCATCATATATCTTTTCCCACTCTTACTTACATTCTATTTGTATCTTTGAATCTAAAATGTGTTTCCTGTAGACAGCATATAGTTGGAACATGTGTGTTTCTTATACAGAGTCTGGCAATCTCTGCCTTTTAACTGCTTTGCTTAATCTAGTTACATTTAAAGTAATTACTGATAAAGTAGGATTTACATCTGCCATTTTGCCATTTTCTATATGTTGCATGTATTTTTTGTTCCTCTATTCCTCCATTATTGACCTCTTATGTGTTAAATAGATATTTTCTAATATACCTTTTAATTCTCTTGTTTCATTTACTATATTAAAAGTTATCTTCTTAGTGCTTGGCCCAGGGATTACAATTAACATCTTAAAATACAATCTACTTTGGATTAATACCAACCTGATTCCAATCACATGTAAAAACTTTGCTACCATATAGCTCCATTCCTTCCCTCCTCCTTTGTGCTATTACTGATATACAAACTGTTCCTTTATATATTATACATTATAACCCCATCAAAACACTCATATAATTATTGAATTATGCAGTTATCTTTCAAGTTAGAGAGAAAAAAAAGTTCCCCCCAAATAAGATTTGTGTTGTATTTTATATTTATCTATGCAATTACCTTTTCTGGTGCTTTCTTTCTTTCTTTCTTTCTTTCTTTCTTTCTTTCTTTCTTTCTTTCTTCCTACTCTCTAGTGTTCTTTCATTTCAGCCTGAAGAACTCTTTTTAGCATTTCTTGTAGGACCGGTCTTCTGGCCATTAATTCTCTCAGTCTTTGTGTACTTGACAATGTCTATTTTTCCCTCATTTAAGGATATTTTTGCTGGATATAGAATTCTTGGTTGTCAGTCTTTTGCTTTAAACATTTTGTATATGTCATCACACTGACTTCTAGTGCCCATTGTTTCTGATGGGAAATCAGTTATCTTTTAATTTTCCTACTTTCAAGATTTTTTCTTTGTCTTTGACTTTGAGAGGTTGACTAAGAAGTGGATTTTTTTGTGTTTATCCTACTAGGAAATATTTGAGCTCTTGGATGTGTAGACTATTTTTGAGAAGTTTTTACTCATTATTTCTTCAAATATCCTTTCTGTTCTTTTTTTCTCTTTTGTACTTCTGAGACTCCCATTATGTGTATGTTGGCCATTTAATGGTGTCTCACAGGTCTCTTAAGCTCTGTTCATTTTTATTCATCCTGTTTTTCTTTCTGATCCTCAGTCTAGACAATGGTAATTGAATTATCTTCAAGTTTGCTAATCCTTTCTGCCAGCTCAAATCTGCTTTTAAGCCCTTCTAGTGAATTTTTCATTCTGTTACAGCACTTTTCAAATCCAGAAATTCAATTTGATTCTTTTTAAAAATAATTTCTGTCACTTTATTAATATTCTCTATTTGGTGAGACATCATTCTCATACTTTCCTTTAATTCTTTAGATGTTTTCCTTTAGTTATTTGAAGATATTTAAAATAGCTGGTTCAGTCTTTACCAAAG